>NC_081425.1:60584086-61184086 GCF_949786415.1 Peromyscus eremicus | reverse complement strand
CTGTGGATTGCCTGGTATAGATTGCTCTTGAAGGTCTGTGGGTGGCAGAGAAGACCTGATGTGGCTTAGGAGATAAGGCCGAGGAAGGCTTCAGCAAAGAGCTAAGAGAGTTGCAGGTGTGGTAGCGGGGGGGCTGCTGCAAGTAGGTTGTAGTAGAACAAAGATGAGCAGAGATGAAAGAGCCTGTACCACGAGTTCAAGTCTCTAGTGAATAGAGTTGAGGTATGAGAAGGCACCTGCAAGCAGGCTGCTACAGAGCTGAGAGTAAGAATGGAAAGATCCTGATGGAGAACAGGGTTGATAATTAGAATCAACACCTCTGTTCCAGCCTGATGTGGCCACTGGGAGTCCCAGTAGAAAGTGTTTCTAGGTATCTGTGGCTGACAAAAATGAATAGGGATGGGTTAGAAGGGCTGGTTTAGAGGACCTGCAGGAAGAGTAAAGGCTGGGTCCACACCAAGGGTTGGTGAAGTCCTTAGAGAATGGAGTGACTTGGTATTATTTAACAATTACCATGTATGACCATCACAATAACTTTTGTGACACTCACAATGACTTGCGTACTTTCACAAAGATTTTGTATGACCTTACAATAAATTGTGTGTCCTGATAATGATTCTGTATGGACTAATTATGACTGTGTATTCTTCACAATGACTCTGTGTGACATTCACAATGACTCAATTTGACATTTACTGTGTCTTTATTTGCACTCACAATAACTCAGTGTGAACTTCACAATGAGTATCCAGTTCTCATTATGACTTTGTGTGGCCTCCACAATGACTGTTGACTTTCACAAGTGACTCTATGTGACCTTCACAATAACTTTGTGACATTACAATGACTCGCAATCACCTGTTTGCCTGACCAATGTCTCTGTGTATTCTCATAGTTACCCTGTATGATCTTCACAATGATTTAGATACCTTTGCAATGAATTGCATGCCCTTATAGTGACGTTATGTGACCCTCACAATGACTGTTGACTTCACAATGTTTCTGTGGGCACACACAATGATTTATGTACCCTTGCAATGATGCTGTGTGCTTTCACAGGTGTGTGTCTTTACATGGAATTTTTGTACCCTTCACAATGACTTTTTCTGGTGCTCATGATAACTTTGTGTGTTCCCACAATGATTTCTGTGTCCCTAGGATGACTGTGTCCACACAATGATTCTGTGTTCCCTCACACTGACTCTTTGTGATTTGTATACCCTGTGGCCCGTAATAATGACCTTTGTTGTTTTCATAATCGTTTGCTTCTCCCCACAATGATTGTGTGATCCTCATAATAGCTATTATACTTTCATAATTAGTCTTGGTGAGCTGCACAATGATTTTTTTTTCTGACCTTCACGATAACTTTGTATGAGCTCACAATGACATCTTGTGTTCTCATGTACCCTCATAATGACTCTGTGTTCCCTCACATTGACTCTTTGTGACCTTAACAATGATTGGCATACTCTGACAATGACTTGTGTACTCTCATAATGACTGTGTGACCTTCACAATGGTTCCATGTGACTTTTTTATGACTTATTGTGACCCTCATAATGGCTCTAGCATCCTCACAATGATTCAGTTTGACACTCACAGTGACTTTATGTGCCATAACAATGACTCAGTGTGACCTTCACAATAAGGAGTGTATTCTCAAAATGACTCTAGCTGACTTTCAGAATGGCCCTAGTGACCCCATAACAACTTGTGTGCCCTCAAAGTGACCTATGTGTCCTCACAATGACTTCCTGTTCCTTCACAATTACTTTGCCTGTCCTTCACAATGATCCTTTGGGACTCAGGAAATGACTTTATGCCTTCAAAATGACTGTGTGCTCTCACAATGACACATTTTGATGCTCACAATCACTTTCTGTGACTTTCATAATGACATCTTTTGTACCCGAAATGACTTCTGTGCCCTCATACTCAATGTGCCTTTATGATCACTGTGTGACATCATATGAATATGAGTGGCCTCGCAATGACTCTGTGTGACCCTCACAATGATTCTTTTGCCCTCCCCATGACTTTGTGTGACTTCACAATGATTTTGTGTACCCTTCACAATCATTTTTTGTGAACCTCAAAGTGACTTTGTGTATCTTTCATAATGACTCTTGGTGATGTTCACAATTACTTACATGCCTTCACAATGATTTTGTGTGCAACACAATGGCTTTGTTTGCTTTCACAATGATTTTGAGGCCTTCACAGTGACTTTGTATAAATTCATAATGATGTATGACCTTCACAGTGGTTTTATTTCTTACAATACTTGTGTGCCCTCACAATGACACTTTGTGACCTTCACAATGACTGTCTTATCACCACAGTGATTTTTTGATCATTTTGAATCATTTGGTTTTCATCACTATAACTCAATGTGCCATCACAATGGCTTTTATGACATCACCTCTGACTTTCGATACCCTCACAATTAATCATGTTATATTAACCCTATGTGCCCTCAGAAAAACCGATTTGATCTTTATAATGATTTCATGTGCACTCACAGTGACTGTGTGTGACTTTCACAATGACTCTTTGTGACTCCTGCAATGTTTTCCTTTATAGGAGTTGCTATGGTCATGGCGGCTTTTCACAGCCGGAGAAACCCTAACTAAGACAGTCCACATAGTTTGATATCTCAGCTGCTCTTCAGGATACATTGGGATCCTACAGAAGTTGGCTGTAATGCTAGTGAAGGAATGCCTCAGCAACAGGACAGATGAATCTATCAATGAGGGTGAGGGTAAGCAGACAAAAAGCAATATCTTCCTTCTTCCATGTCTTTAATATAGGCTGCCTAGGTTTAAGGTGGGTCTTCCCGCCTCAAATGACCCAATCAAAAAAAAAATCTCTCTAGGTGTGCTCAGCTGTTTAGATTTTCGTTGATTCCAGATATAATCATGTTATCAACCAAGAATAGTCATCATATGTACCTTCACAGTGGCTTTGTGTGCTCTTTGCAATCTTTGTGACCCTCACAATGACATTGTCTTTTTTCACAGTGACATGGTGTGATCGTCACAATGACTTCTTTGTGGTTCTCAAAGTGACTAATGTGCTTTCAAATGACTTCGTGTGTCTTCACAATGATTCTTTGTGAGCCTCACGATGGCTATGTATGCCCTCACAATGACTTTGTGTGTCCTTAAAAATGACCTCTTGTGATGCACATAATGACTTTGTGTGACCTCCCAATGACATCTTGTGCTCTTACAATGACTCTGTGTCCCCTAACAACTGACTCTTTGTAACCTTCACAATGACTTTGTATACTGTGGTGGTTTGGATAGGATTGGCTGCCATAGGCTCATATATTTGAATGTTTGGCTCCACAGTTGGTGGAACTGTTTGAGAAGGATTAGGAGGTGTGGCTTTTTTGGAGGAGGTGTGTCACTGGAGGTGGGCTTTTACATTAGGCCCAATCTTGTTCTCTCTCTCAGCCTGGAACTTGTAGATCAGATGTGAGATCTCAGCAACTGTTCCAGCTCCACACTTCCTTGGTTTTTTGTCACACTCCCTGCCATGATGATCATGGACTAACCTCTGAAACAATAAGTCAGTCCCCAATGAAATGGTTTCTTCTATAAGCTGCTTTGGTCATGGTATTTCCTCACAGCAATAGAACAGTAACTAAAACAAATACCCTCACAATGACTCTATGTGACACCCACAATGACTCTATGTGACACCCACAATGACTCAGTTTTACACTTACATTTGCTTTATGTGCTTTCCCAATGACTCAGTGTAAACTTCACAATGGATGTGGAGGCCCTCATAATGACTCTGTATGACCTACACACTGACTTTTTGTGCTTTTTCAATGACTTGTGGACCATCATAATGACTCCGTATGCCCTTACAGTGTCTCTTGTGCCCTCACAGTGACTATGTGACCCTCACAAAGACTTTGTATACTCTCACAATGAATTGTGTTTCCTTACAATGACTATGTGTGTTCTCATAATGACTGATTTTGATCTTTACAATAATTCTAAGAGCCCTCATAATGACTATGAGTGACCTGATATGAGTGTTTTGAGACCTCACTTTGACACTGTGTGACCTTTGCTATGACTCAGTTTGACACTCACAATGACTTTATATTCCCTAGCAATGACTCAGTGTGACCCTTGGCAAGGAGTATGGATGCCCTCACAATAAATCTGTGTAAATTTCTTAATGACTAGCCACCTTCACAATGACTTTGTGACTGTCACATTGACTCTGTGTGACCCTCATAATGAGTAATGTGCCCTCAAATTGACTCTAGGAGAATTTCACAATTGCCATAGTGACCCTCATAATGACTTGTGTGCCTTCACAATGAGTGTGTGTGCCATTATAAAGACTTTGTGGGCCCCTAACATTACTTGTATGCTTTCATGATTTTGTCTTCCTTTAAAATGACTTCATACACATTCTTTGATACCCACGAAATAACTTTGTGTGTCCTCACAGTGATTATTTGCGTTCTTCATAATGACTCTTTGTGATCTTCATGATGACTTCACCCCATTTTTCACAATGACATCTTGTGTACTCATAATGACTTCTATGCCTTCATAATGACTCTTTGCCCACAAAATGACTCTGTGTGATCTCACAATGACTCTGTGTGACATTCACAATGACTTCAATAACCCTCACAATGACTGGTCTGTGCTCATAGTGACTGTATGCTCACAATGTTTTCATGTGCCCTCACAATAACTACTGACCTCATATGAGTATGTGTGCCCTCACAGTGACTCTGTGCGCCCTCACCATGACTTGGTGTGATCATCACAATGACTATTGTGGCAGCACAATGACTCTATGTGACCTTCACTAAGTCTCTTTGTGATCCTTCAAATGATTTGTGTGCCTTCACAATGACTATGTGTGACCTTCACAATGATTTTTATGCCCTCACAATGACTCTGTGTGCCCTCAAATCCTTAACATGCCATCAAAATGACTATTTGACTATTTGTGCCTTTCCAAGAATTGTTGTACTCACTATGATTTTGTCTACATTTACAATATGTTGTGAGTCTTCACAGTGACTTTGTGTGACATTCACAATGATTCTTTGTTCCCTTCACAATGAGGGTGTTCTTTCCCAGACTCACACACCCTCATACCTACTCCTTGGGCTCTCAGAACCACTATCTCTCTTGCACAATGGTGTTGTGTCTCTTCACAGTTATTCTATATGCTCCCACAATGACACTGTGTGCTCACAGGATGTCTGGTGTACCCTCACATGACTCTGGCCTTCACAATGATTTTATATGAACTCACAATGACTTTATGTCACCTTCACATGATTTTTTAAATCACCAGAATGATTCTGTGACCTTCACAGCAAATCCGTGTGATCTTTACAATGACATTGTGTATAAGCTTCACAATGATTCATGTGCCATGAAAATGACCCTGTACAATGTTCACAATGGCTCCGTATGATATTCAGAATGACTTTACTATGATGCTCCCAATGATATATGTGCCCTCCCAATGACTTTCTGTTGAGGAGGACCCTGCAGGTGGTCACAGCAGGCCGAGAAGTAAACCATGGAGAGCTGAGAATGAAAACTTGGTTTAGAATGACTTTGTCAGCTCAGATCAAATCTTTTAGAGAGTCTGAAGCCAGGAAGTTTATTCTTAACAAATTTAAACACTGTATAGTTTGGGGAAAAGTTTCCTGGTTTAGTACAATCCCCAGTGCACAAGGAAGCATAATTACATCAAAACTTGACTCAGGGTACATGCCATTTCTTCCATACAGTTAGTGTAGAGGTCATTTGGGCTATTGGCCGCCTCTGGTCCTGGTTGTGGAAGCTTGGTGGAACCCTTAGCTATACAGATAATATAAGGATAATTAAACTGTGAGGTATCTCCAGTCCTGGTTGTAGGAGCTTGGGGTGAGGGGGACTAGCTGTAGGAGTCATTTAGATTACTATCCACCTCTGGTCCTGGTTGTAGGAACTTGATATGGCCTGGCCCAACACATTATGCAGAGCATCAGCCTATTGATGACTTCCACATCCCAGCCTTTGGGATGGAAGAACAGGTAGGTTTTACATCTTCCTCATTGAAAAGACAATCCTGCATGATTAACATTCCTGATTTCTCTGGAGATCTGTGGGTGCAAGGATCTTTGTGATGTGCTCCCAACATTCTGTGACCTAACAATGAGTAAGTATGACCTCATAATGACTCTGTGATTTTCACAATAGCTCATTTAATGCTCATTGTGATGTATGTGTCCTCACAATGACCCAATATGAACTTCACAATGACTGTGTGTGATCTTCACAATGACTCTGAGTTACCTTCATCATGAAATTGTATGCCCTCACAATGACTTTGTGTACCCTCACAATGACTTCTGTGTCCTCATAGTGACAAAGTGTGACCTTCACAATGACTTTTTTTTTTACCTCCCAGAGACTTGTGTACCCTTCACAACGACTCTGTGTGACCCTCACAACTACTCTTTGTGACCCCCATAATTATGTTTCATGTCCTCAGAATGGCTTTGGGGGCCCTCAGAATGAGATTGTATACCTTCATAATGACTCCATAAGATCTTCCCAATGACTGTGTGGCCTTCACAATGATGAACATGCTCTCAAAATGACTGCGACCTTCACAATGACTCTGTGTACCCTCACAATACTTTGTGTTTCTTCACAATGGCCGTGTGATCATCACAATGACACTTTGTGATGGCTACAATGACCCATATGCCCTCACAGTGACTTTTCTGGCTTTACAGTGACTGTGCATCATTCACAATGATTCTTTTTTTACCCTCACAATGACTTTGTGGCCCTCACCAAGGTTTGTGTTTGTGTGATGCAAAGTGATTTCATCTGACTTTCACAGTTATTCTGCGTGCCCTTCACAATGACTTTTGTGTCCTCATAATGATTGTGTTTGTCCTCAAAATAACTGTGTGACCTTCGTAATGACTTTGTTTACTCTCACAATGAAGTGTAACTCTCATAATGACTTGTGTGCTCTCATAATGATTCTGTGATTCTTCATCATTTTTGTGCCTTTGCAATGACTATGTGCCATCAAAATGACTGTGTGACATTACAATGACTCTTTGTGCTGTTTACTATGACTTATAAACACTTACAGTGAGTAGTGTGTTTTCAGAGTGACATTGTACGGCCTTGACAATGGTTCTATGTTCCTTTCACAATGACTGTGTGCCCTCAAAATAACTTGTGCACACTCAAAATGGCACTGTGTTACCTCACAATGACTCCGTGTGACCCTAACAATGCTTTTGTGTACCCTTGTGATGACTCTGTGTGCCCTCACAATGCATCTGCAAGACTATGCAGGAAAGCTGTCTGCACTCACAGTGACTTTGAGTGCCCTGAGTACAACTGGTTGTCATTACAATGACTATGACCTTCACAATGACCGAGTATGACTCTCACAATGACTTTATGTGCCCTCACAATGACTTTGTCTGATTTTCCCTATTACTGTTTGTAACCATTCCAGTGACAGTGTTGCTTTCACAGTGACCCTGTGTGACCATCACAATTAATTTGTAATCCCTCCAAATGACCTTGACAATAACTGGCTGTGACTTACTTGTCTGCATGTCATAACAATAATGTTGTATTATCTCACAAATGTGTTTGTGATCCCTCAAAATGACTTTCACAATGATGCCTTGTGATCCTCACAATGACTAGTGAACCCTAACAATGACTTATGTGACCTTCACTGTGATTATTGTGTATCCTCACAATAAATGTGTCACCTTCACAATTTCTTGTGCCCTCTCATTTACTCTTTGTGCCCTTACCACCCTCATTATGTCCTTCACAATAGCTTTGTGTGTACTACAATGAGTGTGTGCCCTCATAATGATTACGTATGCCCTCAGAATAACTTTTGTGCCCTCATAATTATTCTCTGAGCCTTCACAATGACTATACTTGACCTTCACAATTACTCTGTCTTTCACAATGACTTTGAGTGTCCTCATGGTTACTGTGTGACTTCATAGTGACTCAGTGTGCCTTCACAGTGATATTTTGGAAACCTCATTGCTGTGGGATGTATGGCAAATGTGTTGCTAATTAATCAATAAAACACTGATTGGCCGTTGGCTAGGCAGGAAGTATAGGCGGGGCAAGGAGGAGAATAAAGCTGGGAAGTGGAAGGCTGAGTCAGAGAGACACTGCCAGCTGCCACGATGACAACCAGCATGTGAAGATGCCACCGGTAAGCCACGAGCCATGTGGCAAGGCATAGATTAATGGAAATGGATTAATTTATCTATAAGAACAGTTAGCAAGAAGCCTGCCACGGCCATACAGTATGAAAGCAATATAAGTCTCTGTGTATGTTTACTTGGTCGGGTCTGAGAGGCTGTGGGACTGGCAGGTGATAGAGATTTATCCTGACTGTGGGCCAGGCAGGAAAACTCAAGCTACAAATGGCGTCCAACGTGGTGGCAAGAGTTTCCACCTAAAAACTGAGAAAAAAGATTCTAAAACGGAGCTAAAAACAGTTCCTAATTGTCTCTCTCAAATGAGTGGCAGCTGCCAGTTTGAGCTACTGGTGGGTTCCTAGTGTGCGCGCTCGACCTGCAGTATGGCGGGGATGAGGCCTCTGCAAGTGGCACATTAAGCTGCATGGTGGATTTAGACTTTGCAGGTACAAAACAAAAAAAGAGGTTTCTGGACTACACGCTGCTTGGCTAAAAGCATAGACCCCCAATTGCTCCCAGAGCTGGTGGAAAAAGTAGCCATGTTGGGAAGCTGAGGTGGGTGGAGCCAGCAGCCACAGCTGCTGCAGGTTAAAGCAATAGATTCACAATAAGACAGATTCAGATGTAATAGTTTACAATGTGTGTAAAAGATACGTAGGCTTGAAAAAGACAAAAAAGGTGATATATACAGTTATAGAAAAAATACAGTTTTAAAAAATAAAGTCTTTAAAGAGACAGTAAAATTAATATAAAAAATAAGCCATGTGAAGATGACTATTACACAGAGAATCTGGATTGTGTTGTCTTTGGGATTTTTAACTGCAGAAAAACATTTGATTGTAAAAGCTGTTGAGTTATGCCAAAATGTATATTTTAAAGGTACCTTGACTTCAAAATTTGGATATAAGGATATGTTGCTTTGGAAAGGAGTCTCTGCTTTTGTTCCCACAGAAAGCCAAAGGCTATGGAATTGTTCCAGATTAAGATACATCAGGTTTGACCAGCCAAGACCCCCTGAAGGTCTCCAATGACACCATGGCCCAGATGATCCAACATCCAGAATGGTTTGAAGGCATCTGGCTCAGACGATACAGCCTCATGGACTATTCCATAATTCTAAAATTTTCTTTGTTTCCCCATAAGATGCAGCGCCCCCTTCCAGCAGGAAGTAGTAAGAGAAGCTACGCCCAAATTCCCAAATTATATGTAATTTTACTTTGTTAAGGTTAAAACCTTCCTTTTTGAAAAAAAAAAGGGGGGGGGGAAGTGCTGTGGGATGTATGGCAAATGTGTTGCTAATTAATCAATAAAACACTGATTGGCCGTTGGCTAGGCAGGAAGTAAAGGCGGGGCAAGGAGGAGAATAAAGCTGGGAAGTGGAAGGCTGAGTCAGAGAGACACTGCCAGCTGCCACGATGACAACCAGCATGTGAAGATGCCGCCAGTAAGCCACGAGCCATGTGGCAAGGCATAGATTAATGGAAATGGATTAATTTAAGCTATAAGAACAGTTAGCAAGAAGCCTGCCACGGCCATACAGTATGAAAGCAATATAAGTCTCTGTGTATGTTTACTTGGTCGGGTCTGAGAGGCTGTGGGACTGGCAGGTGATAGAGATTTATCCTGACTGTGGGCCAGGCAGGAAAACTCAAGCTACACCTCATAATGAATCTGTGCCTTCATTATAACTTGTGTATCCCCATAATGACTCTGTGTGCTACACAAAGCCTTAGTGTGACCTCAACAATGGCTTTGTGTCCCTTCACAATGACAATAAATCACCATGACCTTCATGAAGACATTATGGGTCCTCAAAATGGCTTTGTATGACATTCACAATGACTTTGAGTGACCTCCACAATAGGTTTTTGTACCCTCATAATGAATCTGTAGGAAGTCACGACAAATATGTGTGCCCTCACAATGACTCTGTATGTCCTCACAATGACTCTGTATGTCCTCACAATGACTCTGTATGTCCTCACAATGACTCTATATGTCTTCACAATGACTCTGTATGCCCTCACAATGACTCTGTATACCCTCACAATGACTCTGTATGTCCTCACAATGACTCTATATGTCTTCACAATGACTCTGTATGCCCTCACAATGACTCTGTATGTCCTCACAATGACTCTGTATGTCCTCACAATGACTCTATATGTCTTCACAATGACTCTGTATGCCCTCACAATGACTCTATATGTCTTCACAATGACTCTGTATGTCCTCACAATGACTCTGTATGCCCTCATAATGACTCTGTATGTCCTCACAATGACTCTGTATGTCCTCACAATGACTCTGTATGCCTTCACAATGACTCTGTATACACTCACAATGACTCTATATACACTCACAATGACTCTGTATACACTCACAATGACTCTGTATGCCCTCACAATGACTCTGTATGCCCTCACAATGACTCTGTATGTCCTCACAATGACTCTATATGTCTTCACAATGACTCTGTATGCCCTCACAATGACTCTATATGTCTTCACAATGACTCTGTATGTCCTCACAATGACTCTGTATGCCCTCATAATGACTCTGTATGTCCTCACAATGACTCTGTATGTCCTCACAATGACTCTGTATGCCTTCACAATGACTCTGTATACACTCACAATGACTCTATATACACTCACAATGACTCTGTATACACTCACAATGACTCTGTATGCCTTCACAATGACTCTGTATACACTCACAATGACTCTATATACACTCACAATGACTCTGTATACACTCACAATGACTCTGTATGCCCTCACAATGACTCTGTATGCCCTCAATATGACTCTGTATGCCCTCACAATGACTCTATATGTCTTCACAATGACTCTGTATGTCCTCACAATGACTCTGTATGTCCTCACAATGACTCTGTATGCCTTCACAATGACTCTATATACACTCACAATGACTCTGTATACACTCACAATGACTCTGTATGTCCTCACAATGACTCTGTATGTCCTCACAATGACTCTGTATGTCCTCACAATGACTCTATATGTCTTCACAATGACTCTGTATGCCCTCACAATGACTCTGTATACCCTCACAATGACTCTGTATGTCCTCACAATGACTCTATATGTCTTCACAATGACTCTGTATGCCCTCACAATGACTCTGTATGTCCTCACAATGACTCTGTATGTCCTCACAATGACTCTATATGTCTTCACAATGACTCTGTATGCCCTCACAATGACTCTATATGTCTTCACAATGACTCTGTATGTCCTCACAATGACTCTGTATGCCCTCATAATGACTCTGTATGTCCTCACAATGACTCTGTATGTCCTCACAATGACTCTGTATGCCTTCACAATGACTCTGTATACACTCACAATGACTCTATATACACTCACAATGACTCTGTATACACTCACAATGACTCTGTATGTCCTCACAATGACTCTGTATGCCTTCACAATGACTCTGTATACACTCACAATGACTCTATATACACTCACAATGACTCTGTATACACTCACAATGACTCTGTATGCCCTCACAATGACTCTGTATGCCCTCACAATGACTCTGTATGTCCTCACAATGACTCTATATGTCTTCACAATGACTCTGTATGCCCTCACAATGACTCTATATGTCTTCACAATGACTCTGTATGTCCTCACAATGACTCTGTATGCCCTCATAATGACTCTGTATGTCCTCACAATGACTCTGTATGTCCTCACAATGACTCTGTATGCCTTCACAATGACTCTGTATACACTCACAATGACTCTATATACACTCACAATGACTCTGTATACACTCACAATGACTCTGTATGCCTTCACAATGACTCTGTATACACTCACAATGACTCTATATACACTCACAATGACTCTGTATACACTCACAATGACTCTGTATGCCCTCACAATGACTCTGTATGCCCTCAATATGACTCTGTATGTCCTCACAATGACTCTATATGTCTTCACAATGACTCTGTATGCCCTCACAATGACTCTATATGTCTTCACAATGACTCTGTATGTCCTCACAATGACTCTGTATGCCCTCATAATGACTCTGTATGTCCTCACAATGACTCTGTATGTCCTCACAATGACTCTGTATGCCTTCACAATGACTCTATATACACTCACAATGACTCTGTATACACTCACAATGACTCTGTATGTCCTCACAATGACTCTGTATGCCTTCACAATGACTCTGTATACACTCACAATGACTCTATATACACTCACAATGACTCTGTATACACTCACAATGACTCTGTATGCACTCACAATGACTCTGTATGCCCTCGTAATGACTCTGTATGCCCTCACAATGACTCTGTATGTCCTCACAATGACTCTGTATGCCTTCACAATGACTCTGTATACACTCACAATGACTCTATATACACTCACAATGACTCTGTATACACTCACAATGACTCTGTATGCCCTCACAATGAAATATGAGTCTTTGTAATGACTATGTATGACCCTCACAATGACTTTGTGTGCTGTCACCAAGAGTTTGGGTGCCCTCACAATGGTTTTGTCTGACCTTCACAATGACTCTGTATAACCATTATATGACTCTCTATGACTCTAACAAAGACTCTCTGTGACACAATGGCTTTGTGAGCTCACAAAATGTCTCTGTGTGACCTTAACAATGACTGTGACCTTCATAATTACTTGTATTTTCACAATGACTTTGTGTGCCTTTCACAATGGTTTTGGGGGCATCAAAATGATCTGTGTACCCTCATAGTTGTGTGTGTTCCCATAATGACTGCCCTCATAATGACTCTGTATAACCTTAACAGTGACTTTGTGTACCCGCAAAATGACTAGTGGGCCATCATAATGAATCTGTGTGACCTTAAAATGACTTTGTGTGACTATCACAATGACAATATGTGCCATCACAGTAAATTCTGTGCCCTCACAATGACTTTGAGTACCTTCACAATGAAATATGATCTTTAGAATGACTTCATATGCCCTCATAATGACTTCTGGGACTCCATAGTGACTTGTCACAATAGCTTTTTATGCCCCCACAAGGACTTTGTGTGCTTTCACAATGACCATGTGACCTTCTCAATAACTTCTTGTGCTTCCACAGTGACTTTATGACCTCATAATAACTTTATGCCCTCACAATGTCTCTGTGTGACCTCAAAATGACTGTGACCTTCACAATGACTTTGTACTCTCTAAAACTTGTGTTCCCACAAAATGATTCTGTGTGCCCTCATAATAACCTTGTGACCTTTCACAATGACAGTGTATACTCTCCCAATGACTTCTGTACCCTCACAATGATGCTGTGTGTTCTCATAATAATGCTTTGATTTTCACAATGACTATGAATAACTTTCATGACTTTGTGTGCCCTAACAATGATTCTCTGTGTTCTCACAATGATCTTCAAAATGACTGTGTGTGACATTAACAGTGGTTCTTTGTGACACAATGACTTTTTGTGCTGTTGCATGGATGTGATGTGCCTTCACAATGACTTTAGGATGCTCACAATGACTTTACGTGACCTAAACAACCATGTATAACCTTCACAGTGTTTTTGTATGTTCTCCCCATGACTCTCTGTGTCCTCACAAGACTCTATGTGACCTTGACAATTACAGTTTACGACCTTCACAACAACTCTGACATTCACTATGATCCTCTTTGACCTTTACATTGACTGATCTTCTCAATGACTTTCTTTGTATACACTCACAAATATTTGCTGCCCTCAAGTTATGTGATCGTCACAGTTTCTCTCTGTGGCCATCAAAATGCCTTGTGTGCAGTCAAAATGACTCCATGAGTCCACTTTTATGACTCTTTGTGAACTTTACAATGATGTTGTATGCCATTCACAATGACTTTTAATGCCTTCACAATGACTTGTGTACTTCATATGACTTTGTGTGTCCAAGCAATGATTCTGTGTGCCTTAAAACTATGTGACCTTCACAGTGACTTCAGTGCCCTCATGACTCTGTGTGATGTTAACAATGACTTACTGTGATGTTTGCAATGATTTCATGTATCCTCACAATGACCTTACCTTACAATGTTTATGTGTGCCCTCACAATGATATTCACAAAGATTCAGTTGGATGCTCACAATGACTCTTTGTAATCCTCACAAAAACTTTGTGAACCTTCACAATGACTGTGTGTGAGATGAACAACAAATCATTGTGATACAATGATTTTGTGTACCCTCACAACGACTTTTTATGATATTCACAATAACCTTTATGCCCTTGTAAAGCATCTGTGTGCCCTCACATTGAATGTGTGCTCGCTCTTACAATGACTCTCTTTGACCTTAACCATGACTTTGTATTCCCTCACAATGACTCAGTGCTCTCACAATGATTGTCTTATTTTCACAGTGACTCTGTGTGACCTTCACAACTCTGTATAATCCTAAAAATGACTTTGTTAGGCTTCAAAATGTCTCTGTACATTTCTAATGACTCCCTGTGGACCTTCACTATGACTTTCAATGACCTCACAATGACTTTGTAGACTCTTCACAATGACTCTTTTTGACCCTCACAATGACATTGCATAACCTTCACATTTTTGGTCATCACATTGACTTCTGTGCCCTGATGACTCTCTGTGCCATCACAATGACTCTGTATGATTTTTCATAATGACATTGTGTGCTCTCCCAGTACTTTGTGTATTCTCCCCAAAATGGCTTTGTTTATACTCAGAATAATTTGTGTGCATCCATGATTCTGTGTGGCCTTCACAATTACTTTTTGTACCCTCAAGGGATTGTGTGTATCATCACAATAACACTGTGTGATATTCAATGACACTTTGTGATCTTAACAATGACTTGTATGCCCTCACAATGACTTTATGGGCTCCTGACAATGACTCTTGCTGACCCTTACAATGATGTTGAGGCCTTTGCAATGACTTTTTGTGCCATCACAATGACTTATGTACCCTGAAAATAACTGTGTGTGTCCTCACAATGATTATATGTGACATCATAATGATACTTTGTGAGCCTTACGATGACTTGTGTGCTCCAACTATGATTGTGTGTGACCTTCATAGTAATTTTTGTATGCTTTCACAATCGATCTGTGTCCTTTATCAGTTCTTGAGTGTCTCACAATGAGTTTGTGTCCCCCACAATGATTCTATGTGTACTGTTAATGATTGTGTGTGACTTTATAATTACTATGGGTCTTCACAATGACTGTGTGCATCTTCACAATGACTGTGTGCCCTCATACTTACTCTGTGACTTTCACAATTACTCTGTGAGCATTTCACAATCATTTGTGTGCACTCACAGTATCTTTGTATGTCCTCATAATAACTCATAGTGCCCTTACTGTTTGTATTAACTTAACCATGAATGTGTCTTCACCATAATTTGTGTGCTCTCATGACCCTTTGTGCTTTCACAGATCCTTAGTGTGACCTTCACAATGACTTGTATGTCCTTCAGAATGACTATATGTGCTACTCATAATGATGTTGTGTGACCTTTACAATGACATCATGTACCCTCACAATGACTTCTGTGCTCTCATGACGACTCTCTGTGCCTACACAAGGACTTTGTGTGGTCTCACAGTGACTCTGTGTGACCTTAATGACGCCGTTATTCCCTCAAATGAACTGTGTGATTATAACTCTGTATCATGCACATGCATTCTGTACGACCTTAACAATGACTTTGTGTGAGATGCACAGTGATGCATCGATGCTCACAATGATTTTATGTATCCTCACAATGACTATGTGTGACTTCACAGTGAGTGTGTGTGTCCTTACAATGACTCTATGATTCACAAAATTGCATTGTATCCCTTCTCAAAGACACTATTATCTTTACAATGGCAATGTGTGATATTCACAATGACTGTGCATGACTTTCACAATGAGTTTTTGTGACTTCATGATTTACATGCCCTCAAAATGAGGCTGTGTGCCCTTACAATGACTCACTGTGATCTTTATCATGACATCATACCCTCACATTAAAATTTGACTGTGACTCTGACAATGACTGTTTGGTGTCATAGTGACTCTGTGTGACCTCACAATGACCTTGTGTGCCCTCATAATGAGTTCATATGCCCTTACAATGATTATGTCTGGCTTTCACAATGACTGTGTAACTATCACAATGTCTCTATATGACCTTGACAATGACTGTGTGATCCTCCCAATGACTTTGGGTATCTTCACAATGACTTTGGGTGTCCTCACAATGATTCTTTGTCACCTTCACAATGACTATATGACCTCTACACTGACTCTTTGTGACCTTGACAATGACTCTATGATCCAAGCAATGACTTTGTATGCCCTCACAACAAGGCTGTGTAATCATCACAAGATTCTTTGTGACCTTCACAATGACTTGTGTGTCCTCAAAAATGCTATGGGCCCTCACAATGACTTCACAATGACTCTGTGCTCCATCCCAATGTCTCCGTATGACCTAAACATTGACTTTTAGAGCTCACAATCATTTGTACGTCCTCATGAGTGACTGTGTGCCATCACAATCCATGTGACCTTCACAGTGACATTATATATCCTCTCAATGACTTTTGAGCCCTTACAATGACTGCATATGATGTCAGAATAACTTTGTACTCACAATTAATATTTGGTCTTCATTATGAATATGTATGACTCTCTGTACCCTCACAATTAGTCTGTCACTTTTACAATAACTTTTTGTGTCCTCATAATGACTTTGTGTGACTTTCAGAATGACTTTTTGTGGCCTCTCAATGACTGCATGTCCTCACAATCCTTTATGTTCCCTCCAGATGACATGTATACCCTCATAGTAACTGTGCTTCACAATGACTTTATGTGCCTTCACAATGACTGTGTGCCTTCCAACATGATTCTGCTATTCACAGTGACTTTTTTTGCCCTCACAAATGTATGTTCTTTACAATGACTCTTTACCATGCTCACAATGACTCTCTGTGACCTTCACAATGACTTTGTGTATACTTATAAAGACTTCTGTGCCTTTGCAATTATTCTGTGTGAACTCCAGGAAGACTCTTCTTATCTTCACAATGACTGTGTGTGTGATCTTCACAATGACTCAGCTTAACCTTCACAATGACTTTTTGTGACCTTCACAGTGGTTTATGTGCCCTCACCATGACTGTGTGACCTTCACAATGACTCTTTTTGACCCTCACCAATGACTATGTGTCCTCCACAATGGCTCTGTGTGCCCTCAACTTTGACCTGTGTGTCACTCTCTATGATTTATGACACTCAGATGACATGTAACTAAGAATGACAAGTATCAATTTTATTTCACAATTTTTAAAAAGCATTAAAAAAGGTTTGTATTGGAAAGCGATAACTTACAATTTATAAATTCCAGTATGTAAAACAGTTATGATGATATCTAAGCTGATACAAACTATCTTAAAAGCAATGATTGTTTCCTTTTCCTTTTCTGTTCTTTTTCTTCTGACACAGACAGCAGTTCTCATCCTAAGTAACAGCAGCAGTAACTTTAAAGTAGAAAACCCCACAATTCAAAATATATTCCATATATTCAAAATAGAAAGCACATGACTTGCCCTGACTGATCCAACAATCCTTGTCTCCATCTTGTCCTTGCTTCTGCCATGTGAAGGTGGCCCGGTGCCCCGTAGGCCTGAATGCCTCTCTATCCCAGTCTTGACATCAGCGCTCTAGCTCCTGTGTAAACAGCCTTGTGAGATGTTCCAATAATGTGGAGTGCAGGTTGCAGTTTTTCCCCTCTTGTTTACAGAGTATGAAATGTAAAACACCATTGCATCTTTCTAGAGTGGCCAGTGGGAGGAGTCTCCTTTTTGATGATAATCCGGCATCTTCCAAATACAGTATCAAATGAAATCAGTTTTTAACCTTCAGCATTTTTCTTCTGATTGAAAGTGATGTTTCGGGATTTGGGGCCAAAGTCTCAATTCCAATCAGTCTGGCTTTTCTCAGCAGTGTCTGTCTTTGAAGTCCATCAGGGCTTGGCATGTGGAAAATATATTCAGGTTACACAAAGGAACACAACCCTGCTGGCTTTGATCATCTCTCTGTCATAACACAGATGAGTGGGTTGCAAACAATGGCACACACATGTGCATTATGAGAACGCCATTTGGGGGAGTGCAGCTTGCGTCCTCATGGAAGTCTGCTGGTTAAATCCTAAATATTTTATGACTTTCGTAAAGCCAAATTCTCATCAGGGTTGGGGACACACAAACAAGATGCCAATCAGTTATGACTGGGCACCATGTGGACATGAAAGCGGATGTGGACTACCATGGAACACTCTATGGTAAATTCTTCCTACATCTAGTAAAAGAACAGATGCCATGTGAAGCAACAGATATGGACAAGCCCAAAGACACACATCAAAAGCTATCATAATGAATAGAGAGAGGCCACAGGGAGAGGGCTCATTAAATTCTACTCATGTCTTACAAAGAGAGAAAAACCATGGGGGGGAAACAGAAGATAAAAAAAAGTCTAGGAAGATAGCATCTTAAGGTTTGGGTTTAGTTTTGGGTAAAAGAGCCCGATTTAAGCAGGGCATCTTCAAAACAGATATGCTGGTGAATTCTATCACACTGGTGCTCTTTTCAAAGTGTAAATGTAGCCAGGTGGTGGTGGTGGCAGCGGCGGTGGTGGCGGCGCCGCCTTTAATTCCAGCAGTTGGGAGGCAGAGCCAGGAGGATCTCTGTGAGTTCAAGGCCAGCCTGGTCTACAGAGCGAGATCCAGGAAAGGCACAAAGCTACACAGAGAAAACCTGTCTCAAAAAAAACAAAAAACAAAAAACCGAAGAAAAAAGAAGTGTAAATGTTGTAAGTTCAAACTGGAAACCAAGTAAATCCTGCTCAACGAAGCCATAAGGCATAAAATGAAGAGAAAACTTCCTTAGCCTTAGAGACTGTTCTGGAAGGCAAATGCCATCATGGAAGAAGATGGAACACCTTACAGAACACCCCCACATAAGAACACCATGAGTATTATAAGCCTTGGCTAGGTACATGGCACCAGGAGCCTGTTCTCCCAAACTGTCTGTCAACCACATTTTCCCATGTCTCGTTCTAATATGCACTGGATTCTCACTGAAGGATTCTTCAGTAGCATACTGGATATAGGGAAGCCTTTTGTCTAAGCTCAGGTGCAGATCACAGATTACTATGTTTATAAATATCTCCTTTCTACCTAAGAGACCTGGGCTTTGTAAGCTCAGCACAGGGGCAGACCTAACACACGTTTCCACGGTCACCAGTCCTAGCACGCACAGCCACGCTTCAGGGTATATAGAGTAGGTGGTTTTAACAGTAGGGTAATGCCATTTCCCCCTTCCCCCTCATGCCACACTTCTAACCACATTCACAGCCATAGTCCATACCCCAGGCCTCCTCTCCTCTCAGCTCGGTCACACATTCGTGGGGAAGAGGCCAAAAGAGCTACTCATAACGGATAGGCCAGTCAACTTCACCAAACCACGATTTAGGCAGGGCTCCAAAACCCCTTCACACCACTGACATGTACCATTCTGCTGATGAGAAAGTGACTTTTTTCCCATAGAAATCCCCAGAGCTCTACCTAAAATCTAAGTAAGGAATCTGCCATAGCTTTTTCGTAGGGTAACGGGTTAGTTCTGAAAGAGAGTGTCTATGAAAGTTTATACTCTGGGTCTTGTGAAACCACATTCACCATGAATGTAAGCAGGAGCCAGGCTGGGTCTTGCTGTGCCCACAATTTCGCAGGCAGCACATTCCACCCATTGGTCCTTCAAACTGCCCTCAGCTGAGGTTCTTGTTTAGGGAAGATGTGCCGGTCCTGAGGCCCCTACAGTCTCTCCTTGATTCTCGCTGGGGTTTCAGCTTACAGTCGGTCTGGCTCAGAGGCAACTGGTTGAAAGGCTGGAAATGCTGCCAGTTGGGGTCAGATTTATTATTGCTTCCAGAAGCCATGGAAGGTCAAAGACTGCTCAGTCTATAAGCCTTAACCCAGGCGTGTCCAGACCCACACCTCCACTTCCGGAAGATGGCCTTCAGGCATCCTAAAACAGCAACAGAGGAAAGGCTTGAAAAATGGTGTCTTCTACGTTAAAGCTGCTTCGTGGTCCTTCTAAAACCTGATTGTGCATGGCTACTAAGGGCACTGTCACATACTCAAGCATCCTTTACTGTGTCCTCTGAGAAAGTAATGAAAGTCTTGCAACAACACAATTACCAGTTTGTGCTGAGTACTTGACAGATGATAATGTAACCCATAATAATCACAGGGACTTAAAAAAAAACATTTCTTTTGTTCATCAACCTCATCCAAACATTTGAAGGCACTGCTTCAGTATGGAGCTTCCTAAACATCTGTAGGTCATTCATGGCCTCCAGAAAGGAAGGTGGCCAGTGAACACTGCCACCCTATCTGTCACTGAGTCACAGAACCTCAGTCTCCCACTCCTTGCAGATGTTTGCAAAGACAGAGAGACTAGGATGGCTCTTAATGGTCTCCCTTGAACAGACACAGTGTTCTCAAGATGATTACCCTCAGCAAGGGGTCGTATCACAGAAAGTATGGCTTCCCTCTAAAAGAGACCAGGCATCGGCCAGCTGAGTGTTGCTGAGACCCCTGCTTTCATACACTGCCCTTTGGCAATGTGTTCATCAGTAATTTGCATTGGCAACACAGGTAAACCTAAGGAAAACATTTCTAGGTAAAAGGCTGTCTAGAAACCAGTGGGTCTGAAGTCTGTTTGAGTACTGGGAAACAATTTTTAGCAAATATGTTGACCAACTGATGCTCTAGTAGCAACATGTTGACTCTACTGCCGGAAGCAAATCATCTCGTTTTATCATATTCAAAAAGCAGATGGGTAGACTAGAGAACTAGGGGGCCCTTGTGGTTGAAATATTGTGCACCTCGATAAACTTCTCTGGGGGTCAGAGAATGGAACAGCCACTATATTAAACATAGAGGTCAGGCAGTGGTAGCAGATGTCTTTAATCCTAGCCTTCTGGAGACAGAGATCCATCCAGATCTCTGTGAGTTCAAGACTATACTGGAAACAGCCAGGCATGGTGACTCATGCCTTTAATCCCAGGAAGTGATGGCAGGAAGCAGAAAGGTAGATAAGGCGTGAGAACCAGGAAGTACAGGCTTTTAAACTTTTAGGGTTTTTTTAGCAGCAGTTCAGCTGAGATCCATTTTGATGAGGACTCAGGGGCTTCCAGTTGGAGGAAACAGGATGGGCTGAGAAGTTGGCAAGGTGAGGTTGGATGTGGCTTGTTCTGTTTCCCTGATCTTTCAGCATTCACCCCAATACCTGGCCCTGAGTTTTTTTATTAATAAGACCATTTAAGATTCGTGCTACAGGCCCTCTCAGAGGTTCTCCAACCTTCTGTTTCCTTCCTGTTGAGGTTTTGTTGCTTATTATTTTGTGTGTTTTGTGTGTGTGTGTCGGGGGGGATGCTTGTGCCATTGGTGCATGTCAAGGTCAGAGAACAACTTGCAGGCGTCAGCTCTCTCCTGCCATGTAGATTCCAAGGATCAAACTCAGGTCATCAGCCTTGGCAGGAAGCGCCTTTACCTGCTGAGCCATCTCCCTGATAGCAACATCACTGTTGACATTAAAAGATAGTACCAAGAGGGCCAGCAACATAGATCATGGGTAAAGCACCTGCCATGCATGGAGTCCAATCCCTAGAACCTGTAGTAGGAGAGAACTGACTCCTGCAACTGACCCCTGATATCCACATGTGCTTCTCTGCCCCAATAATAACAAAAAAACAAAATAATATTGTAAAACCACAAGAAAGCTTTTCCTGTCAGGAAACAGGCTCGCTTCCTCCCCTCAAATAGCTCAACACCAACACCCCACATACCCTCAGCCCTGCTCCCCATCTGCACAGATGCGAACAGGGGGAGGCACACGTGGAGGCTAACAGTGGCTCTCACACTTACATACTCATCCTGAATAGGGACCATCACCATCAGACCCCGGGTGGTCTTAAGTCACCCACAAGAACACCAGTGTGCAAAAATACTGGTTCAGGAAACGATTTCATCATGCTTTGGAAATCACAGCCTCCCACCAGGTAAAGACCACAATTGCTTTAAGGCTGGGGCTGCTTCCCAATGGGAGAATAAGATCCTCTCTGAATTCCAAACGAGGCCCACGCTATGGGACCAAGTCAACGCCGTCAAGAAGGTGACAGTGGCTTTGTGCACAGGAGCAAAAGAGTTGTTAGAGAGCCCAATTCTAACTGAGCTGATGATGAATAAATGCCCGGGATGTCAAGTCTAAGACCATCACTTGACAACAGCGGAGATGGGGGCTGATGGCCAGATGCCTCCACCACTAGCCACCTCTTTGTCAGGAGCACTCCACACACAGCAGTCAGATTTCAGAAGACCAGTGAAGAGTGTGAGGGCCTTTGTGTTCTCATAAAATGGTCCTGTTTGTTAGGAGGAAAAAAAGACTTGAAATGTACTTTAAAACAGTCTTCTGTAATGCATGAGAAATGATAAATTACAGCTATCTCTTTTCTACCTCCTCAGATTTCACAGTGGGAACAGAGGCTGGATCCCTCCAGTCTAGCACAAGCCATTGCCAAGCTCATTGTGAAACCCACCAGTGTCTTACCTGGAAGGACGCAGGTGTGGCTAGGTTCAGGTTGCCACTGCCTTCCCAACCTCCTTGGCTTGCAGTCCTTTGAGCATCCTGAGCTAGGGTCTGCTCCCAGACTGTGTCACCATATCTAGGTGAGTCAGTAGTTTCTGTGAAATTTCCAGAAGAATCCGGAGCAGCTGTCCCAGCCAGGTCCTGACCACCGCTGGAATCCAGAGATGTTGAGCTTTCATTTTCTGGGCTGAGGGAGTTGATATCTTCTCCAGTGAGTTCAGGATAAGAGTCACAAAGAGAGATGTCGCCGCCCATAGGATTCCGCATCAGAGGCCAGCCATCAGAAAACTCACCGCAGATGGAACGGGAAACAGACCCCAAGAAAGCCGGCATTGTGTCCCCCACCGAAGCTGCGTTTCTGAGCACACATCCGGAAGGTTTGTAAGTATTGTACAGTGACAGAAACAGCTGCTACAGAACAGCATTTCAGCTACAGTTTAACTCTATGGCTGCAATAGCAACATGCTGAGAATTCCAGTGCTAACTACTGCTTTAAATTTGCCTCAGTGCAGCAACTGCAGCTACTCCGTTGACCTTGAAAGTGATTTTTATACATATTTCTAATTACTGTAAGCATATCCAATGTCTAACATCTGCATTTTCTTAGGTCTTAACTGAGTTTTCTGGATTGTTGTTCTAGAACAGTGTGCCAGGAGAGTGTGACAAGTGAGACATTACTTTGACATAACAAAAATGTCAGGAATAGAGGCTAGAGAGACGACTCCACAGCTAAGCATGTGTGTGCACACTGCTCCTGAGGAACTGAGCTCAGTTCTCAGCACCCACATCGGGAGACTCACAGCCACCTGTAACTCCAGCTCCAAGGGGGTGTGACACTCTCAGCCTCTGAGGGCACCTGTACTGTGTGTACATATTTATACACAGAAACACGCATATATGCTTTAAAATAAAATCTTGTAAAAACAGAGCAATGTCATGAACATAATACACAAATCAAGTGGTGGGGAGAAAAGTGCCAGGAAACAGGACTAGTTACCAGCAGCCTTGGGCCCTACAATCCCTGCTGGGGAATCTCTCCCCTCAGGTTCCCAGAAGTCATTGGTAATGCTTAAGAAGCAGATCTCTACAGTTTAACACGAGGCTGGGACATCAGGAGAACACAGATTTACAAACAGGAGTATGGCACTGTTGACTATAAAGCAAGCAGTTACCTCTCCTGAAGGGTAGCCGTAGAATGCAGCCCACAGCCAAGGGCAGCATGGGCAGAGCTTCGGGCCTCCTCACAGCACAAAGACGGAATCAGGTGAACAGGCCCTGAGAAAGGCAGAAAAGCGTGAGGCCCAGGCCCTTCCTCCTGAACTTTTTTGTTCATAGCAGCTAATCCTTGGTCCCCTTGGAAAAGTAGCAGATCCCGTTTGCATGACTATTTAGCAGAAAGAGGAATGCAAATTTTAAACACAGAGACACAATTGCACATGGTGTCAAGACTGGAGCAAGTCAAAGGACTTAGGCCAGCCTGGGCTGCACAGTGAGACCTGTCGGGAAGGAGGGAAGCGGGGATAAAGGTGAAACATTCTCATTCTATGTGTGACACACGGGACTGAGATGGTCCATCCTGCAACACTACAAAGAGACACTGGGTGATTCCAAGAGGCCAGTCCAGCTAGCCTGGAATACGAGGAACTCGAAGCAGATAACAGTGTCTAAGAGATGACTTGGCACTGTCATAGATACTATACCCACACAGACCAGAAACTCAGGACAATAGAGAGGGCTACTGGGCCAGACCCACACCAGAAGTACCGTTGGTCATGAGGGATTTATGTGCAGGAGGTCACCTGCTGAGGCCTGGGATTGGACATGAAGTAGAAACCTCAGGTTGATGCCGATCAGTCAGGGGCAGAGAAAGTCATGTCACCTCTGTCTGACTGGGTCAGACACACATTTCCACCTGTGCCAGCTCTTCTTAATGACTATTTCCAGCAACAGACCAAGAGGCAGGTGTGGCTGGAACCTGGCTTGGACCTCCCTCTTCCTCACAGATGTCATTAAAACCAGTCACATTGGTGTTGGGTTTGAACTGGCCAGATGACCAAGTTGCTGGATAGCTTTGTGTCAGTTTGACACAGCTAGAGTCAGCAGAAAGGAGGGAGCCTCACATCAGAAAATGTCTCCAGAAGAAGGGACTGTAGGCAAGCCTGTGAGGCATTCTCTTAATCAGTGATTGATGGGGGAGGGCCCAGCCCATTGTGGGTGGGGCTGCCCCTGGGCTGGTGGTCCTGGTGGTGGGGGGAGTTCTATAAGAAGCAGGCTGAGCAAGCCATCGGGAGCAAGCCAGTAAGCAGCACTCCTCCATGGCCTCTGCAAATCAGCTCCTGCCTCCAGGTTCCTGCCCTGTGTGAGTTCCTGCCTTGGCTTCCCTTGATGGATTGTGGCCCCAGATTTGGAAGCCAAATGAAACCTTCCCTCCCAAGCTGCTCTTGGCCATGGTGTTCATCACAACAGTAATTCTGACTAAGACACAAGGATGTCAGCCCCACCTCTACACAGCAGGCACAGTGATTCTAAGTGAAACGGACTCTGAATGAGAAAGGCTGAGTTGCCTGAACAGCTGCTAAAATGGTCCCGAGTTCTGTGGGGATTCCTGTTTTCTTAATACTGAAGAGACCTGGAGAACCCAGATCAATGGCGGGCAGAGGGGAGTCTGACATGGAGCAGCTGTGACTGGAAATCAGCCTGTGACCCGCTGTCACCCGCTCTGAAGAACAGGAGCTGGACGTGGTAAGGCCCTGTTTAGTGGTCCCATTCTGCACTCCTGGTTCCTCTGGGCCCTTCATAGCTCAACTCACCATATGTCTGGGCTGAGTCCCGGTGACACTGGCAACATGCCCTGTGGGCGCAGTGGCGGAGCCGAGGCTGGTCAAAACATGACAGCTCAGAGCCATTGTATTGAATGTCCTGTGACCGCAGAGACCCTAGGGGAAAGGAGAGATCCACAGTCAACACTTCTCCATAGGAAGCCTGGCATTTTGTATTTTTAATGAGGCAACACCATTATTCTAGTCTCCTGCTTACCCTAAGACACTCACTGTAAATAAAGACACTCTGTATGCCAGTCTTCCAAACATTAGTGCTTGGTCTAGAATAACTTAACCTGGATCATAAACTTCTGCTAGCCTACAGTGGGCAAATCAATCAAAACAAAACCTGTGTCATTACACATGCACACATACACGCACACGTAAGGGTATTTCGCCTGCATGTGTATCTGTTTGCCACATGCATGTCTGGTACCCATGGAGGTCAGAAGAGGACATCAGATCCCCTGGGACTGGACTTACAGACACTTGTAAACTGCCTTGTAGATGCTGGGAATAGAATCTTCCTCTAAAAGGGCAGCCAGTGCTCTCAGCCACCGAACCAGCTCTCCAGTGTCTAGCCTCCACATTTTTGTGTGCTGGGAATTAAACCCCAGGGCCTTGTATATGTTAGGTAAGTGCTCTACCACCAAGCTACAGCCTGGCCTGTTCCTTAACAGTGCCTATGTAATTGAGAAGCAGAGAGGTCTTAAGAGGTGTGCCGTCAGACCATCATAACTTTGAAGACTTGTTAAGCTGAGTGATGGCAAGTTGAAGACTGCCTATCTCTTCTTATACAGAGGCACACACAGTTTAAAATAGCTTGTTAAAAATGTGGGGTATAGACAATTTTTATTTTTGCCTTATACCCTTGGGACATTACAGCCTTGTCAGCATCCCGATGAAGGCTCAAAATTCCTGCAGGGGTCTGTTTTCCTGTGCCTTGTATCCTAAACAGTTGGTGATGCTTGCCTTAGCTAGGTCTCTTATGAACTCTTGTGTGGCAATGCCCACAAGCTCACTTCACAGGAAGACAGTGGAACGGGAGACTTACAGCTGGGTTTCTTCTCCATGAACTGCCTCTTGCAGTAGATGACACACAGGATGAGCAGGGCGAGCAGCACGGTGGCCAGGGCGCTGCAGATGACGGCAGCCAGGGCTGTGTCCCGAGGGCTGGAGGCTGTGGACGAGATCTTCACAAGGTTCACCTTGCTGGTACCTGAAAGTGACAAGAAAGAACAGGTCAGCGCACCCTTTGCAAGCTTAGACTTGAAATGCTTCCAGCCTGTCCTCATTATGACACCATGTTGTTGTCACCCACCACATTCACATTCCAGAACCGTGTAATCTGGTTACTAAGCAAGTTTATGGGTTTTTGTTGTTGTTGTTGAACCCCATTCATAGTTATTCTTGGCTATGCCCAGCGTGGGGGTTGCAGCCTGGACATAACACACTGAAGCTAGTGGATATCATCAGCAATTGCTTTCACATGATAAAAATAAAAGTGGAGAAAACCAACTTGAGACGTCTGAAGATGATCAAGTACCCCATCCTTTTTCATGTTACCCCTGCACTTTGTATCCCCAAATACCCCAGAACTTCACCAACTGCCCCCATAACACTAGAAGCACACAGCCCTCAACACACGGTATGGTTCAGAAACCTGCCCTTGGCCCACTGAAGCAGAAAGCTGGATGGTCATCCTGACCTCCATAGTTTCAGGGAATGTCCCAGGGCTTGGCACATCACAGTATTGGAGTGAGTGGACATTTTCCTTCTGTCCTCCCACCTGTGGAAAGTTTGCTGACATGAGCTGACATTACACAGATTAAAAGGAGGAAAAGGCACAGATTTATTTACATGCACAGGGAACTGAAGTGTCCGGTAATTCAAGAGATTCATATGCCTAGAGGTGCCCCCTTTTTTCAGTCCTAATGATGGAACCTTGGGGACAGACAAGAGTTCTGTCCTGCAAAATGACAACCTACAGAATGGGAAAGATCTTTACCAACCCCACATCTGACAGAGGGCTGATCTCCAAAATATATAAAGAACTCAAGAAACTAGACATCAAAACAATCCAATTTAAAAATGGACTACAGAGCTAAACAGAGAATTCTCAACATAAGAATCTCAAATGGCCAAAAGACATTTAAGGAATTGCTCAACATCCTTAGTCATCAGGGAAATGCAATCAAAATGACTCTGAAATATCATCTTACAGCTGTCAGAATGGCTAAGATCAAAAACACTGATGACAGCTTATGTTGGAGAGGATGTGGAGCAAGAGGAACACTCCTTTACTGTTGGTGGGAATGCAAACTTGTATAGCCACTTTGGAAATCAGTATGGCAGTTTCTCAGAAAATTGGGAATCAATCTACCTCAAGACCCAATAATACCACTCTTGGGCATATACCCAAGGCATGCTTAATCATACCACAAGGACACTTGCTCAACTATGTTCATAACAGCATTATTCATAACAGCCAGAACCTGGAAACAACCTAGATGCCCTTCAACCAAAGAATGGATAAAGAAAATGTGGTACATATACACAATGGAGTATTACTTGGCTGTAAAAAACAATGACATCATGAAATTTGCAGGCAAATGGATGGAACTAGAAAAAACCATCCTGCGTGAGGTAACCTAGACCCCAAAAGATGAACATGGTATACTCACTCATAAGTGGATATTAGATGTAAAGCAAAGGTAACCAGGCTATAATCCACAACCCCAGAGAAAGTAGGTACCAAGAAGGACCCTAAGAGAGACATGCATGGATTCCCCTAGGAAGGGGAAATAGATAAGATCTCCTGAGTAAACTGGGAACATGGTGGGGAGGGGGAGGTTAGGGGAGGTAGCAAGAGAATATGAGGGATTGAGATGGTCGAGTTGGGGGAGGACAGAGAGGGAGAGCAAGGAAAGAGATCTTGATAGAGGGAGCCATTATGGGGTTAGAGAGAAACCTGGTGCTAGGGAAATTCCCAGGAACCCATAAAGGATGACCCCAGCTAAGACTCCAAGCAATAGTGGAGAGGGTGCCTGAACTGGCCTTCCCCTGTAATCAGATCGATGACTACCCTAACTGTCATCATAGAACCTTCATCCAGTGACTGATGGAAGCAGATGCAGAGATCCACAGCTAAGCACTGGGTAGAGTTCCTGGAGTCCAGTCAGAGAGAGGTAGGAGGGACTATATAAGCAAGGGATCAAGATCATGATGGGGAAACCCACAGAGACAGCTGACCCAAGCTAGTTGGAGTTCACTGACTTTGGAGTGATAGCTGGAGAACTTGCATGAGACCAAACTAGGTCCTCTGAAGGTCGGTGATAGTTGTGCAGCTTGGGCAGTTTGTGGGGCCCCTGGCAGAGGGACCAGGATTTATCCTAGTGCATGAACTGGCATTTTGGAACGCATTCCTTATGGAGGGATACCTTGCTCAGCCTCGATACGGGGGGGAGGGGCTTGGTCCTGCCCTAACTTGATATGCCAGACTTTATTGTCTCCCCATGGGAGGCCTTACCCTCTCTGAGGAGTGGATGAGGGATGAGGTGGGAGGAAGGTGGGAGTGAGTGATGAGGAGGGGAGGGAGGGGGAACTGTGGTTGGTATGTAAAATGAAAAAAAAACTTTGAAATAAACAAAAACAACCCAAAAGTTCCTTCCTTCAACTTGGAGACCCTTCCAAACAAAGGGCCTTGCTCAGACAGGGCTGTCCGGGAAAGGAGGGAACTAGGGTCAAAAATCCAGGGAATTCTACCACTTTACACTTTGGCACTAACAAACCTTTCTCCTTCCTGAGTATGTTTCCTCCAGGGTAGATCAAAGAGTGGCTTATTCTGCAGATCCTGAACCCCTGTGAAGTTGAGGGGCTTGACATTCCTCCCAAGGAGTTTGGAACCAGCCAGGTCCAGGCATTTGGGCTGTAGAGGAATGCTGTGGTCACCCTGTGACCTGTTTGTTTCCCATGGAGGAACTTGGCCTTTATATGACAGACCTAGATAAAGCAGCTCACTGAACCCCATGACTGTCTGACTTGTGGGCTGCTTTTTCTGAGCCCCAGGTTCATGTGGCCCACACGCCAGGTTCACATGGACCATGGTTGCTAGCTGTCTCCATGGTTATGAGTTATACCAGAGCTCAATAGGCCCAGACAGGCTCCTCACTGCAACCATGGCCATCTCTCCTAAAAGAACATCCATTTCTCTCATGCAATGGCTAATTTGGACTGTCATTTTGTTTCTGAATTAAGAAACACCTAGGGCATTAGTGAGGCACAACCATGGGTTTGCCTGTGAGAGTCTGAAGAAAAGATTGAGGAAGACCCACCCTGATTTGGGGCAATACCATCTCACATGCTGGGGTCTGAAAGGGGTAAAGGAGAAAGCCAGTTGAGCACCAGCATCCCTTTCTCTTCCTGATTCACTGAGATGTGAACAAGCAGCCTCATGTTGCCACAGCCAGGAACTGGTCTCACTGCCATGCCTTTTGCACCATGATGGACTGTATCCCCTGCCATGAACCCAAAAAAACACTGCCTCTTTTAAGCTGCGTTTTGTCAGGCGCTGGGTCATAACAATGAGCAAAGTGACTACTACATCTCCCAAATCTTCCCTATCTGTCACCGCCTCTGTCTGCTCTTCCCACATGGCCATGCAGATCACTCCCTCAGCTGTTGTTTGTTGAGTGATGCTGTTCATGGAACTAAAGCTGCACTAGCAATCCATAGGGTTTCACTCTTCCCCCTTGCTTTCTTTTCCTCCATGACACTGCTGTCATCCAACATTCTATATACTTCACCTTTGGCTCATTGTTATTCTCCCGATTGCAGTTAGGCTGGCTTGGAAAGAGGCCATGCTTCCAGCCTCCTTTGCAGCTAGGGTCAAGTTACTGGGAAGGTTGATAGGTGGAGATGTGTGGATCATCTCAATTCATGGACAAATCATTCTCCAATCATCCCTTCCACTGTGACTTGTGAGCTGGAAATAGGAAAAGCAAGAGACCCAACAGGTGAGGCATACCAGTAAGGCTGGCCCAGGACCGGGGTGGGAAGCTGTCCTCTGAACTCACCCAGCAGAAATGCTCCCCGGCCCAGCTGACTGGGTTGGCACAAAACTTCTGTTTTACTTTGGCAGAAATAGTTTTGAGTCTTTTCAGTACAGCAGTTGGCCTCTTCCCTAGCTAGCTACATTCCTTACACAAGGCAATCCTCTTGTTAAGCTTGTTTACTATTTATCTATAATGCCTCCAAGGGATTCTGGCACACCCTTGCTTCTTGATGAACAGTGGAGCAAAGGAGTATTTGCTGAAGAAACCCTAGCCCCTGAGTACTCCAAAGCATTGATTCTATGAGACCTTATAGGTCAATGAGATGAGACTGTTTACTGAGTACCTCCTGTCTGATGGCAGTACAGGTGGAAACAGCTTGAGCAACGAGCAGCTTTGTTTACGGCCTTTGCTGTGTTTATGAAGAGCAGCTTCAGTACAGTCTTACTGTAGGCAGGGAGAAAGAGCAAGGACTGCTTGGCTTGATCAGTATGCAAACCCTGAAGATCATGACCTCATCCTTAGAATGAACACCCAACAAAAGCTCAACCTCCCCTAGTAATGACAACTCATGAAGCCATGCGGGGAGGGGGTGTCAAATTTGATCCTAACTAATAACTCACCCTAGATCTGGATGGGCCAGTGCTCTCTCTGTTCCTGGACCCTTGACGGTGGAGGTTGACCAAGCAGAGCTCCAGAGAACACCGCTGGATTGCGATACACCTTCCCCAGACCCCACGACCTACCTATCCCTTCATTTGTAAGTTACCCACTAAATAAATCTTCCTTTTAACTACGTGGAGTGGCCTTAATAATTTCACCAATAGCTGATCTACAAGAAATGCCCAGCAGTCGTGTCTCCTGTCCAACCAAAGCTAATCTGGTGCCAAGATAATTATTAAGGGAACCAATACGCATTCATATCAGCTTATTCAAATAAGGCATATTAACATCTACTTATCCCAACCCTAATACAGTAGGTGGGGGTTAGGGGGTGAAGAGAAATGACAGATCAGTTAGAGAACTGCCAACGGAACCCATGTTCACCTTCTACAAAGCATTCTCCAAGTTCTCATCAAGACCATTACAGTTAAAAGCACCTGTTCAACCCCCAACCTCTCACTTTCCAAGTGTTAGCATAATGCTTCACAGTAAGGGTTTTACACTTAAGAAATCCATATGTATTCACAGACTTTTTTTTCATGTAAATAGCCAGTAAGTTGGGTAGATAGTTAATCCTCGGTTTGCCAGATTCTTAAGCTTAAGCCTTTTTCTTCCTTTTCAATGTGAACGTGGTGTGCATGTATGTATTTTGTGCATGTCTGTGTGTATATATATACACATACATACATACATGTGTGCTCACATATATGTGGGAACATTTATATGTGCATAGGCACACATGGGAGTCCTGAAGAAGTCTTCCTGGACTCCAACCTTGTTCATTGAGGCGAGGTCTCTCTGATCTCATCCAAATGGATAGTTCCAGCTTGTTCCAGGGATCCCTTGTCTCTCCCTTCCCAGTACAGAACTACTGATGGACTGCCATGTCCACCCAGTGTCTACGTGGTTCTGGGGATCTAATTTAAATGGCGATCCATCTCCCCAGGCCTAGCCCATGCTAGTGTTTTTACATTACGTTAAATTCTTTGCAACCACTTAGAATAAAACATATATGCAAACTATAGTGTAAGGGATTGTTGGGTCAAGTTTTGTACTGGCAGATAAACTCTAGTTAATCAGCTAACATAGACATTGTGGTTTGACCTAATATCAAACACAAATATGGCTTCTCAAGTTCAACTCACTTTATCCCTAAGAATAAAGAGGCTACTGAATTTTATTACAAGGAGAAACAACACATGGCTTTTCTAGTCCTAGTCCTAAAATACTACTTTTAAAGTACACATCACATAATGAGATGAGTCTTGCTACTACAGTGGGAAAGAACAAGTGATAGATGAACTAATGATGCTTCTGGTTTGGGCTGTTACAGTTAGGATCTCACTAATGCCTTGTATGTTACAGTTAGGATCTCACTAATGCCTTGTGTGTCCTCAGTGTTGGGACATGAAGATGCTAATCTGGGTTTGTACTGTGTGAGATGAGCCCTCTGGAAACTGTAACACAGTCAGAAGCAACAGTACTCTTCCCTGCTGACAGCCACGTTTTGGCATAGGCAATTCTATTCATAATTCTGGAATGCAAGTACAATTCAGACATCTTACAATATTTCTCAATAGAATATTTTTTATCTGTTTTACTTTTAGATTTGTTTCGAGTAAGATACAATTCATTCCACTGCTTTTTGTGACTTTCCACCATTACCAACAACCAAAATCCAAATTGAATTAAGGTTCAGCACAATTAGAACCTGATGATAAACTCTTTCTAGGCAGGCTCTTCGATAATAATGAACGCTGCTAACACAGAGCTCTTGCTCTCTTAGAGAGGCAAGAGCACAGCCCCAGAGCAAAGGCTTTATCTTGTTCATCTAAACTGGTGAAAACAAAACTCCATGATAACAGTCAGCATGTGAAGTCCAGATGTGCCACAGTTTGCCAATGAACGAAAGGGCTGGATGTTTCATCTACTTCATACCAAGCTTTCTGACGATGGATGAACATAAGCCTTAGTCATGCATTTTTCTTCACTCTAGACTTTGATCTTTATTTTTTTAATAACTGATAGAGACATGATTTCAAAATAAGATTTTTATGTTTGTTTTTCTATCTATAGCCATATTTATATTTTAGAAATTGATTTTTTTTTCTGGAGGGAGGAAAGGGAAGGAGGGAAGTGATATAATTCTATTTTAATTGAAACTGTGTAAACATTTATTTTCTTCGATTTAGCTCTTTTCACCTTTATTTATCTTATTGCCCCTTGCCCGTATTATGTCTGAGCATGAGTACCAACGTGGGTCCTGGGGAGGAAACTCAGAACTCTGGTCTCCAGGCTTGGCGGCAAGCACCTTTTCCCACTGAGCCATCTCACTGGCCCTTGTTTTCTTACTGTAACAACATATGCACAAGGTTCTGCAGCAAAGACACTGAGTATATTCAACACATTGTGTGGCGATCATGGCTAATTCTAGAACATGGTTATCGCCAACATACCTCCCAAAACCCACCCCCTAAGTAGTCCCTCCCTTACCCAGACCTTGGCAAGTATTGAGCTGCTTTCTGTTGCTATAAAATCAATTACTTTCATGTGTTTCTGCATGAAAGGAATTAAACGATAGTACATGGCCATTGTGTCTGGCTTTTGTTACTTAACAAGATCTTCAAGGTTCATGCACAGGGTTAGATGCGTCAGAATTCACTCCTTCTTAACGGCTGAATAATATTTCACTGAATTGATACATCGTATTTGGTTTGTTCATCTGTCTGATGATCTTTGTTCTGAATCCTCGTAGCTATTTTAGGTAATGCTGCCATGAGCACTCAGATACAAGCTTTTTCAATATATTTTAAAACTTTCCACAAACATACATCGCAATTGTTCCACATCCTCTCAAGACATCCATTACTGAAATTATAGTAATTAAGCTTATCTGCATAAGTCAGTCAAAAATACTTCCTGAACAAGAATGAGAACTAGGGATTGAAGAAAATGATGTCAAAGCTGCTGGGCAGAGCTTGCTCATGGAGGAGTTTACAAACTTCGGTGGGGGATCTGGACTCTACTGTAAGGAGAATGGAAAGTACTTGACAATACTGGAACAACAGTCTCCAGTGTGTCCGGGACGGTCACAAAGAGGGTGTCAACAAATCTGAAATGCCTGGAGTCACGCAAAATATCTTTCAAACACAGTGCAATAAAATTAGAGATCACAGAAGAAAGAAATCAGAAAAATGAGCAAATACGTGGTATGTTAACAACGTATTTCTAAATAATAAGTCATAGAAGAAATGGCAAGGGAATTAGAAAATAATTTGAGATAAATCAAAATACAATGTACCAAAATCTGTAGGATATGTCAACAGTTGTACTATTTATAGCAATAAATGACTGAGGTAAAAAAAAAAAAGAGAGAGAGAGAGAGAAATGAATAATTCATAATCTAATCTTCCATTCTAAAGGAAGAATTAGAGCCGAGAGCAATGAAAGAGAATAGGAAAAAATAAATCATTATCAATAGAACAAAACAAAATGAAACAAAAAATAAATCTTCAAAATCAACAAACTTTGGGTTGGCTAGAGAAAAGAAGAGAGTAGGCAAAAACTATTAAGATCAGGAAATGAAGCAAAAAGTTTTTACAAGAACACTATGAACAACCGCGGACCCCCAGACTAGGCAACTAAGAAGGATTTGTTCCGTGAAGGCAAGGATTAAGCACAGATGTCAATTAGCTAACTACTAATTAATCAATTACTCAATGAATCAACCAATATAAGAAGAAAATGAAGGAGAAAAAAGAACTATAGAATAATCTCAATAAAGAAAAAAAAATCACATCATTCATCAGCTTCTTTTCCTGATTAAAAACAAAGCAACAAGATCCTCCTCAAGATGCTAAAAACCCACTCAGACCATCACAGAGCTGACATCGTATATGGGGAGGAAAACTGAGTTCTTTGAAAATTAAGCAGCCAAGGGCGTCTATTGTTACCATTTCTATTCAGCATAGTATTTGGAGACCTGGCCAGAGGAATAACCAAGAAAAACAAAACTAACTAACTAACTAACTAGCACCCAAACTGTAAGAGAAGAATTAAAACCAACTCTGTTTGCAAATGACATGGTCATTTATACAGAAAACCATAAGCATTACTAAAAAATGATGGAAAAGAACAAAAGAATTCAACAGATTTGCAAGATACAAATAAATATGCAAAGCCAGTTATATTTCATATAGTGTCAGCAATGAGTCAAAAAAGAAAATGAAGGCTAAATGTGTTGGTGTTCGCCTTTAATCCCAGCACTTGGGAGGCAGAGGCATGTAGACGTCTGTGCTTTCAAGACCAGCTTGCCAGGCATAGAGTGTTCCTGTTTAAAAACAAACCAAACACAAAGAAAGAAAAAGGAAGAGCACAATTCTATCTTCAAAGTCATCAAAAAGACTAAAGCACTTAGAAACTCAGAACCACACTGCTCCGTCCATGCTTTAGACACGGGGACCTGAAGCAGAGCCTCGATGGCACCAATATTTGTACAGTGAAAACTATAAAATACCACTAAAAACACTGAAAAGCACAGAGTACACAGAAAGACATTTGGAGATCAGGAGACTTGCTACTTATTGTTCAGAGGACCAGACAACTCGGTGATACCAGATTTGACTTCAATCCCTACCAAATGGCAACCCAAGGGGTGACTTGGTGCACCTGAATCCAAGGAAGCAAAATGTGATTTGGAAACATATCACAAAACTTAGGTAGAAATTTTTAATAGTTATCACCATCCATATCCAGAAAGCTAGTCAAACCAGAAAAGCATCATTTTTCAAGTGAACAACAGCAAAAAGGTTATAGAAGAATTTGCATGTTTTCCCTAAGAAATCATTGTCTGTCTGCCTGCCTGCCTTCCTGTCTGTCTGCCTGCCTATCTGTCTGGGGTTTTTTGTTTATTTGCTGACATTGCTGCTTACCAGCAGCTGAGACTGGGGAGTAGTGGCCAGCCAAGCTTCTAGCATCTGTACCTAGGACAGATAGCTGTGTGCATGAAGTAGAAGCCAACCTCACCCCATCAGACCACGGTCATCAAACGCTCTCAGGGCTGTCCCCAGTCCATGCCCAGTACTGTTCTCACTCAGCTTTGCACTGAACCGAGTGCACATCAGAAGCAGAGAAGTCTCACCAGAGCGTCTCCTATGAGGAGGAATTCAGGGTTTACAAACCCACAACTCTGGAGCCTGCTTGTCCATCCCACCTCCTCTGGCAGGCACTGTTCTCCCTCCCAGTCAGGAGGGAGATGCCAGGGACCCGAGGCAGAGCCCGGGTGGCCCCACGCTGTCTTTGATTTAATGGTCAAGCCAGTGACCGATTCCTCAGTATTTTGTTCTGAGCAGGACACTCCCACCAGGTACAGCTTTGTGTCTGCATTTCCCAGCTTGGGTTTCTGTATTACATTATGTGTAAAGGCACAAACAGTGTGGGTAAGGTCACAGGCAGAGCCCGGAACCAACGGAATCCATCCTAGACTTCAAAGACACCAGTGGGCCCTCGCAACTGCACTGTTCCGAGATGGCGGCTGTTTAAGTTTCTATTTTTTAAGTTATTTTTATTATTTTTTGGAGGGTGCATGCATGTCATTGTTCACTCATGGAGGCCAGAGGACAGCTTGTGAGAGCTGGCTTTCTCCCTCCACTAGGGGTTTGGGGAATCAAACTCAAGTTGTCAGGCTTGGTAGCATGCATCTTTACCCACCGATCCATCTTGCAGGCCCTTCATTTTATTTTTATTTGACAAAAAAATAGTTGTACATATTTATTGGCAATAAACTCTACTCTCTCCTAAAACACATCTTAAGAGAGATGTTCACAGTGGAGATTCAAAGATGATTTCCCTTAACATTCTTCTGTCTTCTGGATTCTAGAAGGGAAGGTCCAAGCCTCACAATTCCGTCATCAGAGTGTGCCGCTGGTTTTCTTACAGCAGGAGGCTGTTAGGAGAAAGGTCTTTGGTTACAGTATCACCCTAGCAGTTTTCAGCTGGTGCCTTAGCTCTGCACTCACAGTTTTGCTAAAGTGCATAGAGAAATAAGCTTGTTAATCAAGATGGGCATTTGCTCCCGAGAAAACACAGAGGGAATTTTCTGTGTGATTTAGACGGCCCCAACAGACACACGTCAAAGCACCTCATGGTACATTACAAACATGTATGGTAATTATGAGTTGGACAGAGATGAAAGGGATTTCTCTGGAAGCCTCCCTCCATTGGTCCCCAGGTGACATCAGGTGACCTTTACTCCTTCAGCCTTTCTGCTTTTTCTGCCTTTAAATTTTCCTGTGCGCTTTAACAGTTAAGGGCTTTGTAACCGAGTCTGTATTCGAACCCTTACATTGCCATTTTCTGCCTGTGCTATCACCAGAAAATGATAAGCTCGTGCCTCAGTTTCCTTATTAATGAAATCAAAAAGTATCACTGGTTAGTAGGAATTTTTTTTGTGGGCACCTAGACGCTCGGTCCTAGAAGAACATTGTTCTCAAAGGATCGGCATGGTTCCCAACTCACAGCACATCTCCATAAGTTCACCATGCATTCTCCTCAGGGTTTGGAACTTGATGTTGTAATTATTGTGTTGTTGGGTGTCTGTGGTCCCTTTAAACTCAACTGAAACTACCAACATAGGAAACACAACTCATGCAGGGAGTGAGATTATATGAAGCAGGGCCATCGACTACATCCTGGAATTGATGGAGTGAGCTACAGGGAATTGTCTGTGCTTGGGTCCTCACATCCCCAAAGCCTGGAAAATTGGGAAGCAAAATTCATGATAGAAACAAAGCAAGTATTTGCTCTGAAGGTGGAATTTCCTTTTCTGTAAATGACATGGACACTACTATAAAGAACTTTACCAAAGTTATCCAGTGACAATTAAGCAATACTTTATAACAATTAGCAAAATAATCAATCTTTAAGGATTATCTGAATGGAAATGATAAAGCCACAACTAATAAAATGCTTCCAGAGAAAGTTCTTTGCCAGGCTAACAAGAGCATTTGAAGGTATCGTCAGTTACAGAGCTTGTTCAGACAAGCTCAGTGAGGGCCACCTGCCAAATCTTTAAGGGAACCCTGGTGGTGAACATTCTCATTCAAGGGAGGTAAGCTACCGACTCTTACCGTGAATCTTCACCATCAGCTTGACGGGATGGAGAGTCACCTGGGACATGTACTCTCTGGGTGCATCTATGAGGATGTTTCCAGAGAGGTTAAACTGAGGTGGAAAAACTCACCCTGAATGTGGCCATGGCATTCTACAGCCTGGGATCTTACTTAACAAAAAGAGGATGGAAAGTTGAGATGCAGAATTGACCTGTCTGTCTGGCCTAATGGCTGCCTCTGTAATAGTGAACTACAACCTAACCTGATGTGTACAAGGACCGTAACCCGCTCTCACATCAAGTTCTGAGTCTCAGCCAATCACAGCAGACTAGAGGTCAAACAGTGCTCAAGAAACACAGATATAAGCCAGCATCCAGCAGGCTGTCTATCTAGATTTGTTAGAGGTTTGTCTTGTAATGGTTTGGACTGATCAACAACAAATAAATAGAAATGTAAACATTAAGCAAAGAACAGTATTTAAATCGCATGCAGAATGGATATGAAAGGAAAAGGGACCAGGGTTGATGGACTCGAGCCTGAAAGTAGACAGAGAAGAAATCCACATTGCTCTAACAAGTGTCTGCCCAGGTCTACTTCACTGTTCAAATGTGCAAAGGTGTAGCAGTAAGAAGTAGTGTATGATAATTCTCTTTGTGGACGGGTTAATTAGGTCACAAGTGGGGACCAATAATGATTAGCCAAGCATCTCTGATACGCTAGGTTAGTGACATGGAGAGAAACTCTTGTACTTGGGAAGGAAAGGGAAAAAATACACGGAGAGAAGGTCCGGACAATTCCCCGGCCGAAGCACATACAACTTCAAAGAGAGCTAACACATGAAAAGTACATCCAGCAGTGAGGACACTCTACCCAATGCTTTCCTTTTCTCCTCAACTATGCCTTTTAATTTTAGCTGGAGAGAATCAAGCTGTCGATCAAGGCGGGGTACACTATAGTAATCAACGAAGTGGTGAGAAGCTGACAGGGGCTCAAGTCTCCCCAGGCATTTGGCCAGGGCTTCAGCACTGTGAGGTTCAGCTGAGCAGGTCCACCACATGAGCTTTGTTGTAGCTTCCTATGATACATGTATGTAGCCTCTCCTTTCAGATGACGGAGGCTCTTATGGCCAAGTCACCAGGTCATCTGACAGACAGCTGACCCTTCCCTTGTGCCCAGTGGCCTTGGCTGGGGAGCTGTCAATCAAGCAGCCACTCCTTTGACCCTTGGTGATGGACATAGCTTGAACACCTCCTGGATGTTCTGAGGAACTGTGCTAGCTGCAGAGACCACTGCAGCTACGGCTGCTGAAGCCATGGCCCTGCTCGGGAGGCTTTGTTACACTCATGACTGCTCCAGACAGCCTGTAGCAGCTTAGAGAGACTTCACTTTAGCTAAGATGAGCCTCAGTGACCTTTTGATGACCCCATTCATCTAATCTTGGTCCAGGGCAGAGAACTTCCCTGATGGCTCAGCAAAAAGCTGACTTGAAGCAAGTCTAAAGCTCAAAATTGGTGAAATTAGGAAGTTGTGCACACATAGGTTGTGCCATTTTCTATCTATTCTCAGTCTGGAAGCTTCTCTGTGAATGACTATACCCTGGTGTCTTAGTCACTATTCTATTGCTCTGAAGGCACACTGTGACCAATGCAACTCTCAAAAAAGGAAGCATTTAATTGGGGACTGGCTTACAGTGTCAAAGCTTAGACCATTATCATCATGGCAGGGAAGGAGGGCAGCAGGCAGGCATGGTGCTGGAGAAGTAGCTGAGAACTTTACATCCTCAGGCAGCAGGCAGAGAGAGAGAGAGACAGACAGACAGACAGACAGACAGACAGACAGACAGATAGACAGCCTAGGTCTGGCATGGGCTTTTGAAAGCTCAAAGCCCACCCTCAGTGACATACTTCCTCCAACAAGGTCATAACTACTCCCACAAGGCCACATCCCCTAGCCCTTCTAATCCATTCAAACAGTTCCACTCCCTGGTGACTAAGCATTCAAATATACCACCACACCTGGTGTTGTGACATTGGCCTCAATATGGTTCAAAGTGGAGTGTGGCCTTTCATTTGCCTACGTGCGTTTATCACCAGTAGAATGAAAGGGCTAATTTCACAAAGAGCAGACAATAGCCTGGGATTCAGTCCCAGCAATGACAGTAGTGGCCATCAGTGCTCTTCAGCAACGGAAAAACTCCAGAGTGAAGTCTGAAGCAGAAAACTGAAGAGCCTGGGTGATGGGAGGCAACAGGCCATGACATTGAGACGGTGAGTGCCACAGGTCTTGATCGCTGGAAGAGTTGCAGAAAGCCACCAATGTTAAAAACTCTAGGGTCCTGACACCCGAAGCTTGGGAGCCTATAACATGAACTGGGTGCTGTCTACTGACACTCAAAGCCCAGAGCAATAAGCTTCTGACCTGAGCATCTACACAAATGCTTAACCTTCTGGGTTTGAAAACTTGGAAAAGCAAGTTTGTGGTTTGGGGGCACAAAGCCATACACCTCTTGCTTTGAGATCCCAGAGCTTGCACTGACCTGAGCACCCAGAATATAAGTATCTGGCTTTTAAAGCTGGGAGCTGGAAGGCTCCAGTTCTTAGAACCTCATGCTGTGGGCCGTGGGGTCTGAAAGCCTAGCCCATGAGCTTCTGGCCCTGACGTGCTCCAGACTGCCAACACTGAGGGACCGATCCTGGCTCAGTCACTGTTTCCGGAACAGAGCAAACTGACCCATAACCACTGTTGCAACCGTACATTTGTCAGTAAACTGGGAGGGTGAAGTAGAAATGGAGATGTTTCTAGTTAGCCTCGTGGGCACAGCTAGCCATGTTTTCTGACTTCTGTTATTGTTACTAAAACTGAGTTTCAAAACCCAGTCTGTTCGCTGAGTGTAGAATGGGCATGTTTCTTTGTCCAACCAAGACCATTATTTTCCATGCAGACCACCTCTAGCTATATAACTGGCCTCTCATGGCAGGTTTTCACAGTCTCAGGCAGGCAAAGTTCTGTCTAAGACAGCAGCACCCCAACCACTGCTCACCAATGAGCACCAGCACACAAGTGGATTCACCAAGTGTAAACACCATCTATACCATAAAGTCAACCGGTAGGATTAACAGCCACAGCATGAAGCACCGTGCTCTGGCCAATCCAGTTTTATTCTTTTTCCTAAGCCAAAAATGAAAAATTAAGACAGTCTCATCATTTATTATAACTGAAATAGTAAGTAGTTTACATCTCAATTGCTATAAATAAATAAATAAAGATAGATTGTTAGCGTAGCCCTTAACTCAAATTACTAAACCTTAGGAGTCTCCTTCATACCCTCCTGCCATGGCCTTGGTCCTTGCTTTATCCTCTCCTCTCTCAAGTGCGTGGTCACAAATTCCTGCCTGACCTGACCCAGCATGCACAGGCCACTGCTCTCGCAGCTAAATCAGCTACGGGAGCCTGTTTAGTCCAGACTTTACTGATTCAGAAGCCACTTGGGAAATAGAAAGTATGGCTTCTGAGGACCATGATATTCAGTGGTTTGCTCCTCACAATGGTGGGCCAGGTAGCTCTTCAGAGGAGGGGAGGAGAAGGAACTGTGATCTAAGTGTCCTTCCCACAAGACCCGGGGTCACTCACTCAAAAGCACCCAGTCCAGGCTATCTGGTTACAAATCACCACTGGCTCTATTGTCAGTGGCTACTAGTCAAGAGTTCTAAAACTTTCTTCAAAACCAACTTTGGCTTTATTAGTATAGAATGGGATGGCTTTTCCCTAGGAAACAGACTGACACAGAGTGAGCTATAGGGTTCTTGCTTCCCCTCAAGCTGACATAAGAAAGTTATAGATGGACAAGATAAAGATGTTCTCTACTCTTCAAGATGTGTGCGTCATACAGTCCATGCTGGAGATGCTAACGAGATAAAACTAAAGGAACCGGTAGCCAGGGGCAGGGCAGGCAGGACAGCTAAAGGTCAGGGTTATTGCAGGGGCTGGGATGATGCAAAAGGTATTTGGCTCGCAGCGTCCAGGAAGGCTTGGCGGGTACTGAGAGAGGTGAGACCCTGAAGTGTAAGCAAGATGTGGACACATAAACGACTGGAGAGACCCAAGGTGGGGATGGCGCTACCGGAAGACTGAATCTTGGGAATTTACAGACTTAAGTTTCCACAGTTCTTCTGGCTTATAGATCACTTGGCCTAGCGATATATTTCACACCAGGATTAGACAAATCAAATATTATCATACATGTCTCTGAAGAGAAATGGAAGAAAGAAAGGAAGTCAGGAAGAGCTGACCACTGCAGGAGAGTGGCTGGAAGGGCAGGGGGGTTTTGGGGCCCTGGGTGATGACTAAATCCACTGAGACAGTCTGAGGAGACTGTCCTGTGCCTTCAAAGGAAGTCTGTTCCAGAGAAGAGCTCTTTCTTTTACATTCCTCTTTAGCACTTGCTGGATCCCATTTGGTACTTTAATTAGCATAAATACTATAATTAACACTGAAAAAAATTATAATCCATCGAACAGCAGCTGATCATCTGCAGCATTTCTTTGCAAACACAATAAAGTTGAAAGAAGAATTTTTCCTGCTTTCAAGGATGTTTTGCTCTTTTTATTACCCACCCACCTGAAAGTCTCTCAGTGTTTATTCTCCTGGAGAAACAATGAGGCTTTTAAACTCTGCACCAAGAAACAGAAAAGACACCATAAAAGAGAAACACATTACGATGGATTTGCACATCTGTGGTGAGGGACAGGAAGCTCCAACAGGACCTCAAAGGGACAGGGGCCAGACTGCCATCTGGGAACTGAAACAAGGGAAACCTGGGCCCTGCCCTCCCAGCTCTGTGTGCACTCTCCTTAACCCCTGGAGTGCCACGTGCCACCACAGCCCTTGGAAAGCAGGGCCTTGTCGGGGAGGGAGCCGGGGGTCAGCGGGGGTCATATGGAGACAGACACATTGTAGGCCCAGAAATCTTCCTGGGATCCCTAATTAATGAGGTGGGTAGTAAGTGAGGGGCAAGCTGTGGGATGGTCCTCATTAGATGATACTTATTTATTTCCACCCCCCAAAACAAGTGTCTCTGCATAATTTGAAACTGCTGAGTAGGTCTAGAGGGAAAGAAAGATCTAGACTTATAGACAGGGTCTCCCGCCGCCTCCCATCCCAGCAGAACTGTTCCTGGGCTTAAATCAACAGGGCTCAGGTGAAAGAGTGAGGAGGTTTGCAGTAAGTTGGAAAGGGCAGTTCTTTGAGTCTCAGTCATGAGATGACTTTGAAAATTCAACCCATGTCTTGTTATTGCTTGTAGTTATTGCTTGCTCCGCCTGGTACATGAAAAACAGGGGCACAAAAATCGAATTGTCGCCGGGCGGTGGTGGCGCACGCCTTTAATCCCAGCACTCGGGAGGCAGAGCCAGGCGGATCTCTGTGAGTTCGAGGCCAGCCTGGTCTACAGAGGGAGATCCAGGACAGGCACCAAAACTACACAGAGAAACCCTGTCTTGAAAAAAAAAAAACAAAAAAAAACCAAAAAATTGAATTGTCTGTCAGGGGTTAGGGCCGGGACTCAAAATCAAGATGTTTTCATAATGAGAGTGGAACGTGGCCATCCGAGAAAGACATCAAATGGGCACTGTTCTGCCTCAGGCTTAGGACAAGCAAATGATGTGCACAGTACCTACTGGCGTTAGAGATGACAAAGGACTTCCCCTGGGTGCAGTTTTAGGCATCTACCTGTATCCCTGGAGCCTAAGCCACAGGAAATATTGCTGCTGCTGCTGCTGCTAAACACACAGGATGATGGAAACTCTGCTTATCCTCTTCCCAATGTGTGGTTTTTCCTGAGTATGACGGTCCACTTTCCTTAGGAAGGGAGTCTCACTGAGAACTGTCTAGATCAGGCCTGCCTGGGTAGGCTTGTAGGGCTTTTCTTAATTGGGTTAACAGAGGTGGGAGGACAGCCTGAATGTGGGCAGCACTATTTCATGGGCTGGACCATGGGCAGAATAAAAAGGAGCCGGTGAGCGGAACATAAGCAGGAGTTTACCCACTGTTCTCTGCTCGTGACTGTGGTTGGAACACATTAGCTGTTTCAATTTCCTGTCCCCGTGACCTCCCCAGAATGGTGGACAGGTCTGGAATTGTGAGTCAAAGAAATCCTTCTGCCCTTGCTCTAGTCAGGGCATTTTATCACAGCAACAGTGGATTAGCCGCTTTCCTGCTGCTGTGATAAAACACCATGACCAAGGCAGCTTACGTGAGAGTTTATTTCGGCTCACAGTACCAGAGGGACAGGGGTCCATCGTGGTGGAGAAGCAGCAGGAGCAGGAAGCTGAGACCTCACATCTCAACCGCAAGCATGAGGCAGAGGGAGCAGATGGAAGTAGCTGGTTTTTCCCCAGTGGCACACTTCTCATAAGACCTACCACTACACCTCTCCACACGGGAAATCAAACATCTTGAATTGAGAAGAAAAAAAAAAAAACAACAACAAAAACCCCAATCAATCAGATGTTGTTCTTTGTCATTTCCATTGATGTCAGGGATGGGAGTGGGGTGTGTAGTTATCCCTTAGTGTCCTTGGGAGTTCTGCTTCAGGACTTACTTTATCTTCTGGATTCCAAAATCCATGGTGTTCAAGTCTCTCATAAAATAGGTAACATTTCATAGAACCACACACATCCTCCTGAAAGGTACATGCATCCTCTCTATGACTTGCAATGTCCAGGCCAGTGGATAGCTATACAGTCCTATGACACACACACAAAAAAAAATGCCTGTCCATGTTCTGTGCAGAAGCACATCTTTAGAATGTTTTTGACACACCAATTGGTTGAATCTGCAAATGTGAAATCCACAGATACGGAGGGCTGGCTATGTAACTAAGATTATTATGTTCTTAGAGTAAAACCAGTAATTAAGTCAGCCAAATGACAATTATTTAAGCTAAATTAATTAAATTGCATTAATTAAATTAATTATCAGCTCTTGAGAAAGGAGCAGAAAGCCTGTTCCTCAAAGGACATGTGTTTATGTACCAGCTGGACATATTCTGCTTAATTAGGATACTAAGTCCCTGCTTCCGCCCTTGGTCCCCTGAACTTTATTCTTAACGACCGCCATTGCTGTGACTAACACTGCCCTGCCCACAGGAGTCTTCTCATCCTGACCAAACTCCATCTGCCACTCACACGGGGAACCAGCCTCTGCAGAGTGGGTTCTGCCTGCTGCAGGTAGGACTCTGTCCTCAGGTCTCCATATCTGGGCTTTCCTCCACATTTTATCACCTTTATACACTACTTTGCGTCCTGGCATTCAAAGGCATTCCCTAACGTGCAGCCTGTGTTAAGCAGCAACCCCTAGAAAATCTTAAAGAGCCATTGACCTTAAGGAAAAGCACAAACCCCGTCACCACTGGCAAGCTGTCCGGGGCTATTCATTTTGTGTTCGTGTGTACGTGTATGTAGGTGTGTTTGGAGATACTGGCCATGAACCACGGTACAGATAAAATCCCTCTTATAGTTCTTAAAAATACTTCCTCTGAGATGCTCAAAGTAAACAGGGCAGTTAGGACACTGTTTTAAAGGCTCAGAGGGAGAGACTTTTAAACTGGACTAATTCTTACTTGAAATTCAACTTCAAGCGTCTACTTTTAAAGATTTATTTATTGTGTATTATGTATACAGTGTTCTGCCTGCATGCCAGATCTCATTACAGATGGTTGTGAGCCACCATGTGGTTGCTGGGAATTGAACTCAGGACCTCTGGAAGAACAGCCAGTTCTCTTAACTGCTGAGCCTTCTCTCCAGCCAGTGTCCACTTTTAGAGGGAGGGGCTGGGCCTGTGTTCAGGGTCTCCTGAGTGTCACCATCACAGGCACAGGCTGCCAGGCCTGCGCCAGCTCTGGCTGCCTAATACCCTTGTCGGCCTGTGGGGTATTTTGGCCTAGTGTTTCTCGGCAGGGACTCAATTACATTGTTGACTATTCTCTCACTGTGTTAATTACAGAACCTAAAAAGCTACTGCATCTGTGCTGAACATGTGCAGGCTTCTTCTCCTTGTCATTATTCCCAAAATAGTTCAGTAGATCCATGCAGGTTGATTCAACTCTAGAGTTGACTTAAATTATGCAAATGTACCTAGGTCTTATGTGAATACCGAACTGTTTGGTACAAGATATTTGAGCATCCAAGGTCACTGGCATCTGTGGCTGGGAGTCTCACCCTAGAACATTTCAATCCCCTGGGGACACCAAGGCATGACGGTGTATTTATTTTTATTTTTACAGTGCTGGTAATAGAACCTGGGCCTCATGCATGCTAGGCAAGCACTGTACCACTAAACCACATTCCTAGTCACACTGTGATTTATAACTTCTTAATCTTGGCATTTGGGAGTTCACTTGAGAAGCAGTCTTGAGCTGGGCAGTTCTGCGTTGTTAGGCAGACCCCAGCTGAATCCCTTTTCTTCTTCCACATGACTAGGAACACACAGAGCAGGCTGAGAAATGCCAGTAAGAATTCTGGTACCTTCTTGAAATAAAGAGGGATTTGCTCTGCTGCACTCTCCTGGTCCTTCCTTCATTAGAATCTCAAAATAAAACTTCTTAGGTTCCTCCTCGGGGACACCAAGTTTAAAGGCCAACTAACCTGGTCCCCACTAGAATGTGAGTGGTCCCCATCACATACTACAACCTGCTGAGAATAAACACTCTGGATGAAAGGTTGACTTTGAGTCCCAACCCCATGGCCCCTGAACCTGTGGCTGCACCATATGCACGCTCTGCTTCTCCGTTCCCTCCCAATCATGTCTTTCCGGTGTTTCCAGGGCACTCAAGGATCACAGGTACATTTGCAAAAAAAAAACAAGAAACAAAAAACCAAAAAAATCCCCAAAACCTCCACAGCTTAGTGAAATGGGCCTGATCGATCTCATTTATTATTTTTAAAATAAGCTGTATCTAATCTAAAATTCATTCAATTTAGCAGTGTTCTTTGGCCAGATGTAGCATATTTTTCCACGAGTAAATATTTAAACCAGCCCATAGGCTTTAAATGTCTAGCAGGACTGAGAGTCAAAGCTGAGAAGGCAGATGTGCTGGGGGTGGGGTAAGAAGTGACTGCCCATTTCTCCGAAGGATAATCCCCTCCTCCAGACTCGGGCAGACAAGGACCCACCAAAGCGGCTCCAGGCTCAGGGGATGGTGTGATCTTGTCAAAATGTCTAACTTCCTGCTCCTTCTTCCAGGGTACCAGAGACACCTGATGGCTTGTATTTAGAAATTTCTACTGGGAGAAAAGGATGGCTACAGAATGTGTGGGTTTAGAAGAACACTTTTAGAAGAAGTGCTGATTCCTTCAGCCGAGGAAGTCCATGGCCGAGGAGCCATTTAGGGACCGGAGGCTGAGACAGCTGGACAACCACACAGAGCAACTGCACAGCAGTTCTCTAAAGAGGCCGGGACACGTGGCCTGGACTGCAACGGTCTCCAGCTTCCCTGCAAATGCTACAGTGGGGACTGCTGCTCAGGTACAGTGCTCACCCAGGATCCCAAGCGTGACCAAGACCAAAAATCTGCAAACACAGAAGGCACAATGGCTCACATCTGTGGCCCCAGCCCCGGGGAGGCTGATGAAGGACTGGCACACACTGCCAGGATAGTCCTCAACCTGTGGCTTGCAACCTTTTGGGGGTCCAATATCAGATATCCTGCATATCAGATATTTACATTACGATCCATAACAGTAGCAAAATTACAGTTATGAAGTAACAATGAAATTATTTTATGGTTGGGGGTCACCACAACATGAGGAACCATATTAAAGGGTTGCAGCATTAGGAAGGTTGAGAACCACTGTCTAGGTTATAGAGTGAGACTCCTCAAAAAAAAACCACAGAAGGAAGAAAATGACCCCTAAATGTCATCTGATGCCCCCCCCCCCCAATTTTGAGCATCTACAAAAACAAGACCTCTAATTACCATACTTAGTGCCATTAGAGAAAAACCTCAGGGGTCAGTCATTAGGATGACTAAGTCTGCCTGTTTTGCACTCAATGTCACAAAACGACAGTGTGCTCTGGGTTCCTGTGGCTGCTCTGGGATCAAGAGCCCTTGCTTGATGATGCCTTAATGATGGGCTGTCCCTGCCTGCTGGTTGCATCCAGTTCGCTAGCTCTCTTTCTCCGGGGCCTTCCCTCTCACGGTTTGGTGATTCTTACAGCAAAAGACAAGCACATAGCCTGGTGTGATGGCACAGGACTGGAATCTCAGTGCTCTAGAGACATAGGTGACAAGATGTCAAGGTCAAAGCCGGCTTGGGCTATATTGGAAGACAGTGTCTCAAAATACTAAGACTTGGGAGCATAGCTCAGTGGTCTGGCACTTGCCTGCCATGTGCAAAGGCCCTGGGTTTGATCCCTAGCGTAGAAAAGTAGATTTCAAGGGAGGCCTTCGAATGGCGTCCTCTGCAGAGGGGGTCGTAATGATGGGGGCTGTGCAGGTGTCTAGGTTTGGTTTTGAGTTGTCATCTTCATTGATGCATTTTCAGCTAAGCAACCTGTGAGAACCACTTCTGTTTACTTCCTGATAAATTAATGGAATTATGCAATAGCAGCAGAAAGAAGAGGTAAACTGGAGACAAGCATCGCATGGGCAGTGGCATCTCAAACCAGCCATCAAAAAGGAAGAAGTGAGGAGTCTCTGCTTAGATCAGGCCAGGAGGCTGCCACTCTAAGCTGCACCCCCATGCCAGGCCTGTGCTTCCTCTTCTCTGTTCTTCTGATTTTATCATCTCCATCCTCCCTATCTTGTAGGTTCTATTTAGCAGGAGAGAGCTAAATTCAGACATCTCTGGGAGCAGCTTCTTCTATGTTTTGCTGAAGGTATTTGTTGAAGGCACACAGCCGTACTTAGCTGTTCTCCCCTACAATGCCACAGTGAGGCTCCACGAACAGCCTCCTTTCCAGCGGTGACCTGGCTGGACACCAGCGCGTCTTGGTCTAGGGACCAGAGACAGCTTCACAAGCCCCAGTAAGCCGAGCCCTTCATTAGCACATACCGGCTTTGTGGATCATAATGCAGGGGTTCCAGTAAGCATCCTGGAAAATCTGGCCTCTGACTGTTAGCAAACTCACCAAAAAAACTACTGTAGAAACAAAACCCCCACATGTACACATAGCAAATGTGGAGGGAGAACCTTGCACCGTGGGCATTTCTCCTGCATCTGTACACTGTTGTAGTGTGGAGGACCTTGCACCATGGGCATCTCTCCTGCATCCACACAATGCTGTAGTGTGGAGGACTTTGCACCATGGGCATCTCTCCTGCATCCACACAATGCTGTAGTGTGGAGGACCTTGCTCCATGGGCATCTCTCCTGCATCCACACAATGCTGTAGTGTGGAGGATCTTGCACCATGGGCATCTCTCCTGTATCCACCCACTGCAGTAGTGTGGAAGACCTTGTACTATGGGCATCTCTCCTGCATCTGCACATTGCCATTTTTCTCTGATCGGATATGTGTATATTCAGTCACACTTGCACGTGTATGTACATGTTGAAGGCCAGAGGTTGATGGCTCAGTGTCTTCATCTATCACTTCCCATCTTATTTTTTGTGACAAAATTTCTCATTGAAATCAGAGTTGGAGCCCACAGATTGCTAGACTGGAGGCAGTTGGTCCCACCTAGACTCTGGTGCTGGGGTTCAGTTCTACCACCGTGCCTAGAATGTATGTGGGTGGTTGGGATCTGAACTAGGTCCTCATGCTTGCACAGCCAACCCTTTACCACGCTTCCTCTCCCAGTGCTTTAGAGGGCTGCTGTCTCATAGAGGGACCGGGGACTATCCAAGCAGTGTGGTGTTCAGTACCGGCAGGCGGTCGTTCTAAGAACACTAGTGAAATTAGAGCGGCCCCTAAACAGCTTTGTGCACTAGGACTACCTGATGGGAGATGGAGGAGATTTTGGTCAATAGAGAACAAATCTCTCCACAGCTCACTTGTACAAAGAAGAAAGTCTAAAATGGGGCCTGGGACCACATGCCCATATGCCCAGCTACTTGGCAGGCTGAGGCAAGAGAATCGCTTGAGATGAGTTCAAGACTAGCTTGGGCAACACAGTGAGATTGCAGCCAAAGTAAGTGGCAGAGCACTGCCCGGCATCCCCAGGCTCGGTGCCAGCACCCACCGCACAATCAATGAATAAACAGACATTCCCTTCCTTTACAGGGTAAGCCTGTGCCCCACCCCAACGTGATTTATTTGAACACAAGAAAGAAGTGCCTGTCCCCCATCGCCATAGTTACTTTTCTGTTGCTGTGACAAAACACTCTGATGAAAGCGACTTAAGGAAGGGTTTAGGAACTAAAGGTTTGGTTCCTTCTCCAGTGTGAGGGTACAGTCTATGATGGTGGGAAACATGGCAGGAGCCCGAGGCAGCTGGCCGCACTTAGCACACAGGCAGGCAGGTGACTGCTGGTGTTCAGCCAGGTCTTCCCACTTCAATTAACCAGATCAAGATAATCCCTCACAGGCATGGCCAGAGGCTAACCTAACTAAGAAAACCCTCACGAGTGTGCCTAGAGGCGTAAAGTCTAGGTGATCGCTGAGCCTGCCAGCTGACTGTTAACCCTGACGTCACCGGCATCATTCTCTGTAGGAAGTTTGGAAGATGTATTGTGATAGCATAGAACGGATCCCGGCTTTGGCCGGCAGAGTTTTGTCCTCTAGCTGTGGCTCTGCCTTGCGATGTGACCTGGGCAGTCACTGTCCTCTTGCTCCCTGGACAATAGGAAGAATAGTACTCAGGTAGTGGGTCTGGCACATAACTTAGTGAACTAGTGTCCAGTGTGGTGCTGTAAGCCCCAGAGATGACTCAGGACCTCCACCTCTGTGCCGGTCTGCCTTGTTCAGGCCATGCTCTCTCTCGCCTGCCTCCTGCCTTTAGTTCCTCCTGTCCCGAGCATGCCCTTAGGGAATATGGTAGTCCAGGAGCTGGCTCCTCCGAGGACTGTGTCCGGACACATCTACCTCTGATATAGGTAACCAGCAAAGGACAGTACAAACGGGGCAGCCTACTCTTGGATCTGCTGATAGCTGAGGAGCCCCGAGTTCAGCTTGTTGTTTTTGTTTTCCTTTCCCATTCCCAGTCCCCACCAGATGCGCACTGAGAACCTCCACAGCAGTGTGGTCTGAGAGGGTGAGGCTCCCATCCACCCACAGCCCCTCTGCCAGGTCATTAAGAGCGCTAATTGGTGGTAGTGCTTGGTTGATCTTGGAACATGGGGCTGACGGTGGCATTGTTGACAAAGGCACTTTATGTCAAATTTCCAGCTGCAGGCTTTGTTCTGACTGTATCAAATGTGCACCCAGCTGAGACAGTAAGGTGAGAGAAGAAAACATCCAAGGCATTTTAGACCTAAATCCTGCCTTGGGTCTGATGAGAAATGGAGAATCTGTGGGATTTTTTTTTTTTTTTGAGTAATGTTTATTCAATATGGAATGCTGATGTGGTTGAGGTAAGTGGTTTAGCAATGATTCAAAGTGGTTTTCACCCGAGTACAACTGTGTTTAAAGTGTTTAAACTAGATGTTTGCTTTGTTCTCCAGGGCTTTGTACAACAAGCCACGTGAGCCTGAAGTCATACCCATCAGATAAATCCCTGCATGTGGGAGAAAGAAAAGCTGGAGCTTCAGTGACCTGCCGGGTTGGGGGCTGTGCGTGGCGCGGCCCTCAGAAAACACTCCCAGCTCCTCACATCCATGCCTAATAAGCCACACTGTTAAACAGTGATTATTTTCTAATGGCAACTTAAAAGGCCTCCTTATGGAATGAATCAAAGTCATTTCAAAATTAACTTTAAAAAGAAGTTTGAACATATTGGACATTTTTGTTTGCTTAAGAGGGAAAAAATAGAGGGGAAATACCAATTCCCCGCCCCCCAGCAACACATTTCGAACACCAGAGCTTTAAAATCCAGCAAGCAAAACACAAAACGCAGCATTTTGAAGTTTTCCAGTCTATTTCCTATCTGTAGGGAGGGGCTGGAGACAGCTCTGTGGGGGAGCAGGTACGTGTGCGAGGCCTTGGGTTCTGTCCAATAGGGTAGGTGACTGTGCTGTGCACATTACTTGTACCCACTCCCACTTCAGATATGGCTTTTCCTACATATTACTCATAAGCGTCGATGAGCATCGTGTCACAGAAATACCTGTACCAAGGCTGTCCCTGCTAGCCATGTCGCTGTTCCTCTGCACAGGTGGGCTGGAGGCTTTGCCATTACCGAAGACTGACACACCCCTGCCCTCCTGAGGGCCTGTGTGTCCAAAGGTACTTTGACTTGTTCTGTTTTTGCTTTTCGCTGATGCATTTAGACAAGGTATTACTCTATATTCCAGGCTTGCCTCAAACTCAAAGCCATCCTCCTGCCTCTGCCCCCTCAGCACTGAGACTACAGACGAGTCACCATGCCTGAGTTGACACTAAGACTTCCATCTCTCTACATGCAGTGCTCAGCAATCTGATCGTCAGGTGCCTGGAAAACATTCTTTTTTTTGTTTGTTTGGTGTGGTTTGGTTTTTTGAGACAGGGTTTCTCTGTGTAGCTTTGGGGCCTGTCCTGGAACTCACTCTGTAGCCCAGGCTGGCCTCGAACTCACAGAGATCCGCCTGCCTCTGCTTCCCGAGTGCTGGGACTAAAGGCCTGCACCACCACCATCCGGCTGGAAAACATTCTTTTAAAGAAAACAAAAACAAATTTTAAAAGACATGAACTGAAAATCTTTGGAAACCAAGAGCAGTGTGAGTCCAGGTTTGGTTTGGTTTTGAAGAAGAGAAGGCAGGGTCCTGGAACCCTTCTCAAATCTAATACCCAGGGTCCTTGGGACCACAACTCTTTATCTGAGCCTGGAAGCCCCAGCTGAACCTGTTTCCACAGACACCCTTAAAACAAACCCCACTGGCTTGAGCAGGCTTGAGGCAGCCTGAAGGATGCTTTCTTCCCACAGCCTGGACGCTCCAGGGCACAGGAACCCCTCAGGGGGGCTGAAGAAGAAGCTCTTTGTGGATAAACTGAAAAGCCCTGAGAATAAATCACAACAGGAGGCGCCATGCATAATTTCCCCCAAAGACTTCCCGATCTCCTTTGAGGAGATTAGTTAAACTCTGGACCGCTTCCCAAGGAGGGTGCCAAAGACAGCAAACTTCTTTGACAGAGATGAAGCTTACCAAGACCCCAGGCTCTCTCCATCTGAGATGTGAAAGTCCTCAGCTGGGCCCGCTGTGCCTCCAGCCTCAGGAATATTTTTCTTTACTTTCTAGAAAGTTTGACCCATGGAGAAATGTCTACCTCTATACGTTAAACTAATCGATTGTCTTTTTCAAGTTGTATGACCAAAGACTGCATAAGACATGAATGTGAGTTCTGTGTTCAAAGGCCCTTTCATGCTATCTAAGTTTAGCTAGAACCCTAAAGGCAAAACATTCCCAAGCCTTGGGATTACATCACACCAAACCCAGCACATGAAGTGTGTGGGGGAGAGAAGTACCTCAGCACTTTCCAGCTCTACTGTACATCGGCTGTACTGACGTCATTTGTTCAATGGCAAGTAGTGACAGATGAGCTTGCCTGCTAAAACACATGGTTGAGCAGGACTAGGTCCTTGAGTTTTAACTGGCAAGAGGACATGTCATGTGTATGCATAAAGAGGATCCATCGGTATCTCCTAGACAGTAGATTCTTAGAGTCTATGGTCTGTTTTCTTGTTGTTTGTTTGTTTTGCATTTTGGTCATTTCAAATGAAGAACACAAAGCAATGTATTTTCGTAAAGGTAGTAGAGTATGGACTGCAGAAGTTCCATAGCCCTCCTGGGACCTTATCAAACAATGCAGGCACTAGCAATTGTTTGGAAGGAAGTCTTGTTACAGAAAGAAGCAGGAGGGCAGATACCATGGATTGAAAAGTCTACCCAGCAATGATCCCAGCGAGGCTGTGCCAATAGGTGCCAGGGGGAACATGCACCTCCACCCTCCTGCCTGGACATAGCTTTTCCTGTGTATTGAAGCCCAGCTGCAAGCCGTGCTGGGACAGCAGACCATGCCTCACCCCTGGCTGGACCCCATCCTTTGCCTGTGGTGTTTCTTAGCCAGCTTTGCTTAGCATTAAGACAGTGAGCAGCCACCATGCGGACTTAGAACACAATAAATGCTCTTGTTTCCAGGGGGGCAGGGGACAAACCACAAAACTAATGGTCACAAAGACTAATGTCAACACAAAGACTCAAGTGTCTCCTGTGCTGCTGCCCCCACCTTGGGCGAGTACAATGAGTCCTCTCTCCTCACTGATTTGAGAGGTGAGAAAAAACGAAAGCCAGGAAGTGCAGGGACTGGACTATGGAGGGCAAAGGTGTCCCAGAAGGAACTTCTGAAAGGCAGACCCCCCTGTGTGATCCTATCAGGGTCAGCGTGTTATATCTGGGGATTAACACCTGGACAGCCCAGTGAGGCCAGGTCTCCTGCACCAAGCATCTGAGAGGAAGCATTCAAAGGAACAGGGAGCAGCAATGCAAAGTGACTTTCCCTGGGGGATGCAAATCAAAGGTCGCTGTTGATGAGATTCCACTAAGGTCTGGATAAGAGCACACACTAGGGGTCCCATAGTAGAGACAGGGTTTTTTAAGGGCCTGCTGCCACTTGGCACATCACTCACAGTGTGGTTCATAGGGAGGAGGTGGGTCTCCACAGGGCACACACTCCATGTCTTGAAAACCCACAAGTTTGGTCTTCCGGTAAAATCTGGAAGAGGAAGGAGAGAGTCCTGGTTATTGGTGTCGTCCAAGCTCACTGATGCAGCCGGGTGTCAGTCACATCATCAGTCACCAGCTGCCTCTAGAACCAGCTCTTGGTGAAGTAAGAGGCACCCAGAGGCTGACCAGATGGTAGACACTGTACAGACTTGGTTCCCTGCATAAAGCTCCCCAAGTAGGGTGGGATGCTGGAGAGGAAATCTGGAGTCAGTGGGCTCTGGCAATTCTGTTGTGACCTAAACCACAAACACCTCTTAAGTAAAGTACTAGATTTAGCATTTGAAATTTAGGAGCCCAAACGCAGCACATATATTTTCATTAGAAATGTTTGTAGGGATGTTACATACTAAGTATTAATTGTGGTTGCTTCTAGATGGTAGGAATTCAAGTCATTCAAAACTCTATCAATAAATTAATAAATTAAATTTATTTAAAAGAAAACATAAAGCATAAACAACATAGCTAATGAGCAGAATCAAATTAAAAATTATGATTACACTACTGCCTGTAAATTAAACTACAAGGACAAACTTAGAATCATCCCTGGGAAAGTGAAGCTATAACTGAAGAAGAGACCAGGAATCTGTTCTCCAAGGAGCATTATTCATAACCAAACCAAAGACTGCATGGATTAAATTGTTTTCTGACTGGATGGTGGTGGCGCACGCCTTTAATCCCAGCACTCGGGAGGCAGAGGCAGGAGGATCTTTGTGAGTTCGAGGCCAGCCTGGTCTACAGAGCGAGATCCAGGAAAGGCGCAAAGCTACACAGAGAAAGCCTGTCTTGAAAAACAAAAACAAAACAAAAACAACAACAAAAATGTTTTTTCTGGTTTTTCGAGACAAGGAAAACTGTCTATGTATCCCTAGCTGTCCTGGAACTTGCTTTGTAGACAAGCTAGCCTCAAGCTTCCAGAGATCCGCCTGCCTCTGCCTCCTGAGTGTGGAGGCCTGCACCACCACCGGCTGCCTGGCTAAATTGGTTTTAAATGCTTAAACTCCTAAATAAGCAAATGAATGCAAATTGATTTGGAAAGCAGGGAAAAGGTTAGTGCATACACACAGGGTGTGGGGGTGGGGGGGGTTGGGGGGGATGATAACAGAGGCCCTGGTACCATCCCTAGAACCAAATAAAAGTGAAAACACTAGAGAGAGAAGAAAACAAGCTTTAAGGTTTACTAAACTGTATTCACATACTCACAGCCTGGCTTTAACTCTAGTTTCTCAATCTTGGCTTTTTTAAATTACAACCAAGGTCTTCAGTCATTACCACTTGACTGTAATTCAGTGACTGTCCTGTGTACCTGTGACCTTAAGTTTCCTGTGTGGTGTGAGCAGGTTGGTGACTCTGGAAGCGACTGCAGTTTGAAGAAGGTCTTAGCTGAGTGTCCTTGTGGTGGCATCCCTGTAAACCTGGGAGACTGAGGCCAGGCAGAACTACATAGGGAGACCCCTCAAAACAAGACAGGACCCCAAACTCTTAGATTCTTTCTTTCGGTAAGCCACCGAGTAAAACAGCGGCCGACCGAGCTCTGGACGTTTCTGCCTGACTGTCCAACGGCACCTGTGGTTCCTCTGGCCTTGCCTGGGCACTGTGCCCAGGCAACACTTCCTGGCTAATGCTTCTTCTCAGTCTTTAGCGGGCATTCAAACACGGCAGAACTTCTTCGCCTCCAGTCTCACAAGCACGCTGGTTTTCGAATACATTATCTATTTTAATAAATTATTTTGGCAACTGGACTTTTTTTTTCTTATTAGGGAAAACACAGACACCAAAACAAGTCTTATCACAAGGGGAATTTCTTATTTTTAAAATGTTAAATAATGTCTACATTCAATTCCAATACCTGATCTATCTCTACTTTTAAGTGGTTTTAGAATATGTATTTTGTGCCTTTAGTGTTTGCTGTTGAAAATGTTGGATATTACTTTTTTCATTTTCTTTTACACAATAAGTTTTTCTGTCAATATTTAATTTTTTGTCAATATTTAATTAAATTATATTTGGTAATTTTCTTGTATTTCTGTAACATTAGGTCTTATTCTCAGATCTTTTTTTAATTTTTATTTATTTTATTTACTTATTTATTTTGAGATGGTCTCTCTGTGTAGTTTTGGTGCCTGTCCTGGATCTTGTTCTGTAGACCAGGCTGGCCTCGAACTCACAGAGATCTGCCTGGCTCTGCCTCCCGAGTGCTGGGATTAAAGGTGTGCGTGCCACCACCGCCCGGCTTATTCTCAGATCTTTAATGCATTTGAGGTTGATTTTTGTGCAGGGAGTAAGGTAGAGTCCAGATTCACTGCTCCCTCGTAGATATCCCATCTTCTCGACTCCGTCTCCAGGAGAGCCGTTCTCTTCTCACTCTCTGCCCTCGGCACCAGTCTCAAGATCTGTATCCGCAGGGGCTGACTCCCCTTCGTATTCCTCTGGCCTGTTCGTCTGTCTTTGTGCCCATACACACGTTTGATTTCTGTAGCTTTGTGATGTGCTTCAAAAAGAGGGAGTATGAGTTCTTCAGCTTCCTCTGTTTACATTGTTTGTGCTCTTAAATGAGTGAGTTTATTAAAATCTGGTAGGAAACCACTGTATCAGATATTATTTGAACATATTTTCATAGTCAAATCTAACTTACCCAGTTTTGGATTTGGTCCCACTGTAAGTGGGGTATTAGCCATCCAGCCCAGACCTCATCAACAATGTCACAGTCACCTATGGACAAGATCTGGGCGACAGGAGAAGAGGACAGAAAATGTGCAAGCCAGTTGGGGCAGCTCTCAAGAGCTAGAGGCCAATGGATGGTTTGAGGGTAGAATGGGCATGGGACAAAGAACGGACAGATGGCTGAACCCTTCGGTGAGACTTCCTGGCTCAGTGGGCGCCCACCTAAGCAGGAGGCTTAGGGAATATTCCACTGGGGGAATATCCCTGCCCCTCTGCTCACAAGCTGTGTGACTAGAGGCATCAATCATCGCTCTAAGGACCAGTGTCCTTCTTTGTAAGGAGTGGACAGCGCTCCTTCTGACTCTGCAGTATGGTTTTGGTGACAGTACGACCCACAGAAAGTGTCTAGCTAGTGCGAAGTGCTCATTAAATGGCTCGGCCAGCAGAAGCACTGAAGAGCTAGAGAGGGCGGGTTATGCTTTCAGCCCTGGGCTCTAGTTCCCCCACAGAAGAGAAAGGATGGGCCACACGAGGCCTGCAGTCACATTGATGTAAATAGCCTCTTCTAGTCTGGTTTCTACTGCTGCAATGAATACCACGAACAAAAGCCTCTTGGGGAGAAAAGAATTTATTTCAGCTCACAGTTACAGTCTATCACCGAGGGAAACCAAGGCAGGAGCCTGGAGGCAGCAGCTGATACAGAAGCCGTGGAGGGGTGCTGCTTACTGGTTTTCTTTTCATGATGTGCATAGCTTGGTTTTTATACACCCCAACCATCTGCCTGGGGTAGCACCACCCACTGTGGGCTGGGCTCCCATATCAATCATTAACGAATAAAATGCCCCACAGACCTGCCTATAGGCCAATCTGATGGAGGCATCTTCTCAGCTAAGGCTCCTCTTTTGGGATAACATTCTAGCTTATGTCAAACTGAGAAAAAAAAAAACATAAAAACAAAAACCAAACAACCTAAGTAGAACACAGCCATGCAAAGCCTTCCTGGTTGTAAGGCCACTTAATGAGCGATCCTGTCCAGTATCTATTTAGTGTTTACAACGGACTGGGCATCACTCCCCAGGAACTTTATGCTTTACATTTTTGTTTCTCCAACAACACTAAAGGATGTCATGATTCTCAGATGACAGCTTGTAAGTTACTGGCAGGAAGGCAATGAACATATCTGGATAGCCAAGGAACTGGGTCTTTGTCATCCCTTAGCTTGTGGGCATTGAAGCCAGCTACACACACACACACACACACACACACACACACACACACACACACACTCACACACACACACACACACACACAGGTCAGACGGTTCCTGTGGGTGTGGCCTCACCACACTGGCTGTGTTCACTGAAGCAGTGAGGCTGAGGAGGCAGGGCTGGCATCAGAAGTGACAATGGCCACCTTGGCCTGATCTTGACAGCACTGACTTTGACGCAAGAAATAGTTTGCTTTCGCCTTCATTTATCTGTCGGCAAAATAGGTTTCAGCTATTTGCCTTCTCCACAGAAAGCTAGTCAAACTATAGGAGTACTTTTAAAATACTGTAGAATTATCACCTGCTCATAGATGAATGCTGCCTTAGAAAGGAGGTAATTTTAAATTATAGAATCATAGAAATAAACTGGCGCATCATTCAAATGTCTATTCATTGATAACTTTCCAGTATCTAAGCATCTGCTTAAAGAATAAATGGGAAGTACGGGGTTGGACTCAAGTGACAATGGGTGGGCTTACACATGAGGAACAGAAGTAGTAAGATGTCCGGGAGCCCCGACACGCATGCGCATGTGCACAGCACACCCCAGTGGGGTTTTTGGTAAAAGCCCAGGAGATGGTTTTGAAGAACCAAGTCCCCAGGTCCTGGCTTCCTGCCAGTCTCTCCAGTGTTTCCCAGCCTAGGTTTGCATTCCTAGGGCCTCAGTTTACCCCATTGCCCAGATGAGGAGACAAGACACACACAGACATGCTTTTATCACAGAACTGGGCTATAGGGCTATAGGGGCATGTCAGATGTTCCAGGCACATTAAGATTAAAACTCTATTAATAGCAGGGCATGGTGTGCCTGCCTGTCATCTAGTATGGAGAGAGAGGCAAGAGAATAGGGAGTTCAAGGTTACCCCAAGCTACACTGCAAGATCCTGTCTCAAAGCAAGGCAAAAGAACAATCCCTATAGCTACCTATACTCATTACTTGGAGTTTTGAAATTATGGTACTTTTTGTTAGTTCAGTTTTTAAATGACAGATTTGTTGAGACATAATTCACATACCATACAAGTTACCCACTGAAAGGGTTGCATACCAGTGGTGTTGTTATAGTCATGCAGTTGGGTGACTATCTCTACAATTGATGTTAGAACACTTTGTCACCCCTAGAACAAACCTGCTAGCCACTACCGTCACCCCACATCCTTCACGGTGATCCCCATCCCTCAGTTCAGGCAGCCTGGGTTGGTTTTTCCATATCTGTGGATTTGCTGTTCTGGGCCTGTGACTAAGGTGACCACCGGATGTGCAGCCTTTATAACAGTTCTCTTTGATTGAACACAATATCTTCCAGGTTCCCCAATGTTAGCAGATATCAGCATTTCCTTCCTTTTTATGGCTGAGTAATAGTTCATTGTTTAGATCTACCCTATGGTGTTTATCCACTCATCAGTTGATGGATATTTGGTTTGTCTGAAGTCTTTCTGGAGCGCTGTAAGAGAACACCTTCTGGAGTGCTGTAGGTCACTTAGAAAAAACAAATCATTTCTCATGGGGCTGGAAGTGAGATGCCCAGGGTCTAGGTGGCAGAGAAAGAGGCCACAAGAGGCAGCCTTCTTGCTGTATCTTCATGAAGGAAGAAACACTGTGTCCTTCCATGGCAACAAGGGCAAGAAAGGGACATATTCCCCCTGCCAGTCTCCTTAGTCAATTCAGGAGAGAGAACCTGTCAGGACCCAAGGTTAACACATCACACACATTTACACCAGAATTCTGGAGGTGACCAACTCAATACATAGCAGGGTTGTCCCAGATTCCCGGCTATTATGTGGAATGCTGCTACAAACATCGGTGTATCAGATTTTTATATGCACAACATTTTTCAAATCTCTTGATCACAGGCTCAAGCATAGAGCTGCTGAGCCTGTGGCATCTGTGCATTTAACTTCTTGAGGAAATGTCAGCTCATTTCCTATTGTGGCCCCCAATTCCCACCATTCACATAGGAAGGTTTCCATTTCCCCACAGCCTACAAACATGTGTAACTGCCCATCTTTTCATCTATGGCTGGCTTCTCTAGTGGGCGTGAGTGGATGTGGTTCGGGTCTGCAGCTCCCGAAAGGCAAGCAGCTTTACTGCATCTCTGCCATTAGCTTGTATTACTAGAGAGCATCTACTCAAAGCCTTTGTTCTTATTTCAAATTGTCTTTTTGAATATTGAGTTGCAGGAATTCTTCACGTACTCTTGATGAGAACACAGTGAGTCAGGTAGCTCTCTCTGCAGAGACCCAGCCAGAACCTAAGGTGCTGCAAAAGTAGCATTCTAAAACCAAACACACATATGAAAAAAAAATAAGTATGTCTCACATCTCTTCAAAACTAAAAACTTTTGGGCCTCAAAGACACCATCCAGAGAGTGAAAAGACAGTTACAGAACAGGTTGAAATGTTGGTAAGTCCCACACGTGACAACAGATGTGCTTGCGTAGACACACGTGGACCTCCCAGGATACATGTCAGTGAGTCCATGGAAGGTTCCCCCCATTCACACCTTCTGTCTCATCTACTCTTACCCTACACCACTTTTTTCTCCTCTTGGGACTCCCCAGGCCTCTCTGCAGAGGTGGGGTTCGGGGTCGGGAGGAGGGAGGTAAAGGACCAAATCTAGAGCTTTGCTCACACAAGGCAAGCACACGATCGCTGAGCTACATCCTTAGCCCTGTCTCTGTTTAAAAATACCATGAGATAGTATTTTTCAAACATTTATCGGGGGAGGGCAGGTACAGCATGGCATGCATGCAAGAGGACAGCTTGTGGGCAGTTAGTTTTCTCCTACTGGGAGGGTCCTAGGGTTCGAACACAGGTCAGCAGGCTTGGTGGCAATCATTCCTACCTGTTGAATGATTCTACTGGCCTGGATGAAGCCTTAAAAAAAGCAAAAACAAACAAAAACCAAACAAACAAACAAAAAAACAGGGCAAGCTCCACATAGTCAGGAATCTCTGCTACTTTCTCCTCTGACCCACTGCAGGGGCTGAGGGAACGCCCAAAGCTGCCTGTCAGTCCCTTTGTCCATTTGTCTCCGTGCTTCTGTTCCCGCGTTTGCAGGAACTCTAGGTTTTCAGGGCACATCCCTTTGTAAGGGTGGCTGCTCTCAGAGGCCGTAGAAGGAAGGAGACAGAAGTTGCAAATGTTGCCCAAACATCCTCAAGTTCTTACCGCTGTGCTTTCAAGTTTGGAGGAGGGAACAGAGACGTGCCTTGGAAAACACTGAATTAAACAACAGAAGAAATGGCCCAACTCACCCGGGCAAGCAGTCCCCACAGACGGCGTCACTGGTGTGTGAGCAGTTGGCCCTCTGAAAACGATTCACTAGCGCGCAGTCCACACATGGCTTGCACTTCTGGAAGCCCCAGTCCTCCTTGAACCTGTGCGGCCTGCAGGGCACACACTGTGCATCCTCTCCATAGCCGAAGCCACATTCCTGTGGGGATTAGTGGGTAAAAGACAGCTATTCATACTTTGCAAGCTTGAAAAAGGAAAGGCCTCCTGATAAAGAAGACCCACCGAGGCCCGCCTTCCCAGGCACAAAGGCAGCCCTTTCAGCAAGTTCAAATGTGTCTTCCCTGGCTAATAATCTCTCTTGTGACCTACCCAAGTGTCCTTAGCCATCCACTTTATTCCAGAGGTGGTGAGCATGTGCATAAGAAAAGGTCTCCCAGACTCCCACTGGGGCATTAGGGCAGAATTATGGCACTTTTCTTCTCTCCTAATTAAGTCAGCCATGTGACTGCTCAGAAGTTGAAGCCCCTGGAACATTCAGATACTTGTTCACCCATCAAGGCAGAAAATAAGCACATCACTATCAGCAGTGCAATCTCAGAAGATAAAGGCAGCTGCGTGAGAGATTTCATAAGCCTTAAAACGCTGACCGGCTGAACGTTTTCTGTGACCGGAAGGGTTGTTAACGATCTGTTCAAACAGAGTTCAAGTGGTACTAAGGGTCACAAGCTAGAGCCTGGACTGTGGCTCAGAGGTAGAGGGACTGCCTAGCATACAGGATGCCCTGGGTTCAATCCTTTGTACTGCAAAGGAAACAAAACACCCAAAGGCCTCAAAGCTCAGGTGTGATGCATATCGGGACACTGCGTTGGCTTTATGGTATGAATGAAATAAGACTCTGGCACCCAGAGGACTACTTCCACAGGTTCAAGAGCAAAACAAGCTAGGGCAATCACAGAATATGACTGTAATGCAGTATAAAACCCAGGTTGCAGCTGTGTGTTCAAGACTAGTTGTTCAATACATGAGGCTGAGGTCTCTGCTGGTCTTCAGCATACATCAGAATCCTGAAGAAGTAGGCTCTGATGCCAGTGAAGGAATGGACTTGCCAGTGAGAGCAAGCAGGGCAAAACTTCCTTCTTCCACATTCTTACATAGGCTGCCAGCAGACAGTATGGCCCATATTAAAGGTGGGTCTTCCCATCTCCAAAGATCTGGTTTAGAAGTGGGTCTTCCCACTTCAAATGATCTAATAAGAAAAAGTCCTTGACGGTTGTGCCCAGCCTCTTGGTTTTTTGCTAATTCCAGATGTAGTCAAGTTATCAACCAAGAATAGCCATCACAACTCCACCCCTTGTCAACTTGACACACAATCTTATCTCCTTATGACCTGAATAATTTCCAAATGAAAACAATAACCAGGTCATAATTACATCTAACATGATAGAACTATCCCACGTACAATCGCAAACTCATTATATATTTAATCAGGTCATAATTATACCTAATATAATGTAACTGTCCCTCATAAACCACAAACACATAATAAATTTTAGAATAGGTGGCAATGTACCTTGAGGGACATTCTTTTGGTATTTCAAAACTTAAATATGATAACCACTGATGGTCTCTTAATTGATGTTGTATTATATGATAAAGATAACAAGGAAAGAAAATACAAATATCTGTATAAACATATTCTTAATAAAATATGACAGAAACATTCATATCAACTATAATCATTATTTCTGCAAGTGGTCATGTGGCCTTAGCTGGTATTTGTAACTACTTTTCCTTACTACCCATTTCCTCCACCATCAGCAAGTACCTCAGCAGGTCTAGGCTCTTTCCTGGAGGAGTGACCCAAACCTTCATTCCTGAGGGGTCTGTGCCCTTTGTCATCCTGCCTGGATTGGTTGTTGTAGTTTCCCATTAACATCACAGGACATGGTAACACCAAGAGACGCCCTAAATGATCTCCTCCATGCCAGACAATCTTTCTTACCTCCACTGTAGAGAATCAATCCAATTTACCCTTGGTAATCTGGATCAATCACCCCTTCTAACACTGTTATTCCTTTCTTAGCCTGTTGGTTTAAGGGCATCAGAAGCCCAAAGTGACCATGGGAAGTCTGAGCTTCCCGTTCAGTGAAATGTTTGTTGTGGCTCCAGCAGGAGCACTACCCCCTCTAGAACGAAAAATTCTAGGCCAGCAGAACTTAAGGTTGTGGAAACAGGAAGCTATAACTTTCCTAGTGGGTCACAGAGGTGATAGTGAGTGGAACTATTCCCTTTTCCACAGCTTGATTCCTGGACCCATGGATTCTGGCTATGGGAGAAACTGCATCCTATGTTAGACCTTGATTCAAAGCATATACCATCTTCTGGAGGATCCTGCCCCAGCCCTCCAGGATCCTGTCACCTAATAGACTTTGGAACTGTGCCATCAAGAGGCCATTCCATCTCTCTATCAGGCCAGCTGATTCGGGGTGGTGGGGAACATGGTAAGATCAGTGGATTCCCTCATTGTGTGCCTACTGTTGGACTTCTCTGGCAGTGAAGTGAGTTCCCTGGTCAGAAGCAATACTGTGTGGAATACCATGACAGTGGAGAAGGCATTCTCTAGGTCCACAGATGGTAGTTTTGGCAGAAGCATTACATGTAGGAAAGACAAATCTATAATGGGAATAAGTATCTACTCCAGTAAGGACAGAGTTGTTCTTTCCGCTGAGGAAGTAGTCCAATGTAGTCAACCTGCCACCAGGTCGCTGGTTGATCACTCCAGGGAATGGTGCCATATCTGGGGTTCAGTGTTGGTCTCCGCTGTTGGCAGATCTGGCACTCAGCAGCAGCTGTAGCCAGGTCAGCTTTGGTGGTGGAAGTCCATGTTACTGAGCCCATACCTAACTCCCATCTCTGCCACCATGGCCACTTTGTTCATGGGCCCATTGGGCAATGACAGGAATGGCTGGGGAAAGAGGCTGACTGTCCACAGAACAGGCCACCTTATCTGCTCGATTACTGAACTCCTCCTCTGCTGAAGTCACCTTTTGATGAGCATTTACATGGGACACAAGTATCTCCACAGCCTTTTCCCATTTGCAGAGATCTATCCACATACTTCTGCCTCAGATGTCTTTCTCACCAATTTTCCAATCATATTTTTTCCAAGTCACTGATGATCCAGCCATCCATTGACTATGGCCCATTAATCAGTGAACCAGGGATAAATCCTGACCACACTGCCAGGGGCCCCTCAAACAGACCCAGCTACACAACTGTCTCCCATATGTAGAGGGTCTAGTCTGTTCCCATGCAGGTTCCAAGCTGCCAGTCTAAAGTTCATGAGTTCCTTTGAGCTTGGTTCAGTTGTCTCTGTAGATTTCCCCATCATGATCTTGACCTCCCTTGCTCACATAATCCCTCTTCCCTCTCTTTGACTGGACTCTCGGAGCTTGGCCTGGTGCTTGGTTGTGGATCTCTGCAGATCAAGATCCCTTTTAACTGGACTGGAGAGTTAAGGCATCCTTGAAGGAAAACTGTAAAGGTATACTGCTGGCCTTGCCAACTGGAAGCAAATTGCTTCTGGTGGTCTTTGAGGACAGTTACTGAGAAAAAGGCCTCAGTAGCTGCACACCATGTGCCAGGAGATGTGTTAATCTGCTCAAGTAAGGACGCCACATCTGGTCCAGCAGCTGCAATTGGAGTCACTACTGGATTGAGTTTTCAGTCGTCAACTGTCACTCTCCATGATCCATCTGTCCTCTACACTGGCTAGACAGGAGCGTTAAAGGGAGATGTAGTGGGAACCCCACCCCTGTGTCTTTCAAGTCCTTGATGGTGGCACTAATTTCTGTGATTCTTCCAGAGATGTGATGCTGTTTTTGATTCACTAGTTTCTAAGGCAAAGGCAACTCCAAAGTCTTTAACCTTTCCAACCATAATAGCCCTCACTCCACAGGTCAGGGAACCAATGTGAGAATCCTGCCAACTTCTAAGTATATCTTCCCCAATTATTCCTTCTGGGCTGGGGAAATAACCACTGGATGAGTTTGAGGACCACTGCACCTACTGTGAGCCAGATTTCAGCCAAAACTCCACCAATCTTAGGCATGGTGGCACATGCCTTTAATTCCAGAAAGTCTGATTGTTTCCTTGCCCTAAGTGTACAGTTATCCTTATAAAAGGCTATAGGTCCATCTGGGGAAGGCTAGAGAAAGGCTAACAATAAAACTCTTAGGTATTTTATTAAGGTCCTTCCTCAGGAGAACCTGGCTGTCTCTTCAATCAAGGAGTTCTGGGTCTTCAAACTGACTCAAGTCTGGAAACTGGTTACAGGTTGAGATTCCCTTTTCCCATGATCCAATGTGGCCTTTCTTCCATTGATTTGAGAACTTTTCCGCTTACACAGATCAAACAGAAATGCAGTAGGCTTCTCATGTATTTCATGGCTGGAAGCACCATGATTGATTAGTCAATACCAAAGGTCCACACAAGTCATGTCCCCATAAAAGTCACTTTGCCCCTCACGGCTCAGGCCATTATAGACATTGCTTTGTCTGTGCTGCCCATCACAATAACTACGATCCACTTGCCTTGGGCGAATCTGTGCTGCCACCTGGCCCCTGATATTTGGGGCCCACTTAAATCCATTGCATTCAATTCATCCAGCTGAGCAACAGCATCTCCAAACCTAAGGTCAGCCATGACAAAAAGGGTGATGATAAAGCTCTTCAGATGTGCTGGTACCCTCTCACCATTTTGTGTCTTATAGGATCAGTGAAGGGCGTGTCTTCTGGGCCTTCCCATTGTGGAGGATTAGATTTTATACACTCTAGCATCGCAGTTTCCCTGAGTCTTAAATCCCTCATCAACACTAAGCCAAGCGATATCAGGCATCTCCTGATAGGCCTGTAGGCCATCTTTTGATAAATGCTTCAGCCAACCATTCAAACAGACTTTTGACACCTTTTTTTTAACTGCATGAGCTTCCATATTAAACCTAGAATATCGACTTAGTGGGCCCATATCAATAAATTCAGCCTGATCCAGTTTTATGTTCCTTCTACCCATTATCCCATACCCTTAAAATCCATTCCCACATACATTCTCCAGACTTCTGCTTGAATGAATTAGCAAACTCGTTAAGATCTTTAGCACACCTCCTCATGGAACACACTTTCCATCTCCTCTCTAGAAGCCAGTTTAGACTTCAGTCTGGCTATATGTCTGGAGGTGACTATTGGTGGGCCCTGAGGGACATCAGTATTGTTTTGCTAGGTATTTCCTTTGAGGAAAGTCACTGTTGGTTTAGCAGACAATGAAGGATTCATTTCCTCAGTGAAAAGTGGAAAAGGGAGTATTTCAGGATGTTGGGGTGGGAGCACATCTTCTGCTAAGGGTGGAGAGACCACTTCCTCAGGTAAGATAAACCCTTGATAATCTGAGTCTCGGTAGGGTCCTCCCCCCACTCATCTCCATCCCACATCACAGGATCCTGTTCTTTACCAATTAATGCCCTTACTTCAACCCCTGACATCCTCTAAGGCTGAGACTTGAATTTTCTCTGTAATTCAGCCAACCTCATAATGAGGGCTTCAGTTTGATTTTCTGCAACTTGAGCTCTGTGGCTGCTGGAGGGAAGATTCTCTCCCAGTCTAAACACACTTTAGACTGCTAATGTGCATCTGGAGCTGGTCAGCTTTATCCCTGAATTTACTGTCATCCTTCGCTGTATTCTGAGATGCTTGAAGTTGGTCAACTTAATCACTGAATTCATTGTCATCCTTCGCTGTATTCTGAGATGCTTGAAGTTGGTTAATTTTATCACTGAGTTCATTCTTTTCCTTTGCCAATTTATCCAGAAATACTAGGAGCAACCAACCAGCATCACCATTTTTCTCCACACATTGTTAAAAGTTGTATATGCAGAGGCACCAAATCCATTGCCTCTCACCATTAGTGAATTAGGATAATCAAATACATTTGTCTCCTTAAGTTTATAAAATAGTTCACACACCATGGGCTTTCAATACTCTGTGAGCTTATGAGAGGCTTCAGTAACTGTAGGTGTTGGCAAATTGGAACGCTTATTCCAGATACTTAAAAAAATTCATCTGTATACTTCTATTGCTCTAGAATCACTTCTGGTACCCAAATCTGTATTAGTCAGGGTTCTGTAGAGGAATAGAATTTATAAGATATATATATATATATATATATATATATATATATATATATATATATATATATATATATATATATATATATATATGGGATTAGAGTGCCTTACAGGCTGTGGTCCAGCTAGTCCAACACTGGCTGTCTACAACAGAAGGTCCAAGAATCCAGTAGTTAGTTGGTTGTTCAGTCCATGAAGCTGGATGTTTCAGCTAGTCTTCAGTATACATCAGAATTCTAAAGAAGTCGGTTCTAATGCCAGTGAAGGGATGGACTTGCCAGCACGAGCAGAGCAAGCAGGTGAATGAAAACATCCTTCTTCCAAGTCCTTTCTATAGGCTGCCAGAAGATGATGTGGCCCAGATTAAAGGTGGAGCTTCCCACCTCAAAAGATCTGGATTAAAAATGGGTCTTTTCACTTCAAATGATTTAATTAAGGGAAAAAAAACCCTTGCAGGTGTGCCCAGCTGCTGGGGTTTTAGTTAATTCCAGATGTTGTCAAGTTGACAACCAAGAATAGCCACCACAGTAAGTATGGCAGAGAACTAGACCTGCGACTCCACAGAGAACATCACCCACCTGCTTGCCACTTTGCTTCTCACAGGAGAACTGCTTCCCAGAGGCACCCATTGCCTGGCCACATACGCATGCACACTCTGTAACATCTTTGGTTCTCAAAGTCCAGTTTTCCTGATCCTTTTGTTAATGTGCTATGAAAGATTGAGAATCAGGGGACATGGTTTATGTGGTAAAAACTAAAGTTGGTGGACTCATGTCCAGCCTGTCAGCTATTGGAAACACACTAGTCCTTGGTAACCCCTTAAGGAAAATTTGCCTCTAATTTTGAAGCCAGAAAATCACTAGAGTGTCTGTTAAAAAAGTATCACGATTCATGGCTTTTAGACTTTCAGCACATCTGTTAAGAATTGTGTCCAAGGCCGGGCGGTGATGGCGCACGCCTTTAATCCCAGCACTCGGGAGGCAGAGTCAGGAAGATCTCTGTGAGTTCGAGGCCAGCCTGGGCTACCAACTGAGTGCCAGGAAAGGCGCAAAGCTACACAGAGAAACCCTGTCTCGAAAAAAAAAAAAAAAAAAAAAAAAAATTGTGTCCAAATGGAAGTGACTTTGCACAGATTCTCAATACAACCAATAAAATCCTGATTATGAAGAGGACAGTCCTAGCACTCCTGGGTGCTTACTCTGTGAGAATTTTATAAAGTATAAAGCCACACTCACTCCCAGGAAGGGAAACATCTTCCTGCCGACAATGCCTGAGGGGAAGGCGCTTTAGAGAAGTGTTTGTCTTCTGCTCTGATGGCTCACCTAGCCACTGTGCCAAAAGCTATGCCACAGGGTAGAGACTGCAAACCCAGAACACTGGCCATCAGTGTCAGTGACATTAAACACAGAACCAGCTTAAGATCTGAGACGATCACCTTTGCAGAGAGCGCTTAAGCAAGGCCATAGACACAGGCAGGGTACCCCAGAGCAGGGATAAGGCAAAATCCCTTAGAGCTTCAGTTTCTCAATTGTGGCCCTGAATGCTGGAATATAGGGTCCAGCTTGTGAAAAAATCTCCATTTGTCCATAAAGTTTCATCCTCATTTTTGTATAAAATCACTTACTGGCCAAAAAACTAAACCTGAACCAACACTAAGGTCAGACTGCCTGTGTTAGAAGCTAGTCAGTCATAAAGGATGGGCAAAATCAACCCAGCATTCACTAATTAACACCTTCTCCTTTGGGATAAGTGACACCTCCCAGAACCTTTGTCCTCTCAGTTTTTATGCCTCTTTGAAATGCATTTTTGTTTGGGTTTTTAGACAGAGTTTCACTCTGTTGCCCAAACTGGCTTCTAACGCCAGTCAGCCCTCTGCCTCAGCTTCTTGCAGGGATTATAGTGTGAACCACAACACCCTTCCAATGTATACATCCTGCACACACTCCAGAGATATTTAGAAAGGGAAAAGGTAGGAAGTCCATCGGCGTCTTCTTCCCAGGGTTGGAGGCTGAACCCAGGACCTCTATAAGCTGAGCAAACACTTATCCCTGAGCTACATCTCCAATCCCATGGTTAGTTGGTTTTTGTTTGCTTGTCTGTTTGTTTGTTTTCAGGAAGTATCTCACTAAGCACTCAGGCTGCCCTTGAACTCACTGTTTCCCTGTAGTCATCTATCACCCCTGGGCTCTTACAGTCTTTCTACCTCCCCTTCCAAGCCAATCCCTGGGCCTTGTGGGGAGGGAGGAGAAGTTATAGATGTCTTCATTTATGGCTGAACACCCCCAACCTCTGGATGTTGACCAGTTGTGGGTCTCTGTATTAACTTCCATCTACAGCATGAAGAAACTTCTCTGATGAGAGTTCAAAGATGCATTGGCTTGTGGGCATAGAGCTGTTACTAGGAGTTGACTCAATACTATGTCCATTTAGCAGAACAGTAGTAGGAGATTCTCCCCTAGGGCCTGTAACCTATCTAGCTTCAGATTTATAGCCCTGCTAATGGGGCCGGGCATTAGTTCTACCTCATGGCACAGGCCTTAAATCCAATCCAAGAGTGCTTGGTCACCTCCATAACTTTGGTGCTGCTCTTGCATCAGTAGGCATTTTTTTATTATCTCTCACAGGCTAGGATGATTACTTCTCTCCTCTGATATCACGCATAGCGCCTTCTGTTGATACAAAAGCCAGCCATAGGGCTGAATTCTCCCAGTCAGCACCAAATGTTCTTGATTCAAGTATGTGTTATCTTCAACAACAGGGTCTTATGGTCTAATTATCCCTGGAGGATAATTATGAGCAATGGTAATAATCTATGATGTTTAGGAGTCTATGGGAACCAATTGGCCAACAACTCCAAAAATCCTTGCACTAGGATTTGTATTTTCTAACATAGGGTTATCCACTGTCCCTGTTATGGGGTAACTCCATTTAAACTCATATATGTATATGTGTATATGATGCATATATTTTTGGAAGCTTCTTCAATAATAAGTTTCCATGACTTTTTCAAAAAGCCTTTAGTGTTAGTTTTTCCTCCCCATGTTCCCTCCTTTACCCTACCCTCCCATCCCCCACTCCATTTAATCCTTCTTGATCCCATTATTTCCCCCTTTATATCATTGCATTGTATCTTCCTCCCTTGAAAGCTCCTCTCCCTCATGTCCTCTTTAAGTTTCCTAACCTCTACCGGTATTCCAAATGAAACACACATATCTGAAAATGCAAAGATAACTTCTGTATATGAAAGAGAATGTGAGACGTTTGTCTTTCTGGATCTGGGCTACCTCACTCAGGATGGCCATTTCTAGCTACACTCATTTACCTACAAATCTCATTTTTCTTAAAAGTTGAATAATATTTCATTGCATACGTGTACCACATTTTCATTATCCATTCATCAGGTGATGGGAATTTAGGCTGTTTCCAGTTTCTGGCTTCTCTGAATACAGCAGCAGTGAACATGGGTGAGCAAGTGTCTGTCTCTGTAGTAGGATGAAGCATCCTTTGGGTATATGCCTGAAAGTAGTGTGGCTAGATCACTTGGTAGATCTATTTTTAGCTTTTTGAGGACCCTTCACACTGATTTCCATAATAGCTGTACAAGTTTGCATACCCAATAGCAATGAATAAGTGTTCCCTTCCCCCACATCCAGCAACACCCAGCATTGGTTGTTATTTTATTGTTGTTTCATCTACCCATTCTAACAGGGGTAAGATGAAATCTCAAAGTAGTCTTGATTTGCATTGTTGGGGTGGCTAAGGATGTCAACCGCTCTCTTCATATCGAGTGCTTCACCTACATGATGTCCTGAACCAAACACAGACGGGACAAAACAAGGCAAAAACCTCACGCATGATTTGGAGAACTAACTCATAAATTAGAATTTCTTTAATGTTAACAGAGGCTGTCTCCTGGCCAGTTGTGGTAATCTGTGATGTTCTGAACTTTTTTTTTATAATTCTACCATTTATAGTTCAGTGCTTGCAAAAGCATCTATCCCCCTTAAAATCAGAACAATCACAAAGATAGGCATTCAGAAGGAATTTCTTTGGATTGTGAGGGATCTTTGCAGGAGGCCATTGTTCAGGCTACGGTGCTTTGTATGGGGCTTGTGGCTATGCTGTGGACAGACTCATGGTTTTGCTGAGCACTTCTGTTGCTGAGAGCACCAGGAGCTTGCAAAGGCTTTCTCTGAGTACAGAAGGGCCTCCCCCACACCGTCTCTAGGGATCAAAGCGCTGTACACGTGACACTCGGGGGGCGGGTGCCACATTGTTCACATGAGAAGCTTCTAGTCAAAGGCTCCAGTCAGAGCAGAGTGCTTCAAAGTCAGGCTTTGATCCTTGCAGCCAGGACTGCCAGAGACCCATGTACAAGTTAGAACACAACAGAACAGGGAGGAGAGAGGGGAGGAAGGGGAGAGAGGCAGAAAGAGGGGAAAGGAGAGGAAGAAGAAAATGTGTGGTAACTGGAGAGAAATGGGGCTCACTCTTTCTTGCCAGGATTTGAAATAAGAAGCAAAAAGGATGTATTTTCCTACATTGGCTCCAAAACTGCATGGATTGGTGTGCCAGTTCTGCTGCTTATTGGCTCCATTATTCAGGGCACTTTGATCCTCAGTCTCGTCATCAGTGAGATGGGAAGAGTGCTATCTGCCCTACGGGGTTGTTTTGAAGAATAAATGGGAAAACATATAAAACCTAAATCAAGCACAGTGGGCACTCATTAAACAAATTATACCGATGGCTATTATTATTTTGGATTTTCTACAAACCAATAAACCAACTTTCCTGATTAAAGTTTAATAACATATTTTGGATGGTGGAGGCAGGGAGGTTGTGAGTGCAGGCCAGCCTGGGCAGTATAGTGAGATTCTGTCTTGTAAAGAGCTCGTCTAGCATGTGACGACTCTGGGCTCAATCCCCAGGACTGAAAAAGGGGTAGGGGGAGGACGATAATGCTCCATTGAGAAACACAGTTAGGTTGTCTAACCCCAACTTTTTCTAGTTTACCTGAAGCATACTACTTTCTACCTAACCTATCTTATGGGGGAAAAAATATCCTAAAATGCATTACAAGTTTTCTACATTGAAAAAAAAAATCTCAACCATCGTTCAGTGCCAGTGGACTTCAGCTGCTGAGTCACCTCAGCGCTGTACCTCAGTGCTGTCTATGCTGGCGGCTGTGCTGGCCTCAGGACCCTGCCAGGCAGCCCACTGTCACTCCTGGCTCCTGCTGGGGTCATTTCCTCCACACCCCACCCCCTCCCACCATGAAGAACCAGGCAAATCATCCAACTGGACAGAAAGATCAGTAAGAGAGTGGCCAGAGGAGCGTGTGTCTGTAATCCCAGCACTCAAGAGGTTAAGGAAGGAGGATGGACAGGCCTCTGTAGTAAGACTCTATCTCAGAAAACAAAACGGTAACTGAAAATCAGTAAGAGCTTTGAGGGGCTCATCTTTTTAAAAAAGAATGGGTATTCTAACATAGGGAGATCTTCTACGCTTTTTTCATTCTGACTACCAAGAGTTTGTACCACATAAGCACCATTTTGACCAATGTGTTCATGCCATATAGTTTCCCGTGTCATTTATACCGATTATTTTATAGAATGAGCATTTCTTGAATATGCATGTACATGTATATGTGTGTGCATGCATGTGTGTATGCACATGCATATGTATATACATATTTCATTCTACACTAAGTTTAATTGTACAAAAAGGAGCAACCAGGCTCTGGATCCTCACACTTAGATCTCCTTACTGGATACCAACTTACTGTGTTTGAACTTATAGATTCAGGTGACAGCAAGAGTCATTTTCCTTGGGTTGTGTTTAAGGGAATGAAAACCTACATCCATGCCAGCTGTTGTGACGCACACCCTAAATTCCAGCACTCGGGAGGCAGAGGCCAGAGCATCTATGTGAGTTGGAGGCCAGCCTGGCTTACATAGCGAGTTATAGGCAGCCAGGAATACAAGAAGAAATCCTGTCCCGAAAAAAAAAGAGAAAAAGAAAGAAAGAAGAAAGAAAGGAAGGAAGAAAGAAAGGAAGAGAAGAAAGGGAAGAAAGCCCACAGCCAATATAAATAATAAAATAACATTCATAAAATATGTGTCATATAAAATAACATTCATGAAATATATATCATATAGTCTACTGGAAACTCTATCAACTTATTGGGGAGAATTTTATTTAAATATATTTTCTCTAAGACGTTATTTTCAAAAAATAATCTTAGAAAACTTGCCTAATATTATTGTTAAAAATAGCCGTAGTTCATGGCAAACTAATAAACTAATGGTGTTAGCTCAGTGTATAATTCTACACATTGAATTAAGTAGAAACTTTGAATTAACTGGAAATTCAGAGAACCTGTATCCAAGGAATGAAATCAGGTCTGCTGTGGCAACATCTCTGAGCAGTCACACGTCCAAAGCACCATAAACACAGTGCACTGTAATTAGTCATAATCCATGCTATCCGTAAACACCACATAAACATTAAATTACCCCTAATATACACGTCTGCTTTGATGTTTTTATTTCATTCAGTGAAACCAGGTGCTTAAAATGCCTTGAAATCTTCCCCACAAAGGTCAAGAAAGATCGACCAAGTGGAAACGAGGTGAACAGCACCACACAGCCTCCCACCATCCCAATCCACACAGCCTCCAACCATCACACTCCACACAGCCTCCCGCCATCCCAATCCACACAGCCTCCCTCCATCACACTCCACACAGCCTCCCTCCATCCCAATCCACACAGCCTCCCTCCATCCCAATCCACACAGCCTCCCTCCATCCCAATCCACACAGCCTCCCACCATCCCAATCCACACAGCCTCCCTCCATCACAATCCACACAGCCTCCCGCCATCCCAATCCACACAGCCTCCCACCATCCCAATCCACACAGCCTCCCTCCATCCCAATCCACACAGCCTCCCACCATCCCAATCCACACAGCCTCCAACCATCACACTCCACACAGCCTCCCACCATCACACTCCACACAGCCTCCCACCATCACACTCCACACAGCCTCCCACCATCACACTCCTGGCAGGTCCATGACCCGTATCTTTGCACATTTGTCTCAGTCCCTAAAATCCCATCCCTGCCACACAAGGGAACATTGGCAATGGGTTTGGGGATGACCTCTCCAAAATACCTGCTCCTGTGCACAGGCTGGGTACACCACTCCACAGCTCTTTGCTGCTTCACACTTGGCATATCTAGGGGAGTGCTCCATAAGTGACGAGGAGCATCCACTGTGTGGATGCTGTGGGATGGGCCTGGTTGGTGCTGTCCACTCATATGGCACCCACATACTGGGCACAGAAGGAATTCACATTTGGCTAGCTGCCTGTACACTGATCAGATCACCTCATTGTACATCAAATGAAAACAACTTCAAATCTTATTTCCTATACTGCTCAACAGAAGGGAATAGTTTCTCTAGCTCCACTCTGTTGTGCAGCAGGTGGATAAGTAAAGGCATAAGCAGTGTTTGAGTTTAGCTTTTCCACAAGATTCCTTGAGGTCAAATGCTAGGCAGGCTCCTCTGAGGAGTGCCCTTGATGGGCCTTGTCTACAAGAGCTCAGCTGTCTAAGGAATCTATCAAATCTGTTTCATCCAAACTTCTCTACCACATCTGATCAGGTCCCTCACCCTGCACCGTTCCTGGGGTGGCTCCTGTTCATTCTGGATGGTCTTAGTAAAAATCCTGCTTGGTCAGTTTAACCAAAATCCCCATGATCATTTTCTCTCCTTTCCCATCCCTTCACACACACACACACACACACACACACACACACACACACACACCCGTCACTCTACAGTGAGTGTAAACCCCTCTCCTACGCTGCTCTCACAGGTAACTTCAATCACCGTCTGAAGCCCTTCTTTACTGGGGTAGCCCTACATGAAATCCAGTTTAGCACTCTGCGGTCCAGCTCTGCTCCTTCTTTGACACTGTCCAGGGTGGGAGGGTAGAAAAGCGGATGGAGGGTCAGTGGAGGGAAGGAGGGGAGGAAGGTGAGCATCACCTGCCTGGATTTAGAACTGCATTTCTTTTCTTTTTTTAGGGGAGGTTCTACCATAAATACCAAGGGTCAAAATTAATTTTTTGGTTTTAAAATACCCTACCATCTTTATTTTTTAAATAATGATGTGGTGTCGTAAAAGCTTGAAGGAAGTACCTGGCATTTCCTTCAATACCCAAGCAAACTGTTTTATCAATAAACTTTTCAAATGAGAAAATATATGCATAGATAAAATAGCAATGCAGTCGGGAAAGGGATCATTTTTGGGGTTCTTATTTTCCCTCTGAAACTGTATAGGAAGCCGTCCTTAATGGGGGCTCTCCTCAATCCTTGCACCCACCATAGCAGGGCAGGGAGGTAAACGGGAACACGTGCTGAATAAACCAATGGATGAGCAAATGCCGTTCGAAGCAATATTTCCTGAGGATCCCCTGTTAAAATCAAGCCTCTGGAGAAAAGTCTGCAAGGGCTGCAGCCATGGTTCCCTTCTCAGCCAAGGAGTCTCCTTAGGTGATGTGGGTGTGTGAAGAAGGCAAGGCAGGGTGCCGGGTGGGATGAGCCTGGAAGACTTCCTTTCCAGGTTCTGGATCCAGCCCAGCTGCTTCCACCCCAGCTGGCAGCTCTCTCTGCCCAAGATTCTCAAGCCACACTTGGTGGCTATCCAGTAGCAAGATGACTCAAAGTTGACAGTCCCTAAATCCCTTCTCTCTTTTCTGCCTCTGCAAAGCCAACCCTTGACAAAACACAGGCTGGTGCCACCTACCGAGGAAGGATAGTTCCCCAGACCGCAGGGGGCCTCCCAGACCCTCTGTGTCCAGGAATGGCTCTCCAGGGCCTCTGGGCCTAACAGCACTATTTATCTGCACAGCCAGTAAGTTATTTATTTGCTTTGGTTCTTTGAACTTTAAAAGTTTAAATGTTAAATTCCAAATTTAAATGGGGAAAGAAGTTATTCGAGCGCGGGGAGGGGGCGGGGATCAAGGGCATGAAAAATGGAAGTGTCAAATTTGGTTTACATGGCTTTTTAATTTCCTTCAGTAAAACACCACCAAAGAGCTCCAAAAATCTATACTTGGGGGTTTTAAAGAAAAATTACAGGAGGTGACTTGTCGGCTCCCCAGAATGGCTAAAGAAAACACTGAGCAACTTAAAAGACAGAAACGAGGCTTTTTGAAATATATCATTGAAAATTATATTAATTTTTGGTGACTTTATTCACAGAGATGAGAACCATTTTCAAAAATTAGACATCTTTTTAAAGCCCAAACCTGGACACTCGCCTGTGGGGAAAGTGGGTTGTTTACAAGAGTTCCTTTTTTTACATTAACGAAAGTCATCCCAATAATTGGTTAGAAAAGCTTACTTTGAAAACCATGCCAGAGGCTTGAAGCCTGCTTTAAGTGGTTCATGCAAAAACTGGTTTCCTGATTTCCTGCTGTGAGGCGATCATGTTAAAAGCACATTGTTGGCACTCATTCTCTGGGGGGAGGAGAGGCCAGTGCTGGCGAATTCTAGGCAGTAGGAATTAAAAACTCCAGTGTGGTTACTTTGGGCAAACAAAAATTGCCCTCTCCCCTGTATCTCCAAGAGTCTAAAAGATGATGAAAACAAGTGGCACTCAATCACGCTTACAGTCCCATGTGCCTGGCAGGTACCACCCAAGGGGCCGTGTGAACAGTCTTGGGAGTTTTGACTCTGACATGGAAAAAACATTCTCAACAACGTTAGAAACTTTCAAAAGAGAAATCTATAAAGGTGTGTGTGTGTGTGTGTGTGTGTGTGTGTGTGTGAGAGAGAGAGAGAGAGAGAGAGAGAGAGAGAGAGAGAGAGAATACAACTTGGCAAGCTTAAGTTCCCCAAACAGACTCCAAATGGCTCAGTTATCTGTCATATATTCTTTCCTAAAATATGGTTCTGGGGACTTTAGTAAGCTACACGACTGAAGGCAACCAGAAGCAGCAGAGAGACCTAGGACTTTGAGGAGAGGAGCGTGGGAACCAAATAGAACTAATGAAATGAGACTGCTCAGCAAGGCACCAGCAATATCGTCTGGTGTGGGGAAAGGATGGGGTTAGAGGCTGCAAGCTGGGGGTTCTCATCTGTGAGGCGGGGTCACGGACAAGGACATTTGTGGAGAGGAAAGATGGGAGGCAGGTAGCTGGCAAGGCAGCTCGGCCTCTGGTGTCAGCGGGTGTGCGTGCGTTGGAGACCCGCTTTAGAATGTGGTCCTCCGTCAGAACTTTGACATCTTAGCAGTCCTCAGCTGTACTCTGCAATTCATAAGCCAGAGTCTCAAAGGGCTTCACTTAACTTAAGAATGTTCAGATGAGATAAAACTAAATGTCTGTTTTCTCAGTAGCACTAGCTACTGGGAAAACACATTTCAAATGTTCAACAGCCCCTGTGGTTAGTGGGTCCCAAAGTGGGGGACAGACTCACAGACCTACTAGACAGTAATCCACGGGAGCACCATCCGAATGAAAAAGGTCTTCACTCCAGGGAGCTGCACTACCCCTGACCCTGTGGGGTAGACTAGCCACAATGACAAACCAATCAACTTCTGAGTGAGTGTTGTCCACCCCTAAGATGGGAACAATCAGAGTCCTTACTTAGGATATGCAGTACAAAGAGTCTATTAGTTAGTACCCAAAAGTCACATGATATACCATTTGCCAACCTATTTTGGCCACATCATCTGTCATCGCGGCTGCAAGGTATCTATTATAGAATAACAAAGTTAGGCTGGAGAGATGGCTCAGTAGTTAAGAGCACTGACTGAAGTTCCAGAGGACCCAGGTTCAATTCCCAGAACCCACATGGCAGCTCACAACCATCTGTAACTCCAATCCCCGGGATCCAACACACTCTTCTGAATTCCATGGGCACCAGGCATACTCATGGTTCACAGACATACATGCAGGCAAAGCATAAAAACAAGTAATATAAAAACATAAACTAACAAAACATACATGAAGAATGGTCCATTTTGCTAAGAGATGTCCTTAAAAAGAACACAATGCAACCTCAGCTCTCCAGGTTTCATGAGTGGTTCCGATAGCTAAGTTCTGGTGGCACAATAGGGAAGTTATGTCAATCAAAATAGCCAACTTATCAGAGCAGGGTTCTCTAAGCAGACTTCTTATCTAATAACGGACAGGAGGAGAGGAGGCTGAGACCCATTGCTCCCATCCAACAAGTGTGCCAAGGCACACAGTATCTCCAGAACACCAATCCAGCAGCTACCAGCAGGCCCCAACTAACTATCACAGATGGTGGAAACCTAACCAACAACAGAAGAGCCTAGACACCTTGAGGAAACACAGAGTTGAGTGTCTTACAAAGAAAATTATAATTAGGAGTAATAAAAGCACAGACGGAAAATATACTTATGCCTGTCTACCCAAAGTCTCTCCAACTTTAGTTTGAAAACACAGATACACACTTGAAGTGGGAAACACATTATGACCCTGGAGTAGGATGCTTCAAACAGACACCTCATCTTGGAAAAAGGAGGGTAGGGAATGTGGCTCAGTACTGGAGTGCTTGCCTAGGATGTACACTGAGTCTGAGTCTAGTGCACAGCAACACACACACACACACACACACACACACACACACACACACACACACACACTGGACCTAAGTATTAAGTTATGTCTAAAATAATAAGGTTATCCAGAGGCTCTTATATCTAGGGAGAACAAACTTTATTTTACTCTTTAAATAGAAGTTTAGTGGGTTTTTTTATTATTAATTTTATTCACTGAGCAAAAAAACCAAGATTAAAGACTTTACAAAATATATTACTTGTATATAAATTCATAAATGTTCACACTATTAGATGTTAAGTATCTTGTAAAAAAATATCCAAGGTGATATATTCATTCAACCCCTGGACAAATGTACTGTGTTTTGGGGCTGGGACAATAACACAATCAAGCTGTACTGACAGGAGCTGCCACTTTCAAAGGAACACCACAGGCCATGTGCTAACATGTCTACGTATTAACATATCTATGCAGCATCGCACATGCCCAAGTGCTGTAGGTGCTGCTCCAAGGGCATTGTGGGTATGGTATGGTTGGTTGGCTGCTTCGATGCTTAGGGAAAACTGCTACCTAGGTGTCTTAGTCACTGTGACAAAACACCATGACCAAGACAACTTATAAAAGGCATTTAATTGGGCTTATGGTTTCAGAGGGTTCAAGTCCAAGATGGCAGAACCAAGGCATGGTGGCAGAAACAGCTGGAAGTTCACATCTTAATCCACAGGAGGCAGAGACAGCAGTGGTGATGGCACCAGTCTTTTGAAACCTCAAAGTCACCCCCAGTGACACCTCCTCCAACAAGACCATGACTCCTAATCCCAGACACTTCTACCAACTGAGGACCAAGCATTTAAACATATGAACCTATGGGGCAATTCTTTCTCTAACAGGCCAAGCACACCTATCATGTAAGGTGAATGCAAAGAGCATTGTACATTAGGGAAGGGGCAGAGGACAGAGGTTGTGAAGGGTCCAGATCTGGGTCTGTAGTGAAAGATCGTATGAGCTGGGTAAAAAATGGGGACCAGAGTAGGGTTCTTGAGTGAGAGAGAACAAGACAGAAGGATGGGAAGGGAGTGGTTTTTGACAGTCAGGGGAACCTTGTTCATTATTTTAAAAGTCTAGGAAAATGGAAGGATACTATTTGCTCATTCACTCATTCATTGAAGCCAAATACTCCTGTATCTTATTCATGGTGGCTGTTCAATTCAGAAACTCTTAGACAATAGTCTCAAAAAATTGATTGGCATTCATTTTATAAGGACTTCATGTTTTTCTTGTTTGTTTGTTCTTATTTGATACTATTTTTGAAATAGGAATCTGACACCCAGGCTAGCTTCCAATTCATGATTCTCCTTCTTCAGCCTTCTGAATAACCAGTATTATAGACATATACCACCACACTCGACTAAGACTTCATTTTGTTAATATTTTGAAACAACGTTGTGTACATGTTTGAGAGTGAGAAATGTGCATGTGTGTGTAGAGGCCAGAAGTCAATGTAGTATATCCTCCTCTTATACTCAGGAACTGATTTTTTGAGGAAGGGTCTCATGTTAAACCTGGAGCTCACCATTTTGGCTAGACTAGAAATCAGCCGACTCCAGGGATCCTCCTGTCCCTGCTACCCTAGTGCTGGGATTACAGGTACATGCCACCATGCCAGGAATTTCTTTTTCATGTGGTGTCTGAGGGATCAAACTCAGGCCCTGATGCTTACACTCAATGCACTTTACCAACTGACTCATCCCCTTCATCCCTCAAGACTTCATTTTTTTAAAGACTTAAAACTACTACTCAACCCTGTGCAGATTTTGTGTAGATACAGGTTTTTACCTCCTCTGGATAAGTACTAACTTCAGGGTTGTTCTGGTAGGGTATTCTTTAGCAGGTTAAGTAAATTCCCCTCCCTTCCTACTTTACTGGAAGTCTTCATTTTGAATGGGTATTGAAAGTTTTTTCATATGGTTACTCATATGACACATGGTTTTTCTGCCTCAGTGTGTTGATGTGATGGATTACACTCACTGAATTTCAAATGGTAAACCGGACTTGCATGGCGAGAACAAACCCTACTTAGTCATGATAGTACACTGTCTGGTGAGACAGCATCAGGACAAAGTGGAATATTCTTGGCATGAATTTGTTTTGTTGAAGATTTTCATGTCTATGTTCATGAGAGTTATTGTTCTGTAGCTTGCTTCCTCTCTCTCTCTCTCTCTCTCTCTCTCTCTCTCTCTCTCTCTCTCTCTGGAATTACTTTTGTCTGATTTTGATAGTAGGTACTGTTAGCCTGACACTCACTGCATGAGTTTGTGCCCTCTGCTTCTGTATTACAGGGGAGACTGGGGAACACTCTGAACTGGTGACCTCATTCTGGCCTGGCGCTGTCTGCTTGGCAGTTTACTCATGATCACAGAGTGGATCTTCTCGGTAGGTAAAGGTCTTCAGAGACTGTTTCCTCTCACCTGTTTTGGTAGATTGTGTCTTTCACAGACTTGGTACATTTCATCTGTGAGATTACAGATGTCAAATTTTTCACGTCCATGATCTGCAGTGACACTCTCCTTCACTTACGATATTTGTAGTGTATGTCCTATTTCCTAGCTCCTCACTTAGCCTGGTTAGAGGATTATCTTTGGGTTTTTTTGTTTGTTTGATTTTTTTTCTATCTTTCTGAAGAACCGATTTTTTTGTTGTTGTTAATTTTTCCCTTTGATTTCCTGTTTTCATCCATTTCTCTCTCTCTGTTATTATTTATTTTCTTCTCAGTTTGGATTTGATTTGTTCTTTAGTTTGCTAATACAGAAGCTTAGCTAGGTGGCTTTAGAACTTTCTTTTCTTTCTAATAAATGCATTAATTCCACATACTTATTCTAAATACTATTTCATTTCATCCCATAAATTTTTATAAGCCTGTTATTATTTTCTTAGGAAAAGTAAATTTCTCCTGTTTTTGGCCCATGGATTATTTAGCACGGTGGTTTCTAAATCCCTGAGAACTTGAGGACTTCTCGCCCTATCTTCCTGTCCCTGGTTTCTGTTGTCCTTTGTTGAAGGACAGATCACACTTGCACGTCAAATATCCTTTTAAATGTGTTAGGAAGGACCTGACAACCTGACATGTGGTCCAGGCTGCTAAATCTTTCATGAAAGCTTGAGAAGAACATATATTCTGCTGGAGAAGAAGATATATTCTGTTGGTGCTGGACAAAGATATCTCTCCATGTCAGTGACATCCAGTTTGATTGACAGTGGTGTTGCCATCAGCTATGACCTTGCTAAGAGTCTGCTATGGCTCTGCTGGTTTCTAACAGAGGGGTGCTGACATCCCCACTCTCCTGGAGGATTTGCTGCTGCTTACATATCACTCAGTCTCCCACTCACTCACTGCCCACTGCCCGATCCTTCCCTTTTCTTTTCTTTCTTTCTTTTTTTTTGGAGCTGAGGATTGAACTCAGGGCCTTGCACTTGCTAGGCAAGCGCTCTACCACTAAAAGGGAAGGAGGGTTGAGCTAAATCCCCAACCCTCCTTCCCTTTTCTTTTAGACTAGAACTCACAACATAGTACAAGTTGGCTTTAAATTCAGGATCTTGCTGCCTCAGCCTTTCAAGGGCTGGGATCACACACCAGGGCCACTGTGCCTTGATTCTCCCTCACTTGAGAAGGACACCTTCACACTGCACGGGATTCTGGGTTGGCGGGTTGTTCTCTTCACACTATAAAACGTTCACTCTACTTCCCTCGTTTGCATGCTCTCTGAGGGGTCAGAGGTCATTCTTATCTCTGAGCCCTTGCAGAGAAGGTGCTTTTTAAAACTTCTCACTTGTTTTTTTTAAGACTCTCCCCCTTTCATCTTCATTTTTCTGTAGTTAAAAAATGGTTGCCCAAGTTTAGTTTATTTATTTATTTATTTATTTATTTATTTATTTATTTATTTATTTATTTATTATTCTTGTGAGCTTCTATAGCTACAGGGTGTAGTGTCTAAATTCTAAGTCATTATTGTTTCAAACTATTTCTGCTGCTCTTTTCTTCTTGTATTCCCACTCTGAAAGTTTATATGTCTTGTACCTAACCCACAATCCTCAGATATTCTGTTCTGCTGCTGTTTTTCTTTCAATATTTCTTCTCCATGGTTTTTGGTTTTGGAGGTGTCCATTGATAAGTCTTCAAGCTCCGAGATCTTTCCTTAGTGGTAGATATCCAGTCGACCAATGGCCCAGTAGAAGCATTTGTCATTATTTATTTACTTACGTCTTTATTTAGGTTCTTTTTAAAGGATTTCCATCTTTCTGCTCACCCCGCCCATCTATCTCAAATAATGCCATTTTATCTTCTACAGCACAGCAATCACAACTACTTTAAATTCTCTTTATGAGAAGGCCGATTCTTCTGCTGTGTTTGTTTCCTGTGCTTGCTCTGTCTCTTCAAATTGAGTTTTCGCTTTTTAGTATGCTTTTTTTTTGTGCTTTGTAGTGTTTTGTTTCAAATCATGCCCGATGAACTGGGTAAAAAGGATTATTCTATATAGCCCTTTAGTGTGGGAAAGCTCTGAGGTCTGGAAAGCAGGTCCTGACCCTTTCGCTATGTCTGTTTTTCCGTGAGCCTGTGCCCTGGACTACGACCTTCAAGGTACTCATACATGCATATGTACATCCATCCATCCATTCTCTCTCTCTCCCTCTGCCCCCTCACCCTCACCCCCTCCCTTACCCTCTCTCCCCGTTGCTTCTGAGACAGGATAACTGGAGTTTGTTGGCACTGGACTTTCCATCTCCCCCTTAGACTATGGTAATATCCCTCCAGTTTCCCTCCAGTCTCTCCCAAAGGTACTCTTCTCAAGAGTACATTGCTCTGGCCTCTTTCAAACAGCCACCCCTCCCCCACACAACCAACCTTGTTGGAAGAGAGGAATTCTCTTTAATATGCATCATGAGAATCTTTTTGATACCCTGGAGGTAAAATGGAGTGAGGCCACACTGCACAGGGCTCCAGAGGTCTGCATTCTCCTACTTCTCCATACCAAAGCTTTGACAATTTGCCAGTGATAGTTCCGGCTTCCTGCCCCAGAGGGAGGTTGTGAGTGGATTGTACTCTTTGTGTCTGCCTGACTTCCAAGGCTTCCCTTCTCTGAGAGATCTCAGAGCCCGCTGATCCTTGAGTTTGTTCAGCTGTGGAGAAGCGCCTGGTCAGTGCAAACAGAGACTGTAGAAAGATTTTTTTTTTTCATTTAAAAAACTTACAGCCGATTGAAGCTTCACCTTCTGACCTGATTCTCTAGATATTTATTTTCTCTTCTCTACAGTCAAAGGATGAAGAGAAGAGAATAAACTTTCAGAAATGGTCTACTCATCTCAGCATCTGTGAAGTTCTACTCATCTTTTCAAGGTGTTAGGCAAAGGCTCTCAGGGGATGGAAGACTCATCTATTTTCCTTATAAGATTATAATGCTTGCTTCCTTCAGTACCCTGGCCTGCCTCATCACATCCCTCTGCTCAGAACACGACTGACCGACTGACCAGCAATGGTAACATTCATTTTAAGAAAAAGAAGGTCCAGAAAATGGTAGGATTTCTATTTTCACTATTTCACCCTTAGTTATTTGTGTTTTAATGTTTAAGCTTTAAGTTGAATATTGGTTCTTTACAATTAACCCCTAAATTATCCTATCAGAATATAAGTAGAATCCTGGTTGTTAGGATCTACTTATCTCAAAAAGATACAGGGATTAGAAGTATGAAAGGGGAATTCTATAATATCTTGCTAAAGTGGCATAATGAGCCAAGAATTCTGTCTTGTTACCCAAAGTGTTGCTAACAATCAACTAAAAGAATTTGGTTTAAAAGAATGCTTTGTCAAACATAAGTACAAGCGTGTACTTGATATGTACCTTGGACAACTCCATGCCAGGCCCACACTGTTTGCAGAGGACACAATTTCCAGACCGATCCTTGAATTCTTGCTGTCTGCAGTCTCCAGTTTCACAAATCACTTTACATGACTGAAAAAGAAAAATGGTCCCCAGAATGTTACCTTCAACTGCACTCCTCAGGCTGCTTGCCCGGAAGGAAAGACATCTTCAGTGTTATGCACATACTCTAGAGTAAAGACTGCCTCAGCTTGGCATTGACTTCAACTTTTAAGAAGAAATGCTACTTTCTGAATGAGTCCATGGGACAAGTAAATCTATAACAAATCCTTCTTAGCCTGGAGAATGTTCATTCATCCCATAACTAGGGCTCCCTTGTTCTAGACTTAACTATAACTCCCATCTGTTATTCTTCTGATTATCTCTAACATGATGGATGAAGGAGAAATCCCTCAGAGACCCCAAGGCTTTTGCCACCTAAAAATTTCTGAATTAAGAAACAAACCAACCTTTTGTGATCTTAAAGGAATATAAACATAGTCAGCTCTAACAATGCACACACAGGTGAGACGGATTCACACCCCCACAAGAACTTGTGGTTATCCTTTAGATATCCCTGCATTTAATTTTTGAAGAGTTGTTGCTGTTATTCATTTATCTGGTTTGGTTTATTCGAGACAGGATCTCAAGATGTAGCCCAGGCTGGCCTCAAACTCCAGATTTTCATGCCTCCTCTCCCCAAGTGCTGCCCCCTGGGTGGATGGAGATCCAGGGGCACTACATTCACTTGGGGACTCTCTTTGAAAACCCCTGTCTGAGAACCATGAGCTCCCACCTCCTGAGGATGGCGGCAGTGGCAGACATGACTAATGGCCGGCTCCCGACTCTTCCAAATAAAAGTGCTGTGTGAACCCAAACTCACATCCTCTCTGACCACCATCCAGCCCTTCCTGGGACTGAACAGTGTGCTTTAGCTCAGAGCATAGACCTTGTGTAGAAAAATTATCCTGTGATCAAAATACAAGGTAGTAAGTACCCCCCCATTCATTAGCTTAATTAATTTAGTGACATCTGCCTACCTACTAAAAACAAGTTCACATTATTGTCATTCTATAACCATGTGCTTACTTGCTTTTTTTTTTTTTACATTTATTTATTTACTTATTTATTCCTGTTGAGTATGCAGTGCACATGCAACAGCACTTTTGGAGGTCAAAGGACAATTTGTGGGAGTCAGTTCTCTCTCTCCCCCATGTGGGTCCCAGGCATCAATCTCAAGTCATCAGGCTTGATGGCAAGTGCTCTTATCCACAGAGCCATCTCACTGGCCCTTACTTGCTTACTGACAGACAATGTTCTATTGAAAAAAAGAATGGGGCTGAAGAGATGGCTCAGAGGTTAAGAGCACTGGCTGTTCTTCCAGAGGTCCTGAGTTCAATTCCCAGCAACCACATGGTGGCTCACAACCATCTGCAATGAGATCTGGTGCCCTCTTTGGGCCTGCAGGGATACATGCAGGCAGAATACTGTCTACATAATAAATAAAAGAGAGTAAAAATATTTTTAAAAAAAAGAAAAGAAAAAGAGAATGTAGCTCAGTTGGTAGAGTGCTTGCCTAGCACGAATGAAGTCCTGGGGTCAGTCCCCAGCAATGTATAAGCCTATGCAGTGGGGTGAATGCCTGTAATTGCAGCATTTGAGAGGTGTAGGGAAGAGGATCAGAAGTTCAAGGTCATCCTTGGCTAGAGAGTTCGAGACCAACTTGAGCTACATAATGTTGTCTTTCATAGTAACATAAAATCATGTGTCTATAGAAAAAAATGAAAATAGAAAGGAAATTGTAATAAAGGGAACAAATGGGAGGGAGAGAGGTGAGAAGAGGGAGGACAGAGGGGAGGGTGATTTCAACATATAATAACCTGTACAAGAATTGAAAAATAATTCAATACAAATTTAAAAATACATTTATAAGATTATCTCAAACTGGGAATATAGTTCAAATGGTGGAGTGTTTGCTTAGCACTCACAAAGCCCCAAGTCTGATCCCAGCATCAAGTAATGTGAGTGTGACAGTCTGTGCTTGTAATCCAAGCACTCAGCAGGAAGATCAGTTCAAGGCCATTCTCTGCTGTGAGCAAGTTGGAGGCCATTACAGGCAGCTGGAGACCCTATCTAAGAATAACAAAAACAACAGATACCTGTTGAGATGTAAGAAGGCTGGAAACTTCTTGTTTTTACTGTTTATTTACTTAGAAGTTCTAAGAATAAAAATATGGGAAGTAATGAATAGAGCAGTATTGTGGATTTTTTTTTTTTTGAAGATTTGTTTGTTACATACACAACGTTCTATCTGCATGTATGCCTGCACACCAGAATTACCAGATCTCATTATAGATGGTTGTGAGCCACCATGTGGTTGCTGGGAATTGAACTCAGGACCTCTGGAAGAGCAGCCAGTGTTCTTAACCTCTGAGCCATCTCTCTAGCTCCTAGAGCAGTATTGTTAATGGTGTCTCAGAAGAAGACAATCTGTTCAACCTTTTACCCTAAGCAGAAACACTGTGATTAACCTAATTGATGATCATTTTGCTGTTCTAAATTAAAGCTGAAAGTCTTTAGAGATCCTGTGAGGACAGCCACTGTTACATCTACATGTCACACACGTCATAACGACTCATCACACCACAGACCAATCTTCCTGCTGGAAGCAAGAGCTCCCTCCCATCATTTCTACCACCCCTTCCAACAGTCCAAGCCTCCATCTCCGGGGCCAGCGGGAAGGAGAATCCAGGGTAGGCTCAGAACTAGAAAGGCCTCTGTAGAAAGACTGGAGGTCTAACAGACCTTTTCCCTACCTCCCACAGCTCCAGAGAGAAGTTTCCCTTCTGCCACAAATAAATGTAATCTCCTCGAGGAAGAGATTCTACCTCTGTCCCAGGCCATTTACTCAGTGTTTGACAACTGGAAAGCTGGAAAGGAGGTTTTCCTCACAGCTGCATAGCTTCTTCCTCATAGCTTCAGACTCCAGGCTGACTTCATGTCCACTGACTTCACCTTCCAAGTCTTTGGGTACTGTCTCCAGTGTTAACGACTCTCCCTATAGTTGTAGGTCCTTACTATATCTCCAGATTAAATAAATGTCACTTCTACCAGATACCTCCATAGGCCTTTTATCACACTTTCAAAAACACTAAGAATTCTGTCTTTAACACTTTTTGAACTTAAGGTAGATGCAAATAGTTTATCTGGTGATGTAGTTTGGTGGTACAATACTTGCCTAGCATGCACAAGGCCCTGAATTCAAGCCCACCAAACAACAACCAATTATTCTGATTTCTTCATAAACTGTGTAGACCCTGGAAACCAACTTAGAATTAATTTATGGTCTTCTTAGAGTCTAAGTCAGGATTCTCAACTGGTAGGTCGCGACCCCTTGGGGGGATGTCGAATGACCCTTTTACTAGGTGGTATAGCAGATATCCTACATATCAGATATTTACATTACTATTCATAACAGAAGCAAAATTGCAGTTATTAAGTAGCAACAAAAATAATTTTATGGTTAGAGGGTCACCACAATATAAGGAACTGGAGTAAAGATTCTCAGCATTAGGAAGGTTGAGAACCACTTCTCTAGGGTTTATTGTGATAGAAATATGCCTATTAACCCAAAATAATGTCATTATACTAATATAACACTAAGAGTAACAAGGCAACTAGCTTTATGACTTTACCTAGATTTAAATGAAATCATTTTAACACCTGTGGCAAACTTCCTGGCTTAAGAGCACTACCTAAATATAAAAGAGAGCAAGCATAGTATCTCATAAATAGAAAATAGTCTTGGTAGTATTTATTTTTGTTTATTTGTTTGTTTTGTGAAAGAATCTTGCTACACAGCCCAGGTTGGTCTTCAACTTGCAATCTTCTGGCCTCAGACTGAGATCTCAGTGCTGAGATTACAGCACTCATAACCCTGGGACCACTGTATGAATTCTTTATACATATTCATATGAAAGAATAAGAGTGTACTTACCAAATAGCCCAGGAAAAGCATGGTGATAAAGAGCACTCTCCCTTGCTCAAGCCGGACCTTTAGAGCCATGGCTCTCATCAGAGTGTTTCTCCCTGAGGACAAGTCAAAGAGAAGAGGAAGACACAGTTACTCAAGTCTTAGGACCACTCTCTACCTACTATACCGTGATGTGACCACCGCTTTCTGTACACGCGAGGCACTGAATGTTACCTATCTTTTAAAGGAACCATTGTATTTTATTTAACTTATGTGTATGTGTGGTTTCCCTGCATGGGTGGGTGGGGCCAACTGGGTAACGACAGCCACAAAGCAACTCTTCAAGCACAAGTGTGTCTCTGGCGTGCTAATTTGTTTACTTTAGAGACCTTCCAGAGCAGTCAGAGGTGCTCAGCCTTCCTAATGCTGCGACCTTTTAACACAGCTCCACAAAATTATCTCATTGCTACGTCATACCTGTCATTTGCTACTGTTATAAATTGTAGTGTAAATATCTGCATTTTCCCTGTGAAAGGGTTGTTCAATCAACCCTCCAAGGGGTCAAGACCTCAGGTTGAGAACCACTGTTCTAGACCATCAATACTATCATTCCTTAGAGCTGGGGAAACTTAGCATCAGAAATGGCTAAGTAGCCAGGCGGCGGTGGCACACGCCTTTAATCCCAGCAGACAGACTGGTGAAGAGTGTGTGACAGTTTGGGTGAAGCACACCATGCCTAAAAATCATAGATGAGGGAGGCAGAGGCAGGCAGATCTCTGTGAGTTCGAGGCCTGCCTGGTCTACAGAGCGAGATCCAGGAAAGGCGCAAAGCTACACAGAGAAACCCTGTCTCGAAAAACCAAAAAAAAAAAAAAAAAAAGAAAAAAAAAAAAAGAAAAAAAAGAAAGAAAGAAAAGAAAAGAAAAAAAGAAGTGGCTAAGTAATGTACTCCAGGTCACACTGCAGTTAGAGCCAAAGCCAGATGGGCAGTTCTAGGGCAATGAAAAGCCCTCTGTGAACGCAAACCCTGCACACATCTGGGGACCGTCACCTCCTCTCAGGAACAGATGCAAAATCTGAGGCTGGGCTTGAGTGAATCATCCCTAAAGCTACACAGCACGGAGTGAGGCTGGGTGACCGATAAGCTTTCATTTAAAAACATCTAAATGCCACTTAAACAAGGGATTCAATGAGGCAGGGACACAACATTTCAACATAAACCCAGACTCTTGATTTTCACCAGGAATGATTTTTTTTTTTTATGTAGAAACAAAGCTATTTTTGTTTGTTTGTTTGTTTGCTTTGTTTTTCAGATGTTCGTAAGGTCAGGAGAGGAGATCTGTGGGGATTGGTTTTTTTTTTCATTTGTTTGTTTTGTATTGTTTTTATTCTAAGCAAAGCCTCCCCAGGTGGCTCCATCTATCAGGAAGGGAGACAGCAATTTGGTTTCTTTTAAAATGGAATCTTCCATAACTAACTGGGGTAGGATATGATGCCATCTCCTAGTTAGACCAGGGGGCCACACTAGTTAGAACCATGAGAATAGGGGGCCACAGAGCTCGAGCAAAACAGTAGGAATAGCAGAGCGGTGAGCCGCTATCTAGAGCTGAGACTGAGGCCAGCAGCCCCGGGAATGCTGGGACCCAAAGGTGTCACTCTAGCTGCTCCCTGGGACACACACTCTGTCAGGACAGACATCATTGCTGTGAGTGCTCTGAATAAATACGTTTTGGGTGAATTCAAACCTTTCACCTTCTTGGTCATGTCTCTCCCCAACATACCTCAGACTTATCCGTGGACTCCCCTGCCTGTGCAGAGGTGTGGCGGGGGGGGGGGGGGGGGGTTTGGCATTCCCTGAAGTATATACCACAGTTATCTCTTAACATGGTCCTAAGATGTGAAAAATGTGTGATTCTCTAAAAGTTAATAAGATGTAATTAGCAGTTGGGTATAGTGGTATACACCTTTAATCCCAGCATTCAGGAGGCAGAAGCAGGTAGATCTCTATGAGTTCAAGGCCAGCCTGATCTGCAGAGTGAGTTCAAGGACAGCCAAAGCTACATAGTGATATCTTGTCTTGGAAACATTTTTAAAAGAGGCTGGCGAGATGGCTCAGTGGTTAAGAGCACTGGCTGCTCCTCCAGAGGTCTTGAGTTCAATTCCTAGCAACCACATGGTGGCTCACAACCATCTGTAGTGGGATCTGACGCCCTCTTCTGGCACAAAGGCATACATGTGATAGAGCACTCACACACACACACACACACACACACACACACACACACACACACACACACACACACACATCTTAGAAAAAAATACTTTTAAAAAGTGTGTAATTTATATGGTATTACAAATTACAAACTAACACGAAAAAGCAAGCACAGGCTGAGCATCTCTTACATGAAATGCTCAGGGTCAGAATAATTTGAGACATCAGATTTCCTCTGACTCTGGGATATTGGCACATACACTACTCGATATACCACGCTGGGTGTGAGGACCAAGTCAACTCAAGCTTCATTTGGCTCATGTACAACTTAAATGTGTAGCCTGAAGGTTTTAAATGATTGTGCGCGTCAGAGAGAGTCTCCATTGGGTGGAATCTCCAATTCTATCCCCAGCTTGCTGGCATCCAAAACAATTCAAATTTCCAACCTGGAAAAGCTACTCACTGAGACCAAATAAGAGAAAAAGAGACGGATGGCCTGAGTCAGTGAAGGTCATGATCAAGAGGCCTTTTCAGGGATGCTGTATAAAGTGCTGGGGAACTCGGACAGAGTGCAGAGACCCAGGGCTACTGAGCTGGCTCAGCCAGCAGGTTATTTTTTGAAACTGGCTGGGCAGCAAGCCCCAGAGATCCTCCTGTCTCCACCATCCAGCACTGGTATTATCGTAGGCACAGTCGTGCCTGGCTTTTTATGTGAATGTACTCACTAATCCTTCTTCCCAACCCTCCCATGAGGATTTTGTTTTCTATTTATTTTGAGATAAGGCTGTGCTAAATTATCCCAGGCAGGTCTTGAACTCATCTCCTCAGTCTCCCACACAGTTGGGATTAGAGGTCTGCTTCAAGGAAGCCCCGTTCAGGATAAAGTTCAGTCAGTGATAATCACAGCTCCCGGTCCCACTGCTAACAGGGCACATCACAATGCAGTTGTGTGAACAAGAACAAGCCCCCCGGCCTGTGGGGAACAAGCCAAACGTCCCAGTAGGACAGGGAGTCCTCCAGGACAATGGAGAGGTCACTGATACAGAGTGTTTCTGGAACATGACAACTGCTATAAAGTATTAGCAACTGCTGCCCATCATGTTACGGTGTTTAAAAAAGTCTTGTTTAATTCTTTGAGACTTTCATACACACAGACAATGCATTTTGATCATATTTCCACCCCACTCCTTCTCCTAACTCCTCCCAGATCTACTCCCACTCTCCACCTCTCCCAACTTCGTGTCTTTCTAAAACTAAAGTAATCTACTGAACCTAATGTGTGCTGTCCATGTACTAATGGGTATGCGGTCATCCACTGGATGGTGGACCTACCATCAAAGAAAACCGACTCTCCCTCCCCAAGAAGTTATTAAGTGTTAATAGCTGCTCAGTTAGAGGTTGGAGGCCTATGAAGCCCTCCCCCATGTCAGCATATTGAATGGCTTGATTTTGTGCCAGTCTTGCACAGGCCAGCGCAGCTGTGTGAGTTCACTAATATCACAGTCCTGTCTGACTGAAAAAGAAGACACTTTTTTACCTCAGTCCTCACTGACCTCTGGCTCTTACCTTTCCATTCTGTCTTCCTTGATGGTCTCTAAGCCTTGTAGGAACGTATGTGATACAGATGTCCTAAATGTGGCTGAAAACTCCATAGATAGTTTTTCTCTGGACTTTGGCCAGAAAGTTAACAATTTCTGTGTTAACTGCCATCTACTGTACAAAGAAACTTCTCCAATGAGGTCTGAGGGCTGCAATGATCTATGGATATAGAGATATGAATTTGTAGGGCTGTTTGCTACTATGTCATTTAGACTATGAATAGTAGTACATTTTACCTCTGGAGCCCATGAACTTGCCAACCATGGGTCTGGATCCATATTTACAATACTAGCCATGCATTTCCTGTCGTGGAGCAGACCTCACATATAATTTGATAATTGTTGGTTACCTCCATAACATCCATGGCACTATGATACCCACAGGCATATCTTGTCATACCAGTTGTTACTGGAGTTCACTGGGTTCCCAACTGGGTAAGACGGTTGCTGACTTTCTCCCAGCAATCTACATAGTGCCTCCAGGACTATGAAAGCCAGCCATCAGGAAGGAAGTTTCCTGACCAGTGTCTACTTGATTTCTCCATGTACCGTGCGTGACTAAAGTCTATGGTATCTTTGTGTCTTTATACCAAGTTCTGGTGGGTAGCTAAGAACAATGGCAATAGCCAGTTTTGTGTGAGGGTCTTCAGGGCACCCACAACCAACAGCTCAACGTAGGTGCCCTACACCAGGCACTGAGCTTTTAATTTGGCAACCTACAGCTTCTAGGAGGCACATCATTCTCTGTGTAGGCTACCTCCAATTAAGTGTGTGTGTGCGCGCGCGTGCGTGCGTGCGTGCGTATGTGTGTGTATGTGTGTGTGTGTCTAGGAGGCTTATAAAATAGTAGGCTTCCATATGGCTTTTTCAAGCATCCTTAGTGATAGTCATCTCTCACTCAACTCCCGCCTCTGCTCAACCTCCCCATCCCTCTCTCCACCTAGATATCCTTCCCTATTACTTCCCCTTCCCTCTTCATGTTACTTCTGTGTTCCTACCCCCCTCCCTTAAGTTATGACATTTTTATTGAGCATCAAATTACTTTACATGGGACAATCCTCCTTAAGACTCAACACCTGCCAGACCACTGTGGGACATCACAGCGTGGCCTGTGGAGAGTGAGAACTAGTCCACTGTTTGAACTAAGCTCACACAAGGCCAAGTCCTGTGTTTATAAAAAAAAAAAAAAAAAAGCATACTACCCTTTTCTCTCTTTAAAGTAGGTCTCTATCTCCATACAGTGAGAGAGAAAGCAAAAGGTTGAAAAGTCAAAATTACTAGAGCTGACGAAGGTCAAGTCAAGTTCCTGCCTGGTGACCCCACACAGGGTCTTAGACACTCTGTCATGTCACTGCAGACTTGAGGCTTACGTGGCTGCATCCAGTGACCTCTTGGATTAACAAAGTAGAATTGCTTCAACAGAGCTGCTGACAGGTATGTAAGAAAAATAGCAAAGTCAATCATTTCTCCACTTGTTCAGCCCAGTCTGAGGGAAGAGTCATGGGGTGCCGTGGATGGGGACGGTACTAGCCTGGTACATCTGGAAGCAGCTCACAGCTCAGTAGACATCATTGTCCTCTACATGCCTTTTATACCCTGGCCAAGGAGCACTTTAGAAACAGTTTCACTGGTGGTATGTGAAGAGTGTGACCATGAATTTCCTGGAATAAAATTAGATCCCTTATAAAATTATTTGGCATTCATTAAAAAAAAAGAAAACTGTAATGAAATGACTAGTGTTTATAATATTTAAAGTAAAACAAAATCAAGGCAATAAAAAGGCTGTTTGTGAAATTTTGCATTCAGGGTTCTGCTTAAAGACAGATAATCTGCATTTATGTTTCGGGGTTCCGTGTATCTGACATCAACTCATCAAGCTCCAGAAATACAAGTTACTGTGTTCCTGTATAGTAGCCTGTAAGTCAAAAGATTCTGTAGTTTATCAAAATGTCCATGCTGGAAACACCTTCCAACCACCCAGCATTCACTTCTACAGAACAGGTGCAGAGAAACTGTCCCTAGCTGGTACTTCAGAAGAAGCAGTCCTGCCCAGATGTCTGACTGCAGCCACACCAAGCAGGCTCCTGGTATCAGATCTAGGCCAGAATGCAAAGGTATGGGAATCCAAAGTGCAGGGCTGGCACACATCTCGCCAGCCGCACTGAAGAGGTTCTTACACACAAAGCCACTCAGCTTGCTCATTTGTGGGAATGGGTACTAATGCAGATGTGTCCCAACTGGCCTAGCTTGGCAGGGACAGAAATACAACAGGTGCTATAGATGCACACCCCTGGCATTTGTTGGAAATAAAACAAAACAAACCTGTGCCATGCGTACATGGGCAATGGGGCCTTAGAGGCAGCAGCACAGGAGAGCAATGTCCAGGAGACTCTAAGTCTGCCAGGCTGAGCAGACCTGTAGAGCAGTTCCTAAACCAATGTGTGCCCCAGCTTAACTGTCAAAGGTCTGGAACCCCACGAATGTAGCCTGGGTACTTTGGCGTGATGTACCCTGGACTGAACCACCCAGCATTCATAGCTGCTTACTTCTCTCTCCTAGTCTCTAGCAAATGCTTTCTTTAGGTGAGGCAATACTTAGGCTTTTTAAAAAATACTCATTCTTTATGTGTATGAGTGCTTTACCTGCACTCATGGATGTGTACCATGTGTGTGCCTGGTACCTTTGGAGTTCAGAAGAGGGTGTTAGATCTCCTGGTGCTGGAGTTACTAGCAGTTCCAAGAGCTGCCATGTGGGTGCTGGTAACTGAATTCAGGTCCTCCGCAAGAGCAACAAATGCTTTTAAGTGTTGAGGCACCTCTCCAGGCCCAGTGCTTAGGTTTTTAAAAGTAATTTTCATTGTTATGAAGGACTTACTTGACGTTAGCTAATCTGTCAACCCTGAGCCCATATTGAGGTGAGATGAACCAGAGCCAAGCATGGGTTGTCCTTCACATGTCAGAACACATTGTTTTCTCATCTCCCCTTTTCACTGTGTTGCTGGGCTCCCTTCCCATATCCAATCACCTACCAGCCATGTGTGTTTGCCCCCAGTCAGGGTCTGGAGACTTAATGGCCTGGAGACTTAATGGCCAGGACATCAATTTCAGTGCAGAATTGTAACTCACAAAGAGTATGTACCCGTTATATGCTAAATGAAGAATAAATTAGAGAGAGAGTATTTTGTTGGGTTTTGTTTTCGTTTTTGTTCTTCAAGACAAGGTTTCTCTATATAGCCCTGGCCGTCCTGGAACTCAAAGATTCTCCTGCCTCTGCCTCCCAAGTACTGGGATTAAAGGCATGTGTGTGTGCTACCACCATCTGGGTGATAATATTTATCTCTTAGAGTTGTAAAGGATGAAGTAATGTAAGTGAAAAATATACAGCAATATAACATAAGACTGAAATATAAGTGACTGTGAAAGACAAACTCCAGGTCAGGAACTCATCCTTGAATGCAGGGCTCAGATTTTGGCAAATTTCAGATTCTGGATTTCTGGGCTAGGGATGATCAACCTCAGTTAGCCTCTAAGAAGGAAAAGCTGGTATTTATCATCCTAGCTCAAACAATAAGTAACATTTCAGAGAACCATCTTTATATTTAATCTGGTAAATTTTCAAAGCATACGAATCTAGGGATGCTTAGAATACTCTGTATAATCTTTCACAGACTAAATCATGTAGTTTTCTTTATTATTCCATCTCTCTGTTTTATTTTATTTTATTTTAGGTTTTTGAGATTGAGTGTCACTATGTAGGGCAAACTCACAGTAAACCTCTTGCCTCATTCTTCCTATTACAGAATGTATAAGTATAAGCCACCACACTCAGTCCCTATTTTTCTAGCTCTTGAAAACTATTTATTAACCCAAGATGAAGTGGATAGAACAGGTAAGTTTTCATCTAGTAAAACTATAACAACATTATGTATTGAAGCAGTGTTCGACGCGTGAATTTTTCTAATGTGCAATAAGATAAAACATTAAAGAAATGGGACCACAATAAAGCAAATCCACAAGTTTACTGCTTATAAAAATCGCTGTGGAGGCAAGGTTCCAGGCTGAGCTCCAGGAGTCCAACTGATGAGAAAGAGGAGGGATTCTATGAGCAAGGGACATCGAGATCATAATGGGAAAATGTACAGAGACGGCCAGCCAAACTAGTGGAAATGCATGAACTGTGGACCAATAGATGAGGAGTCCCCATGGTACTGGACTAGGCCCTCTGGATAGGTGAGACAGTTGTTTAGCTTGAACTGTTTAGGGGGCCCCCAGGCAGTGGGATCGAGACCCGTCCCTGGTGCATGAGCTGGCTTTTTGGAGCCTAGTACCTATGGTGGGACACTTTGTGCAGTGTTGGTACAGGGAGGAGGGACCTGGACCAGCCTCAACTGTATGTACCAGACTCTACTGACTCCCTATGGGAGACCTTGCCTTGGAGGAGGTGGGAATGGAGGGTGGGTTGTGGGGGAAGACTGGGGGTGGGAGGAGGGGGGAGAGGGGAATCTGTGGTTGGTATGTAAAATGAACAGAAAATCTCTTAATAATAAAAAATGAAAAAAAAATCGTCGTCGTGGAAATGAGGCCCATGTGATAAATGCAAACACTTACATTGTGACAAGGGAGCAGTGGCTTAGAAACACTGCTAGTCCCACATGCCAACAGAAGAAAAGACAGAAATGTAGGACACCATTTTCAAACAGGACAATAAGCCTCAGCCTGTGGCTATTCTGAATGTCAACATCACTGTATTCAGAAACTCCTTATTCACACAAGGGAGCTGGCATCCCTGGCAGCTTAGGAAGCTTGCAGAGGTGCATAAAGGTTGAGAGGAATGTGTACACTGTGTCTCTCGCAAGTAACACAATGTTTGTGACTAAAAACTCTTCAAGCGTTAAGATTTTCTGCCCATTTTCAACACAACAAAGTTGAAATTAACCAGGGGCACCATCAGGCTTCTAGCTCTGTTTGCTTTGTTTTTAACAGAACTTAACCTACAGTAGACTTTTCTCAAATGAATTCTTTTTACCTCTCGAGTTGTAAACTCAATCATGTTTGCTCTAGGGAAAAGTCAGAATTCTCAAGATGTTCACCCAACAAATACACCGTTAATAAATCATGAACTTTTCCTGAAATGTGTTGAATGTTTATCCTAAAGATACAACAATCACAGCATCATCGACGATGCATGCTCAGAGGACAGTTATTCTCAGGACTGTACACAGCCATCCCTACGCCACAGCTGTTGAAATTTTTATTTTGGAAGGAAGCCTGGGTAGATTCCAAACCGTCTTTATAGCATTTGGAGTGTCCTTCTTCCTAGGCCATCAGGCTGTCTCGGTTCATTCAGAATTTCCTCATGAGACCCATCCAAACTTTTTTTTTTTTTTTTAAAGAGAAGCTCAATAATGACTGCTGATAGATGACTCTTTTCTTTTTAAACCTTGCGTTTTAATCCTATGGTTTAAAAAGTATATGCTTTGTGATGTGTGGACTAGAAGATAACCCAGTCCTGTTTAAACATCTTACTTTCAAATGTAAACACTTCCAACAAATAAAGTATGATGAATGAACTCCATGCTCAGCCTGCTAACCAGAGGCAATTCTGTTCCTATGGCCTTGTTTATCTTTTCCTACTGCTGGAGTTTCCTTTACAAAGCCTATGGACATCCACTAGGCACCTGCTGCGGGACACATGTATTTAACTGTTCTGCGGCCTCTGCCCACTCTTTGGCAGCTGCTGACTCATTTGGAGTATACCCTTATTCTAGGAGGACACTCTTAGTCAAAAAGATTCAGCACTGGTGGAACCTGATGGTTTTGTCTACAATTTTAAACACATGATTTTTAATGCTGGTTTGTCAGATTTAAAACAATTTGGAATTTTGTGATTAAAGATACATGGAGCTTTCTGACTGAGGTTAAGTTTGGGGTTAAGTTAACTGGGCTAGAGAACTGAATTAGAGTCGGCCTGGGTTCGGAGGTTTAAATAAGCAAAGGAGAAGGAAATTCTCGTGAGTGTTAGCACAATTCCTCACATTGGTTCTTAAAGTCTCAAACACACTTTCAATTTCCTAAGTGTTGTGACTAGTAAATTCCATTAATGTACTAAGGAGAACATGAAAAATCACAATGTCAGTCGAAGCCATTCATTAGCTGAAATATACACGAATTAAGTTCTGAATCATTTCATCATCTGCATTAACTTCCTGGGATTTTTTTTTTGAGGTGTTAAAAACTCTTTTTAGGGGTAGGAAATATGGCTCAGTAGTGGTTAAGAGCACTTAAGAGCACTGGTTGCTCTTCTGGAGGACCAGGGTTCAATTCCTAGCGCCCATATGGCAGCTCTCAACCATCTGTAACTCCAGTCGATTTCCTGGCCTCTGCAGGTACTACATGCACATATTACACAGACATGCAAGCAAAACACCCACACACTCATACACAAAGTAAAAGTAAAGGTTAAAAATAGTTTTAAACTTTTTCATAGGAGTCTGGGAGATGGCTCGGTAGGTAAGATCGCTTGTTCCACAAACACGAAGATCTGAGTTTGGATTCCTAGCACCTACATTAGAAAACAAAGCCGAGGAACAACTCCCTATAAACCCAGTGTGAGGATCGGAGACAGGTGGACCACGGCTCTCTGGTAGTTTACCTGAAAGAACAATCTTCAGGTTCAGTGAGAGGTCATGTCCCAAGGGGATAAGGCAAATGGTAATAAAGATATTCAGTTGGCCAGAGGACACACACACACACACACAGCTTGCACATCAGCAATGTCCCTTGTACAAGTCTTTTACTGGGAAAGGCATTTTACACTGCGGTTACTGCCACTTCCAGTGCATAAGAGTTCATATCTGTTGGCTTCAGATTAAAATCTAGCCTGGACTTGTCATTAGCCACTCCCACCAAAGGAACAGTTTCTACAATTGTCTCAGAAAGTACTAGCATTCCATTTCAAGAGTTAACATTTACTATGGAAAAGAAAATTCTAAAGTCAATAAAGCCATGGAGCGCTGGTAATAAAGCAGACGTCATAAGACATTTTCATTGATTAAAAAGAACTTACAGAGCTTATGATGACGCTTCATACATTAATGCTAAGGCAATAATTTCACAACACACTTTTATATTTTGTATTTCTTTATATTTGTGATATTCCTTTCACACCAAGTCCACATGCAAAGAAACACTCGTTTTTGTTACCTATCCCTCTGAATACTTCAAAACCGTCTTCTACATTAGTACTTAATTCTTCATCCCTCTAGGTGCATATCTTCCTCCACAGAAAATATCCCAAGAAAATCCCAAACTAATGTAATACAATCCTCCTTGTGCATGTAAGAAGTGCTCATCAAATGACAACACAAAAATAAGTTCTTCTGTTTACATAAGCTGTGTCTAACAATACCCATTTCCTGTGTGTATAAATGGTCTTGTCAAAGGACATGTCGCTGAAGTTTAAAAAAAAAAAATCACATCTTCATAAATAAATTGAATTAAACTGTTTCACTTAAGAGAAATACCCAACAGTGTTTATAGCTTTGTTTACCGACTGAGTCCTATTATTACAGGCTTAGTGGTTAGTTTACTACTATTAAAACTGATCATAGGTTTTGGATGCCGCCAAACTTGAGATCCAAGAACACATCCAGTAATCCCTGTATCGGAAGGCTGAGGCAGGGGGTTTCAGTTCAAGGCCAGCCTGAGCAACAAAAGTTTGGGCTCAGCCTGAGCTAAAAGAGGAGACACCCCCCCCCCCCCCCCCCGCGCGCGCGCGCCTGAAGTAACAGAATACAATAATGAAATAATGTAACTAAACTCTTAGTTCAAGAAATGGCAAGGGGGCGCTGACAAGACGGTGAGGTCTGGCTCCTCTCCTCCAATCCATGACATGCTCTGCTCACATGCACTAGCAACTCTGGCATTCAAGAATCCTTTTTTGCACGGAATGAGAATGATTCTGGGCTACAGATGGATCTTCTAAACGTTCCCCTTTGGCCCTCCCGGCCGCAGATGTGCAGTAGGGCATGGGCACCAGCTGGGGGCTCCGGGTGCCCGCCCAGGGACGGGGGACAAGCAAGAGAGTGGGTGGGCTAGGCGCGAACTGCACACGCACGCACATGCGCCTTACAAACACATCCTTCACGGACTAGACCCTAGCTAAGTCCTGTCACTCACACTTTGGCCCCCTCAAGTGACTTGGCTGTCCAGGGCGCTTCTCCCCGCACGTGCGAGTCCTCCTCGCTCAAGCAGCCGCCTCCCCTCCGCTCAGATCCCCCCAGGCCAGCTGGGCCCCGCAGCGCGGCAGTCCCAGTTGCAGAGGCACCTACCTTCCCTTTGTCCTGCCCAGCAGTGCCCGGCTGCAGTCTGAGGATGGGGCAGCGCAGGGTGCGGGCACTAGGCTGCACCGGGATCCAGAGCAGCCCTGCCGCCACTCTGCTCGGTAGCCCGGCAACCGCCGCTGCCGGAACCCGCCCCGCCCCTGCTGGCCGGGAGCTCCGCCCCCGGATCATGCTCTCCTCCCAGAATCTCACTATGGCCCTAGTTAGTCCCTGTGGAGCTAGAAATCTAATCCAGGTACCTCACCAAATTCCCAGCCCAAACCTAGCCACTCCCACTGGCGGCGCCCCGCCTCTAATCTGTCACCATGCCCCTACCCAGGCCCTGACACTCCTTGGGTCTCACCTGCTCCACAGCTATGGCCAGGCATACCCTGGCTTTCCCAACCCCTGCCCTGGACTCTAGTTATGGGTTCACCTGCAACAGGCTGCTTAGGCCAGTGGATGCAGGGTGAACAGGGGAAGACTGGGTAAGGGAACTAAGACCATCGAGTTTCGTTAGGAGCAGGAAGGGAGGGAGCCTTCCTTTCCCCTCCAGGCATATTCCCCTAGGATCCCTGAGCTTTTCCCTTGCCAGATCACATCCCACCCAGAGCCTGTTTCTTCATAGGAAGGAGAGGCCAGAGAAGATGATGGCTAGTTCACAGTTGTGACCCCCTCAGCTTGGGTCACTGAATACTGTTAGGACTCAGCTCACAAACAGGACCAGCTGGGTGCATGATACCTCCAGGAACAGGTACTGAGATGCCAGACTGCCAAGGCCTACTCCTCCCCCTTGTTCAAGAGTCTAGTCCAGGGACTAGGGTCACCATTAAACCTGGGAAGGGGACATAGTAGAAGGCAGGTCCAGGCTCAGTGGTTTCCCTCTGCTGTGTGACAGGTAATGTTCATAATTCCCGGCCTTAGTTTGAGTGTTTAGGAAGAGGGAGAGAGCAGTACTCACTTCATATTAAAGCTAGATCCAGGCTGGGACGTGGTGGCGCATGCCTTTAATGCCAGCACTCGGGAGGAGAGAGTTCAAGGCCAGCCTGGTCTACAGAGCAAGATCCAGGACAGGCACCAAAACTACACAGAGAAACCCTGTCTCAAAAAAAAAAAAAAAAAAAAAACCAAACAAACAAAAAAAAACCAAAAAAAACAAAAAAACTAGATCTGTGTTGTGCTACAGGAATGCAAGCTATCACTGTCCTACATGGTCAGTGATTGGTTCAGTGGGTAAGGTCCTTCACATCCAAGGAATCGTGCATAACTTTGATGCAGAGGTACATTGTTGTTTTCTTTGTTGACATGACCTTCCCTAAGTCAACTGTGCTTCTCTTGGCATGGAATTTGCTTCTTAGAACCTCAATGGATATCTTGTTGAGTGAATGTAGAGGTGAGTGGCCTTTATCATTAGTCTCCCCAAACTCAGCCTGTGACCCCACACTGCAAACAACCCAGTGGAGTACTGGCACCTGTGAAGAAAACCTTACCACTCCTAAGAGTCAACCTCAAAGGTGGAGACTTTGAATTAATACACCCGGAATATAAATCTCAGGAATGGTTTATTTGTAGGTGAGTGGTTTACAGTGAATGTGCTTGACTTTATTTGAATGGCAAGGCAAGGGTGCTTGTCCATGACGTGTGCAGCACTAACACTCTCGAGCACCCTTCTAACAGGGTTTCTTTGTGTAGTTTTGGTGCCTGTCCTGAATCTGGCTCTGTAGACCAGGCTGGCCTTGAACTCACAGAGATCCACCTGGCTCTGCCTCCCAAGTGTTGGGATTAAAGGCGTGTGCCACCACTGGCCAGCATGTCTTACCTTCTTGATAGCCCAGAGCCTCACAGAGTATATAGCCAGTTCATCTTTACTGAACTAAACCTCTGCTTCTTCCTTTGCAAGATCTCTGGCACGCAATCTTCTTGTTCCTTTACCTCCCGCCTACCATCTCCTCCACAGTACAGTGTCTCCCCACCCCCAGCCCCTACCCCCAATCCCCCGGAATATGGACCACAGTCCCCCAGCCTGTGGTCTGTCTTTCTGAGCTGCCACTGTTGGGAGAAGGCACTTCTATACTCCTTGGATTAGCATGTAAAGATTTCCACATTTGGGCTCCACCCACATGTACAGCCTTATCTGCCTCTAGAGCTCTCGCTTTATATTCTGACCAAACTGGTCTGCTTGCCTGGCCTCAACTGTGTCCTGAATTTGCCCTTTCTGAGCTCTGGAAGCTTCCTCATCATGCCCATGCATCTCGCGTACCTCCCTGACTCTTTTCTCATATTTCAGGAAGTCTTGACCCCCCACATTCCCCCCTAATCCTCAACTCTATCCCCCCCCCCAAGGTTTGTGGTAATTAAGCACTTGTCACAGTCCTCGTGGCAAGAGGATCTGTGGCCTGAGCATTCTTCCTCAAGGAGTTCAAACGCTTCCAGAGAAGAGGCAGATTTCGCTCCAGCTTGTGCCTCTGATAGCATCGACCATTCGCACAGATGCTAGCTAGCTAAATGGTTTTTGGTGGAATTTAATCTGCCGACCAGGAACTACCTTCTCCGACTCCAGCCGAGTGCTGCTGTCCTGTTTGACCTCCTTTTGTACTCCGAGACAGCAACCCATTATTCAGCTCATTAGTTCTTGGATCCTTTCGCGCGTCTGATTGATCTTGCCAGTTAGCTTGTTAGCTCACCGTGCAGAGGGACCCAACTGTGAACACACAAGGCTTCGGGATCAAACAATCTGGTCTCAATGCCAACTTGGCACCCAATGGTTGTATGACCTTGGAGTAGTTAACCACTGGATATTTCCCTTCATCTGTAAAACAAGTCACTTCACTGAAGGTTGACAAATAACACCAGGTATTAAAACTAGGCTAGTACTTGGCACAGAGCACATACTTGGTAAATGGCACCATTCACAGGCAGGACATTGGTCAATAAATGACAGTGAATTACTGAAATACCAACTGACAATGGGACACTGAACCTCTGCATTCTAGCCCTTCGATGGCCGTCAAGTTCAACAGCGGTCTTCCCTTTGCTTCGCTTACGTGTTTGTATGATCCAACAACAGCACTGAGTGAGCGCTAAGGCTCACAACTGAGCACCAATGGTCCTCCCAGAAGAATCACAAGCTGAGTGTGGGGTCAACAATGGGCCGAGGCAGGAAGGTTGTAAGTTCAAAGTCAGCCTGGGCCACACAGTGAGACCCTGTCGAAAACAGAGAGAGAGAGAGAGAGAAGAGGTCGCTCGGCTCCTTCAGAATGAAACTTGTGCTTTGAATTAGGGCTGGGAACATTTTCCTCTCGCTAAGCACTGGATCTTATCAACAGCTTGAGACTTTAAGTGGAAGAGCCAAGTTGCTGTGCGGATCTTGTAAGAGCTACTGTTTTTTCAGATTAGATTTAAGGTGGGTTTTGTTGTTGTCGCCTGAGACAGGGTCCTGTGTGTCATTGCACAGCGCTGGCTGGTTTAGAATCCACTATGCAAACCAGGCTAGCCTTGGGTCTGCAGCATCTCCTGGCCCTGCCTCTGGAGTACTGGGCTAACTAGCATATGCCACCACAGCCAGATCCTATGCTTGGCTTCTACGTCTAGGTCTGGCAACATCCAAGTGCCACAGAACACACTTGTTTAGGATCTTTTCACCCAAAGTGTAAAGTACTGGAATAACATTTCTTGGGGGATAGTTTCAGGGATGACCGCTCACTGCATGGTTGGCTCACTGGCATTGTACATTGCTCATGGAAAGCTGCTTGACTCCTGGGGTTTCCACTAGAAAGCATGATTCCACAGGAAAATGGACTAGAATGCTAGTTACATGAAAACAGTGGATTTTTATCAGGTTAGTTCACAGCACATGGGACATAGTAGATGTTTATTGAAAATCAGTTGAATGAATGGCATCAAGAGGCTTAGCTACCAAGTTCGAGCCCCAGGACCCGCATGGTAGAAGGAGAGGACCAACTCAAGCAAGCTGTCCTCTGAGCTACACACACACACACACACACACACACACACACACACACACACACACACGTTGTGGCGTGTGCTCACCACCCCCACCCTGCCGCATACACCTGTACACAAAATAAATAAACAAAATGTACTTTAAATAATTGTTGAATTCATTAATTCGGAAGGGAGACTCTCAAAGGATAATAAACAAGTTTGTAAATATAGGCAATAAAATAGGGGTGGAACTCCAAACCCAGCTGTACAAGTATTTTTAACAATCACTGCTGCCAATTAGAGTGGGAAGTCGGGAGAACTGAAGCCCAGAGATGGAAGTCATGTTCAAAGTCATACAGTAAGTTAATAATCAAGCCAGGATCAAATTCTGGGCTCCCCGAATTCTAACATAATCTTGACCATACCACTAACATCTACACACAGGGTAAAGAGGCTGTTTAGTCAACCTTGTGACATTCACAGGGCAAACTTGTTTCAAGTTGGAGCCCTTGGAATGATACTCTAGAGTTCATGACCTGTAACCCCCAAGTAGATGACCATCCACTCACACTGCTCTGTGCCCTTCTCCACAGGAGGCTAGATTAAGGAATAGGCTGGCTGGGCCACAGCCCACAGTGGAAGGCTGTTGGGTTACTGGTATACTGGAGACAGCTAACAGGATGGAAGAAAGCATATTATTGTTGGAAGAAAAAGCTTCTTAAAGTCACTTGACCTCCTCCTGGCCTCTCCTTCCCTTCTCATCAAAGACTGAAGTCACCATGGGTGAGAGTAAGCGCCTTCTCAATCTAGGATGTGAGCCTTGGGCAAGCCAACTACACAAGAGCAGTTTTGGAAGGCACAGAACACACCAGGGAGCCTTCCTCTTTCCTCTCCTCATTCATCTTATCCAGTCCTCTAAACCAGACATATACAAGTGAAGGAATCCTCTTTAGAGATCACAGAATCCTAAGTTTTCCCGGAATGCCCTGGAGTGGCACGGCCATTATAGTGTCTGCCAGCCAGTGGCGATGGTGCCTGAGTTCAGTTCACTCTTAAAGGAAAGGTTTATGTTTTGAGTCCCTTTATGACTTGAGAGTCTAGGCCAGCTAATTCTTATGAAAATGTCTAAAGAAAGACAAAAAATAGGACCCATTTTGTTTTGTTTGTTTTGGCCAAAAATCTTAGGTACAGTGTTTGCTCACAGTGGAGTTCAGCTTTATGTAACTGGAGGAACAGCCTAGCCTGAGAACAAAGGATGTAAGATTTGAAGTTAGATAGACGCTTGCACTCTACTGAATTAATCCTGTGACCCTGAACTTGTAATTCAACTCCTCTCAGACTCACTTTTCCTCTGCATATAATGGGGGGAGTCGCAATTTTATTAGTTGTTTATTTAAATGATAAAGTTTTAAAAATATACTATTCGTGTGGCTGGAATGCTTGATATTATTACATCAATAACTAGTGAAATAATAAATGGAAGTAAGAATCCATAAAGATTTACATGAACTTTTATAAGATTGATGACAGATAGTAGAAAGGGGACTAGAGAGTGGTGTAGAGGTTAAGAGCACTTCCTGCTCTTCCAGGGAACCCAAGTTTAGGTCCCAGAACCTAGGTCATGTTAGTGGCTCACAACCACCTCTAAACCCGGCCCAAGGATCCAGTGCCTTCTTCTGGCCGCAGCACACATGTGGTACACACACAGACATACACACACCCCACACATAAATAAAAATAAATCTTAAAAAAAGAAAGAATACAAAGGACAGCTAGCTATTTGGCTTTGAAAGCAATAGACAGGTATAAGACTTAATCAATACCCAAATTAAAATTTTTACAACAAAATTTTTCCAAGAAAGCTAAAAGAGTTCATGAGAATGCACGTCATGATTCTCAATACACTTAAGTGGGGCAGGCTAACTCATCGTACGTGAAGCTGTATTGAGTTTACAAACTGAACTTTCACAAAATCCCATGGCAAATCTTCATTTAGAAGTAACAGTTTTTAATTAGCTATTAAACTTTTCATGGATCCTACTGACACCTCCTAAGAAAATGCCAATTTTTAAAAAACACACCAAGATGTATTTGTATAATGTCAACTTCTATATATAGTCTTCCTCCCTCCCCTCCCCCCCCCCAACTCTAACATACATTTTCCATATATCACTGATAAATGAGAATTATCAGGCATAGTGGTGAATATCTGTGATCCCAACATTTGAGAAGTGGAGGCAGAACAGGAGCACAAGGCCATTCTCAAAACACTAAACATATATATAAACATATATATATGTATGTATATCTATGGTAGAAGAAAATGATGGCTGAAAGTCTTTTGACAACTCCGAAATACTTAGAAAAACAGAAGCAGAGGAAGAGTTGGGAAGTGTCCAACAGACCCAGTTGACATATCTCTCATGGGAACAAAGGAAGGGATTATAGTAGGAAGTGGCTATTTCTACCTTTCAAACCCACATTGTCCTCTGGTCGGCCCCACAGCACATTCGTTTAAGCAACTGGAAAGTAGACCATGCCGGCTCAGCCATGGGCTTAGGAAAGACAGAGCGCACTCTCGGGTCTCAGTTTCCCCATATGTGAAAGGGCTGTAGCTATTCCAGTGGCGTTCATTCCAGGAAAAGAAAACGATTGCTTCAAGCCCCTCACTTCACACAGCGTGCAGGCCCTCTTAAGGTCACAGAGCTAATTAGTAGCAGCATCAGGACTAGAAGAGTCCTTTGAAGCCTTGGCCTTTCTGCAGGAACAAAGCAGCCATTGAAGCAAGAGATAGGAAATGCTTTGTAAAAACTGGAATATGGTAAGGGAGAGCTGTCATGGGCATATCTACTAAATCCCCAGCAGGGGCATCTGTGGTCATTAATTAAGAAAGGCCTTTTGAAGCACCCCTGTGCCATAGGAAGAGTCTTCCCTTTAAAACCAAATGCGCTAGGTTTCAGTTCCCAACAAAGACACAAGGAGTAAACAATTAACTGAATTAATTCAGGCACTGAAGTGGATTTTCAAGGACTTGACTTGCCCAAGCTAGTTTTCTACAAAGCCTAAATAAATCAGATAATTGCTAATTCTCCCCTTTGTTTTGCGCTGAGGAGAGTCTGTTTGTTAAAATGAACCTAGCAGCAGAATAAACAGTCATTAGAATGCTCCCAGAGCTCCACAACTGAACCAAGACAGCACATTCCAAGCACACTACCTCTGCTATTACTTTTAAAACACCACTTTTATTATTATTATTATTATTTGGAGAGAACCTTTTAATCAAAGGTTTAAAAATCAGGCTGTGGTAAATATGATTGGCAGCACCCCCTTTTAGAAAAAAAAAGAAAAGAAAAGAAAAGAAAGAAAGAAAGAAAGAAAGAAAGAAAGAAAGAAAGAAAGAAAGAAGCAATTTTTAAAAAGCCAATGTCCTGGTGCAATTGAACACAAGTTAGAACCTTGGGCTCAATTCCCACTGATACATTCTAAACACAGTAACTACCGTGATTCTAAATAGTCTCGCTTCATGGTTGTTAAGGTTTTAACATTAACCCAAACATGTAAAGTGCCCTATTATCAGGAGGGACGTTTTGAAAGTAATTTAATTAGTTGGATCAGAAAAATTAATCACAAAATAGTGAGTCTCTAGACCTTTCATCAGAATTCTTATCATTTACATTCCTTCGTCCCCAGCTAACATAAAACAAGCCATTATGACAATAATCAAGTATTTTACCAGATAAACCTGGAGCCGGAATATTAGAACAGACCAGTGTGGGTACAGAGCTGATTCCGACCAGTGTGGGTACAGAGCTGATTCCCACTGTCGTGAGTGCCTGCAGCTCAGCGCAGAGGTGTGTGTGTGTGTGTGTGTGTGTGTGTGTGTGTGTGTACACGTCTGCCTCTGTCTCTGTCTCGCTATCTCTGTCTCTCTATCTGTGTGTGTGTGTGTGTGTGTGTGTGTGTGTGTGTGTGTGTGTCTGTAAGTAGAAGTGATGAATTCACAACTAGCAGTTAACTGGCAAGCTTGGTGCCCTGTATAATTTGGTTTTCTGAGGCACTAATTGAAGTGAAAATGTGGCTAAAATACTTCATGTAACATAATAACTGTTGATTGCCAGATAGTTTTGGTAAACAGTCGGCAAACTGTAACTCACAACAGCTGTCACTATATATTTAGAGTAAATGTTAATTTAAGAATATTAACCTCGTGAGTGTTTCTGTAAACAAAGCTCCGGCTATTTTCAAAGGTTACAGAGACTGACTGAGTATTTTTAGCCAAACCTAGGGCAGCCTGGCCCTCACGGTTTCTGAATTCTTCCGCTTTGCACTTGAAAGGCTTCAATCCTAAATGCCTTGCAGAGGTTCCCTTGGGAATGCAAATGGCAAGGACACACGTGTGACAGATTTTTATCTTGGAGGCCGGAGAATAAACTGATAGCATTGCCAGAGATGAGTTTTGTTCAAAGACAGAGGCAGGGAGAGAGAGAGAGAGAGAGAGAGAGAGAGAGAGAGAGAGAGAGAGAGAGAGAGAGAGAGAGAGAGAGAGAGAGAGAATTTTCATCATCAAAGTCCCACCGTTTACTAAACAAAGTCGTTTTTTCAGCCCAGTTCCAGTCTGAAACCCTGCTTTCAACATAAGTTAGCGCGGCTGTTTTTGTCCTGTTTCAACTACTGCCTTCCAAGTAAGATTTGCATGACAGATCGAAAACTCTTGGGCAAACCGCGAAACAATTGCATCAAGAATCAAATTGAGTCTCACATGCACGCAGCCTGGTGCAGGACTTGGCTACAGGCATGCTTGCTGGGAGTTGATAGAAAGCCATTTTTATTTTGAACACGCGAGAAAAACTCAGTGAAAGTTCCAACCACACACAAACGCCTACCTGCTACCCGCCTGTGCTCCAGCCCCACGCTTTCGGCAGCGTGGTAACACTTCCGCGCCAAACGCTTCTACCTTCCCAAAAAATGTGTGTGGGCGCAAGCCCAGACGCAACTTCAAATCCAGGAAAATGGATTACCCGCGCAGATCAAAGGCAGGCGAGCTGGGAGATGGAGTGCCTGTAATCTGATCGCCTATCAGTTGCTGCTCATCAAAGCCAAGGCTGAATGAATTTACTCACCAGGCACGCAGATCTAGAAAGTTCGCCACCCTCGGGTTCCTAGCTGGGCTCCCGCCTCCCTGGCCACACGTTCTTTTGTTAAACGTGGGCCACGTTGTTCTGCCTCGGCTCCGGAGAGCAGGCTTTCCCCGGCCTGGGCTGAGCCGCTGGATCCGCAGCTTTCTCTCGCCGTGCCCCAGCGGGGCTGCCTAGTGCCAGCGGGCTGTGCCGCATCCCTTTCATCTCGCTGAGTGGCAGCTCCCATGACATCATGCAGTGCCGTGGGGCTGGTCGGGAGAAGCCAGCCAGCCTGATTTCTAGTCGCGTTGGTCTGTGCCTCGCCCGCGACAGCCCTGCAGTGTGTCTTTTGACTGGGAGGGACACATCAGGACTGCTACCTCTGTGCTCCTGGCCGGTAAGGTCCTGGACCCGTGCAGATTCCCGAAGACAGACAGCATGGGACTGTGACAAAAAGCACGAAGTCCCACCAGCTCAGGGTGTCCGAAACGTAGCAGAGCTCCACAGCAGTGTTTAATTAGGCCGTTTCTCCGAACACCTGCCTTACACAGCCAGGGTCACAGGCAAACGTTTTTAAAAGCTTGATCCCCATCCCCCACCCCTTCACGATTACCATCCCCACCACCAAACACACACACACACACACACACACACACACACACACACACACACACACACACTGTGACAGGTCTTTAAGAATTAGTAAAATGTCTTTTCTGGTGAAATAAATGATTACAGATGGCGTCATTCAAATAGTGGCTTCACTAAGTAGTGAACCCCCCCCCCCCCGCCCCCGCTACAAATTATCAGGAGACCACCGCATGCTCACCGGACACCTGGGTCAGAAGCCTCTTAATCTAAATTTGGGATCTTTAAAACAAAACAAAACAAAAAATATCCTATTTAAGGATGCTTCCTCCTTAGACATAATTCATGGAGAGTTCTTGGGAATTCGAAAAGTCACAAAGGAGTTACTTAGAGGTGAGCATTTGCTTGCCGGTCACTCCACAGCTTCTGGCTCAGTAAAGGCACAAACCCACAGTTTGGACCCAGCTAAGAAACTGCCACCTCGTTTTCCATTTTTTTTTTTTTTTCATTTTCACTTTGTAAAATGAAACTCGTTGCCCATTATTAAGAATACCCGCAATGGTGGGTAAAACCCTACGGGGAAACGCGGCGGTTTTCTGAACCTGGAGCTGTTTATTCTGGGAGGAAGATTTCCATTCCACGATGGAAATGGGTCAGTTTGCAGAAGGGCAGTGAAAACTATCTGCTGTGGCACGCTCAGAGGACAATAGAACGCACTTCCTTCCTGTGACTCCCTTCTCTTATCGGTGGCATCTCATTTTTCCTGATGTGATATTTGAAAACAGTTTGTGGTCTGTCCATTTCCATCTGTCTCTGAATTCTGGGCAAATCTTGATAGCAAAATATGTGGGTTGAGCAGCATGTGAGTCCAGCGTAGCATTCAGATAGGTCTGTTTAGTTTCCAATAGTTTTGGACCTGCCATGCTCATGTTAGGTAAGCCCTCCATCTCTAAGCCCCAGTCAATAGTCTTCTTTGATACAAGTCCTACCTGAGACACACAGAACTCATATTGTACTTCTTTGTCCCCAGTCTCCTGGGCTGGCCTCAAACTTGCTGTTTAGTCAAAGATGGCTTTGAACACTTGATCCTCCTAAATGCTGGTGTTACAGGCATGCACTTACACCAAGTTTATGGGATTATGGGTGCTGAACCTAGGGCTTCATGCCTATGCGACAGGCACTCTACCAACTGAACCACATCCTTGAACTGGCAGTTATGCTTCTGCATGCCACCCTGAGACACCTGTGTCTACACAGCTCCTAGGACTTGTGAGAACAGGGACAAACTATCTCCAAGAAGGCCTAGGCTGAGTCTTCTCTGAGGTCACCCAGCTGTCCCATGGCATGGGGGCCATCCATATCCACAGCCTGTCCTGGGTATGCTGTTCCCGATACCCCATCACAGCAAATGGAAACAGCTGAGTGCTCTTATCCCTGGGTGAGCAGGTGGATCGTAGTCTCTACAGTTCACCACCCATCGATAGTCCAAGGGTTCGATTCACATGATTGTATTTCTAGGAGCTTCCAGAAGGCATCTAGAAGCAACAGCTTCAATGGACAGTCACATCAATCAAAACAGCTCTACATGAATCGCACAAAACAACACTGGCTGTTCAAACATCTTTGCCCTGAGAATTGTTTCCAGTTGGCCCTTATAGATGAGAACTATCCCTATGGGAAATGAAATGAAGGAGGCCTGAAGGCAGAGCCTCCTCTGTCCCCAGATGCACAGTGTGGCTAAAGGCTGGTCTCCCAGGAAGCATGACCTCTTGACCTGAAGCTTGTCTGCGCTTTGCTCAACTGACTGAACTCCCTGCAATGTGAGATGTGGCCCAGCCCTTGCAATCCTGACCAGCATTGTGAAGGGCTTGACTGGGAGGCTCTTGCCCCTTACCTCCAACAGGCACAGAAGAGAGCCAGCAAGATGTCCCAGCCAGTCAAGGAACTTGCTGCCAAGTCAGATGACGTAAGATTCATCCCCAGGACCCACGAGTGGTCCTCTGCCTTCACATACACACACATACAATCAATAAATAAATGCAATAAAAATTTAAAAATTAAAAGGAAACACAGATAAGTGAAATAAAATTAGATGCTCTGTGACAAGAAACATGTCACTATACCTGACATACAGTCATGGTTTTTTTGTGGGGGGGGGGTTGGTTTTTTCGAGACAGGGTTTCTCTGTGTAGTTTTGGTGCCTGTCCTGGATCTCACTCTATAGACCAGGCTGGCCTCAAAATCACAGAGATCCTCCTGCCTCTGCCTCCTGAGTGCTGGGATTAAAGGCATGCGCCACTACCGCCCGGCACAGTCGTGTGTCTTTAACCACAGTGGGTTTTTCTGAGGAATATGTCATATAAACATCAGAATGTGTTACACACATCTAGATGGTGTCTAAACGGACTCTAGCCAGCCCAAACGTGGCCAACATTGACTGTGGCAGGCCTTACTCTTCCCCCATTCCCTGTGCCTTGCCAAAAACCATTAGATTACATTTGTAAAGTTAGCCACCAATGTCTGTTCCTATAGTTGGCCACTTCCTCCTCCTGAGGCTGACTGCCAACGTCCAGCTATCAAAGTATTGAAGTCCAGCAATCAAAAGCTCCCTTTTGGATCACCTAATTAACACGCCCAATCAAAACAAACCAATTCCTCCTAACACAGGGGTTTCCTGTATTCCCTTTATAAATCGCCATTTTCCTATAGCCCACACCTGTCTCCTCTCTACCCAGAGGCAGTCCTTTGTCCCTCTGGGGCAAATAAATCTCCCCTATTCCTTCCCCTTCTCCCTCTTCCTCTGTCTCCTGTCTTTGTCTCTTATTCCCTGCCCTCTGTACCTCTGGGGCAAATAAATCACCTTTGTGCTGAGAACTTGGTCTTAGGGTGTCATCTACCATACACTTGGGGAATCTGGTATACACTTACACACACATACACACACACACACACACACACACACACACATACACACCACATACACACAGTTTAGCATACTGTCCATGATGAACCAAGTAATATTAAATTCAAAACATGGAGAAAGTGATACAGTGGATGTGAGATGCACAAAGCTGGTGGCAGAGTAACAAGCCTATTGTGTTACAGTGACCTTTAAAAAATTTTTAAAGAAAACATATACTCCTGATAATGAAAAACACAAATATATGAACCAGTAGCATGGTTGTTTGTTACTATTAACAAGGACTATGTGATATCCCTGATTTGATGGCTTTATTTTTATGCAATTGGCAGCATAGTGTGTTTATACCAGCACCCGCCCCTCCCCACCATGCACACACCACACATGAGTAACAAATTGCTCCAACATCTCTAGGAGATTTGAGATTCCAACCTCACACCTGCCGTCCCTCATTGACCCTACTACCATTCTAGGGCAATGCTGTTTTAGGAACAGCTAGACACAGTATCTTACCATTGACTCCTAGTACCTTGTCACAACATAAACGGTGCCTCTTACTTTCTTTACAAAATTTCACTTTGGTCACTTGACTATGCAATGGGAGAGTGTCTTAGCTAGGGTTTCTATTTCTGTGAAGAGACACCATGACCACAACAATTCTTTTGCATTTTTTTTTTTTTTTTTTTTTTTGAGACAGGGTTTCTCTGTATGTAGTAGCCCTGACTATCCTGGAATTTGCTCTGAAGAATACCAAGTTGGCCTGGATTCAGAGTTCCACCTGCCTCTGCCTCCTAAGTAGTGGGATTAAAAGCATGAGTCACCACTGCCTGGTGATAGCAATTCTTATAAAGGAAAACATTTAATTGGGCCTGGCTTACAGTTTCAGAGGTTCAGTCTACTATTGACATGGTGAGAAACATGGCGGCATGCAGGCAGACATGGTCCTGGAGAAGGAGCTGAGAGTTCTACATCTTGATCCTCAGGCAGCAGTGAGAGACCTGACCTGAGCTTCTGAGACCTCACAAGCCCACCCCCACAGTGACACATTTGCTCCAACAAGGCCACACCTCCTACTTCCTCTGGGCCAAGAATTCAAACACATGAGTCTCTGGGGCCATTCCTATACAAACCACCACAGGGAGACAGTCCTCTGATCCAGCAGAGTTAGACACAGCTCCATAACCCAGTAACTGAGGAGTCATCCAGCCACCATCTATACCTAGGAAGGAGCAGGCTTCTGGAGAGGAGTCTCGTGTTGCTCCTGATTTCCCCAACACCTGGAACATTCTTCCTTGGTTTCTTTCTTCTTCTTGGTTTCTTCGCTTGCAGATTCGTCTCCCTCCTCCTCACCCTTCTCCTCCTTCCTTTCAGACAGAATTTCCTATGTATCCCAGGCTAGCTTCTAATTCATGAACCTCCTGCCACTGGCCTCTAGTTTGCTTTTCTGTTGGTGTGATAAAACACTCTGACTAAAATGCAACGTGGGGAGGAAAGGGAGAAGGATTTACTTCAGTTTAAGTCTCCAGGTGGTAGCCCATCACTGAGGGAAGTCATCAGAAAATGTGAAAGAATGCTGCCCTTTTTTTGCTTGCTCTCCGGCTCATTTCAGTTAGTTTTCTTCTACAGCCCAGACCCACCTGCCTAAGGATGATGAGGCCTGCAGTAGGCTGGGCTCTCCAACATCAATCATCAGTCAAGCAATGTCTCAGTCACGGCCACAGGATAATCTGATCAGGTCAGTTTCTCAGTTGAGATTCTTTCTTCCCAGATGACTCTAGATCCAGGCAAGTTAACAGTAAAAGCTGAGCAGCACAGCCTTCCAAGTGCTGGAATTACAGCTCCCTTGCTCAGACCCAGAGCCCAGAACAAACAATGATCTATGTTGTCACATGGTTTTGCCTTCTCCAGGATGCTGATGGATGGAAGTTATGATATGAGGAGTGGATGAAATCCTGAGTGAAGATGTGTCATTGACATGAGCACAGCCAATGCCCCAGACCCACAGACACGGCAAAGCCTTCCTCTGGTCCAAATCCTAGTGTTGAGGAAAGACTGACCTTTATCTAAAACCAATGTATACATAGCCTTCCTTGGGCTATGTTCCAGTGTTGGCTGATTGTCTAGAAAGCATCAACCCAGCCTCAACCTCCAGGATGTTTACAGACTGAGACTGCTCCCCTGCAGACAGCTCCCAATGAGACTAACTAACCCACCTCCTTGTACTGCACATAATATGGGGGCCAAGTTTCCCAATTGCATAGTAGGAGTCCTCCATCAGATGTCAAACAGCTCATCCAATCTCAGCCTTTTTTTTTTTTTTTTTTTTTTTTTTTTGTATATGCTTCTGCTGTTTCTTCAGTGTCTGTCATTTATTCTTTCCCAAATTGCCCCAGTCAGGTTTCCAGGTCCAAGTCATGCCTGACATAGCAATACATGGCCTTTCTGTGTGTCTATTTCACATAGCAGGGTGCATTTAAGATCTCCATGATCAGATCTTAGCACCAGAAGCCTGGCAGCAGGTAAGAGTCCTGTAGGCAGAACACTGCACCACCATCGCCACCTACAAGTCCACTCTGCTGCTCAAATCCACTGACCCCATCATCCTCCCCCTGTCTAACCATCCCCTGCAACTTCAACAACCCCTGGAGGCACAAGCACCACCTGCACCAATTAGAAGAGGTGAGTGATTGGTCTTCTATCTAAACTGTCCCAATCTCTAGGCCCTAAGCCCCAGGGCACATCCTGTCCCCTTCCCCCTGCCATCTCAGCCCCAGCAAAACAGCTGGGCCCTGCCCCCAACTCTGCTGGAAATGGAAAATCTAGGTGAAAAAACAGTAACTACAGATGCAAGCATAACCCACAAAATACAAGAGATGAAAGAGAGAATCTCAGGCATTGAATACATGATAGAGAAATAGATTCATTGATCAAAGAAAATATTAAATCCAACAAATTCTTAACATAAAACATCAGGAAATCTGAGACACCATGAAAAGACCAAACCTAAGAATAATAGGAATAGAAAAAGAAGAATTCCAGCTAAAAGACACAAAAAATATATTCAACAAAATTATAGAAGAAAACTTTCCCAACCTAAAGAAGGAAATGCCTATGGGGAAAAAAAGTCCACTCATAACATAATAATCAAACACTAAACTTACAGACTAAAGAAAGAATTAAGAGCTGCAAAGGAAAAAGGCCAAGTAACATATGTAAAAGCAGACCTATCAGAATTACACCTAACTTCTCAATGGAGACTCTGAAAGCCAGAATGTCCTGGACAGATGTTTTGCAGACACTAAGAGACCATGGATGCCAGCCCAGACTACTATAATCAGCAAAACTTTCAGTCACTATAGACAAAGAAAACAAGATATTCCATGACAAAAACAGATTTAAACAATACCTATCCACAAATCTAGCCCTACAGAAAGTACTAGAAGAAAAACTCCAACCCAAGGAAGTTAGCTGCATCTCTGAAAACACAGGCAACAGATAATCTCACACCAGCAAATCCCAAAGCAGGGAAACACACATACACTACCACCACCACCAAACCAAAAACAAACAAACAAAAACAACAACAACAACAACAAAAACAACAGGAATTAACAATCACTGGCCATTAATACCTCTTTGGACTCAATTAACCTATAAAAAGACAAGGCTAACAGAATGGGTACAAAAACAGGATCCATCCCTCTGCTGCATACAAGAAACACACCTCAACTTCAAAGACAGACACTATCTCAGAGTAAAGGGTTGGGAAATACTGGACCAAAGTAAGACCTAAAATCAACAGGGCAAACTCCAAATACTGCATCTTTATGTCTGATGTCAAAGTTCTCTTCAGAACTCCAACTCTTTTCAGCTTTGTTGACTGCAGCACATTGTTCTCTCTTGGACTGATTCCACACCTTGTTAAAAGATCTCCTTGGTAAACATCCTAAGGATCTAGCATCTCCAACATTTTGGGGTCTCCAAGGCAATCCAGGCTTCATAGCTTTACACAATGGCCTCTCTAGGCCTCCATGCAGTGACACCCTTGACACATGCCTGGCCTCAGTGGCTTTCCTAAGTCACAGAGGTAGATTTCACAACCCCTTTCTTGTACCCTTGACTCTAAAGCTAGGACCATATGGTCAAGTTCTGTTGCTTGCTGGAAGTAGAACATGTCCCCCTCTTTCAATTACATCTACATCAACTTTCTTTGTTGATAGTTTCCCTCACTTCTTAAGCTTTTCTTTAATTCCTTTTCACAAGTTGGAAGTTCGTCTGGATGGGATCTTCCCCTTGGGGTCACCACTCCCTTTATTCCATTTAGCATCATGTTTTTCTTTAAACTTATCTCGTGAGCATTGGACTTAGCTCCATTATACTTTCTGATGCTCTTTTTTCTCTTCAAACTGTACATTTTGTATTTCTCTTTGTCCAGCTTGCTCCTTTTCATTATAGATCTGTATAAGAGTGATTCCTAATTATCACAGGACATAGTCAAAACTAGGCTGTCTTGAAATCTCCTCTGCCAATACCATCGATACAAAACTCTTCAATTTATCATCAGGCAGATTTTTTGGACAAGGGCAGAAAGCAGCCACACTCTTTGCCAAACACCATAAGAATGGTCTGTAGGCCACTTACTAATATTCCTCCCCTCTGAATTCTCTTAAGCTGGACCATCATAATCTATGTTGTTCTCAGCACCACTGTCTTCCATGCTCTTACTAGCATGGCTCATTAAGCTCCATTTAACATGTTCAATTGCTTTCTTAATCCTGAGTTCCTAAGTCTTCCATATTCCTTCAACAAACTGCACAATCAGGCCTATCATAACAATACCCCACTCATGGAACCAACTTCTGTCTTGTTTTATTCTGTCACTGTTCTGTTGCTGTGAAGAAACACCATAACCACAGCAACTCTTATAAAAGAAAGTAATTAAATGAAGCTTGCTTACAGTTTCAGAAGTTTAGTCCATTATCATCATGGCAGGAAGCATGGCAGCACTCAGGCAGTGCTGGAGAAGTAGCTGAGAGTTCTACATTCAGATCTAGAGGCAGCAGGAAGAGGGAGATACTGGGCCTGGCTTGGTCTTTTGAAACTTCAGAGACTATCCTCATTGACACACTTTCTCCAGCAAGGCCACACCCACTCCAACAAGGTCACACCTCCTAATCCTTCTCAAATAACACCACTCCCTGATGACTAAGCATTCAAATATATGATCCTCTGGGGGCCATTCTTATTCAAACAACTACACTCACAGAGAGAGGTGGGGAGAGATCTTTATGAGAAAAAAAAATTGGACTTTTTTTTTTTAAGATTTATTTATTTATTATGTATACAGCATGTATGACTGCAGGCCAGAAGAGGGCACCAGATCTCATTACAGGTGGTTGTGAGCCTGGTTGCTGGGAATTGAACTCAGGACCTCTGGAAGAACAGTCAGTGCTCTTAACCTCTGAGCCATCTCTCCAGCCCAATATTGGACTTTTTTAAAGTTGCTGACTAGTACTCCATTGTCTGGACATTCCCTCATTTCTTTATCCATCCCCCTGTGAACCAACACCTCAGCTGCTTCAGTTTTGCAGCTGTGAACAAGGCTACTGTGAATGTATGTGTAGGTTTCTGGTGTGGACATATGCTTTTAACTGAATAATGGTCAATACCTAGGGCCATAGTGACCAGGTCATAGAGCAGGACTACGGCTAGTGTTTAAGAATCAGCCATGATTCTGTCTTATAAAATACCTGTGCTTTGCATTCTCACCATCAGCAAAGGAAACTACCCTTGCTCTGTCCTCAGCAACCTCAGCAATGCTAGGTCAGTTGAGACTTTGGCCATGCTCTGGTATAATGACCTGCCCTGTTTTAGTTTACAGTGGCCTGTGCCATGGAGCACTTTCTCACACATTAATTTGCCCTCTATAATCCATCTTCAGAGAAGTGTCTGCTCAGATCTTTACCACACTATAAACTGCAGCATTTTAGCAGTTGCTTGCATATTTGGGTATACATTCTATATCAGATAATATGTTTTATAAACACATATATACAGCTGGAGAGTATTTACACCCATCTGAAATTTTGTCTCCATGGTTTCAGTCATCAATGTCAACAGCTATCAGAAAGCATGGATTAACAATTCCAGAAATAGACAGTTTCTAAGTTTTGGGACCATAGTGTGGTTGTGTGTGTGTGTGTGTGTGTGTGTGTGTGTGTGTGTGTTTGTGTGCCTATAATAACAGCCCTTGAGAGATAAAGGCAGGCATATAAAGAATTTAAGGTCAGCCTCAGTTATACATGTTAAGTTTGAGGCCAGCTTTGGCTACATGAGATCCCTCTCTCAATAACATAAAACAAAAAGCTTTTGGGTTTGACTGTTTGTTTTCCAATGCCAGGTATGGGACCTTGAAGTAGGAAGAACCACTCTCAGAGTGGATGGCACTGTCATGTGGGCTAGACTCCGGGACCAAATCCAAAGGAGCAAGCAAGCTGAGCACAGCATCCATCTCTCTCTGCTTCCTTATTGTTGACACAACGTGCTTCACACTCTTGCCACCTCACCTTCCCCTCCATGATAGACTGTCCCTTCAAACCAAGTCAAAATAAGCCCTTCCTTCCTTCCTTCCTTCCTTCCTTCCTTCCTTCCTTCCTTCCTTTCTTCCTTCCTACCTTCCTTCCTTCCTTCCTTCCTTCCTTCCTTCCTTCCTTCCTTCCTTCCTTCCTTCCTTCCTTCCAGAGCTTTTGAACATATTTGTCACCACAATGAGAAAAATAACAGTGTACATGTCTTGGTGATCAACGTGATGAAAAAAAAAATAGCCCATTCTGTTCTGTTTCATCTGGGGCATGAGTCATTCATGTCCAATTTCTCATGCGTGCTTCATCTATGGCTCACCTGATTGGTTGATTGGTACCTCTCCTGGCTATCACATCTTATGACTGTCTTAGTTAGGGCTCAATTGCTGTGAAGAGACACCATGACCATGGCAACTCTTATAAGGACAACATTTAACTGGGGTGGCTTACAGTTTAGAGGTTTAATCCATTGTTGTTATGGCAGGAAACACAGTGGTATGCAGGCAGATATGGTGCTGGAGAAGTAGCTGAGAGGTCTACATCTGGATTTGCAGGCAGCAGGAAGTGACAGTGATATACTGGCCAGACTTGAGCTTCTGAAACCTCAAAGTTCACCCCTAGTGACACAGCTCCTCCAATAAAGCCACACCTACTCCAATAAGGTTTTGCCTCCTAATACTGTCACTCCTAATGGGCCTATGGGATTCGTTTTTGTTTTATTTTGTTTTGTTTTTTCGAGATAGGGTTTCTCAGTGTAGTTTTGGTGCCTGTCTTGGATCTCTCTCTCTCTTCCTCTGTGGACCAGGCTGGCCTCAAACTCACAGAGATCCACATGGCTCTGCCTCCAGAGCGCTGGGACTAAAGGCGTGCATCACCACTACCCAGTTTGGGGTCCATTTTTATTCAAACCACCACATCGACTCATGGTATCGATGGGGCCGTGTTCAGGGGACCCCAACTTTGTCTTTTGACAACAGTTCCAAAGGACAAGAGCAGCACTATGAAGCAAAGACACATTTCCAACAAGGGAAAGGATGAATGGTTTTGATTTATTAAGGAAAGAGAAAAGTTGTGGGCAGAGGTTGCTGACATCAGCATTTCAGTAGATATTTTTGAGAAATAACATTTACACAACTTTTAATTCAGCCTATTTGTTGTCATTGTCTATTTTATTTTCAGATGTTGTTAATCTCGTATTGTTTCTAATTTATAAATTCAATGTTCCCACAGTTGTGTACAGCGTATGTGGGGCTTGGAGGTGTTTCTGGGTCAGATTGGACCTTCAGTGGGTGAGAGGAGGTCATTCTGCTCTTTAGTCTGTGCTCCCCCCCCCCCCCCCCCGCCAGGACCTCATAGGACAGAAGCTTTTATATTTTTAATAAAGCCCACTCACTAACATTTGGTAGGTTGTGTCTGTGATATTTTATATAAAAAAAAAACCTGCAAAAATCTAAGGTCATCCAGATTTTCCTTAATATTTCATCTAGAAATTTGAGTTTTTGTAAATTAGATTTGAGACCCATTTTCAGGTAATTTTTGAGAAGGGTGGGGACTCCTTTTCCATTCAATTTCCATACCTTCTGTGTCTAAGACCAGATGCTTGTATCCCCAAGTGTCTGCTTCCACTGATCTATTTTTCTATCCTTTCACCAATAGGGCAGCCTTATAAAATATTATAATCCGGTTGCCATAAAAAGAAAAATTAAAGATTTTGTCATTTATCTCTCTCTCCCTTTATAGAGATCAAAATTTTGACCCCTGTCATTTTCTCTTCTTTGAAGAACGTCTTTGAAGAACCCCTTCCCCAGGACCCCTGCTAGTGACAGATGCCTTCAGCTTTGATCTCCTGGGTGAGTCCTTTCCTTTTTCCGTTCTGAAGGGTTTCGTTTTCTACAGAATTGGAATTCCATGTTTTTGTCCTGCTCTATGTGTACCTTGTCCTCCTCTCTCTGCTGCGTCCTTGGCCTTGGTCCCTCAGCGGGACCTCAGCTTCCTTGTTGCCGTCACCTGCCCAGATTTGATTTGGTTTGATTGACTTTTTAGACATGGTCTCTCTGGGTAGCATCAGTTGGCCTCGAACTCACCCTCCTCCTGCCTCAGCCTCCTGAGTGCTGAGATTACAGGTGTGCCCAACATGCTCAGGTGTCCTGGTTTTTTGTTTTTTGGTTTTTTAAATCTTTCGTTGATTTTCTGCTGTTTAAATGTGACATGCCAAGGTGTAGATGTTTCCAGTGTTTGGTTTTGTTCTGTTCCTGGCCGATAGCCCCTGAGCTTCCTGGATCTGTAACTTGGAGGTTTTGTTAATTTTGAAAAATTCTCAGTCTTTACTACTTAAGATTTGGGGATTTTATTTTGTTTGTTTTTTTAACTCTGTGTGTGTGTGTGTGTGTGTGTGTGTGTGTCTGTGTGTGTGTGTGTGTGTGTGTGTCTGTGTGTCCACGTGCTCTTGAGTGTGGGCGCCTGCAAAGGCCAAAAGAGCATGTCAGATCCCCTGGAGCTAGAGTCACAGGCAATTGGCACCCAGTGTGGTTCTGGGAACTGCACTCGAGCCCTCTGCAAGCACACCAAGTGCTCTAACGGGCCATCTTTCCAGTTCCCATTCCTGTTTGAAGCGTTTCTTCTGCGTTTTTCTCTTTTTCTCCTTTCAAACCCCCATTACTCATTTGCCACAACTTGGGTGGTTGTTTCACACCGTGAAACCTGTGTTGCAGGAGTCTGGTTCCAATGCTGCCATGTCTCCTTCAGACTGCTTCCTAATGCCTCGCGATTTCAATCAACCAATCAACTAATTAATTGCTGAAAGTGGGTCCCAATGTGTGAGGTAGTTGGAAGGGAGGTGAGGAGGCTTTTAGTGTAAGTTTTATGCTGTTGGTGCAGAATCTGTGTTCAGTGTTTCCTACGGCAGCCGCAGGACCGTTTCCTCTCATCCCTTCCTGTTTTCTGTTTTCTCCCCCTGCAGGCCTGGCATCCCCAGGAACTCCTTCCACAATCTTGCAGATCTCTTGCCTAACCCATTGCTGCTTTCCTAGAGCCTTTGATGTGGTGGGAAGCTTCCTGTGTTTTCCTGTGAGAGCTCAGGTGTCAGCGGCCCACATTCTCGCCCTGTGAATTCCAGAAGCACTTTGGAGATCTTTAGAAAGGCTTCATAGGAAGCAGAATGCAGGAGAGGAAGGCTGTCTTCTTTCTTTGGGACAACAGGTAAGGCTTGGGTAAGACAGCATCCTCTGTCTTACCCAAGGCCGTATGATGGAGATTATCCCGACCACAGTTCAGATGTTTGCCCACCCCATCTCCGTCCCAAACGCCAAGGGTTTTCTCTTGTCTCTCTCTGTGAGAACCTTGTGTGTGGGGGTGGTTTCTGGAGGTAAAAATCCAAGAAGGTGTGGTGCTCTCACTGAGACTGGTCCTCCAAGGGTCTCTAAGGCACAGGAGTCTACACACAGTTCTGGGAAGTCACCCAAGTCATCATTTAGGTGTTCCTCAGACTTCTTGGCTCTGATGAGATCTGCCTGAGTTAAGATGATGTGGCGAGGCTGTATTCACATAGATTACCAGACTGGGGAAACAGGTTTGGCCTGTGAACTCAGTCCCAGTCCGTTGGTGGATCTAGAAGTCACTGACTTTCAGCTTTTTGTTCTGTGTTGTGCGGATGGGATGATGCATTCCAAGCTCTTCACACACAGACGTGGGAACCGGAAGTCCTTTGAACACCACAGTGCTTCCACAATCATCATTACCCAGGTAACACTTTTCATTTTGATATGTGTTTCATCGGTAGTGTTATCATTTCCTAGCCCTCAACACTCAGTTTGAATCTGTTTGAATAAAAACCGTGAGCAAATACTGGGAATTGTGTTATTTCAAGTTCTGATTTGTTGTGGCTTTCTCTGTGACCTTAATATTATGGGCTGAGAAGGCTCGGTGAATATGGGGCTTGCTATGTGAGTGTGAGGACCGGAGTTCAGAACTGTCATCAGTACCTTAGGAGGTGGAGGTGGGAGAGCCTGCAGCAAGCTGGCTCGCATGGCAACCTGCACGGGTGAGCTCAGCTTTCAAACAAGAGGCCTGCCTCAGTGAGGAAAAGGTGAAGAACGATGGTGGAAACATTCCATGTCAATTTTATGCCTCTATGTTCCCATACATACACATGCATGTGTACACAGACACACGCCTCTGTTCATCTGAGAATGCATACACACATGCATACGACACACACACAAATTCATTGCACCATAAGTCTAATGAAAAGGACTATAGCCCAGCCATTAGAGCAATATAATCCATTTCACTCATATCTGGTACTAGGATTTTGTTTTCCATTTTTATTATTTGTTTTTATCTGGATGTTTTGCTTGAATGAATTTCTGTGCAATGTGTGAGTGGTGTGTGTGTGTGTGTGTGTGTGTGTGTGTGTGTGTGTACAGTGCCTTCAGAGGCCAGAAGAAGACATCAGATCCCTTGGGATGAGTTACAAGCAGTTGTGAGCCATCAGGTGGGTGCTGGAAATTGAACCTAGGTCTTCTGGAAGAGCAACCAGTACTCTTAACCACTGAGCTATCTATTTAGCCTCTAGGATTTCAATTTTTTTTATAACTTTTCTTTGAACTTATTTCTAAAATGTATTTTAAAGCTAGGTCTTGCTGTGTCATTCATGCTGGTCTTGAACCCCCAGACTCACTCAAGCCCCCTTTCCCAGTCTCCTAAGTAGCTGGTACTCCAGGCATGAGGCACTGCGCCCTGCTACAGTTCGTGACTTTTGTGACCTTATGTTTATTTCATGTTGGCTGCCGCAGCACCGTTAACTTCAACTCTTAAATGTCCCTTGTGTAAACTTAGAAGCGAGAATCAATTAACTATAATTACAGGACACTAAAGCACTAGTGGTTTAGATAATCTGCCACCTTCAGGAAGTTCTGAGGTCAGTAGCTAGCTATAATTAGTGCTTCCAACAACAAAAAAGATGAAGCCTATGTTCTCTTACTATGACAAAACACGGAGGCCTCAGGATTGTAAGGAGAAAGTAAGTCAATTTGGCCCACAGCTATAGTCAAAAGCACGGGCCTCTGCCCAGTTCTCACGAGGGCTTTGTGGCCGATGGTATCACAGTAATACAAATGCAGAGGGAACCAGAGGACTTAGGGGCCAAGCAAGCTCTGTTACAACTCATTCCTGTAGGAAATAGTGGGTTCCCTTAGAATTACATTAACCTTTTCGGAGGGCAGTGTTCCCAGTGACATCTTAAAGATCCTACCATTTGTTAACGTCACCATCCTGGGTGGCGATGTATGTTGGAAGAAGCCAAGCAGGAGATGGGGCTGGGTACCAACAGCTTGTTTAGGGGCATGGCTCCAATGACCCAACTTCCTCCCAAAGGGTGATAGCACTTCTCAAGGACAGCGTGCTGGGGACTGAGAACTTAGCACATGAGTCTTTAAGGGATATGTAAGATGAGAGTCATAGCAGGGTGCCTAGCTCACAGAGTTCTTAAACTGTAGATCAGAATCATGCTGACGTCATATAGCACACTAACCAGCTATTTAAAGCATCAAGAGTATGCTGGGATGCAGCTCAGAGAGTGTGCACCTAGCATGTATGAGGCCCTGGATTTCATTCCCAGCACTGCATACTGAAAAAGCACTGGTTTAAAAAATGACTTTATTTCTAATTCTTAGCAGGTGAGAAAAAACATTGATTCCCTCAGGAAATACAGAACCACCCAGTGTACTCTGCTCTTCCCAAGCATTTCTCATTCTGAAGCCTAAAGCGTTTACATTACAATGTACCTCATAGCACACCTCACAGTGTACTTTAAAACTAGATTTTTTTTCCAGAAATGAAAGTGACACTTTGATTTTTAATAACCACTATAGTACTGTCATGATATCACAGAGCTGAAAAATCCCAAAAAGTTTTATGAATTTTTCTAGAAGGGACAGTTCACTTAATTTAGAATTCAAGGTTAGATTTATGCCACTCTTTAGATGACCATGTGAAATTATACGTGACATTCTCAAATGAAGGCATAAAGTGTGTGTGTGTGTGTGTGTGTGTGTGTGTGTGTGTGTGTGTGGTCATGCACATGCACATGTGGGTACCTGTGTGTGAATTCCAGTGACTGACCAGCTGGCTTCCTGTGCAGGTTACTAGACTCTGAACCATTGTCTAGAGTCGGCCACTAACGTTGGAGCAGAGACAGCCGGGGCAAGCGAAGGTGCTTGCTTTTTCAAAGGTTCCCAAGCCTAGGGTAGACGGGTGGTACCATGGAGGGCCATCTGCAGTTCTACAGAGCAGGCCAGAGCATGTGGGTCAAAGGAGTCTAGGGAGGAGGTAGCTAGGGAGGAGGTAATCTAGGGAGGAGGTGTGTATCCCTGGCTGCCCTGGAACTCGCTCTGTAGACCAGGCTGGCCTCGAACTCACAGAGATCCACCTGCCTCTGCCTCTAGAGCACAGGGATTAAAGTTGTGTGCCCCGATGCCAACGCTAAGTTAAAGCCTGTGATTGCCAAGGGTTTGGGGGGGGAATGGGAGTGAGTAAAAAGATGTCCGTAGAAGGGAAGGAAGTCCACCTGCTGAGTGAATCCAGGCATGGTGGGAGAGGAAGGACTCAACGTGCCTAGGTCTCCCTCGCCTTCTTTGCAGTGAGGTAGCTCACACCTGTTTTGGAAGTTGGGGGCAGTGTATTGGTCCCCAAGAGTTCCTTTCCTGGCACCCCAGTGCTGTGCTGGAGTCGGTTGTTTTTGCAGGGCTAGGGATGGAACCCAGCGGCTTCTGCACACCAAGCAAGCCCTCCACCACTGAGCTGCACTCCACACCTCAGCCCTGCTCTGTTAGTTCTTAATCCGCGTTCCCAGTTCTCAAGGCAGGGAGCTGGGGCAGGAAAGCTAAGTCACCTTGCAAGGCCACAAAAGTCAACCCAGCTCAGGAGCCTCCACTCTGCAGGCCCTTGTTTGTGATAGAATATTTTTCAAACACAGTTTGTGTAGGAATGTAGGGATCACTGCCAACTAAGGGTTCGCAGCTGCTAACTTACTGGGCTGCTTAGACTCCCAGGGCCAGGAGCTGAGGTCTTCCTGAACTGTGAAGCCTTTACCTTTGTGTATCCCAATGTGTTATTTGCTGGTCAGGTTGTTTCACTCAGTAGATATACGAACCTTCAAGTTTATTTGATGTTCGTGTGTGTGTGTGTGTGTGTGTGTGTGTGTGTGTGTGTGTGTGTGTTTGAGACAGAATTTCTCTGTGTAGCCCTGGCTGTCCTGGAACTCTCTCTGTAGACCAGGCTGGCCTCGAACTCATAGAGATCCACCTGCCTCTACCTCCCAAGTACTGTGATTAAAGGCATGTGCCACCACCGCCGGGCATTAGATATTCTTTTTGCAGGACTCTGCTGTTCTGCCCCTTGTGCATGTGTTTTGATAAGCCTTTTCTCTTCAGTATTTCTATTTCCCCCTGTAATAGTAAATAATGTCTTAAATATTCACATTGTCACAAAATTACTAACTTTCAAGTTCATTTTTTTCTCCTGAATACTACAGAAAATAGGTAAGTATGTAAAAAATAAAAAATACTACATGTAATTCTTATTCTTCTTTAAAAATGGTTTGGTTGCAAATAGTTAAAGTCTTGCTTCCCCATCATCCTCTGATACCTCCTGTCCACTACCAGATACCCCTTTCCAGACAGATTCCAGGGCTGGGAGCCCTGACTCAGCTCTGCCACCACACTGCCTCTTTTCTGGCAAGTTCTGAATAAAGAAGGCTGCCTCTTCCAACAGTGTGCCTCCTCTCCTGTTTTCTCCTGGGTGTCTGGGGTGGGAGCACAGGGTGGGGGGAGGGGCTGTTCCTTCAGTGAAGTTAATTCTTGAATTGTGTCATCACCACTTTATCTCACGTCTGCATCAGGCATCATGTTCTATCACAGATATGATTGACAATCACTTTTTTTTAATGTGTGTTAGTGCTTTGCCTGCATGCATGGCTGTGTGAGGGTGTCCAGTCTCTTAGAGCTGGATTACAGACAGTTGTAAGCCACATGTGGATGCTGTGAGTTGAACCCGGGTCCTCTGGAAGAGCAGCCAGTGCTCCTAACTGCTGAGCCATCTCTCCAGCCTGACAATCACTCTTTTACTGGACACATCTCTGAGACCAGGAAAGAGGCTGCAGAAGACAGAAGCAACCCAGGGACTCTGAGAGAAAGGTGTCTGTGTCGGGCTGAGGAGAGAGACCGCACCACTTCCCTGGGGGCCTGTGTGAGAAGGGACCAGAGCAGCTCCAGGGGTGGAATAGCAGTTGTCCACTGGGAAAGCTGCAAGACTGGGCACATCGCAAAGGGCTGCGGACATCTATTCCTCCCACCTGCAGGGGCTTAGGGGGCTTTCCCACCAGAGGCCACGCCTCACACCACACCTCACACCACACATACCCACACCACGCACGATCTACAGCCCTCAAACAATTCTCACACAAGCATGCCTTGTGCACACACACTGTGTATATGACTATACACACATTTTGCTCACAATACACACACCTATATCATGCTTGTGCTGCACCTGCAAATAACCTTTCCACAGATACACGCATACTACATACATCACACAGTGCTATCCACAACACACCGTACACACATCACAAACCTCACACAGACATACCTCACATATGTATACCATGCACTATACACATACTCTGATCTCATACATAAATGCTTCACAAATATAGGCACACTACAAATCATATACCTCCAACACGTTGTACACACTACATCACATACATATTATACTTGTGATAAGCCTCACATAGACCCACTCCTCACAATCATACACACCACACATACCACAGACCGGACATATACACCATATACTGCACCCACAAACAACTCTCAAACATACCCTCATGCACATGTCTAAGACACACCTCACCCACACACATGTCCACACACACACATAACACAGATATTGCACATGCATCATACACATACTAGTCTGCACATATCTCACAATACTAAACACATACATCCCTCTAACACATACCTCACATATACCACCCCTCACTATACATGCTTCACACACACCCACATACACATATACACACCATAGATGCACACTTCCCATACACACGACATATATAACACATTACACACGTCCCTACCACAGTCATATTATATATACACCACACACACGCATGCACATATACCACACAGACACGGATACATACCTAACACACACCGCACAGAAACCACACATAAGCACTTTCATCCCCACAGGTCTCACAGAAATACACGCACATGCACACATCCCACATGCCTCACACAGAACACACTACCTGTGTGCAAGGACATACATGTTTTGGGTTTTTGGTTTTTTCAAGAACACAGTGTTGTGCTATGCTGATGCTTACATTTTTGCAAGGCTTGCTTACATACTTACTTTTGCATACTACATGCATGTGGGAGCTACAGCTGCTTCCAAGCATGTGTGTGCACGCTCCTGGGAAAGATTCCTCGGAGACTGTGGAGCAAGCATGAGGGGCATTGACAGGTCTAGGGGATGGTCATGTCACTGTCACCAAATGGACTCAGACCCTCACCAGTAGTGCCAAGAAGGAATACTCCTTTCTTTTGCCAGCACAGAATTGTACTGGCATTTATTGGCAGTGCTTATGTGTGGTTTTTTATCCATTAGGTGAACCCAGGATCTCACGGTTCACTCTGCTCTTTGTAGCTTCTAAGAGGTTAGACAGCATCTCACACAGTCCTCAGACATTCTGTTCCCACTGATGTGATTTCTTGTCTCTCCATATCCGTTAACATGCTCTGATTCAAAATTATTTTTGCGGCCGGACGGTGGTGGCACATGCCTTTAATCCCAGCACTCGGGAGGCAGAGCCAGGCGGATCTCTGTGAGTTCGAGGCCAGCCTGGGCTACCAAGTGAGTCCCAGGAAAGGCGCAAGGCTACACAGAGAAACCCTGTCTCGAAAAACAAAACAAAACAAAAAAAAATTATTTTTGCAATCTATCTATTATATTGCAAAAACTGTCTTCAGATCTGCTGTTTGTGTTTAAACCTGTGTACACATGACATCATCAGTCAGAACATCACTCTTAGCTCGAGCACACAGCTTTCCAACACGCTTCTGGTGTTTTCTGTAGCATAGGATGACATGGTATTATATTTTTCTTCATTGCATTTTATATATTTTTCTTTCTGTTCATATTTAGAATTTAATTTTCTAATCTCTTCAGTATCTACTCTTGTTTCTAATGTAGAAGAAAACAATTTGTACTTGCTTTCTAGAGTTCCAGATTTGCTGTTACAATTAGGAAAATCTGACTTTCTGAACTGGGTCTCCTTATTCTGAACAGAAACGTCAAGCTATGAGGCCACTTCCTGGGTACTCAGCTTATCCACTGAAGAGAAAACCAAGTGATGCATATATGACTCTTCCTGGAGCTGACCCCTCTCCCCAGAGTTGACTCTCTCTCTCCAGGGCTGACCCCCTCCCCAGAGCTGACCCACTCTCCATAGCTGACTCCCTCTCTCCAGGGCTGACCCCCTCCCCAGAGCTGACCCACTCTCCAGAGCTGACCCCCTCCCCAGAGCTGACCCACTCTCCAGAGCTGACCCACTCTCCAGAGCTGACCCCCTCCCCAGAGCTGACCCCTTCCCCAGAGCTGACCCACTCTCCAGAGCTGACTCTCTCTCTCCAGAGCTGACCCCCTCCCCAGAGCTGACCCTCTCTCCAGGGCTGACCCCCTCCCCAGAGCTGACCCACTCTCCATAGCTGACTCTCTCTCTCTCCAGAGCTGACCCCTCCTCTCCAGACGGTTGAAAAGGATGTCCATTCTGTCATCATTTGTTTGGCAGATGAAACAAACTCTATTTTTGGTTGGAGAATATTGGAAGTCACTCTGGTGCCTCACACTGAGGCATTCTCTGCCATGGAGATCTTTGTCATAGAAATCAGGCTTGGGGAGGGGCGGGGGTCCGTGCACCTTTGACACAGTTCAGGAAGGTCATCATTTTGTAAGGAATGGGGTCTGAGTCCAAGTGGGAGGGTACATCAGCTTGGTCACAGATTCCCTATGCAGGTGCAGATTAGTGGTAAACTATGTTTTCTTCAAGTCCTTGAGGAGATTAGCCAGACTCAGGTTTCTCTAGGAGAAGCACCTAGACATGCCTGTTCCCGTCCACCCTCCTTATGTCGGCATGACCCTCTTAGAGCACACGACAGAGAAAGGGGCCGAATCTGTGCCCTCCAGAATGGAGCCTGCTCTCTCATGATGGGGTGAGACAGGAGACTAACCATTAGGAGAGCAGAGTAGGCTTGGGAGTCATGGATGCCTCGTGAACAGTCTTGCTTGTGCATTTGGAGAATTCATAAAGGCTCTTGATCTGGATTGGGTCACCTTGAACTTGCTTCTGCTCCTCAAAACTCTGTGCTTCTGAAGTCCACCCTCCCAAGGTAACAAAGGTATTGGGTTTGGAGTATGGCAACTGCTCACATGCTGTCCTATTTAAGTAGGTCCAGTGGCTTTGTCACATGAGTCATAGTCTACCAAAGACTAGTAGTTAGTTTTGTGTTAGTGCAAGAAAAGACTGGAGACAGACACCTTATAAGAAAGTTGTTTAGTTCACATTTGTGGAGGTTCAAAGTTCGAGCTCAGGTAACCCCTGCGGGCAGCAGAAGGTGTTGAAACTGTCAGTGGGCAGAGATACATCTATTTTCCACCCTGTTGTCTACTCTGCCTCTAAGAATGGAGTGGGCAGAGAGGAGAGTACCAACTGGCGACGCTTCATTGCCAATGTGGGTAAGATAACAAAATGGATTGTCAAGAAGAATTTCAATGATAGAAGTTTGAATTCTAGGTAGAGGGATGATGAAGCTGGTAAAACTCTAAAAAGTATTATCGCCCAAAGCTCAGGAGTTCCGGGTACCAGATGAACACAGGTCACTGGCAGAAGGAGTGGGAACGGGCCTCTCATTTCTGGTAGGTTTTGAGAATGGAGTCTCTGGTGGCTTAGGGAATGAGTCCCTTTACCTGCTACTGCTGGGGGAGTCCTGGAAGCTGGCTCACACGATCTCTCTGCCTGGCCAGAAGTCTCAGGCATGGCATGGGGAACCAGCCGGTCCACAGGAGCCTGGCCTGAGGAGTCAGCTCTGAAATCTTCTCACCTCCCTCCTCAGTCAAGCTCTGCAGAGAAAGGGTGTCCATGCCCCGGGACCACCAAATGTATTAAGGACCCGCTGGGCCCTGATTCTCCAAGTCTCTAATCACATTCAGCCAATCAGAGAAGAGTTAGCTGTCAGCTGCCCAGCATTCTGGTTGCAGCGTCTTTGTAGACCTCCATCTGCTGTTCTTCCAGTCTGGTGGCCGCTTTGCCCTGGTTCTCTCTCTGTCTCTGTCTCTCTCTGTGTCTCTGTCTCTGTCTCTCTATCTCAAAAGCTGAGGTTGGGAATTTTTCTTTCTCTCTCTCTCTCTCTCTCTTTTTTTTTTTTTTTTCTGCCATCGCTCTGTAGTCCTCCAGGCTAAAGTTTCCTGCCGGTCAGAGAGCCTCCATTCCGATTGGGCAGGAAGCTTCATCCTGTGGGCACTCAGTGTCACTTAATGGTGGGAGCAAGTGGCCACATTTCATCCCGGGCTGTCTAGAGAGCCGGGTGGGCACATGCTGGACTTTTATGGCATCTGTAGCAGGAGAATTAACTCAGACTCTTAAGAGAAAGAGTTCCATGTCCTTAGAGGCTTAATAGGGTCTAGCTAGGTTCCATTTCTTGAAAGTCTACAGCATACCCCACCACCCCACGCTGGATGCTGGATATTAAGCCTCCAACACAGGTCTCCACAGGGAGACTCAGAAAACACACCCAGTGTCACTGATAAGATCACAAAGACGGGGAAGCCTTTGGCCAGGTAGAGTGTTAAATAACGTGCTAATTAGGGGCAAAGACGGCAGTCTCAGATACAGTGCTTTGTGAACAAGGGATATTATTCCTGGTTAGTTCCTGCTTTGGATAAATAGATGTAGTTTGTATTTTCTCTGTTAGGAATATTTTCTGCTCCTCTGGACACATTTCTCTGTTGTGAGCTTTGCCTTTGCTATTTCCCATTCTATCTCCTCCACGCAGGCAAAATAAGGACTTGGTTTCCTCTGCGTTAACACTTTTAAATATTTGTGGACTCTTATCGCGTCCTGGCTATCTCCCTTCCACCTACCTGGCCTGCACTACCAGGCCTTTGATCTTAATGCACCAGTGGCCGCTGCTTTGATCATCTTGGTACAGTGCTCCGGACTCGCAGCTATATCAGCTCCTCTCAACTCTATCACTTGCAGCATTCCAACTGGTCTTTGGAGAAGCAGATCACAGAGAGAACATTCCTAGTGGCGTTCCCCGCTTCTTTCCATGATGTAAGCCCTTGCAGTACTGGACTCAACTCAAGATTTTCTTTTCAACTTTAACTGAAGTTCCCTGAAGGTTATAGTTAACAGTGGGTACCATGGAGCATGATTGTGGTCCCAACCTCTTGGGAGGCTGAGGCAAGAGGATTGTTTGAGTTCAGTTCTGGGCCATCCTGGGCAATCTAGTGAGATCCTGTTTAAAAAAAAGAAAGAAAGCTCAGTGATGTAGCTATTGGTAAGTTGCTCGTGTTCCTGTAAATACCCCTCACCCCTCACCCCTCACCCCTCACCCCTCACCCCTCACCCCTCACCCATGTTCGGGTAAGTAGTTCTGTTTTAAACCCATTGAATAACCCAAACAAACAAATAAGACATGAAAGAAGAAAAGGATCACTGGGGTGGGAGGGGAACAAGAGGGGGGTAAATATGATGGAATTACATTATAAACACATATGAAAATGTCATAGTGAAACTCATTACTATATATAATGAACACTTATCAATACAAACTAAAATAAAATTAAGCTGCCAAAAATTTTTAAAAGGGAGAGAATTGAGGGAGGGGGAAGTAGAAAGAGAGAGAAGGGAAGGAAGGCAGGCAGGAAGGAGGGAAGGAAGGAAGGAAGTAGGGAAAGAGGGAGGGAGGGAGGGAGGGAGGGAGGGAGGGAGGGAGGCAGGCAGACAGGTGTAGACTCGTGTTAGTTTCCCTGTGCCACTAGGATCAACACACCTGACAGAAACAACCCCAGAGAGGAAAACTTTCTTCTGCCTCGTGGTTCCAGAGGGTTCGGTCCACCATGGTGGGGAAGGCTTGCCAGAGCATTTGGTGCACATCCTGGAGGGCCAGGAAGCAGAGCCAGAGATATGAGGCAGCCAGGGGGATGGATTATGTCCCCCAATGACCTGACCCCAGTAACCTGTTTCTTCCAGCTCGGCTCCACCTTCTATGTTTCTAGAACTTTCAAATACAGAACCACAGACAGACACCAAACATTCGAACTGTAGCCTGGTGAGGGACCCCAAACAAAAATGATTTCTGTTTTGTTTTGTTTTTTTTTTTAATCCTAATCATGATAAAATGCAACACAGCTTGATTCATGGAGTAACAAGACAGCCCCTTAAAGCAACGCGTTCTACCAGTGAGTTTCTTTCCACCTCCTGATTTGCCAGCCAAGTATTTCAGTTGACATGGATATGTTTTAAGATATGGCTGCTTCTGGGATAGTACAATGGGCTGAATTTCACATTCTCATTCTGGGCTGAATTTCACACTCTCCCGAATCCATATATTGAAGCCTTAACTGCACCCCGGTGCTGTCTGAAGGGAGGCTTTGGGAAGCATTAGGTTTACAGGAGGACATGGAGGTGGGGTCCCCCGCACCCGGGGGGCAAACAGTGCCAGTATGAGAGGCAACAGCGAGCTTGCTTCTTCTCTTTCCCTATAAGACTGCAACACTCACATGAACTCAGCTCAGGAAAGGCCCCCCAGAAACTCAGTCTGTCTGCTGCTCCATCCTGCACCTCCCAGTCTCCAGAACACTGAGAAGTGACTTTCTGAGGCTTAAGTGGCATGTCTTCTACTTTCCCACACATGAGCCCTTTTTATTTGCAAAATATTTACACAACTCCAGGTTATAGGTATATAAAGTAGTTATACAAATCAAATATTTACTGATAATAAATCATGTTAGTTTAAAACACTTCTTCAGTATGTAGACTTTTTTCTATCACTTGTTAGATAAAAGTAAATTTGCATTCTAATGAGATGATGTGCTTGTTTGTTTTTACATAAATAATTAAATCTTGGCAGAGTATTTGGTACTTCAGGGCATTATAGAGCATTGAAGAACGCTTTTCAGAGTTGATTAATATTATTTTGATTTTATAATAATCAATGCTGAGAATACCATTTCACATAAACACATAGCACAAAATAGCAGATATATGTTTAAGACCATTTCAAAAATTGGAAATTCTACTTAACCTCAAGCCAAAATCCTTTGAAAGATTTTGAAAAATAAAACTCAACTCAGCAACTCAAACAGCAACTTTCAAAATCAGGCATTTTGCTTCCAGTGAATCCAAAATATACTAACTTGACTACACATACACATACTTGAGAAACGATGCTGGGAAAGGTTGGAAGTCTTTCTCTTTCATAATCATTATTTCTATAAGAGCAGAAAACCGTATGAACAGTAATGACACAATGGTTGATAACAAAAATATTATGAGGGACATGGTACTGCATCTGAGGTAAGGTGTCTCAGACTGTCTTAGTCGGCATTGAGTGGCATGACAGCATGCATGTACAGAGGGCACATCATTCACATCCAGAACCAAGGCTGCAGTGAACATCTGTGATGTAACCCAAGCAAGGGCTGCTGGGACACCTCAGAGTCATCACACAGATATTTTTCATTAATTATTGGTATTGTGTATTTATAAATCTTCTACTGTAGTGAAAATGTTCATAACCCCCACATCCAGTCACATGACCTCCTGTGAGTTCACAGCCCAGAGTTCAAGGAACTGGGGCTTAAGAGACCTAGTCTGTGAGTTTCTCGGTACCACAAGCTAACCAAGGCAAAGAGGATATATAGACCTAAATTCTCATTAAGATATTGCCACTCTTGAAGTTACACCCATGAAATCTTAGCAATAAGGTTGCTCAAGCAAGACCTGTACAATGACTACACCAGTCAACAGGCCAGTGTGGATGGGGGAAATCTCACAAGCTCCATCATAAACAAAGAGCTGCCAGGCAATTAACAACTGCCAAGAGAATCAGTTCTCTTCAGGGATGAGCCCCTGTAGGTTACCCAATCTTAAGTGGTCAGCCCTAAACATATGTACACATGGGCAACAGTAAACGAATTCAATATACTTTATATATTATATACCATGGACTATATACACACGTATGTATACACATATATGTAAATATAGTACATAGTATATAATATATAACAACAATAATTAGAGAAGTAGAGATCTTGAATTTGAGAGGGAGTGAGGGTATGAGAGGAGATGGAGGGGAGAGAGGAAGTGGGGATGATGTAAATAAATCACTTATATGAAAATTTCAAAAACAAGTTATAACCGCTATAGTTAGATATACAATTACTAAAGTGTTTATTTGTTTTAATTGTGGTACTTAGAATTAGAAATTGGACTACAGAGAGAAAAGGGACTAAAAGAAATTTGCAAAACCAGGAACAGGAAAGCTGAAGGCAAATGTGATGTATCTCACAGTTTGGGTCCAAACTAGCCTTGCTCTTAGGGACGGACCTTTAGGGACCCAATCAATACCTTATATAAATAAATAGCCATTCTTGACACCTCCTGTGACATGTGTCATATCATGGGGCCAAAAAAGAATATTTTAAAAAAATACATGATTAATTTTTGTTAGGATTCAGGGTTTTCTTGAATTGATCCATTTCATTTGCCAGATGAATATTCATTTCGTCCAGGGAATACTTTGTTTTCTAACACAGTACCTTGGTTTTTCTGCTCTATAAATTACTTTACGTGGGTCCTGAATATTTGTTTTTAATGATGTTTCTCAATTTCATGTGTAAAAAAATGTTAGCCTATACAGTCATGGATCGCAAACTTTGAAAAAAGACAGCTAGTATGTTAGTCAAGATTGTGCTCCCTGAACTCTATGTGGGTTCACATGTAGGACATTGTTAATGCTCAGGGTATTATGTTCTTCAAATTTCATATCCCCTGGAGGTCAGGTGTTCCCTCCATCAGCAATAGAAGCCAGCATCTACTTGCTGTGGAAAGTCTAAAGGGAGCTGAGATGTCTAAGGAATTCCAGATTATGGACAGAAGAGCTTTGTAGATTAAATCAAAGCTTTCGAGTCACCTTCAGAAGGGAAATAGAAAGCTTCTGTTAGGCTCCAGAGAATCCGAGTTCTGCATATCTAGCTTTCTGAGTCAGTGGTTGCTACTTAGCCACTGTTGAAATCTGTCTGAGATGTAGAGAAACCCCCCAAGGAATTCTGCTACTGGAAATGGCGAAGGGACAGATCTCTGTTCTGGCATCTTTCCCACGAGTTCTAAAAGGCTTGCTTTGTTGTAAAAAAAAATTTGAAGTTAGCGATCTCTGTTTTTCCCTGCACATATTCCTTCTACAGTGTCATACCTTATACTTAAAAGGGGCCGTTTGCCAGCGGGCGCTCATCTTTGTTCTTAAAGTCCCAAGAATGCTCGTGCACAAATACAGTGTTTATAAAAGACTCTGGTCTCATTCCAGGAAGCCAAAAGTGTAGTTAATTAAATGTTTATTAAACAATTCTTAGCAAAATAGCAGGCCAACGGGACCAGTGTGAACGGGACTACCATACATCCTCTGTGCAGTGCTGGTGCACAAAGCATGCCTACGAAGCTCACCCAGGAACAGGTCAGGCTTGACTCCGAACTGAAGGCATGTCTCCTGGTTGGTGACACCTTGGTGGCTGCAGGCAATCGTCCCAGCGTTCAGACGCTCAGGTTCTCTTTCTGTACCCAGGCAATACTCTGGATTGTAACTCTGGTGGGATACGATGCCATTAAGTTCACAAAGCAGGGCGTTCATATCCTCCTGGGTCTTCCGCTAGGCTGCAGTCTCTCAGCAGACTGAGGAAGGCAGGTTCTGCCTGAAGCTGGAGGTGAAACACAGGACCCACGGCATAGGCCCAAACAGAATCTGACTTAGCTCTGCTGGAGAGTGGACATCTGAGCGCCTCAGCCGAGCATTTGAGTCACCTTCGGGAGGGAAACAGCTTCTGTTGGACTTCAGGGAATCCAGAACTCTGCGCATCTAGCTTTCTGAGTTAGACATGGCTACTGAAAGCTGCTGCTGAAATCCATTTTACAGTGTGTTTTATGGTCATTGTTGTAGGGGACTGTGGGAATTGACAGAACAGGAACCCCGGACACAGGTGCTGAAGCTCCGGCCCTTGTCTGTGGGCTGGCGACTGCGGAGGCCCCCTCCATCCACCAGGGCACAAGGCCACAGGACATCCAGGCTCTTCATCGTGGCCCAGCTTTGTGGAAGGAGGGTAAGCATGTTGGAATCCAAGGGCTTACCAATCATTCCTAATCATTCTTCTGTGAGCTACCACTCACCATGCTTTACCACCGTCCTCACAGGTTTGCTTTCTGTTTCTTCTTCTTTTTTCTTTTCTTTTTCTTTTTTTTTTTTTTTTTGGTGGTGGTGGGGGAGCGTTGAGACAGGTTCTCTCTGTGTAGCTTTAGAGCCTGTCCTGGAATTCGCTCTGTAGACCAGGCTGGCCTCAAACTCAGTGATCCGCCTGGCTCTGCCTCTCGGTGATGGGATTAAAGGCGTGTGCCACCACCACCAGGTGATGCCATGCTTTTCAAATTAAGAAAAATGTCTAGCTAGGGTTGGTGAGAGGGCTCAGGGGGCAGAAGAGCTTGCCAAGAAAGCCTGGTGACCTGGCTTTAATCTCCACACTCCACTGTGGAAGGAGAGAACCGATTCTCAAAGGTGGTCTTCTGATCCTCACACTGGAGCTGTGGCATGCTCATGCCCCCCTACCCCCAATAATAAATTAGAAGATGGGAAAAAATGGCTAGATCATTTTGTTACAAAACATGTATTTATTTGAAATCATATGTCAACATAATGATGAATCTCTTAAGATAGAAGGCCATGAATTTTTCCTCAAGTTGTCTTTTAACAAGGTAAGTCACACCACTGTTTTCTTAGGGGAACTTGGTTGGGGTAAACACAGCTTGGCCAGTTACAAACGGGTTGAAGTAATTTGACCTTTCTTCACTCTAGGCTCCTCTTTGGCAGAGAGCAGGCAGCAGCCATTCCCCAGGATCTCCTTACCAGGAAGACATAAGAAAGCAAGTCTCATCCCAGATCTGTTACACATCGCAAGGCTTACCAAACACACACTGACCTCAAAGTGTAAACCTACTTTCCTATTCTCTAGGTGGCTTTCTAGCCTTGTTTAGTTGAGGTCTCTGACCCCCAAGTTGCTGAAGTCTTGTCAAGATTGCACAGGTGGTGCCGGACAACCAGCCCCATGGCTGGAGCTGACACTGTTTGAAGAACAGCTCTCAAAGCATCATGTGAGGATTGCTGTGGATATCGCTCTGTATAAATAAAATGCTGATTGGCCAGCAGCCAGGCAGGAAGTATAGGGGGGACAAGCAGAGAGGAGAATTCTGGGAAGTGGAAGGCTGAGGCAGAGAGAGACGCTGCCAGCTGCCGCCATGACAAGGAAGATGTAAGGTACTGGTAAGCCATGAGCCACATGGCAACTTATAGACTAATAGATATGGGTTAATTTAAGATATAAGAACAGCTAGCAAGAAGCCTGAGTCATTAGGCCACACAGTTTAAATAATATAAGCGTCTGTGTGTTTATTTTATAAGTGGGCTGTTGGGCTTGGCGGGACCCGGAGAGAAAACTCTAGCTACAGCAGATAAAGGCTCATTCAATTTTTCTGCCCCATGCACTGTCAGGATTATGACTGTCTTTAAAGTACTGTAGCCAGTCTCTCTAGCCTGACAATTTCAAATATCACACATGTTCATGTGTGGCCTGCTAATTAGTAAGTCCTTACATGTTCACTGTTATACTAGACAGTGTAGGCTCATGACTAAAGAAATTGACTATACAGATTAAAATTTGAATTTAGTGGAGCAAACATGCTATCCTTTCTTGACTAAATTAGTAAATTACAGACAGCTCAATCATTCATCTGGCAATTTAACAGATATTTATGGCACATTTAGGTACTAGAGAGAAAAAGATCCAAGTTCTTTGCTGTATAGAATTTACCTTCTAGGACAAACTGAAGATGGGGGAGGGGAGGCATGTGCTTAGATAATGAAATAAAGACTGCTTAGCAGCTTTTGCTTTCATTGATGGTATAGCCACGCCACTAGACTTGCCCTCTTACCATAAACAACTGTGATACGCTATACTTGAAGGCCAAAGACCAGGAACTCTGAGAGAAGAGATACAAACAGTGGACATCTATTGTCACCCTACTTTTGTGTCTGAACAAACTTAAGACTGTTGCTCTAAAAAATGACAAAGCTAGGCTGTGCATGCATGGCCTCACCAAGGACCACAACAATAGGGCCAAACTGACTGTGCAGTGTATGTGTGCTTTCTGAGGTCAGGATACACCCCCAATCTCATAGTCATTGATACTGTGGAAAGCAGGCAACAAAATTTGCATGGGACTCACAGAGGAAGCCTGAGGTAGGCATGGAATAACAGCAAAGTCCAGGGATCTGGGGGAGAAGATGGATGCCAGGAACAGAAGATGCCAGAGGCAGGTGATGTCAGGTGTCACTCTATGCCTGAGGAACAGCAGGAGGTCTGTGAAGACCAGGAGGATCTCATAAACAGAGCTGTGTTCAAATAAATTATAGTGAGATCAAATACATGGTAATGAGAAGCCACACAGGCTTTATGATGGTGCAGCCAAAGTTCACTGTGGGCTATGTCCTGGTCCTGCAGTATATGCTCTAAAATGGGGTTTAACTCGATGGCCTTCAAACCTTCCAGAGCAGAAGCATCAGGATTTTAGTGGATCTGGGTGGGAGCAGAATGTATGCTTTGCTAACAAGGTTCCATGCATTTGGGGTGAATCCCTGGATTGCCTAATTCTGAAAACTGAATGAGAGAGATAACATTGTCACCACCATCTGACACACAAGTAGCAAGAAAGGTGGAGGAATGTGGTGACATCTTAATTCCCACACACTCCTCCAGAGGAGTCTCCGAGGCTGGGCTGGAACTAGGCAACTTGACTCCAGAGTCTGGATTCTGTGCATTTTTTCAGGCAGGGTCTTGCTATGTAGCCCAGGCTAGCCTAGAACTCAGGTTCCTCGTAGTCCACCTCCTAGGGCTGGGATTATAGTAGCATCATCATGCTCAGTGCAGGGTCTGGATTTTAAATGTTCAGACAGACTTGTTGAATAACTAGTTTTACCTGAAAGATTGTATCTAAGACAGTATCTTGCAGACTTATTTCCATCTAATGTAGTTCTAAAGCTATCCCCCCCAAACAACAAATATCACATATTAACTGAAATTAATCAATATATTTACACCCAATAATTGGGTACCAAGATGGCTCTGCAGGTAAAGGTACTTGCAGACAAGCCTAATGACCTGAGTTCAATCCCTGGAACCTACATAGTGGTGGGAGGGAACTACTGCAAATTGTCTTCTGACCTCCACACACATGCACACATATCATGTCACATGTACAAAGACACATAGACACACACACACAAACATACATCAACATACACAAACATACGTACACACACCATACATGCACACATACATCTCACATCATATGTAAAAGACACATATACACATGCACATATACATACACAAACACATATACACATACATACACAAAACACACACATCACATATACACAAGCAAACACATATACACACATACACACACACTAGATAAACAAATAAAACAATTATGATAAGTGCCTTTCAATGCAATTAGGTCAGATACTACTAAAATGAGTGGGGTAAACCTTCTATCCCCTCACATCTTCCTGGAATTTCAAAATAATACCTTGAATGTGGGTTACTGTTTGCACTGAATTTAAATGCTTTAAAAAAAAAATCTATTTAGTTTTCTTCTGTTGTTTGCTGCAGGACTGAGCAGGTCAGAGCATGTTAAACAAATCAACAGAGAACATTCTCGAGTTAAATTTAGGTGCATTTAATTTAAGACTCCCCTGGCAGATAGAACCTGCCAGCCCCACCCACCTAACCAGGACCTGGGTTGTTATCAGAGATGCCACAGGACGGCATTGCTTCAAGGCCTTAACTGTAGAGTAAAGAGCGTGCCAATCCGCAGACAACTCAGTTCAGAAAAGGGAGAGGGAAAGAAAACCCTGGCTGATCTTCAGCGAACCATCTCAGCCTGCTGCCTCTTGAAAGCCCCTGTGCAGAGTCCCTCACTGGTACAACCACAGATTGAAGATGCTTGTGACCACTTCACAGTGTCAGCTGCTGGTGGGATAAGGATGGGATTCACCAGCACGGTGTGTTTCTATCTGCTGTTTCTATTTCAAAAGCCCAGGGAAACTCTTCTGTTATTGGTGCCGTTCAGAATCTGCTGAGGGGTGATAAGAACATTTACCTGTAGAGGCAGGGCTGGAGCAGAATAGCTCAGTGACAGAGCACCTGTTTAGCAGTCATGGGACCAGCCCTGGGCACAGCCTCCAGCACTAAACCCAAACAGCACAGTCTTTGGGTACAGCCCAGGCCAGATCTAAGTAGCCTGGTGCTGCTGGTGTTTGGGGACTGTGTCTCCCCGCAGCATAGGGACTGGCTAGTGTGATGCTCCTGGTCTCATCTGTCCTCCACCCCAGCTGTAATGATGAGAGCTGTTTCCAGACTTTGCAAATGGCCCTTGGGGACAGCAGCTGCCTCCATTTGAGAACTACTGGGTTAGATCAATTTACTAGTTCTCTCTTTTATAAATCATTGCCACTAAGAACATTATCATGCTTTAAAGTCTGAGAAAATAATGACCAAGGAATACTTTTGATTTTTTTTTTTATTTCTTCTATCTAAATGAAGCAACTTCAAATCACAATAGGTAACTTCATTTACCTGCTGGCTCTAGCCCTCAAATTTGGAAAGATTATTATAGCTTTGTTTAATCTCACATAATAATATATTTAACCCACCCCTGAAAAGAAGAAAAAGAAAAGGGTAGCTAAAAATTATCTGAAGAGCAAAATAGTACTACTGGTCATGTTGGCCAATCAATGCCCATCATTCCAGGTAGCTGAGGCAGAAGGATCCTGAGTTTGATGTCAGCCTGGGCAACTTAGCCAGAAATTTATTTATTTTTATTTTTAAATGTGTGGGTCTATGTGAGTATATGTCACTTGTATTCTGGTGCCCTCAGAGCCCAGAAGAGGTCAACTCCCCAGAGCTGGAGTTACAAGAGCACAATGTGGGTGTTGGAAAGCAAACTCAGCTCCGTGCAAGGGCAGGCAGCCCTTTTAAACATAGAGCTATTGCTCCAGCCCCTCAAAATAAAATTTTAGACAGGGATGCGATGAAGACAGAGCTCAGAGGCAGAGCACATCTGGAAGATGCTGTGGGATGTTCTCTATGCTGTGAATATATTGCTATGATTGATTGATAAATAAAACGCTGTTTGGCCAGTAGCCAGGCAGGAAGTATAGGCGGAACTAGGAGAGAGAAGAGTTAGGGGAACAGGAAGGCAGAGTGGGAGGAGACGCTGCCAGCTGCCACGTGGAAAAGCATGATGTAAGATACTGGTAAGCCACAAGCCACGTGGCAACTTATAGATTAATAGAAATGGGTTAATTTAAGATATTAGAACAGATAGCCTGTCACGGCCATACAGCTTATAAATAATATAAGCGTCTGTGTGTTTAATTGAACCTGAGTGGCTACAGAAGCCAGGTGGACACAGGAATACTCCAGTTACAGGAAGACTCTGTGTTCATCCCCCAGTGCTGCAAGCATCAACAAACAAGAAAATAAACAAAGAAAGGGAAGCAGTGAGATACAACACAAAGATTCTAGTTGCTGGCTCTGCTAAGACAGTGCATGGTAACTAGGCAACCAGGCAGCATGGACCACAACCACTAAATGTTCTTTGGAGTTCTCAGTGGTCAGTTTACACCAGCAGCCCAGGTATCATATTTGCTGGGTTTTGCTTTACTTTGAGCAAATAAAAGCAGTTTACCCATTAAAAGGCAGCCATGTAAAGAATGGACTCCACAGTACAGTAGAGTCATTGAACTGAATTGTGTTGAGAGAGTCCAACAGAGCTTAAAAAAAAAAAAGAAAAGAAAAAAACCACTCGAAGCTGTCTGTGGAGGATCAGTAACTGGGAGAGAAAAGCAGATCTGTATATATATATATATATATATATATATATATATATATATATATATATATATAAAACAAGTGGAATATACCTAACTTGTGGGAACTTGTTAAGGACAGGGAAGGCATATTTCTGTGTTTGGATTATTTGATGTTCTAAATGAATCCAACAGTTATCAGTGCTTAGAAACAGATAAACAACATGCTCTTACAAATACCCCAGAAAAGTACAACGTACTGTCAAGTGTTGCCAGGCACTGTGAGGGCTAGAACGCTCTGCAGAGGACTCAGTTGCTATCGGGAAAGAAGGCAGCAGTTCTGAGCACTCTGTCCTCAGCCCTGGTGTTTTCATATGGAGTTTTGGCAGAGCAATAGTGTATGGGAAACTTCCAGCCGGTCAGGCATGCTGACCACAGAGGGTCTCTAGTAACCATAACATACTAATGAAATTCAAGTGCTTATCTAGCATGCCTAAGGCCCTGTGTTCCACCCCAGAACCCCATAAACTCACTGTGGTGGCGTGTGCTTATAACTGCAGCATTCGAGTGGTAGAAGCAAGAAAATCAGATGTTCAAGGTCATCCTTAACTACAAAGCAAGTTTGGGGCTAGACTGGGCTACATGAGACCCTGCCTCATAAAAAAAAATCAAACAGAAAACTCTTTAAAGGATCCTTTTATACCCAGATCAACAGACTTAGATGTGTAGTTGTCATGTAAGGGACAAGAAACCTAACCCAAGGAACAATTCTACACAGTTTTGGCATGGATCTCATAATGATCTAGAGTAGAACAGATATCTATAGAAAAGCAGAATAACAACTCTGACATTGGCCAGTTGTGACCTTCTAGTGTCACTATCATCACCACCTCCATCACCACCTCCATCACCACCTCCATCACCACCTCCATCACCACGGTCACTGCCATCTTCCCTCTGCTTAGATAAGATTAGGAAAGTGTTTGCTTATTACTAAGGATGATTTGAACTATTGAAATAACAAATCCTGACATTGTGGAGGTGACTTTTGCTTCTTATTTTGAAGCACTGACCCGTTCTATAGCAGACTGAGTCAACTTGTGTCCTACTTTTGATGGTGAAAATGCATGACTGAGGAATCTGAGTGAATTTCTCTCTACTTTAGCGTTTTAGTGTGAAAGTGGCATGATGAGAAAGGTCTCGGATTCCTAGACCACTCACTAACCTAGCTTTCTCCAGGGCTCTGCTCTCAGCCTCCCCTCCAGAGCCACCTGTGCAGAGGTGAGCGGCTTTCAAACTGCAGGTGGTAAGAAATGGTATCCTGAAGAGGAGGAGGTCTGCTCTGGGGAAATAGAGTCATGGATTTCCTCTTAAGAATATTTCATTTTCTTTTCTTTGTTTCTTTTTGTATATGTATTGCGAATCATGGGTGTTCTTTGCATATACCTGAGTGTATGGTTGTACATTTCCACATATGTGCATTCAGAGGCCAGAAGAGGAGGTGTGATGCCTTCCTCTACAGCTTTTTGCCTTATTCCTTTGAGACAGGGTATCTCACTGAACCAGAAACTCACCATTTTTACTAGGGTTGCCTGATAGCAAGCTCCCAGGACCTCCCCGTCTTCAGCCCCCAGTGATGGCTTTACAGGTACACACAGTTAGGCTCAACTTTTTACCTGGGTGCTGAGGGGTTTGGGCTCAAACCCCCACGGTCACACGGCAAGTCCTCTTGCCTACTGAACTATCTTATCTGCCCAGCACATCCCCTCAGCAATATTTTTTTCTCTGTAGAAAATAAAAGCAGAGTGTGATGGCCTATTGGACAAGTCACTGTGTGGAATATCCAAAGAGTGACAGGTACCTATCCCACTCACCCCTGAAGACCGACTGTCAAAAGCATCAGTTAGATGAGAAGGGTTCTTAAAGCACAACTCTTGAAGATGATGACGAATGTGTCCTAGATCTAGTATACACTTACACTGCCCTAGATTCCCTGATACCGCTTGCCCGTGTGTGGGACTTTAATCCCATCATTCTCTCTTGGCAGAATAGTCTGGAGTTTGCCTGTGACAGGCACTGTTTTAAAATCCCAAGGATTGAAAAAATGGGCACAGCCGCCGAATAATCACAGAACAGATCTATGAAATGATTACAAAACAAACAAATCCACACATCAAAGCGATGGAGAAGATTCAACCTTAAACGAACTAGCTACCCAGCAAGAGCGAATTTCAGAATCCCTAAATGCTACTTAGCTTTGATGAAAATGAGCATTGGTTAAAATCCAGTCCTGAGAGATTCTTCGGGCTGTTGTGGTAACACGATTTAATTCCAACCCACAGGTACCCTTTGATTCTTTGCAGCAGTGTGGGAGTATCATGAATCACGTTGAACAGTTCTAGAAGAGCTTTCCAGAAATTCCTAAGGAAACAAGATGTGGCTTACTGGAGCTTTCCAGTAAAATACTTCATAATCTCTAAAAAGCATGTTCTTTGACATTGATACAATGATGTAGAGAATGAAGAATATTTCCATCAGCTCTGCGTGAGTGTGCTTCCTTCCACGGTGTCATTTAGAAATCATGTACTTAAAAAAAAGGAGGAAAATATTCAGATTTTTAATATTCAATTCTGATGGACGTTCCTCTTTGTATACACACGTGCACGTGTGTGCGTGCACATGATGAGCGCGTGCGCCATGTCTATTATCATAATTCCTACTTTGTGGAGATCACAAAGTCCCAGAAGGGTGAACCGCCTGCCTCACTTACACAGCAAGTCTTCAGTGGATGTCCTAACCCATCCCAAGCTTCTTGCGAACAAGTGAAACCTGCCAAAGAGGTTGAGCTGAGTCCTCTCCCCGAGAGGCTGATAAGGGTACCAGTTTCCCAGCTCCCATTGTCCTCAGTCTCCTGAGGGTCTCAGGTTAGCTCTGTAGCCGCCAAAACAAAATTTCTTGAATTTCAAAGACACCAACAGGTGGGGACAATGTTAATGGATGCTAATGGGCATGACCTGGACTGATTACATCTGGCTCTCTGGCTCATTGGCTCCTGCAGATACAATAAGAAAGATCTTGGAGAGACAGTCACTTCTACCTTCCCTCTGTACCAAATCTACCGTGCATCTCTCTCCGGGTCCCTCTTCAACATCTTTGCTTCCTCTAACAGAGTCTCCCTTTCATTAAGGAAACTGTTTGTTTTCTGGTTTTCCACTTCTGGATACCGCTTAAGAACCTGGTTCTCCCTAACTACCTGGGTACTTGTCCCTTTATTTTCCAACAAGCTAATCTGCTCCCTTAGTTGCTGTAACTCCTGTAGTGAAGACAGAACTTTCTCCTCCTTCTCCAGAGATATTCTTAAATGCTGGTTTTCTGCAGCAAGGTTCTTTTTCCGTTTTCAATGGTAATCTGCTCTGTCCAGTAATGGTCTAACACCTCTCAAGGTTTTCTATCAATGACTTGAAATCTATAAAAGACACTTGTTCCTGCTGGCATTGCAAGAGGTAATCCTTCACATCATTCAGCTCATCTTTATGGATCTTTATGACTAACTAACTGCTAATGCTTCTGAATCTGAATTGTGCCACAGAAACATCCAAATCCCATGCTGACAGCAACCACCAAGGCCAGGATAACACACTTGTTGAGACCACCACTGAAGTGTCCTTTATTCCGATCCTTGGAGGATTCCTCTTCTGGTTCAGCAAGTGGCAGCTCCTCAGACTCTGAGATAGAAATGGTCTTCTTCCTGTTGCAGAGGCAACTCAGGACAGGGCTGGACTCAGGGCTGGTGTCGTCGACACTGGATTTCTCATCACCAGGCTGAGATGAAAAGTTCTACCATGCACCTTTGAGGCAGGGGCTTCCCAAGGCAGCCATTCCTTACAACTAAGCAAGTTCTCCAGCCCTCCGGAGAACAGGTGGATTTCCAGCAATCTGCCTCTGTTTGCTCTGATTCCTTGCTGGTATCAGTGAACACATGCTATTCCTCCAGATCATCCCCATCTCCTTGCCTAGCTCCTTATCTGAAGCTGGTGAACCAACCAACCACTGCAGGGTAGGGAGGCATGTTTCCCATGTGGTGTCTATCATCACATTTTTACCATTTGAAACTTGAGTTACTCAGTAGGGTTTAATGTTTTCATGTATCTATCCAGGCTTTCTTTTAAAACTCTGAGGATCAGCATGCATAGGGCCAGTTCTGTACCAGCCAGGAAACTATTTCGCTTCCTCTGTGCTTCCAAACCATTCTGTTTAGCTCTGACAACCCAGCTTCACTCTATTTAGATGGAATTGGGTTCTGGAACTTTTCCATTCTCCACATAAAGCACTTGGGAGTGCTGACGTGTTCTTTTGTTTTGTTTGCTTGCTTTATTTTGCTTTTATTTCTCGTTCTTTTTTTCTTATCTGGGAGTTAGTCTCAGTAACTTATTTGGTCTATACTTAAAAATATTTACTGGCTAAGAATTAAGGCCAACAATTGAGAAGTGGCACCTCCTAAAACTTAAACGCTTCTGCACAGATAAAGAAACAATCCAGTGAGGAGAAAGTCCACACAGAATGGGGAAGAATCTGTACTAGCTATACATCCGACAGAGGAGAATATCCAGAATATCTAAAGAATTCAAAAAACCAAGAGTAAAAAACAAAACAAAAACAAAACCTGACTCATTCTAAAAATGGGCTATGGATCTGAACAAAGAGTTCTCAAAAGAAGATATAAAAGTAGCTAAGAAATATCTCAAAGATATTCACCGGTTGGTGGTGGTGCATGGCTATAATCTCAGCTCTCAGGAGGCAGAGGCAGGCAGATCTCCATGATTTCGAGACCAGCCTGGTCTACAAAGTGAGTTCCAGGACAGCCACGCAGTTACACAGAGAAACACTGTCTCGAGAAACTTAAAAAAAATTGTCCCTAGCAATTAGGAAAATGCAAATTAAGCCAACTTTGCAATTTCATATTACACCAAGTCATAATGGCAAAGATAAACAAAACAACCAACATATTCTGGAGGGGATATGGGGAAAAGGGAACTGTTGGTGACCTTTGCAAACTGGTCCAGCCACTCTGGAAATCAGTGTGGAGAACCCTCCAAAACCTAAAAATAAATCTACCATATGACTCTATACCAAGTCCTCTTAGCACATGCCCAAAGGACTCCATACTCCACAGACACTTGCTCAACCATGTCCATTGCTGCTCTATTCATAATAGCTAGATGTGACAAAACAAAACAACCTAAATGAATGGGTAATTAAAATGTGGCACATGTACACCATGGGATATTGTAAAGAAAAATGAAATGATGAAATTTGCAGATAAACGGATGGACTGGAAATGATCATGTTGGGTGGAGTAACCCAGATCCAGAGAGACACACATTATGTTCTCCCTCATCTGTGGCTCCTAGCTCCAAATCTTCAGATGTGAGTACAAAACCTGGAATAAACACTGAAGCTAGAAAAAACGAAAGGAACCATGATCTGGGAGCAATGGATAAGGGAGTAGCAGGATACAAGTAATCTGATAGGAAAATGGGAAAAACAGAGATGTGCTTAGTTGGGAGGGGGTAGGTCAATATAGAAGAGGGAAAGAGAGGAGCAAAATAGCAGTAAAGATGTCTGAACAAGCCATAAAGAACAGCACGCATAAGTCTATGTATATACATATACACATAGAATTTAAACGAAAATTTCCCATCTGGGATGACAACGATCCTCTCAAGAGCCATAGACTACCTAAAACCAAAAACAAACCCCCCAAAACTCAATACCACTGTCTTAGGGTTTCTTTGCTCTGAAAGACACCATGATCACGGCAACTCTTATAAGGAAAATGTTTAATTGAGGGGGCTCCCTTACAGTTTCAGAGGTTCAATCCATTATCATTATGTCAGGGAGCATGGCTGCACACAGGCAGATGTGGTGCTGGAGAAATAGCTGAGAGTCCTGCGTCTTGCAGGCACCAGGAGGTTGATTGACTCACTGGGTGGTATTCTGAGCATAGGAAACCTTAAAGCCCGCCCCACAGTAACACATTTCCTCCAAAAAGGCCACACCTACTGCAACAAAACCACACCTGCTAATAGTGCCACTCCCTGTGAGATTATGGGGGCCAATTACATTCAAATTAGCACAACCATGAATAAAAAGTTCTCCTCGTGAGTTGTTGGTACAGGGAGTCCAAGAGACTCCCACAACACTATAGGTGATTGATACTGCCCTAGATTACCTCCTAGAAGTTGAAAATAAGTCTGAGACATGGGATCCAGAGGATCCAAGCTGGATCTGACTGAAAACCCCCTCCCTGAGGACCAGCTTTCATGGTACCAGAAGGCACTACGCATGCTTCCCAGGGAGGGAAGCAGCCAATAGTCCTGCCCAGCTATGATGCCTACCAACTACAACCATCACCATGGCATAATAGCCCTAAGGGTACAGTAGTCACATGCATACCTTGGTGGCAACCACAGCTCACTCATTGGACTTCAAGATCATCAACAGAAGGGAAATTATGCTTGGCACTGGAAATCTAGCCGTTTCCTCAGGGTGAGTGAGTGAGGTCATGAGTCCTAGCGGAGAACCTACAACTGATACCTCACTAAATCAGTGTAATTCCTAACTACATGTAAAATGTCTGTCCTTATGCCCACAGACAAGTGGAGTAGTTCTCACCCCTCAGCAAAAAAAAAACAAAACAAAACAAAACAAAACAAAAACCAAAAAACAAAAAACAAACTTCTCTTTGCAACAGATGGAGACCATTACAGGAAACCATAACCAATCAGAATGCAGAGAACAAGTGACCACATGTGGTGCCCAGCTCCAACTGACCCATCTACAGCACAGCTCTGGGCCTAAGGCTCTGGGCCCATCGAGGAAAAGGAGGCAGAAAGATGGTCAGGGTCAGAGGAACAGGATGTCTGCTGTGAGATTGTGTCTCTTAGAAACGACAGGGAAGCTACACCCACGAAATCAACATGGCTGCCTCCACAGGACCTGAACCACGATGATGATAACAGACATGCTAACACGGAAGGGGGCGTCTCACAGGGTCCCACCCCTAGACAAAGAACTACAGGCAACTAAAGAAAGCTGAGAGTGGGGGAAATAGCCTTCACCAGGGCAGAGTCCCCCAAGTGCTTATCGAATACCAAGTGTTCAGCCCTGCAATTATGCATCCAAGTAACATGTACAGACTGAGAAGACTGTGTCTATATATTTACGAATATATGTGTACAACAGTTAAAGAAAAAGGGTCCATGGATTTGAGGGAAGGTACAAGAGAAGAGTTGGAGGGAGGAACATGAAAGGGGGAATGATGAAACTGTATACTATTCCCAAATAAGGTGGGTGCTATGAAAAGGACGCATGGGTTCTGATAGCTCTCAAGTCACAGGTTTCATAAACCTAATAGAAAAGTAGAATAGGGAGAGGTACAAGTAGCATCATCAATGAAAATGACATCCAACACTCTCCCACCCCGCACTGATAACCTGTGCTCTGATCTGGGCCAGGCGTTTGCATGTTCTTGGCCTCTTCTCCAAAGAACTGGCAATCAGAAGAAGCAAACTGACTTTATTTGAAGTAAAGTGATGGCACAGACTGTAGAGGAAGACATTGTCTAGGCTGATAGGGGCCACGTGAGTGAGGATATTCAAGAGCTTGGATTACCACCCAGGGCTTCCTTTTATAAAGTTCAGGAAAAGGAGGAGTTGGAAGTTTAGGTGGGCATAGTTCAGGTGGTTCTTTATTTTGATTGACAGACTAGGTCATATGATCATTTTTCCTACTGTGCATGTCACTTCCCATATGTTTCTGATTTGAATCATATGCTCACCCAGTTACGCACAGGCATAGGGCAGTAAGAGAATCACCCTAAAAGGTTACCAAGAAGACACAGTTCTTGACTTTCTAAACATGCACTCCAAACTGGTTCATCTCAGATTGGCCTTTCTAGTCTTCATACTAGTACGTATTGGGAATACATTTGAATAGAAATTTTCTAAACCTGATCGGTACAAAGAGCAGGGAAACTGATTCCATTGTTCAGAGATGGTAGTACGTGTAGCCTAATACAGATAGGGAGGGTGAGGGTTTCTGAGGTTGCTAGGTGAATTGTTTGCAGAGGGATGTGTGTGCATAATCCTTGCAGGTGAAGATACTGGCCTGGCAAATACATTATCACAAGAGGATGTGGTCCCAGACACTAACCTAGCTGCTGGGCTTGCCTGCCTCCATGCTGGGGATTGAACCCAGGGCCTCATATCCATGCTAGGCAAGCTAGGCAATGCTCTCCTACAAAGCTGCATCTTCTGCCTCTTTTTCCATATTTTTAAATGGCTTTTTTTTTTTTTGACAGGGTCATGCTAAGTTGCCTGGGCTGGCCTTGAACGCATAATCCTCCTGCCTCAGCATCTGCAGTATCTGGGATGTTCATGTAACACCAGGTCCAGGTTAAGCACTGATAGTCTTAAATGTGATATTAGGACATATTTAAAAAAATCAAAATAGCCGAGTGGTGGTGGTACACACCATTAATCCCAGCACTTGGGAGGCAGAGGCAGGTAGATCTCAGTGAGTTCGAGGCCAGCCTGGTCTACAAAGCGAGTTCCAGGACAGCCAGGACTGTTACACAGTGAAAGCCTATCTCAAAAATAAAAAATAAAAACAACAACAACAACAACAAAATCAAAATGTTTGCTGAGGTAAAGCATCATCAGAATGGATGCTGGTTGATGGGATAGTGTGTTGATGTACAACAAGCTCTTCAGGCTGAGGGTGGTGACATGTGACTGCAACCCTGGCACTCAGGGGACTGAGTCAGGAAGGTCACGAGTTTGAGGCCAGTCCGAAAACAACTAGTGTCTTTCTAAAAACAAAATAAACAAAGCCAGCAAAAACCCCAGAGGATTTCTAAAGCAAACTTGTAGCATTCTGTATAAGCTCTTTATTCATTCTACCATAGGTTTAAAATCCCACACACGTCATGCATGGCCCTCTGAAGCCCTGGATTCAACCAATTGCGATGGAAACTGTTTGTTTGTTTTTAATGACATTTGTACAAAATATGTGTAGATTTTTTATCATTAGTTCCTAAACAGAGCATAACAATTATTTCCCCAGCACGTACAATTTGTCAGGTGTTCGGCACCATCTAGGGATGTGTGGCTTCTAAGCAAACACCACATCATTTTATATAGGGATCCAAACCTCCAAAGCCTTTTTGGTTTCTACCCAGGGGCCCTGCAGCCATTCCCCTTCAGTCTACAGTAAATCGTGTATTTGGTCACAGCTGGGTTGAAGGAAGTAACGTTGGAGGACAAACTAGTCGCCTTTGGATAGATGAGTGAGAACAGGAAGGAGCCGGGACTACAGGTGAGGAGAGCAGACTTTGATTTGAGAACCGAGTAATCCAAGAGGTTGGGTCAAGGAGAACTTGGATCCTCAGCATGGCTCCTGAAGTGACTGTTTGGGTGGTGGGAGCAGAGGAAGGCAAAGGGGATAAACTGACCAGTTTGCCAGTAGGGTGCTGGAAATCAGGGTGCCCTAGTTAAGGTTATCATTGCTGTGATGAAACACCATGACTAAAGCAACTTGGGGAGAAAATGGTTTATTTGACTTCCACATCCACAGCACTGTTCATTATCAAAGGAAGTCAGGACAGGAACTCAAACCTGGAGGCAGGAGCTGATGCAGAGGCCATGGAGGGGTGCTGCTTACTGACTTGCTCCTTATGACTTGCTCAGTCTGCTTTCTTGTAGAAACCAGGACCACCAGCCCAGGGATAGCACCACCCACAATGTGCTGGGCTGTTGTGGAATATTATTTTAACTAGGTGAAGGTGTGTTACATTTGTTTATGCTGCAGAATATTACTTCTGTGTAAAGATGTGTTACATTTGTTTATGCTGCATTTGTTTAATTATGTAGAGATGTGTTGCATTTGTTTCACCTTGCCTGCCTAAGACACCTGATTGGCCAATAGCGAGGCAGAGAAAGGATGGGCAGGGCTGGTGGGCAGAGAGAATAAGTAGGAGGAGAAATCTAGGCTCAGGAAGAAGGAGAAGGAGAAGAGAGGAGAGTACGAGGGAGATACCCAGGGCCAGCCCGGCAACCACCAGCCAGCAGATACAAAAAGCAGTGAAAGTAAGGTATACAGAAAGAAAGTGAAAAGCCCCGAGGCAAAAGGTAGATAAAGAGAAACAGGTTAATTTAAGTTAAAAGAGCTAGCAGGAAACAAGCTTAAGCCAGGCCGAGCATTCAAAACTCGTAAGTCTCCATGTCATGATTTGGGAGCTGGTTGGTGGCCCAAGAGAAAAAGCTGGTACACTGGGCCCTCCCCATCAATCACTGATTAAGAAAATTCTGTACAGGCTTAGTTTACTGCCAAGTCTTACGGAGGCGTTTTCTCGGTTGAGGGTCCCTTCTCTCTAGCTTGTGTCAAGTGGACATAAGGCTATACAGCACACAGGGGTAGAAGAGAGCCAGTATGCACACACACACACACACACACACACACACACACACACACACACACGGGGGGGGGGGGGGCAAGATTCCCCAGAATCCAGGTGTCCCTCTGATGTGGACCAGAACTTCATGTCCTTTAGGCCTGGATCTTTGATTTCTAAGACAGTCATGCATCATGAAATAATGTGGGGTAGGCATGCACACACGTGTGATAGAGGATTTTCCCTCAGCCTTTCCTCTGTCACAACCGTATTCTAAGCAGCTAAGGAGGCCCACAGCTTTCAGCCTCTGGGTTCTGAACCCCAGAGTTTGTAGCCTAGAACTGAATTCTCACTTATGAATCAACGCATAGGAATCAAGGCATCGAGGGACAGAAAATTTGCACTAAAACCTGGCTCTACTGCTTAGCGGCTCTCTTAGTCAACTTTGTAGACATCCTCGGCAGGGAGCCTGTTATAGTAAAGAAAATGAAGTCTGTGTCTAATGTACCCCATTTTCTCTGGAGGTTATAACTCATTCAGCTTCTCCATACCCTTTCTCATCAGGTGTTAAAAACAGTGGGTGCCCAGTAAACAAGGAAATACACCATGGCATACAAATGCTGGGAAATTTGTCTGAGGTCACACAGGACAAATCATGCAGTTCTTAAGCTATTAAAAATTCTAGGACCATTTCACTAACAAGGAGCTTTGCAGCTCTGTTGATGAACTATATTCCCATTCCAGCGTCCCCTGCCCCACCCCCTGCTCCACCCCACCCCATCCCTTCCCCTGTGAATATAGCTCAGACTTTTATACCTTCAGAAAAAAATAAGTGCGTCTTGGTGCGCACTCTGAACCCTCACCCAGGATGCATCCCATAGTCTAATACTTCCAAGCAAAAGCAACAGTAGTAATTTGTATCTGAATTATTGTGATGTGCTGGAATTCATCTCTGGGAAACAGGGGCAGAGGTAGGGTGGATGTAGAAAACTGGTACACAGATCCAGTAAATTGGGAAGCCCTGATTGAATCCTGAATCTACCAAATGGAGAAGTCATTGAGTGTCACACTCCTCTTCTCCATTTGGGAATGTCTAAGGATATAACACAGGCATGGAGTGAACTTTAAGAACAGAGAGGATGAGAAAGGGCTAGCAAATAGCAAGTCTGAGGCCTTCAAAATGGATTATCTGTTAACCAAATCCATTCAACTGGCAAGGGAAAAGGCATAGAGAAAAGGCGACTCACGCTGGAAGTGGCACAGATTGGCATTGAATGCCAAGGTCATCGTCTCTTTCTGGAGCACTGACCTCAGGCACCAAGGACACCCACCCAGAAGTCCTGGTGCTGCTCTATGAGCAACGTTTCTGTGATATGCTTTTTGCACCACCTGCTGGCAAAGAATTGTGATCCTAGCTCTCACAGAAGGGAGGACGCTGGCAAGCCATATCTAGGGAGATGGGAATCCCTGCTAATGGAGAACGTGGAACAATGGCTGCTCAGCAGTGCCTGGCTCTTTGTTACCCCTTGCTAATGTGTTTTCTATAGTGCCTGGTGACCTGGACACTGTCACAACAGTGTGAGGAGATCATTCCGGTGTAAGTCAATAGGAGAGGGGACTTTGTTTTCAGTGGCTTGGAGAGCATCTACAGAGAATCCACAAAACACGATGCTTTTTGATAAGTGGTAGGTACACTACTCATGCATTTGTTTGTTTATCGCAGGGGACTGACTGTTCTAGATTTCTCTTGACATAGTAACAGTTTTGGGACAATCAAAGAGTATTTTTGTTCAATCCTGTGTCTTTGAAATGGCTTTTCTAGGTGAAGTTTCAGAGTGCCTACTGATACTCTTGTTTTTCCTGAAAGTATGAAAAGTCTGGGTTAAATTCCCGGGGGCTGGGATAGGAACATCGCTCAGTGGTAGAGCACCACTGCCTGGTCTGCTCTAGGCTCTGGGTTCTGTTCTATCCATAGCACCACATGGACATAAATAACAGTGGTGATAATAATCACAATACAATTCACAGAGATGTAACCAGAGATGTAACCAGAGATGTTCTACCGCTAGAGACTCAGGCTGGGGACTACAAATGTCAACAGAGCACAGTCCTTTTCTCCCTTCCCTGTTTGTTTGTTTATTGTTTGTGAGACAAAGTCTCATGTATCCCACAATGGACTTGAATTCACTATGTAGTTGAGCGTGACTTTGAACTTGTGATCTTCCTGCTTCCACATCTCAAGTGCTAGGGTTATAAGCATGTGTCCTCGTGCTTTCCTGGTTTATAGGCTGCTGAGAACCAAATACAAGGCTCTGTCCATGCTAGGCAGTCACTCTACCAACCGAGCTACATCCTGTGTCCCTTTCTTCATGTACACTTTTCGTTTTATATGAAGAAATGACTTGTGAGTGAATATGATGGAACCCAAGTACCTTTTAAAAACTGACATACTCAGAAGGGGAACATGGGGAGAGAAAACAGTGGCTCTAGTAGAGGAAGAGTTCAATACAGAAGGATAGGGAGGGAGGGGGATAAATAATACCAAAGATGTTTGAAAAGCCCAAAGGAGTCATTATTTTATGTTTCCCTTAAATGACATATAATAGTATAAGTGTATATGTATAAGATTAGATAAAGTTATACCACTTGGGATGATAATGTTCCCCCACAAGCTCTAGACTGTGTACCAGAAATCCCAGTGATAGGCCTGAAAAACCTTTCAAGTTGTTCATCATAGAAATTCAAGAGACTTCAAAACCAATATAGGCCATTGCTGTTGCCCCTGGTTACCTCCTAGAGGTCGAAGACAAGTCTCTATTGCTGAAAGTATCATGCACTTGAGACACGGGATTCAGAGGATCCAAGCTGGATCTGATCTGAAAGCCTCCTCCATGAGGACTTGTACCTATAGTCTAAGAAGATGCTACCCAAGCTCCCAAGGGAGGACAGCAATCAACAGTCCTATCCAGCAGTGACACCAGCAGGGCAAGATATCTATAAAGGTGTAATAGTGGTACTCATATCTTGGTGGTAACCAATGGATGTCTAATTGGACTTAAGGCTCATTTAACAGGAGGGAGATCATGGCTGGTATTGGAAACCTAGCCAACTAGCCATAACTGGCGAGCTCCATGTGAGATCATAGTGAGAACCTGCTATGGCCACTTCCCTAAAGCAGCATAATGTGAACTACATTCTAAATACTTATTCTTTATACTCACAGGTAGGTGTAGCTCTCACACCTCACCAAAGAAGCTTGTCTTTGGAGCAGACAAAGACAATTACGGAAACCATATTGATCAAGGCAAGAAGAACAAACTGGTCATGGGATGCCCAGCCCCAACTGATACATCTGCAACATAACAACCCACATAAAGTTCAGCAAACATCATGGGAGAGGAGTTGGAAAGACTGTAAGAGCTACTTCTACTCCACTGCCCTCCACTCAAATTAAACTCTACAGTTACTGAAGAGTCTCTGTAAAAAGGACCCGTCCTGGGAAGACACTTGAGATATACACATGAAGGGGTAGGTTCTGCTCTCAAGCCCCTTGTCCTTATGTGGTCGAGGAGACATGCATCCTGGTCTTCTTGGCACAAGGCATCCTTCTTAGAGGAGCGCTTCCATCAGAAACCATGGAAAGGACTCCTGCTGCTCAGCAAGTGAGAGAAGAGCTGAGGCAGAAATGGAATAGAACCACTCAAGAGGAGACTCGTACCTCCAAGCCTCATTCTTTTAAACCAAATTCCTGTCTCCTCCTCTCCCCTCCTTCTCCTCCTCCTCCTCTCCTCCTTCTCCTCCTCCCCCTCCTCCTCTCCCCTCCTTCTCCTCCTCCTCCCCCTCCTCCTCCCCCCCCTCCTCCTCCTCCTCTCCTCCTTCTCCTCTCCCCTCCTCCTCCCCTCCTCCTCCTCCTCCTCCTCCTCCTCCTCTCCTCCTCCTCTACTCCTTCTCCTCTCCCCTCCTCCTCCTCTCCTCCTCCTCCTCCTCCCCCCCCTCCTCCTCCTCCTCCTTCAGTTCCTCTGTTTATGTCATTCTCATTTTCCTGAATACAGTCAGGGTGCCTTAACAAGAGGACCAGGGAGAAAAAGCAGTGTCTTGTCCTTTGTCAAGATCACCTCAACTGTTCTTCCAGCAGGAGCTGTGACTGGTAGGCACTGCTCTGCATGGACTTTGAATGTGGAAGTTGCCTCCATTGGGGAGAACAACAAGCCTCTGCTCGTCATTTCAAAGTGGCACCTGGGAGGCTAGCATCGCTCTTGAGTTGCATTAAGTAGCTCCAACTGAGACACTGTCAGGCTGTGTCCTGGAAGCTCCTCAGAGAACAAGGGACACATTCTGTGCTCGGTGGTACCAAATCCATGTCAACAGGCTCTTTTTACCTTTTTGTCTTTTAGATCTACCCATGAGACCGATGTGCCAATGGATACTGGGGACAGCTAAAGTGATGTGAGTTAGCCGTGGTAGATAGAGCTTCCTTCAGGAATGTGGCTTTGGGTCCATGGCGATTCTGCCTTGAGGGAAGTCATGCACACTTAGTACCTTTGAAAACAAAGATCCTGATATGAAAGTTGACAGTATTTGAAATCCCTTAACAAACCTGAAAGGTGCAGGATGGCTGAGAATCTCAATTGTTTTCTGACATAAAAGGTGAGGAAATGCATGAAATCTATTTTCTCTGAAAATTAAGATTTTCTATTCCAATTTCTGGCCAATTGGAAACTTTGTAATCAAATAAAATCTTAAATGCTTTTTAAGTAAATAAAAAATTTGAGGAAAGCCATATTAAAATAATTCTATGTTTTTCAAAATATTTATATTCTGAATAGTTATGATCAAGAAAAAGTAAGTATACAGCCAGCTAACTGACACATTCACAGAAGAAATGAGATGGGGAATTTGGATGATCTGTTAGCAACTCTTTGTCCCAGGGCTACAGCTGGCCATTTGGTCAGGTTTAGGTAGAATATGGTTTCACCTGGCATGTTTTTTCCTCTGAAATGTATTTCTTATCTAATGAATGCTTGGCTTCTCTTTTTACTTTTGACATTTAAAAAAATGACATTCCTTCCTTCTCTGGGTTTGGGTCTGGTTGGCTTCCAGAAATGCATTCTTGCTCCTTTCTACTGCCAACTGCAAAGCTGGGAACAGGCAAAGTCAGCATTAGCTTCATTCTACCAATGGGGTCAGAGGCTTTAGGCATCTGCCACAACACCGTGCGGCCTTTCCCAGGAAGCAGCCCCTGGGGGTGTGCAGCTTCCCCTGGGGGAGGACACCTGGAGGAGTCCTGCCTGTGGGAGCACACCTGGCACCTGATGACATTCTGCAAGCCTGAGATGACATTCGCAGCTGCCTGAGATGTTTGCCTCCAGCTCTGCTCTGACCTATTTGCTACAGTATTCCATGACAAAGGCCCTGGTTGGTGTTTTGCAGCCTGTGATATCAGAATCCAGGGATTGATCATAAACATTTGACTTTTCATGCTTATAATTTAAAAGACAAAAAAAGGTTTTGGGAATCATGGCAGTACGTGGTACATTGATGCTATCACTGTGGTTTTAATAATGTTATTAAGAAGAAATAAGGCAGCCGTCTGTAACTGTTTAAATGTAAGACAACTTTCTTCCAAACTCAAAGCACTATAATTTTTCCTACAATCTTCAAGCAACTTAATGAAAGCAGGGATTGGTCTCATTGGTAAAGATTATGCTCAAATGTACATTTATTTCACTTGCTCTCTCCAGCTCTTATGGCTAGTCCACCAGCCAAGAACAGAAACTTCACAGCCATGTAAGATCATGTAAATACCAGTAAGAAGCCTGCCTGATCACTCGTAAAGGCTTCCAACTTTTTGTTATGTTTTATGATTATTGTTTTCAGACAGGCTTCCTCTAGGTAGCCCAGGCTAGCCTCTGAGTCATTGTGATTCAAAGTTGTTCTAAGACTACAGGATGCTCCAGGAGTGTGTTCCCTGCTTCAGCTCTAGAAGCAGTTATTTCTAGGGAATGCTGGCTTCTCTCACTACGTGGGTCTTACTCTGCTGGTGAGAGTTGCTGGCTTCTCTCACTATATGAGTTTTACTCTGGTGGTGAGGGAGTTGCTCTTATCTAGACCTTCTCAGCAGGTGGTCTCTGTCTTTGCAGTGTTTAGAGTTTTAAAATGATTTAAATTGCCCTTACATAAGACCTTCAATACAATATTAACCATACATACACAGATCTGGTTGGCCTGGAACTCTCTGTGTAGACCAAGCTGGCCTCGACATGACAGGCTTTTTATTTTCATTTGGAGGAAAATAACACAGACGCCTCAATCTACACTGATATAGGAATCTTGAAGGGTATGGGGAGCCCAGTATGCTATGACTCCCCATAGTTTTGTAACCTAAAATGGCCTGTGTTTTGACTATGTGCAAGCTGAGATGCTTAATTACACAAATGTTTTTAGTGTTTTGTTTTGTTTTGGTGTGTGTGTGTGGTACGCCCAATGACATCTATTATTATTATTATTATTATTATTATTATTATTATTTTGAGGTTGTTTTTGTTTTTGTTTTAGGCAGAGTTTCTCTGTTGCCCACACTGTCTTGGAACTCGCTTTGTAGATCAGGCTGGCCTCAAGCTCACAGATCTGCCTGCCTCTGCTTCTCAAGCACTGAGATTAAAGGCGTGTGCCACCACCATCCAACACCTCTCTCTTATATGTACACATATATGTATATGTACATGTGTACATATACATGCACCTGTGGATCTTTCCATTTCATTTCAGATGCAGCCTAAATCAACAGCTTTGGTCTAAATACAAGGTACATGAGTTATTTCCTGTTTTCTTCTGCTTATCCTCATAGGTCCAGTCTTTGCTTTTCTGTCTGGAACCGGGGAAACTGACCCTCCACGTTTCGGTTTCTGCTTCTCAGTAGATTGCCAAGTCTGTGCAAGAGAGTGCAAGTGGAGCGAGAAGTTGAGATACACCTTCCACCCCCAACACCCCCCCAACACACACACACACACACACACACACACACACACACGCACGCACGCACGCACGCACGCACGCACGCACGCGCGCGCGCAGTTCAGGCAGTATCTTCTGAGTTGTAGCTGCTGTATTCTGGTCACGTTTTCTTCTCCTTGCTCCATCAGGATTAGAGGCCACAGTGGCTAGCAGACCTTTTCCATCTCTGGATGGCTCAGCACCTTTGGTATTATCCAAGTCCAGTGTGACCCTCAACTGTGTGTAGTCCCTGAAAACACTCTAGTAAAGTGGATCCTTTAAGTGACATTTTGTGTCCTTTGAAACTTGTTGGCAAGGGACCAGGCTTGGCTTCTCCCTGCTTTCCTTGTGGAAACACACAGTGCTAGTTGGGAGTCCAAGAGTTAGGAAACCCAAAAGATGAAGGGATGGTGTGCTGGAGACTGATTTCTCCAGTGTCCAAAGGTTTGCTTTGGTTGTCTAATTTCCCACTTCCGGTTGACGCCGTGTCTGACTCCCAATGAAATCAACCAAGATCCCAGCCGGGTACTTCCAACGACATTCTCTCTAGGAGAATCTGCCACAGAGTTTTCAGGATTAGGAAGTGGTCCAGAATTCTCTTCCCAGGGCCTTTTCAGGATGCTGCGCTGAGAATCCCAGCAGTATTTTATAAAGAGGCAGTCCTGGCTCACGCCTGCTGGCTTTGATTTCTACAGGATACGCCCCCGCCATTTCCATGACCGGCTTCATTATATTCTCCTTCTGATTAGCCTCCTTGCCAGAGATGGGACGGGGTTGTTTTATGCATTTTCCAACTTTGCTGGCAGAGTGCAAAGCAGTAAACCCAAACAGATGGGGACAGGATGCGCTGTCAGTCATGGAGCCTGAGTTCCCTTCGGCTGTTTGCTTGCTTCCACATTTTATGCTGGGTCCCAAATGACTCATCTTTCACTTTGGATCCTCGCTGCTTAGTGGGCTCCATTTCTCCCTAGCCACCCAAGCGCCTGTGTTCCTGCATTTTCCCCCTCCTGAGCCGCCTCTGCCACAGTGAGTCAGTCCCTCATGACCGTTCCCTCCCTGAACTTTCTGGAAAACTGAGGCAGGAGCGTCTGTGTACTTCTGTCGTTGAGAAGATAGCCAATCATGAATGAGAAACTGAAGAAGTGGGCTGCCAATTGGCTCCACAGGTCTCCCAAGCCTGCCAACCTGAGTTTGATCCCAGGACTCCCCGGTGGAATGAAAGAACCCACTTCCCAGGGTTGTCCCCTGACTTCCGCATATGTGCTGTGGCACACAGCCTTACACGCGGAGACACACAATAGTAATAACACACCAATGATCAAGGAATTGGAGAAGCAGCCGATGTGGCCCCAGTCCCCACATCACCCCTTGTTATGCGGACCTGAGACCATGCTGTGGTACGGACAGAAACAGCCTGCAGCCTGGATTGCTTTCTGTGGGAACACCCCACCGGAAACACGGAAGCATCGTCCAACCTGAACTCACGATTTGTATTTTCATGAAACCATGTGAGTCTTTAGTCAGCTGTGTTTCATAACGGGAGCTCTTATTTCCTCTTCTAATATGTTTCATAATCTCCACAAGTTCCAAAAGTTTTGAATTCTAGAAAATTCTAATAACTTCTCATTCCAATGATTTTTAAGTGTATACGTCTATTTTTTTTTTTTTTGCATACAGTTTGGAGAATAATTTTACCAGTGTAAGATTAAATCCAGATTTCCCCGGTTTTAAGGTGTAGGTACAAATGCGGTGTTGGCTTTTTCTTTTTTCCTATGTTTGTCCTCGCTAGAGTTTTTGTCGGATCTACAGACACTCTTAGTTTCACCAGCAAGGCATCTGTGTGTGCCTGAGCTGTTTGGTCTTAGACACTATTTTTCCAAATGCCCCGCGAACGGCTCTTTTTCCCGTGGCTGGCTACCTTCCCTTAGCAACACTGGCTACTCTCCTGCTTCCTTTTCCCATCTGCACACGCACCCAGGCTCTTCCAGTTCTCTCATCTCCCGAAATATGCTGCAAGATGACTAGTTCAACACTCAGATCCTCACAACTACATGCATGCTATTCTTTTCTGGGCCTTGCAGTAAATTTAGATTACTGTTTCATTTCTGTACCAACTTCTGTTTTTCCTTGGTTTTTGTCATCATGTTAACTTGCCAGGTCTCGCCCGACCTGTTGAACAGTCCTGAATAGGGGAGTGAGGACTGAGAAATAATAGATAGGAAACATAGAGACATGGACATAAAAGAAAAAGACAGAGACACAGGATAGCTTTGGGAGGGTTCTGGGTCAATGCCACAGCAGCCCCAAGTTTATTTCTCAGGGCCTTTTTATACCCAAAGCAAGGGGAGCAAAAGACCTCCCCCTCTCAAGGACACTATGGTTCAAGGTACAAATAAGTGTAAAGACCTCCTTAATTTTCAAGACACCTGGTAACCATGCCTTTGGCAAAACATCCTGTTACCCAACCTTGATAAGTTAGATATCTAATAGCCATGCCTTTGGCCAAACAACCTGTTATCCAGCCTTAGAGAGTAAAGACGAGCTTGAACTCTCTGACCTTGAGTCAAGAGGGAATCAAGCCATAAAGCCGGAATCTTGTGGGCTCCCACATTAACTCGGCTCCAGTTTTTCACAGGCTGTCTTGTCTTTCCTTGGGCTTCTGATCCATTGTTTTTCTGGAGCAGTGTCTGTGGTCCCACTGATGTACAGGGCTCTGTACCTGTGCACAGCCAACATCCTAGCCCCTCTTGACTCCCTCCTTTACTGGTTTAGTCTTTGGGACAGAAATTAATGTCTGGGCATCACTTGATACGTTTTAAGGACAATGACCATTGTGTTGAGGGTGTGCAAGTTTTGAAAGGTCCTTCTTATATCCTCACAGCTGATCTACAGTTGGGTTTGGTGTATGATTCTAAGATGGAAAACATTGTCCCTTAGAATCTCAAAAGCATTGCTCCATTCCTTCAGGCCTTTACCAAGGCTCACATGATAAAGTTACGTGGTCCTTCCAGGTCTTACTTTGTGCTCTCACTCTCTCGTTCTCCCTTCCTCTCCCTTCCCTTCCCACTTCAAGTGTGTACATATGTGTGTGCATGGGTGTACTAGCATATGCATAAGCATACGGAGGTGAAAGGCCAACTTTGAGTCTCTTCTTTCTCTCTCCAACTTTTTTTTTTGAGACAAGGCCTGCCAATGAACTTGAAACTCACCATTTTGGCTAGACGGGCTATCCAGCAAGCTCCCATGATCCACCTCTGTAGCTTGAGTTTTCCTGCCTGGCCCACAGTCAGGACAAATCTCTCTCACCTGCCAGTCCCACAGCCACTCAGACCCAACCAAGTAAACACAGAGACTTATATTGGTTACAAACTGTATGGCCGTGGCAGGGCTCTTGGTAACTGTTCTTACAGCTTAAATTAATCCATTTCTATAAATCTATACCTTGCCACGCGGCTCGTGGCTTACCGGCATCTTCACATGCTGTTTGTCATCGTGGCAGCTGGCAGTGTCTCTCTGACTCAGCCTTCCACTTCCCAGCTTTATTCTCCTCCTTGTCCCGCCTATACTTCCTGCCTGGCCACTGGCCAATCAGTGATTTATTTATTGACCAATAGCAACACACTTGACATACAGACCATCCCACAGCACACCTCTATCTGCCTCCCCATTGTAGCCTGAGAGTTTCCTCTCTGGGTCCCGCCGAGCCCTGGCAGTCCTTTAGCCCACTTATAAAATAAACACACAGACACTTATATTATTTAAACTGCTTGGCCATTAGCTCAGGCCTATCATTGTCTAGCTCTTACTCTTATATTCATCCCATTTCTATTAATCTATACTTTGCCACGTGGCTTGTGACTTACTGGTACCTTACATCTTCCTTGTCCCGGCAGTGGCTGCAGGCAGTCTCCCTTTCTGCCTTCCTGTTCCCTCAGTTCTCCTCTCTGTTAGTCCTGCCTATACTTCCTGCCTGGCTACTGGCCAATCAGTGTTTTATTTATTAACCAATCAGAGCAACACATTTGCCATACAGAACATCCCACAGCACCCCATTGCTGGGGCTACAGTTGTGTGCATCGCACCTGGCTTTTACATGGCTTCTAGGGACTGAACTCAGGTTCTCATGCTTGCAAACACTCTACCCACTAAGCTGTCTCTTCAGCCCAGTTTTCTCTCTTCTACTTGTTAATACTGGAAACTCTTTTTTTTTTTTTTTTTTTTTAGATTTATTTATTTATTATGTATACAGTGTTCTGTCCGCACATATCCCTGCAGGCCAGAAGAGGGCACCAGATTTCACTACAGATGGTTGTGAGCCACCATGTGGTTGCTGGGAATTGAACTCAGGACCTTTGGAAGAGCAAGCAGTGCTCTTAACCTCTGAGCCATCTCTCCAGCCCCTGGAAACTCTTGATAATGCTCAGATGTGATTATACTGTTGATTGCTTGGGAGCTTGGTTGGATCTATTTTATTTTTTGAAATTAAAATATAATTACATCTTTCCCCCCTTCTGTTTCTTCCCTCCAACCCTTCCCATGTGTCCCCGTTTGTTCTGTCTCAAATTAATGTGGCCTCTTTTCCCTTTAACTGTTGTTCTTTTCTCTCTCTCTTTCTCTCTCTCTCTTCTAAATATAAATACAACCTGCTCAGTTTGTATAAATGTTACTTATATGTATATGATTTCAGGGCTGACCATTAGGTATTGCTTATCCAGACCATTTCTCCCACTCTCAGCATTCTTGGTTGCCTATAGTACTTTGACTAGGGTTGGGGCATATTGTAGCTTCCCTGATCCCTTCCCTCCATTTCCTGCACTGACAATGGAACACCAAACTTTTAGAGGAAAGAATGAAGAAGGAGTTCACTGGATTCTTACTGTACTCTGAAAGTCCAGAGATCCTAAGACAAAGAATTGGAGGGCAGAAGACCGAACTCCAATGAAAGTGAACCAGAGTCCAAGGAGACTGTGACAGCTCATCCCAATGAGTTCTTGCTCAATTATCTTCCTTCCTTCCTTGATTCCTTCCTGTCCTTCTCTCTCTTCCTCCCTTCTCTGAAACGAGTCTTTCTCTGTCCCACCAGCTCCCAAATAACGACATGGAGACTTATTAATTATGAAAGCTTGGCCTTAGCTTAGGTTTATCCCACTAGCTCTTATAACTTAAATTAACCCACTTCCATTAATCCACGTTCTGTCATATACTGCCCATCTTGCTTCTTCCGTTTCCCATGGTGTCTCTCATGAGCCTAAAGTCATCTCTTACTTCCTCACTCTCTTCCAGGAAGTCCTGCCTGTACCTCCTGCCTAGCTATTGGCAGTTCAGCCTTTTATTATACCAATCAGAGCAATATATCTTCACACAGTGTACAAATATCCACAACACTTCTCCCTCCCTCCCTCCCTCCCTCCCTCTTTTTCTTTCTTTTTTTCTTTCTTTCTTTCTTTCTTTCTTTCTTTCTTTCTTTCTTTCTTTTGTTTAAAATAGGTTCTTACTATGCAGCCCAAGCTGTGATCAAAACACATCAGTCCTCTTGCTTTAGCCTCCCAAATGATAGGAGTACAAGTATGAGGCCCGATGTCCAGATATTTTACTTGCTTTAAAAAAAAAAAAAGGATTTGATTGGAATCCAAGCGCCAAATGCCTTTGAGCACCTTTCTAAAGATTCATATAGGCATGGAGAGGTGTGGAGGTGCATGGAACAGGCCCCATCTGTTTCACCTATCTTTAGGATTTACAGGCAATAACACAGTTTCATGGGAGGTTAGGGGATTCTAGGCTAGAGAAACTGTGGAATGGCTATGCTAAGGTTTTTAAATCTTTGAGTTCAGCAATTGCTTGTTCCTGGACCTTAGAAGGAAGTGACATGCCGAGAAAGAAGGACATCCTTGAATAAGAGAGAACCACACTTGTCATTGATCATGATTCATTTTCCCCTTGATTTTTGTTTCATAAGATGTTCAGCATCATGATCACTGTCTCAGATGCACACATTCACACACACTGATAGGTTCACATGGCTGATACAATAAGAACTGAACAAACCTCAATGTGTATCAAAGCACGTGCTTGCTTTCTGAGATGCATTACCCAAGTAGGCCTTCATTTTGTAATGTAGCCAAGAAGAGTCTTGATCTCTTGATCTTCTTGCCTTCATCTCCCAAATGCCAGGATTATAGACATGCACCACTGAACCTGACTCACTCTTACCTTGGACACAATACTCTAACCTCCATTATTAATGCAGCGTGTATAACCAAGCCACTGAGAACAAAGGCATCATTTATGCCTCGTGCAACGCTCTGCAGTAGCTCCTATAATCTCATGTGTTGAAGAACAGCAGAAGGGGTTCAGTGCTTCCTGGCATGTCAATCCAATTTTTAGAGAGTCTGTCATGAGAAGCATAATCTGGTCATCAAAGATGAATGTTTCAGTCCATTTTGTGTTGCTGTAGCAAAATACTCATGGTTAGGTACTTCATAAAAAGAAAAGGCTGATTTATCTCACAGTTCTGAAGCTCCAAATCAAGTCACTGCTATCAACTGGTGACATTCCTCTGGAAATATCACCTCATGGGAGGGGACATCACATGAAGGAAGCATGTGTGAAAGATCGGTGCCATGTGACAAGTCAGGAAAGGAGACCAGACTATAGAGGCTGTGGAGGGCCTGTCAGTTTTTTAGACAGGGCCCTCCTGTGTAACCCAGGTTGATCTTAAACTTGCCATGTAGCTCAAGCTAGCCTGAAACTTGGGATCTTCTTGTCTTAGCCTCTCATAGGCTGGGCTTCCAGGTGTGACACCGTGCCCAACTGGGCTTATGATTTTACAGCAAACCACTCTTGGGGACTGACTTGGTCCAAGGAGAACTCTATCAAGTCCGTCCAGGGGAAGTGCTCGGTGACCTGCTCATCTCCCTGTGGGCCTTGGGTCTGAAAGAGTCACAGTGATCTGTCACTGATGTCACATTTGAAATAAATCTTCCTATCCTTATCCTTTGGATGACAAATAGCATTCTAACCACCACAAGGGGTGAACATGTGCTTCCAAGCTGGATAAGTGCTGGTAGAAAAGCTACTTCCCCATTACAGTAGGACATGAGTGGATGACTGGCCCAGTGCAGTTCATTGATCGAGATGTTTTCCTGGGTCTCTGTCCTCCTGAACAGTTTCTCTGAGACCACCACATGAGAATAAATTTGTGACTATAGTGAACAAAACCAAGAAATTTGTTATGTGAAGAATTCCTTGTGGGAAGTTTAAAAAGGCTAAAGAGTGTGGCAGCCAGCTGAAGGCATGGTTTGGGGAGAGCTGAGAGGCCTACAGGGAGTTGTCATGGACAGCAGCAGATGCTGAATGTCTGCATTCCAGGGCCTGAGCTGCTGACCAGAAAGGGTTCCGCTCACTAGACTCAGTTCTCAAAAGGGAGAAGTACATACACACAGACACACACAGACACACACAGACACACACACACACACACACACACACACACATGCACAGATGCACACATGTGCACAGGAACCCAGGAAACTAGTAGACTCCTGCCTTTGGTTAAGTTTCACAACTGGTAGAAAGACAATTTTAAGTAGACATGATTCTAGAATAGGGGGAAAAGTAGAAGAGCAAATTATGACTGTTATTAGGATAAATTGTATAGCGTAATTAAATAATCTTCTTTAAACTGCATTCACATGGTCATTTTTTAAAGGAACCAAGCATTTTCAGAAATGCCCTCACCAGAATGTGATCAATGTTCTCTTTAGAAATCTTAGGCGTTGTGCTTCATATCTCAAAGGAAATGGAGCTAAAGAGATGAATCTGCCCAGCTCTTGCCAGCTCTAGGAAGAATGCGTGGGTGTGGTGTGGGCTCTGCAGGGCTGCAGCCTCCCAGGTGCCATTCAGCTGCCTTTTGGTTAATGGTTGTTTACCATGCTGATGTGGAACCTTGGGCAAACATCTACAGCAGAGCTCCACTTCCAACTCCTGTGCCACCTCCTACAGATGCACTCTCATTTAAGCTCAGCACAGTGGTGTAAGGTGCAAAGATGGAGGAGACGAAAGCCCGGAAATGTAAAGACCCTCCCATGAGACCCTGCGGCTAATGAACAGCAATAATACTAGATACGCAAGAAATTAGACATGCGTAACCCAGGAAACTCCTGCATCTTGGTGGCTCTGTCTCCTGAAGTTCAGATGCCCCCTGTGGTGAGAGATCCTTGGAGCTGCAGGTAGGTTCCTGCTACACTGAAAACTGAGCCACGGAGGAGCTTTCCCACTTGGCACACGAGCACAACAAAGACCTTAGGTCATCCTGGCTGGCCCTCGAAAGTGGCATAATCATTTGCATTGGGGTTCTGGCATCCCTTCTCACCCCCATGGGTTTGTCTAAAGCAGTGATTCTCAACCTGTGGGTCGCAACCCCTTGGGGGTGGATGTCGAACAACCCTTTCACAGGATCACCTAAGACCATCCGAAAACACAGATATTTACATTAAAATTCATAACAGTAGCAAAATTGCAATTATGAAGTAGCAATGAAAATAGTTTTATGGTTGGGGGTCACCACACCATGAGGAACTGTATTAAAGGGTTGCAGCAGCCGGGCGGTGGTGGCGCACGCCTTTAATCCCAGCACTCGGGAGGCAGAGCCAGGCGGATCTCTGTGAGTTCGAGGCCAGCCTGGACTACCAAGTGAGTCCCAGGAAAGGCGCAAAGCTACACAGAGAAACCCTGTCTCGAAAAACCAAAAAAAAAAAAAAAAAAAAAAAAGGGTTGCAGCATTAGGAAGGTTGAGAACCACTGGTCTACAGGAACACAGGAAGAAATACTCTAAAAGGGACATCTGTCCACCATGGTTTGAGAGGGGTTACCTTACCCCATGAACACCTTTGAATCTCATGAATAGTCATAACAATTTCTTTAAATTCACAATGCAGCACTGACTGAGTGGCCCGTCTGCTTGGAGGCATGACGCTCCGCTCTCTTTGGAGTATTTGCTTTACTCTGCTTTGTTAAACAAGCATCTGCCTAAACTGTATTTTTCAACTGAATTCTTTCCTTCAAGAAGATAAGAACAGAGAGATTCCCTGTAACAGTAAGTCAGCCACCATGGCTGTCCTCAAGGCAGTGAGCACACATGCTCAACCACTAAGCGTGGGTGTGAATGTTTCAGTGATTGGCAGCCCCCAGGGAGGCCAAAAGAAAGGTGACAATAGCTGCCTCCATGCAATGTCTTCCAGGGACTTCTCATTCTCTCAGAAATCAGAATACCCCTCTCCATTCCCATGTGTTGTAATAAAATCTGTTCATTTTGATTGAGTGAGAAAGGTTTAGTTTTAACTGTATTGATAGGATACTTCTTGTAGAATTTCTTTAGATGCTGATATTGTAGGCGGTACTTACTGATATCTATCTGACCCCAATCTGGGTGTCCAGTACAATCTGACACAGGCTAGGGTCATCAGGGAAGAGGGACCTCTACTGAGGAATTGCTTCTATCAGACTGGCATGTAGGCAAGGCTATGGGGGCGCTTTCTTATTGATGATTAATATGGGAGGGCCCGGACCACTGTGAGAGGTACCTTCTCTGGACAGGTGGTCCTGGGTTCTGTAAGAAGGCAAGCTGAGCAAGCCATGAGGAGCAAGCCAGTAAGCAGCACTCCTCTATGACCTCTGTTTCAGTTCCTGTTTCAGTTTCCTTGGTGATGGAGTGTGACCTGAGTGTTTTAAGCTGAAATAAACTCATTCTTCACTAAGTTGCTTTTGGTCATGGTGTTTTATTACAGTGATAGAAGCAAGCTCAGACAACCACTCATCACCAAGTACTGACAGCAATAGAAAGATTCAAACATGATTCTATATTTGCACCTCATTGAATATCCATCATTTTTGTCTTATATCTCTCTAATTGTGGTTCTCTCTCCCACGGAAGTGGAGTGCATTTAAAAAAAATCAGTAACTATTGCCTAACTGAAAAAGTCCTGGACTTTTTCCCCCTTCTCTCTTTTGAATCATTTTACCATCATAAGTAAATGAAATTGGTGGCTTCTGCTCTATCCTGGAGGGGAACGTTTCTTCTTCATAACACCACTGACTTTGTCCTGTGTATTAATGTCATTTCTGTAACTGTGACAAAGTCTCCTAACAAAAAGCAACTCAGAGGAGGGAAGAAAAGATTTATCTGACTCACAATTCCAGATTACAGTCCATCCTTGTAGGGATGTCAAGGCGGGAACTAGAAGCAGCTGGTCACATCCATGCTCAAGAGCAGAGGGAGATGGATGCGTGAAGCTTGTTAGTGCTCACCTCATTTTCTCTACTCTTGAAGAGTCCAGGACTCAATCTTGGGAAATGACAGTATTCACTATAGGCAAGCCTTGTGATCTCAATTAACATAACCAACACAGATCACAGACCCATGTGATCTAGACAATCTCTCATTGAGACTCTCTTGTGATTCTAGGTTGTGTCAAGTGGACAATTAAAACTAACCATCGCATTTAATAACCCCAGGGGTAAGGATAGCCCAGTTTTGCAGGTGTGCTGTTGTCCTGCCCATCCCCAGAACAGAGACCCTGAAGAACAGAAACCCAGAAGGAGTGTACACACCAAGAGCAATTTAACCATATCCTCAGTGGCTAAAGGACTTAGCATATCCAGGCAATGAGGCCAACCTTGCAGAAAATAGAATCATCTTTGATATCCACAGGGGAATTGTTGGAGAACCCTTGCAGACACTAACATCCACCAGCACCCAAGGTTCTCAAAGTGGTGTATAATGTTTGTGTAGATCGTATGTACACTCGCCTGCAGACTTTAAACTCACTACATGAAGCAGGATGCCTAATGCAATGTCTGAGTGCTATGAGATTGACTGTTACACCTTACTGTTTACAAAATAAAAACAAAAACAAAAAAACCACCAGAGAAAAGACTATGTATGTTCTGTATAGACGCTAATATTTAAAAACTGGTTTTTGAAGGGCTCTGTTAGACCCAAGCATGGCAAATATGGCTCTGGCGGGCTTTGCCCCTCCCCCATTAACCATTCCTAGCGCTAGCCCCCAAGGTCTATTTCCTTGTTTGGCCACTTCCTTCTCCTCAGACTTACTACCACGGTCCAGCTACCAAAGTACTGAAGTCCAGGAATCAAAAGCCCCCTTTGGTTCATCTAATTAACATACCTAATGAAAATTAAATACTTCGTCCTAACCCAGGGTTTCCCCTTTTACCTTTATAAACTGCCACTTGCCCATGGACCACATCTGTCCAGAGGCAGTCCTTTGTCCCTCTGGGGCAAACATCCCTTCCCCTATCCCTTGTTCCTTTTCCCCTTTCTCCCTCGTCCATCCTCCGTCTCCTGTCTTTGTCTCTTATTCCCTGCCCTCTGTCCCTCTGGGGCACATAAATCTTCTTGGGGTGTCCTGTGCTGACTCAGATCTTTTCAGGTTTAACTTACAGATGGTTGGATCAGAGGCTTCAAAGCCCAGAGAGATGGACGGTTAACTGTATTGGTTCCCGGCTACTCCAGCAACAAACAGTCCTGGGAAGGCAAGCTCGCACCTTTATATGGGGAGTGTGGATGGATTTGAGCAAAAGGCAGGCATATTCCTCCTCATTTGCTTCCACTGAGAAAAGCTGCAAGGGTGGGTCTACTTGGCTGTGGCTTTATTACCACTGGTTCACTTTCCACTTTGATAGGGAGTCCATGTTTGAAAGCCGGCTACCCAAAATGGTCCTGGAAGCTCCCAGGAGCTTTGCAGTGCCCGGAGCGCATTGTTAAACCAGCCTCAAGGCCAGCAGCCCTCAGCCAGCACCTTCTCAATTTCTGCTCAAGTTAGAAGACTCTCCTGAGACCTAAACCCCGAGCCCTTGGAGGTGACTTTGGCAGTGTTCTTGTACAAACAGATGACGGCAGCCGGTAACATTAGCGACTTCGCCTGTCATCTCCTTCTTCTGCGGCAGTTTGCTTCCCTGAGAATTATTTGTGTTTGCTGTGCTCGTCCATGGCAACCGTACAACACAGCTATCCAGTGCCGCTCCCGACACCAGCAGTTGCTTACTCTCCTTTTCACGGTTCTATTCTGGGAGAGATGCAGAGTTTCAACGACGCTGGCTTGAGTTCTCGCTCCCACCAAGTCACCAATGGTGTCTTGAAAAATAGTCTTCTGCTTGGGGCTGAACTTTAATAGAAAAAAAAAAAAAAGTCAATTCTGCTCACTTGCCCCAAGGGCATTATTATCCATGTTTCAATTTTAAAGAATTAAAAACAATGTTTTCTTCCTGCATCAAGGAATCTCAATGTCAATTTTTTTTTTTCTCACAGTAGAGGGCTGGCTAGATAACTCAATGGGTAAAAGTGCTTATTGTACAAGTCTGCCAACCTAGGTTTGATTCTTGGACTCCATAGTGAAAAGAATTGACTCCTGAAAGCTGTCCTCTGGCCGAGCGCATGCCTCTGGCATGTGCAAACCACACTTACAGACATACAAACACTACACTCTTTCAAACAATAAAAACATAAAGATGAATGGTTGACCAACAGTGCATGCATTGATAGGCAAGATCAGTAACTACAGAACACTCTCAAAAGCGGCAGCCTGCCTTTCATACCCCACCATCCCAGAGATCCTAGGGGACCCTTGAAAGCAGACCTCTTCGAGGACTGGAGGATAGCTCAGTTGGTAAAGTGTTTGTGGTCCAAGTCAAAGGACCATAGTTTGAGCCCTGGAATCCACACAAAAAGCCAGGCATCGCGGCGCATTCTGCAACCCCAGCCCTGCGGAGGTGGGGACAGGAGGTTCCCTGGGGCCTGCAGGCTAGCCATTTGTCCAGGGCCATCTCTTTCTTTCTGTGTCCATTGAAGGTGCAGTCACATTCCAAGGGCAGTGTGCCCACCTCGGAGTCCAGTGTGTCCCCTTGCTGTGTCCTTTCTGGACTCTCTGGTCATTCCACAGTGCAGGCAAGTGTCACAGGCAAGACATTCCCTTATACCACCCCTTTATCCTTTCACCTCTCTGCCTCCCCATTCCAGTTTCTAATGGCTTGTTTGTTTGCTTTGTTTCTGAGACAGGGTTTCTCTGTGTAACAGCCCTGGCTGTGCCGGAACTCACTCTGTAGCCCAGGCTGGCCTCGAACTCACAGAGATCCACCTGCCTCTGTCTCCCAAGTGCTGGGATTAAAGGCATGCACCATCACTGCCCAGCTTCTAATGGCCTCTTAATCCTTCCTAATAGAAAAGGAACAATATACTTTTCCTGTGTCCTAACATTTATCCCCCTTTAAAAATGTATTGTATTTATTTATTTGGTTAGGGGGGCATGAACCACAACACACTGGTAGAAGTCAGAGGACAATGTGCCGAAGTCAGCTCCCTGTTCATCATGCAGGTCCCAGGAATTGAGCTCAAGTCATTACACTGGACAGCAAGTGCTTCTGTAACTGCTGTTTTCCTGTGTCCCACCCAGTCCACAACCACTCAGACCCAATAAACACACACAGGCCTATATTAATTAAAACTGCTTGGCCATCAGGCTTGCTACAGACTAGCTCTTACACTTAAGTTCAGCCCATTTCTGTTAATCTACATGTCACCATGTGTTCCATGGCTTTACCTGTGTGTCATTACATGCTGCTCTCTGGACGGTGGGCTGGCATCTCCTGACTCAGCCTTCCTCTTCCCAGAATTCTCCTTGCTCTGCCTATACTTCCCGCCTGGCTACTGGCCAATCCACATTTTATTTATCAACCAATCAAAGCAACACATATTCACAGCATACAAAACATCCCACAGCATGCCTTTCCCTGTTGAGCTGTATTACTGGCCCATCATTTATCTCTTGATCACTTGTGATGCCCCTCTTCCCCAGAATCCTCAAATGATTGTTTTCAGTGAGATTTCTTGGGGCTAAATGTTTGAGTCATTAACTCAGCCTCTGTGTGCTGGATTCTGGGACGCATGTTATATTCTATAATGTCCCTGTGCTGGGACTTGACTTTCTTTAATGGACTGTGTTGTAAATTCCTGGGAAAGGGAGTGTGGGGAAGTAGCTTGCCAACAGCACATGAACTGATTGTTTCTATAGTTGGTAGCTTATCCAGAGCTAGAATTGGAGTTTCAAATCAGTTTCCCATCTCCCACCAGTTGGAATAGGCACTAATAAAAGGGAAAAATAATATCAAATGCTGGGAAGGGTGTAGAAAAAAGGGGGGTCTTATCCACAGTTAGTAGGGTATAAATAAGTGCAGTTATTATGGTGTATGGTAGGAAGTTCCTGAAAAAACTAGAAGGGTCTACCATGAAATCCAGCTATACTACTTCCAGGTGTGTTGGTACAGCAAATTAAACCATTTCCCCCCATATCTAAGACATATCTACAACTCAAATGTTTATTACAGTGCTATTCAGAACGGTCAAGATATGAAACCAACCAGTTTATCTATCAGCAGAAAAATGGAGAGAGTAAATACAGTACACACACCATGGAACATTATTCAGCTCTCACAAGATGAAAGCCTGATATTGTCAGAAAAATGAAATTCTAAGGCCTCATGCTCACAGATCTGAAGAGTTAACACATTAAGATGGAAATTTGCCCATCTGACAAATCTAGACTGTCCTCTGCATGATCTGAAGAGTTAACACATTAAGATGGGAATTTGCCCATCCGACAAATCTAGACTATCCCTCTGACAACTATTAAACCTCTGCAAGTTGCCAATAATGCTTTTGAAATCATACCCTTCAGTTTCAAATTATACTGCAAAGTGCCACTCATCAAAACAGTGTGGAACAGTGATGATGAGAGACATCCAGAGAGAGGGCCACCGTGACCGTCTAGAGGTAAGCTTCTGCATCCGTGGACAGCTGACCCCGATAGAAACACCAAGTTCACTAAGTGGGGCAAAATCATCTCTCCAGCAGCTGGATGGAGAGTCAGACATCCCAAAATAAAGAATGAGCCTGGGCTCCCATCTCACACCATTCTAAAATACCAACTCACAATGGATCAGACCTATATTTAAGAGCTATGTGTACAAGATTTCTAAAAGAAAGCACATACAGATCTTTACGATTTAGTCAGTGTTCCTTCAATATGATCTCAAATACATAAGTAATCAAAACCAAAATTGTCAATTTGGACTTTGTCAAATCAGACATCTTTTGTGTGTTAAAGGACACTATGAAGAAAGACCACAGGATGAAAAAAAATCTGCAAATCATCCATCTGATGAGCATCTTTTATCCAGAATATGTGGAGCTCTCTCACACTCTGCAATGCAAAAGGATGCATATAAACTCCTCTACTTGTATGACATGTCAGTTAAAGAAAAAAAAAGGGCAAATGATTTACATTGACGTTTCTCAAAAGAACACACGTGACTGGTTAATAAGAGCAGGGAAAGATGCTGGTCACCAGTCACTAGAGAAACACAAGGAACAGCAACAGTACGGCACTAAACATACCAGGATGCCTAAAACAAGCATTTTAAAAGGAGAAATAACAAATGTGGGCAAAGACATCGAGACATGGAAACGTTCACAATTTCCTAGTGGACTGTAAAATGATGTCTTCAGTGTAGAGAACAGCTTGATAGTTCATGTAAGAGTTCAACATAAAGTTACCGTATTGCTTGGTAATCTCATTCTTATGAGTGTGGTCAAGAAAACAGAATATGTATGTTTCTTGTATCTCTATGTTCACAGCAGCACTGCTCCTAATGGCAAAGCATGGGAAGTAGGTCAATTTTCCATTAGCAGATGAGTGACCAAACATAACTGTGGTACATCCCTGGGAAGGAATAGTATCCACCCACAAAGAGACATGAGTGATCAGCATACGCCATGGCATGCATGAAGCTTGAAAACCCTTTGTTAGCGTCACAAAAGGAACTAAGTATGAACGACTACTGTGTATTACTTCATTTTCATACATGTTATAGGCAAAACCACGAAGACAGAGAATAAATTAGCAATGATCCGGAGTTGGGGGAAGAGGACAATAGAGAATGAGTGGTGATAAGCACGAGATGTTGGGTGTTGAAAACACCCTGGGAGAGACAGTGCTTACGTGGCTGTTTGTGAATCATACCGGGGACCACTGACACACAGACTTCGAACAGGCAGATTTTATAGTGTGTGAGGTAGTTCAAAGCACAAAGGAAAAAGGGTTCAGAGACAGTTCGGCCTCATCCTCTTCTGTGAACGGCACCGTCAACAATACACGTAGGTGCTCGAAGTCACAGAGTGAGCATGGGCACAGTTGGGGGTGGGGCAGGCTTTTGCTCTGTAGCCCAGGCTGGTCTTCCTGACTCAGCTTCTCAGAGACCGGGCTTACAATTGAGCCACCCCCATACCTGGCTCACACACACACACACACACACACACACACACACACACACACGTAAAAACCGTCTGTTCTCATGACCCTCGTGCACACTTTCCATAGATGTGTTGTTCGGTGACACTTCCTGTCTCCTGGGCTTGTTCTCATCCCACGGCTGAGGTGTACTCTTAGCTTTGCCCTTGGCCTTTCATGGTTTCCCCTTTGAAGAATTTCTCCAGGGTTTTTAAAACTATATTTTAGAAAGGGACAGTCAACAATAGACCAGCAATTTCAAAATGAAAACTGGTCTTTCAGCACAGAATATCCCAGAAGTACTGGAATTAGGAAGCCTGGCATGGAGTGGGTCTGGCTTTGATGCTGTGTGGCATTGTGAATAGACAGTCTAGTGTGATTGGTTTTCTTTTGTTTTGTTTTTGACCCACATTCACACTGTAGCCTTCACCAGCCTGTACGTACTATGTAGCCCAGGCTGGCCTCAAACTCAACCTGACTCCTACTGGGATTACAGGTGTGTGCCGCCATGCTGGCCTCCTTACCGTTTTCTCTGATATTTCTCTGAGTACTAATATGTTGACCAGCCTTTCACCTTCATTTCCTTATGTGTATTCAGTACCAAATCTGCTCATCTTTATTTGTTTGTCTATCTGCCTTCTACAAAGTTGTGAGAGGTTCAGTCCTCTATTCCTTTACGTTCTGACTCATTGGTCTGGACTCAGGACTGTAGCTCAGGCTAGCCTCAAACCCAAGCACTCCTCCTGCCTCACTCTCCTGGGTGCTGAGATTATAAGCGTAAGCTCCCACGCCTAGCTCCATCTTTCAAGTCTTGACATAAATCCCATTTGGTCTTTCCTCATATAGTTTAAATGTTTCTACATTATTTTCTTTATCGTTTCTACACCTTTATTCATAAAGTTTCAGTGTACAGTTTTGTGTCCTTTAAGATGTCCCTCTTTTGTTACTGGGATGGTTGACACACAAAGGGGGACCCATGAGCGTCCTTTGTCTTTCTCTTGTATTAGCATTGTAACTGGTGAATCGGTTGCCACCGCTGGAGTTACAGGAATTTACCTGCGAAGTCCCCACAGCTGGAGGAGTGGCTTACACATGGCTGCATATAAAATTGTCCTGGAGAGCCTTTAAAAGTCCCAGTGCCCATGTCATACTGCAGACAGTGACGCCAGAAACTCTGAATTAGTGCTTGATGTTAGCATTTTATTTATTTGTTTGTTTGTTTGTTTGTTTTGAGTCTGAGAAGTGAACCTGTGGTTTCATGCCTACCAGACAAGTGCTCTGCAACTGAGCTACAGCCCTAATTCTGAAGCCTTCATTTTAAAATGTAAAGTAAAACGAAAGATTCGAGGATTTGTAAGGTTTGTACACTCCCCTGTCTTTCTGCGCCAGAGCTGGGATTACAATGCCTGCCACCACCTCAGTGGTATGTGAGGGGTGGGACTCTGGTTCTCACGCTTGTTGAGGGGGAGCTTTAAGGGCTGAGCTGTCTCCCGGTCCTTGTCTGTAGTCATTTTGACACCAGCTAGCTGATGGAGTTTGGCAGCAATAGTTCCACACACTGTTTTCTCTGTTTCCATCTCACCCTAGTCTTCCACTAAACCAGTAAGAAAAAGCGCAGACTACAACCAGCATTCTAAAAGCGAACGTGACAGTAGCCTGGGCTTGTTAAGCGGCCCAGCTTCTTGACTCCCATCACTACGGACTTCAATTGGTAACTGAAGCTGAAGACCAAACCCTAAAACAAAGGTTAACAAGCAGGAACGGAGTTCGGAGTTCGTGAACTCATGGCAGGTCTGTTTCCCAGGGCAGGTCTGATCACACTGCCTTCATCTGGACCCTCAATGGCTTCCATGTGCCTGAAGGAGGAAAAATCCAGTGTGACACAAAACCTCGTCCTGCCCTGCCTCCAGCTCTCTCTCACAGGAGTCCTGGGCGCCCTGCACTCCGTCCTGTAGAGTGCTACAGTTCCCCATATGCCCTGGCTTTCTCCAGGCCCTGCTGAGCTCATGTCTCATGTCATAGGGCTCCTATTGCTGTGAAGAGACACCATGAGCATGTCAACTCTTTTTCTTTTTTAATTTATTTTTTCATCTAAACATTTTTTTCATTTTACATACCAACCACAGTTACCCCTCCCTCTCCTTCTCCCACCCCCTCCCACCATCTTCCCCTACCCCATTCCCATCCACTCCTCAGAGAGTCAACAAAGCCTGGCATATCAAATAGAGGCAGGACCAAGCCCCTCCCCCCCAATTCAAGGCTGAGCAAGGTATTCATTCCACCATAGGGAATGAACTCCAAAAAGCCAGTTCATGCACCAGGGATAAGGTCTGGCCCAACTTCCAGGGGCCCCACAAGCAGACCAAGCCACACACCTGTCACCCACATTAAGAGGGCCTAGTTCTGTCCCATGCAGGCTCCCCAGCTGTCAGTCCAGAGTCGATGAGCTCTCACTAGGTAGGGTCAGCTGTCTCTGTGAGTTTCCTCAATCATGATCTCGACCTCCCTTGCTCATATAATCCCTCCTCTCTCTCCTCATCTGGACTCCAGGGGCTCAGCCCAGTTCTTGACCGTGGGTCTCTCAGCATCTGCTTTCCATCCGTTACTGGATGAAGGTACTATGATGACAATTAGGGTAGTCACCGACCTGATTACCAGTCCTGGCACCCAGTTCAGGGTAAACCAGTTCAGGCACCCTCTCCACTATGTTTAGGAGTCTTAGCTGGGGTCATCCTTGTGGATTCCTGGGAATTTCCCTAACACCAGGTTTCTCTCTAACCCCATAATGGCTCCCTCTATCAAGATATCTCTTTCATTGCTCTCCCTCTCCATCCCTCCCCAAACTCTACCATCCCATTCCCTCATGTTCTCATCCTCCATCCCCTCCACCACCACCCTTCCTCCTCCTACTCCCAGTTTCCCAGGAGATCTTATCTATTTCCCCTTCCCAAGGCGATCTATGTGTTCCTCTTAGGGTCCTCTTTGTTACCTAGTTTCTCTAGGGTTGTGGATTGTAGCCTGGTTATCCTTTGCTTTACATCTACTATCCACTTATGAGTGAGCACATACCGTGTTTGTCTTTCTGGGCCTGGGTTACCTCACTCAGGATGATATTTTCTAGTTTCATCCATTTGACCATTGTAGCTTGAGTTTTCTTGCCTGGCCCACGGTCAGGGCAAATCTCTCTCACCCGCCAGTCCCACAGCCACTCAGACCCAACCAAGTAAACACAGACTTATATTGCTTACAAACTGTATGGCCGTGGCAGGCTTCTTGCTAACTGTTCTTATAGCTTAAATTAATCCATTTCCATTAATCTATACCTTGCCACATGGCTCGTGGCTTACCGGGATCTTCACATGCGGCTCGTCATGGTGGCGGCTGGCAGTGTCTCTCCCTCAGCCTTCCACTTCCCAGAATTCTTCTCCTTGTCCCACCTATACTTCCTGCCTAGCCAATGGCCAATCAGTGATTTATTTACTGACCAATCAGCAACACACTTGACATACAGACCATCCCACAGCAGACCATGGCAACTCTTATAAAGGAAAACATTTAATTGGGGTGGCTTGTTTACAGTTCAGAGGTTCAGTCCATTATCATCATGGTGGGACATGGCAGCATGCAGGCAGACATGGTGCTAGAGAAGTAGCTGAGAGTCCTACATTCTGTAGGCAACAGGAAGTGGTCTGAGGCTCTGGGTGGCATCTTGAACATATATGAGACCGCAAAGCCCACCTCCACAGTGACACACTTCTTCCAACAAGACCACACCTACTCCAACAAGGTCACACCTCCTAATAATGCCACTCCCTTTGGGGGCTATTTTCTTTCAGACCACCACAGCTCCCCTTGTTCCCTCTGAAAGACTTGTCCTCCAAAACCTTTTCCCTCCCTCTCTCCTTCCTTCTCCATGAATTGGCTTACCTTTAGACCAGAACTCTGCTTCAGGGCCACCTTGTCTGAGCTCACCTTTCCACAGTGCTTCACAGAACTGCTGTTGCCCAAGGAGAGGTGACCGCTAGTCACACTATTTAGAACGAGGACACCAATGATGTTCAATACTGTCCTAGCAAGGAAGACTGATCTCTGTCCCTCACATTGGGAAAATGTGAAATACAACACAAAATAAAACATAATACAGAGCCCAGACTGGCCTTGAACTTGGGATCCTCCTACCTCAACCTTTTGGCATGCACTATCACTCCTGGCTAAAATGTTGTGTAATGTCTGGTAGGGGCCATTATTGGCAACTGCAGGGACTTGCAGTTGAACCCAAAGCTTTACCCATTAAACCCCCTCTTTTGAGCAGTCTCTGCTCTCAGACAATAGAGCTTTTCCACGGAGTCTGAAGGTCAGTCAGTCTTTTTTGGCAATTCTGGAGCTTTCTTCTCTCTTCAACGGGACTCATTAAACATGAGTGAATGAATGCAGGGTCCTGACAGTGTCTGGGAACAGTGGTGACATGCACATAAGGTCTGCTGTTTAGTGGCTGATATTGCACCTGGGGCTGAGTAGATGGCTGGCTCACCAAGAGCTCCATCCACTTCCTCTGCAAGCCTGAGGAGCTGTCTGGATTTGCAATACTCACAGGAAGGTCGGGTGTGGCCACAGGCGCCACACCATGGCTGGTGTTTGCTGGACATCACGCTCTAGATACAGCGAGAGACCCTGTCTTAGCAGACTATGGCAGAGAGTGACAGCATGCACACCAGTGTGCATAGCACATAGGTGATAACTCCATCATCCACGTTAACTTCTCATTCTGATAGGAATTCTATGGTCCACTGCTTGGAGAAGCCTGCATTCCTGACTTTACCACAGAGAAGAATTTCAGGATGAGCCAGTGGGAAGCACAATTGTGATTTATTAAGGAGAAAAATTTAAAACATAGGTTTAAACATGGGAGTTAATAGAAAGAGAGGTGTTCAGGGGAAAGGAAAAAGCACCTAAACCTGGCTGCAGTCTTCTTAAGAGAGTGTCTTTACACTTGTCATTTGCAGACTGCTGGCTTCTGAAGTTATGTCTTAGAGGGCTGGGTAGTTCTAGGCCACCTGGGTTATGATGGAAGTTAAGATGTTCTTCTTATAAACAAAAGTTTACTGTCTTACCTGTGAGAGTCACAGAAGGAATACGGCTGTGTATGCTCAGGCCTTGAACATGGGTCATTGTTAGTTTACATTAGTTTTCTTTATTGTGTGTGTGTGTGTGTGTGTGTGTGTGTGTGTGTGTGTGTGTGGAGAGAGAGAGAGAGAGAGAGAGAGAGAGAGAGAGAGAGAGAGAGAGAGAGAGAGAGAGAGGAGAGAGAGAATATGAGAAAGTGTGTGTGTGAGAGTGTGTGTATGTGAGAGAGCAAGAGAGAGCACGTGAGAGAGTGTGTGTGAGAGAGTGTATGTGAGAAAGTATGTGTGTGAGACTGTGTGTATGTGTGTGTGTGTGACAGCAAGAGAGAGCGTGTGAGAGTGTGTGTGTGAGAGAGAGTGTGTGTATGTGTGTGTGAGAGAGTGTGTGTGTGTATGTGTGTGTGTGAGAGTGTGTGTGTGAGAGGGAGAGAAAGAGAGAGAGAGAGAGAGTGTGTGTGTGTGTGTGTGTGTGAGAGAGAGAGAGAGAGAGAGAGAGAGAGAGAGAGAGAGAGAGAGGTGAGCTGACGCTGGTGCAGTCTGTGTCCTAGGACACACACCCACAGTTTGCCGTACAGCTTCTTGTGCTATGGCCTAGGTGCTGTGACCAATGCTTTGTCAGCAGCCCAAGCTTCATTCTTCTGCAGAAAGTCCCATCCTGGGGCACTCGCCCCAGCCTGTTACGTGTGTGCTGAATGCAGGATTAATGACGACGAGAAACGTGCCTGGTTCCCTGCACAAACGATGATGTCTGAGTGAAAGGGTGCCAAGCGTGGATTAGAAGCAAGAATGTGGGAAAGTGCTCAGGACGCCATGCTGGAATGATGAGCTGGGGGCCTATGTCTTGTCCACAAACAAGACTTTCTCTTGACTCACTTCATGCAAAATTGTTTTGTTTTTTAGATCCAGCAGGAAACAGGGATCCACACTGTAAAATCTGAGATGCTAATTTGGATCTGAGTAAATATTTGTCAGATTGGAGGAAAGTGGAGAGCAGAGAGTTGCTTCTCTTAAGCAGGAGGGATGATCACGGCTGCAGAACACCAGGCATTCTTCCCTGAGATCCCTCCCACAACGCTCCAGCCTTCTAGTACATCACATGCTTTAAGCTCTCTGTGAGGTCTGGCACCTTTGAGAATGGAATAAAGTGGGTTTGTTGTTGTTGTTGTTGTTTGTTTAGTTTAGCCCATGCCTAGTTAGGTTCACATTTTATTTAGTGTGGTAGCCAGTTTTTTGCTGCTATGACGAAATCCCTGAGAAAAACAAGTGAAAAGGAGGAACAGTTTATTGTGGTCTATGATTTCAGAAACTTCAGTCCATGGTATTAGACAGGTTCTGGGCCTGTGGCCCAAGCATGAGGTGACAGTACACTGTGGTGGGAGCATCTATCAGAGGACACTGCTGGCCAAGAAGTGAAGGGAGAGGAAAAGACAGGGCCCCAATATCCCTTTAAAGGGAATGCCCAATGGCCTAACTTCCTCCCACCAGCCCTCCTAAAGGCTCTACGTATGGTGACCAAGACCTTAACACATGGGCCTTTGAGCAACATTTCTCCAAACCACGACAACTGGCTAATTTATTACAAATGCATACAACATAACAAAATGATTATTTAGAAATAGAACTGAACTGTGAGGAATTTGTCTCGTTAGTGCAAATTTCCACATAATTTTTATTTTGGTAGGAATGCAATGGGCACGTTGGGTTCTCAATAGAATATTTTGCTGCAAAGAAAAGAACATTAAAGCATAGAGGGGGGGAGTGAAAAGCCCTAAAGAATTGATATTTATTTACTTGTTTGTGTGTGTGACTGTGTTCGAATGTGTGTGTGTGTGTGTGTGTGTGTGTGTGAGTATGTGAGTGTGTGAGAGTGAGAGAGTGAATGTGTGAGTGTGAGAGTGTGTGTGAGTGTGAGAGTGTGTGAGAGTGAGTGTGTGAGTGTGTGAATGAGTATGTGTGAGAGTAAGTGTGTGTGTAAGTGTGTATGTGAGAGTGAGTGTGTGTGTGTGTGTGTGTGTGTGTGTGTGTGTGTGTGTAGATTCAGGCATGCCTCAGCACCTCCGGGGAGAACAGCACTTTTGGGCGTCAGCTCTCTCCCTCGTCATCGGGGCAGAGGGTCTCTCACGTCTGTCATGCTTTGTGCCCCAGGCTCCCTGACCCCAGAGCTCTAGAGAATTCTCTCATCGGGGAACTAAGGTTGTCACATTTGCGCAGCAAGTGCTCTTACCTACTGAGTCATCGTGTTGGCCCCAAACCTGATTTTTGAAAGTTTGCTTTTTAATGTAAAATCCCAGCACCTTACTTTTTGTTGTTGTTGTTGAATTTTTTGTCTTGAGGAATATTCTTTATGGCTTATTCACCCAAAACTTTACATGAATCATTACTCAGAGAAATGCTTTTTACATCCAATTTCCAGGAACAAAGTTTTTTGAGACAGGATCTTGCCATGCATCTCTGGCTGGCCTGGAACTCAACATATAGACCAGGCTGTCTCAAACTCAGAGAGGCCCACCTGCCTCTGTCTCCTGAGTTCAAGGATTAAGGGAGTGTGCCACCATGCAGCTCTGGAAGAATTGCTCTTATTGTTTTTTAATTTTTAATTTGCTTTTATTTTTATTAAAAATCATTTTTTTCATAGACTATATTCTGATAATGGTCTTCCTTCCCTTCCCTCCCCTAACTCATCCCTACTTCCTCGCCCACCCAAATCCACACCCTTTCTTTCTCTTATTAGAAGCATCTAAAATAATTAATAATAATAATTAATAATAAATAAGATGCAAACAAACCTGGGGGTGGGAAGGAACCAAAGAAAATCACAAGAAACACATACACCTTCACACACACACAGAAACCCCACAAACACAAAATCAGAAACCATAACACATAAGCAGAAGCTCTGTGAGTAAGGGGGAAAAGCCCAGAGAAAGCGCTGTGAGACAAGAACCTCCAAAACCACCACTGAGTTCACCTTGTGTTTGCCCTCGACTGCTGTAAATGGGGCCTGCCCTTCAGTGTGCCTTGTCCACCCAATGAGACTCCTTTGGAAAAAAACGGATTTTTCTCTTTGCCAGGGGTTATCTATTAGAGACAGCTTCTGGGTTAGGGATTGGGCCTTGCATCTAATTTTCCTTTCTGCCCTGGAACCTCATCTGGCTTAGACCTGTGCAGACCCTGTGCATGCTGCCACGGGTCTCTGTGAGTTCATATATGTGTCAGCCCACTTGTGTTTAGAAGGCTTTGTTTTCTTAGTGTCCTCTGTCTCCTCTGGCTCTTACAATCTCTCTGCTTCCTTTTCCTCAGAGTTCCCTGAGCCGTGTGTGTGTGTGTGTGTGTGTGTGTGTGTGTGTGTGTGTGTGTGTGTGTTGGAGGTGGAGGGTGGGGGGTTGTGATTTGATGGAAACGTCCCATTTAGGACTGAGTGTTCCGTGTCTCTGACTCTCTGCACATCGTCCAGCTGTGGGTCTCTCTATTTGTTCCCATCTGCTGCAGGAGGAAGCTTCTCCGATGACAGATGAGCAAGGCACTGATCTAGGAATATATCACACACCCCCTCATTTGATCCTACCGATCCAGGTCCGCCACACCCCTCCTCTTCTCAGGACGTCCATACTATCTGTTCTATTTCCCCTTCCTCAGAGGAGCCTTCCCTCCCCCAGTCCTTTATTCTGTACCTAACCTCTGTGGTTATGTGGGTTGTAGCCTGTTTATTGAAGACTTAACAGCTAACAGCTGCTTATAAATGGATAGATAACCATATGTGTGGTTTTGCATCTGTTAACTCACTCAGGATGGTTTTTTTTTCCCTAGCTCCATCATTTGCCTGCAAATTTCATGATTTTTTAAATAGCTGAATAATATTCCACTGTATAAATGTACCACGTTTTCTGTATCCATTCATCTGTTGACAGACATCTATGCTGTTTCCAACTTCTAGCTATTATGACTGAAGCAACCATGAACATGGTTGAGGGCCCTGGAGACTGAGAAGCCTCTGGGGCTGCGACCCAGCCTTTGTGCTTCCTTTCTCCCAGGACCACAAGTGTTGCTGAAATCCAGGAGGGTCTGCTCTGGCTTTTTCAGTGGTTCTCTGGGAAGCGTGGGGGTGGGGTGGTCTCCCTGTACTGTTCTCAGCTTGCGAAGAAAGGGCTAGGAACCCACGCGATTCTCAACAATTCCAGTTTGAGTTTGTAACAGCAGCCGCTTTGCTCTTAAAATGATCCTGCAGCGCCGCCATGTGGCCTGAAGCCGGCAGCAAACCCGCCTGGAGCAACCAGTCTTTGCAATTATCAACTATGTCCTGGATTCCCTACTGTGGGCTCCCCACCCTCGGCTCCCCAGTTTTACTTCTGCTTTCATGTCATATGCACATGCATGACTTTATGTATCTGTATGAAGTCCAGGAACTACAAACGAGAGAAACACATGATACTTGGTTTTCTGAGACTGGGTTAACCTATTTAATACGAAGATCGCTAGTAGCATCCATTACCCACCCCCGCAAAACGAACAAACGAACGAACAAAAAAACAGAATTTCATTCTTTGTGGTTGAGAACAGATTCTACTGTTCACATGCATGCTCCATCTTCCCTCTCCGTCCCTCTGTTGTTGGACGCTTCTCAGTTCCATAACCCGTTGTCCTCAGCAGTGAGGCCTTAAACGCAGGCGAGAGCGTCTGTGAGAAGTTGACCTGGGTGGCTGTGATAACACACCTTTAGCTGGTCCATATGGTGCATCTGTTGTGTGCAGAGCTCAGATGACTCCTCTTTTGTCTGATCTTCCCTTTAATGAGTGGAGGACCAGCACAGAGAAGAGGCTTCTGCCTCCTCAGGGCCCCATCCCCTGGGCACCCAGCCCTAAAGTCAAAACACCATTGGAAAATTCAGGAGCCAGCAGTGGACATGAAGAGGGGCCGCTTTGCAGTCAGTTAACCAGGCCTGGGAGACTGGCAACATTCAGCCAGGCACTACCAACATGCCACCACAGGGAAAATCCAATCATTTTCCCAAACCTGATTCAAGGGTCACAGCTGAGCATCAGACACAGGGCACCTCTTGAACACACAATCTGGGAGAGGCAGGCATAGTCTATGGAGAGGCCACATTCTCTTTGCAGGTGGAGCCCCTAGTCCCATGCAGTATGCATCAGAGATCCAGCACCCACCACACATGCTCAGTCTGTAAGGAGCCCATGTTCTTTTGGCTGGAGCACATAGTGCACACCTGCTCCTCTGATGCATATGACATTTACAGTTTTTTCTCTCTTAGGTAAACATAGGATCTCATTGGCCCACCCTGCTCTAATGTTAGATTATAAAAGTTTAAGACTGAGTCTCAGTCACTGGACATTTCTCTTCCCACTGTTAAAATTTCCTCTCTTTCTGTCAGCTAGTGTATTATTATTTTTGACTTGGAATGATTTTTATGAGTAATAGTGTATTTACTATATGTTGCAGATACTGAATGCAACTCACATTTTAAGATCATGTTCACATGATGTCATCAGCCAGAGTGTCACGAGCATACTGTTCTCCACACAGACTCTTCTGGTGCATTGTATTATATTGTACTTTACTTCATCATATTCTATATACTCTCCTTTTTTATGTATTTTGAATTTAGTTTTCTATCCCTTCCTTCAGTATCCACTCTTGTTTGCTATGCAAGTGAAAGAACTTTGCATTGTCTTTTTTTCTATGATTTCTGGGTTTCGAGCCATGAGATGGTTCAATGGGTTATGTTGCCTGGTGCCAAGCCTGAGGCCCTGAGTTTGATCCTGGAAACCCACAGGATGGAAGGAGAAAACCGACCACAAAGTTGTCCTCTGTTATCCACATGGGTACTGTGGCACACATGTGCCCCTCTTAAATGAATAAATAAATAAATGGGAAAAAATTAGAAAAGTAATGAATAATGGCATCCATTCACAGCTCATACTCAAGAAGTATGAATGTTTTCTAATATTTAGTACAATTATTTTTAAGTATGCAAAAGCATTATGTACAGGGTATCATACTGAATTAAAAGATGATATACCCTTCTGCACAGGATATAAAATAATAATCCATGAAAGTACCCAGAACTACATTTTTTAACTAATTAATCACATGCCAGAAAGTTCCTTACAGAAAGTTCCTTGCAGAGGGCACACCAAGTTGGGATCTGAGAAAAACATGACCTATGCCAAGATTTCCCAACACACAGTAATTTAAACTACCACCCTTTAAACCAGCAGAGGTATTCAACTTACTCCCCACGAAAATCAAAGGAAGCAGTGGAGGAGATTTCAGAGTGATTTCCTCGGTCTTACTGTGCACATAGCTCTCATTTTCAGTAGACCGTTAGGGGTTTTAGGAAAGATGACTTTAAGTCTTGGTCCAAGTTGCTTCTTGACACCAGACTCAAGGCAGCCTTGGAGGACTTGTTGCCTCTCACCTGATGCGCTGTCTGTCAAACACACTTTCTCTTCAGCAGACACCTGCTGCTGCTTTGGAGTGAGACTGCTTTCCTGAGTGTTAGGTCCAAAGCCGCCCCCAATGGCAGTGCTGGTGGTAATGTCCTAAACAGAAAGACTTTGGCCAGGTAAACAGAGGGGTTGTTATTGGGTAAAGAGGGGGCTAAAAGGAGGTTTCTGTTTGCCAAGAGCGTCCCTTGATCCTCCCCAAAGGTCAACTACCATGGACAAGGGCATCTAGTTCTGGGTCAACCCAAGCAGCCTGTATCAGCTCAAAGACCCCACCCTGCTGACTGTCTCATAAAATCCACTTGCTTTTCCACCATCTCTGCCTCACCCCCGCACCCAGACAGCCTTGGCAGTTGGACCCCCAATACACTTTTCTTTCTAACCATGGAGTGGTCCTGTTTGGTGCTTTCACTGCGCTTACACGGAGTACATGTTAACCATAGACAGAGAAGACAGGCAGGCTTCCATGGCCACTGAGCCTAGCGCCCTGCCTCTTAGTTCTGGTTGCCATAGGAAGGGGAGGCACCATTGCAATTGCTGTTTAGTGAATGAGGAAACAGAATTACAGAGCTTAAGGCAGTTCTTCGGGTGCAACTCCATGGTAGAGCACTTGTCTAGCGTGGATTCCACCCTCAGCAACACACACACACACACACACACACACACACACACACACACACACACACACACCGTCCAGGGTTGTCAAGCTGGTCAGGCACCCTGGGACTGCCATCTTGGGCTACACTGTTTCTTGCTCTAACACAGCTCCTTGGGACCTGCCTTGCTAGTATTCTGCAGTCTTAGGAGTCCCACAGTTGAGACGAGTTCTAAATTTAGAATAAAAATGACCAGAGTGCTTTCCAAAATTGGAAAATGAATTTTCCATCCTGCCTTCTAGTTAAAAATTCTTGAATTGTCTTTCAGTGGCTGGATGTTCTGCTCCAAGGATGCTGTGCATTGACCTGCCATGGCCTAGCTGGTTTGAGAAGAAGACCTTGGGATAAGCAATGACCTGGACATTCAGAATAAAATAAATCAAGTTGTTGCAGCAGCAGGTCAGAGAAGAATTAGCATTATAAGTACCAAGCAGAGCTTGGCCAGCCACGGCGAGCATCTACAAGCAGGATCCACTAAGCTCACATAACCTGGGCAAGGATGTCAGTCAATCTCATTGTATCCCCAAGAAGAGGAAGAGACAGCAGCAGGCTGAGCCAGGAGCTTTACAGATTAGATGACCTTTGAAAGTTCGTATTTTTATCCCATTTCACCACCAGAGAAGTACAGCTCAGAGAGAGAAAGCCAGTGGGCCTCGGGGCATAAAGGATTGATGTGGCCACATACACAGCCACATCTGTCTCCAAATCTCCTATTCTCTTTATTTATATTGCACCAACTGCTTTTTGGTGATTGATGCTCAAATAACATTTAAGAAATGTATTTTTCAGATCTCTAAAACTGTATCTAAAATTGCCTATGATTTGAGCACAACTGTGAGTGTTAATGATGAAGCTGTGTAGTGAGGCCGTGGAGAGTGAGGGTGCTAAAACTGTGCAGCTGAAGGGGACCTGGACTCCCTCACGGCTGGACTTCAGACGTGGTCCTTCACCTGCATGTTCACTAACATTCTCATCATAAAATGGAGTCACACAGGTATAATGGAATACACACCGTAAAAGGGAGTCTGTTACTTTGTTATGCTTACTAAAAACATTAATAAAAATAGCACAAGAGGCCAGCAAGATGGCTCACCCGGTAAAGGAGCTTGCAGTGCAAGCCTGAAAACCCAAGTTCAATCTTTAGAAACCTCATAAAGGAGGGAGGAGACAACTGACTCCACAAAGTTGTTCTATGGCCTCCAGAGATGCACTGTGGCACGCACCTGTCCCCATCACATCCCACATAAGCACACATTAATAATAAAACAAAATTTAAAGATAGCATGGAGGTAATGCATTTCACATTTGTTAACTTGAACTCATTGAACATCTGCTGCTTTCTTGTTCATAGTAAAAGTTCACTAAAACCAAAATTATGGTTAAAGAAAGCAACTAACCCCTCAAGTGAGTTTATAAACTTTCTGGCAACTTTCATTTTGGATCACACTTTCCCCAAAAGTTATGAAAAATATAAGGAAATATACAAAGCTCAAGGTAAGATGATTTCCATTAAAATTCTTCTGTGTAACCTCACAATTGTTGTAATAAATGGTTGTAATAACTCAGCAAAATGGAGCGATTCTTGCCTCACAGAGCTGGAAGTGTCTAATGAGATATTATATGTACCATGCTTGAGACATCGCAAAAAAGGAAGATGTTAGCAAAAGTTCACTATATCTATTGTATCTAATGATCTGGCTGATGGGTGCTGATTATGTATCAGCTGTCATCTGTGGTGCTATTTGTGGGTGATTACAGAGTTCTGCCGAATTCTGTAAGCCCCATCTACTCAATAACTTAAAGAGGACTTGTGTGGGTTCAGTATTAACAATCAATCTTTACCCATGTTCAGGGTGGGTCTTCCTGCCTCAGTTCAATGTATTTGGAAACTCCCTCAGAAACGCACTGGGCGATGTGTTCCCATGGTAACTCTAAATCCTGTCAAGCTGACAAAGAATATAAAATAAGGAAGATGTGAATTATAGAAATATTTCCGAATATCAAGCCCAACGACTGTCTCATATTGGTGCTGTAAAATAAACTGTACATGTATGGTGTCTTAAGAACAATTTCCAATGGAGACGGACTCATCGCAGATACTAGTATCTGCAGAAGCTCACGTCTCTCATTTAAAATGGCTGCAGCTGCAAAATTGTTTTCTTACTGGGTCAACCCTCTTGGAGGTAAATTTTCATCTTGATGGGATCACACAGAAACGCACAGGGACCTGGGCTGAGAGGCTCCACACACCCAGATTAATTGCCCTCTGACCCCAGACACCAGACTGAGCCCTGAGGAGATGGACTACACCATCCATGGAAAGGGATGTCTGTGCAGCCCACACACGTGGGCTTTGGCTTGGTCTAGCCCATTAACCAATGTGTTTGCTCACTCGGGGATATGTCCAGCCCCTAGATGTTACTTCACCTAACTGAGTTTGTGTCTGACATTCTGATCAGCTAAAGAGCAGACACTGTGCAGGGTGTATGGAGAGAGAGGTGCTGCTTGCGTTAGGTGGAGACTCCACGCCAGCACTCTGGAGGCTTCCTGCTGTCTGCTGGTTGGTCCAGGTGGACCCTATGGGATGCTGAAGTCAGCTGTACACCTCTTTTCTTAATCCTGCTATGATGGTTAATATTATTATCAGCTTGACAAGAAACAAATTGTGCTGTAAGCGCCCACGATGATGACAGAGCCACCCCAGCCCCATGCCTTCCTGCCATGCTGGACTGTATTCTCTGAAATTCTCACAAGGCAAAATTAGTCACGGCAACCTTGTTGCCGCTGTCAGATGTTTTTATCAGTCATGAGAAAATCCAATGAGCTGTAAGGCTGTTACATTGTCTTATTTGGGGAGTATGGTTAAGAAGAAAAGAACAGTGTATAGGCTCGCTGTGTAATGTTCACTGTGGATACAATTATTGTGTACATGCTCACCATGTACATATTCACTGTGTACATGCTTACTATGTGCATGTTCATGTTCACTGTGTACACGCTCACTATGTGCATGCTCATCACTGTGTACATGCTCACTATGTACATGTTCACTGTGTACACGCTCACCATGTGCATGCTCGTGTTCACTATGTACACGCTCACTATGTGCATGCTCATATTCACTGTGGACACGCTCACTATGTGCATGCTCATGTTCACTGGGTACACGCTCATTATGTGCGTGCTCATGTTCACTGGGTACGTGCTCACCATTGCATGTTCATTTCGGACACGTTCACAGTAGATTTTTTTCCCTGTATATATTTCTGATCCATAGTTGATTGACTTCATGAATGTGGGACCCACAGATGTGAAGGGTCAATTACAGTTGTAAGGTTTAAAGTTGTAATATTTTTAAAACTGGCACATTCATGTAAACCCGATGGTGCTGCCGAACAAACTCACACTAGTGTGTTCAATTTCTACTCAAACAATACACATTGAAGATCATTTGTGACTTGCATCACATGTTTATCTGATTCCTATGAGTTTTTTTTTAAAGTACACAGGGAGGTTTTATTAAACTATAGTGCTTACAGGGATGGTTGCATTTTTACATTATGAGGTAGAACTGTTTATCATTTAATTGCAAATGTTTTGTCAGTAGAGAACTGAAACTCACTAGAGGGCGACTATTCATTTTCTAAAATAAGATTTATAAACTGGATTACAAATTAAAGGAAAATCAGATTTTAAATCTTGTAGCAAATGAAATGAATATTAATTTTGAAAACAGAAATAGTATTTGAGTAATATTCTGGTGTGTGAAAACCACTCCTGAGAATATTTAACCATCTTTTCCTGTCACCTGCCTCTATGTAGCTCGTCCCCAGCACTTGGTAAACATGTACAGTTGTAGAGGCCACAGCTGCTGTTGAGACCCCCTTTCTCATGAGACCGGACTTTGCTGGGGCAGGGACCCGCCTTACTTCTCTCGGTACTAAGGGGTCTCAGGACGTTTGCTAAAGGAGTCCAGAGCAGAGAGCAGACTGAAGAGGGAAGGGCCAGGGCTGGGGCAGGTGCAGAGGGGAGGCTGAGCCTGTTCGGCTGGCCTGGCCCGGTTTCTCAATGGCTTCTCCTTCAGGGTTCACGTGATTCTGCAGCTGCTGTGTTCCGGCCTTGGCTGGTGTTTTCTGAAGGGTGTCTTCTCTACATTCCAGACACCCACTCACCGATGAGTTTATTACAACACTCACCGGGGAGTCATTTGTAGAGGGTTTCACTGACGCATGTCACTGTGTGACCTGAAGCAGCTGCTCCTGGACCACCAGAAGCCACTGTCCCAGGGAAGCGACAACTGCTTCCTTCACAGTTTCAGAGGGAGTGCCCTGGTCCATTTCCTGCCACCATAGCTGATTATTACTGTAAGTGGAATAATTTGTAAAGAACAAAGATTTATTTGGCCCGTGGGTCTGAATGTGAGGGTACCTGAAGGCAGGCTGTCACGCCATTGCCTGTGGGGACTCTGCAGGGTTCCATAGTGACAGAACAGCACACAGCAAGACAGAGTACACAAGTTCAACTCTCTCTCCCTCTTATCAGAAAGCCACAAATCCACTGGGTTATCCCCCCATCTTTTTGGACTCCCTGAACCTTAGTCTCTGCTAAGGCATCACCGACCGAACACAGTAGTTGGAGTAATTTCCCATTTTCTAAACACTCACACAGAGATTCACTTTCCAATAAAGTTTTGAGAAAGACATTTAAACTAGAGCAGAAAGTAAAATCAAGTGTGAGTATTTGGGTATAAATAATCTGTTCCTTATCCAGTGCGTTTATGTTTTTAATTTGAAGAATACTTTATTAGTTTCTGTAATCAAACCTCAGGTAGACAGTATCTCACATACTCAGAGCTGCATGGTGACAAATGGGAAAAATAAGTTTAAATTTTCAAGACCAATATGGTTATCAATTTCTATGTAATGCTAACACAACATGGTAAATTGGGATGTGTTTTGCCCAAGTTAACAGCATGGCTAAAATTTCAAAAATTCAAATTGTGTGTGTATGTGTGTGTGTATGTGTGTGTGTGTGTGTGTGTGTGTGTGTAAAAGAGCGGTAGTGTTATACTCCAGTGGCAGCAACAGCTTTTCCAGGTTTTACAGTTATTTGAACAAAACTGTAGAGACACTGAGTGTCCTCCATTAAAAGAAAAGAAAAAACAAAATCCCAGAGAACAGCACATTTGTTGCTGTTATCTGACACTGTTTTCAAAATTAGCTTCTTCAGTGGTCATCTGCAAAGAACACATGCTTGTAACATTGAGAAAGCTGGCCCCTCTGTGCATCGGGAGGCAGGTGCAGGCTGTTTTACACCTGCTGGTGGGAGATGTAGGGCAGCGCTGTCTTCCATCTGCGACACCAGAAATGGAATCACTGGAGACTTGGTTCTACTTCTCCAGCAGAGGGCACAGAGGATGATGGAGTTCCTCTTCCGCTGCCTTCCACAAAAGAGAGCTTCTCTTCTGCTATCCCAAACCACAATAGACCATCCAACTCAAAAGTCCCTCCTCACTACTTTCTGTGTGTTTCTCTATCCATCTTCCTGACTTCCTCCCACTCTCTATGGCTTTGTGTGTGTGTGTGTGTGTGTGTGTGTGTGTGTGTGTGAGAGAGAGAGAGAGAGAGAGAGAGAGAGAGAGAGAGAGAACTGGTTGCTTGCCCTGCCTCTCAATCTATGTTTGATTTTACTTAATCTTTTAAAAGGGTGTGATAAAGTTGAACCACACCACAACTAGAAACAGGTTTTTCCATTAAATAACACAATCTCAGGGTTCATAGTGTAATCAAATATTCTGTAACAGTAGATGATGTGCAGGGTTGTCCATTATGGTAGGGGCCATGGGGGCATTCCACACATAGTCCTACTCCAAGAACAGAGCCATATTCACTCAATTGTGTTTACTCTCAACATGACAGGACCCAGAATCACCCAGGAGACAAGGCTTTTTGTGTGCCTGTGTTCTGGGGGGTGGGGGTATGTAGGTTGGGTTAATTAAGGTGGGAAGACTCACCCCTAGAAGTGGGTGGCAACATTCCCTGGGCTCGGGTCCTAGACTGCACACAGAGGAGAAAGCTCATCACTGTTCATCCACTGCTTTCAGCTTTAGGACTGCAGATCCAGTGGAGCAGCTGTCTCAAACCCTTACCCCCAGGGCTTCCGCTTCATGATGGACTGTGAATGAATAAAGAGAATGCAGCTGCTCCTAGGTACGGTTGAGAGAAGGTTTGCGGTAGATAGAAGGGAGACAACAGCCAGTGGCCATGGTGTAGAAGAAGTGCTGGTAGTTTGATATCTTCAGTGGCCCTGTGGGAAGGGACAGACTACGGCAAGGCAAGAGTGCCCTTTCTGAAGCCTCTCCCCAGAGATATCATTTGAGCCGGTACAGTCTGGAGCTGGCAGAGCTGAATTTAGGTAATTTCCCCAAGGGCACAGCAAACAGGACCTTCCAATCTCTGGAGCTTTAGCTGGTCTACACTCCCCATTCATAGGACGCAGCAGGATGTTCTACCTGATGCTATAACTAGAACACAGTGCACCCAAGGACAGCGGAGCAGATCAGCACACAAAGCCGGGTGCTTTGGGAACTCCATGCCCTGGTTTGTGAGAAGCAGACATTTATGCCCACTGTGTGTTCACTGTTACATTGACAGGAGCAATTAACATTGGCACCAGTTTACAACTGTAGAACATTTTACAATGTGCAGCACATTTTGAGTGAATGCTTTTTTTTTTTTTTTTTTTTTTTGGTATTTGTAACCACATATCCACATGTAACAGTGAACAAAGGCACCATGGGATGTAACACACAGCGTGCTGTTCTATCTGCAAATATGGTACTATCATCTAGCTATCACCTATCATCCGTCTGTCCGTCCGTTCGTCCGTCCATCCATCCATCCATCCATCCATCCATCCATCCATCCATCTTGGGACCAGTTATCCTTGAATTCACTCTGTGTGGGAATGACTGAGTTCTTAATCCTCCTGCCTCCACCTTCCAAGAGCTGAAATTACAGACAAGCATCACCACGGCAGCATTTTGTTTTATTTTAGGCATATTATAGGATCTTCAGACTGGACACTGTGTTCAGAACTCTTCACGAAGCTGAGGAAGCCCATGTGAGAGGTCCAGGGTCCCCCAGCTGCTGTGGGAGTGTCTTTGTTTTAAGCCACGTGACTTCCTTAAAATTAATCTTTGCAAACCAAAGAAAATAAAGCTTCCACCGTGACTCTTTACCTCAGGGACCCATAACACTGCGTCTGTGGCATTATGGCATTATCTGAGGCTGATCTGGTTCTATCTCTTTAAAATAAAAAAAAAAAAAAAGGCAGCTAGGTAGGGGGAGCTGTGACTGCCGCACTCTCCTGGCCTTGCACTGGATGCAGTGGCGGTCACGCTGGGACCTGCTGATGGTCCGAAAGACACACAAAGGCCCAGCGGCCGGGTTGATGACGGCCTCCCCGAGTCTCTGGGGGTCCCTCCGGTGCGTCTAGTCTAGGAGCGGCTGCATTGGACGCTGTGTCCTGGTGGAGCCGGGCGGCGCAGTCGCCCCTGCAGCTGCTGCTAGCCCGAGGCTGTGGACCACGGTACTCAGCATCTGTGCCCCGGGGAGGACAGGGCAGCTCCGCGCCGCCGGCCGCGGTGCACCGGTGAGGAATTGTGACTTACCATTGCACCCTCGGGTGGGGCGGCTCCCGCTCTGCCTCTTGGTCTTAGTTCCAGAGGGGCTCTGACTGCAGGCTTTGTCTTTTTAATTTCCACTGCATATTGTAGAGGGTGGTCACAATGGGCCCACTGCTGTAATGAAGAGTGGGGTCCGGACTCTTACACAGTGGTATTCTCAGAATAGTTTATTGCTTAATCTGTATGCGCCCTAATTTTAATAGCGGGTTCTTAACCAGCCCGTTTCTCGGTTACCTTATATAATGATACCCGAAAGCCTTTTGGTGAAAACCATTTTTCGTTTTTTCTTTCGTTCTAGTAAATAATTAAATTCTTAGAAAGAGTTCTGTAATTTTAGCAAAATTCTCTCCCTCTCTGCTGTCCTCTTTGCTTGCCTGCGTTTTCCTTAAAACAAGGTCAGTATCTCAGTCAAGAGTGTTGCCTTCAAGCCTAATATGAGGATAATTTTGGCTTTAATCTTCCTTCCTGTGTCTCTGAAAATGGGAAAAAGTCTCTTCCATTTCAGCCAAAGACAGGGTCAGGGTTGATTCCAGGTGTTTTCCAAGCACAAGCTGTCACAAACCTGCATTGCTGGGAAACTCTTTATTTCTGCACCAACCCAGGTAATTCACACTCAGTCTCATCTATTTGTCCTACGACAAATTTGTAAACTGCCCACCAGCAGCCAGATGTGTATTAGGGCCATGTGGGTGTCCCCCTGTCTCCTGAGTTTCACTGATGACCAACCAGCTTTCTTTCCTTTGTCTTGCCACTTTCTTCTTTATCCTTTATCTCTCTTGGCTTTTGGCTGCCCAAGTTTCCCCCCTATGATCCTCAAGACTTCCTCTTTCACAGGAACCAAGCGAGCTTATTCTGTCTTCCTGTGCCCCTCCTGTTTTGCTCAGTCTGTAAGTAGAGCTGTAAGAACTGCTGGATGCTGCTCTGATGTTTCCTATTCTTCACATAAGAAGAAAAACCCAGTCACAGCTTTTGAAGAACAAAGAAGGCTTACAGGAGGTGTCCTTTGTTTTCTGCCAGACTCAACCGTCCGCTCAACTGATCTTCATGCCACAGCCCCTCAGAAGTCACAGTCTCTGTTTCCCTTCTGTCCAAGACACTGATGGTCATTGCTCACAGGACGGTGGGATCATTGAGACACCAAATGTTTGCGAAGATAGCTAGCTTGGACTAGGCAGAGTGTGGCTAGTTAGTATTTGATTCATTCCCATTCCATCCATCCATCCATCCATCCATCCACCCACACATATGTCTATCTACTCATCTATAAAACAAGCCAAATAACTTTGTATATTAGTTCTCCCTCAAAAACTGAATTTAGAAATGGACTTTTGGCTGAGTGCATCTTTAAAAACTCTTGCTTTGGGCTAAATGCTATCCATTGTTCTACCAAGCTGTCTTTATATCTTTGACCTATAAAAGTAATGCTGAAATTTCCTCACTGCCACAGGACTGTTCTCTGGGGAGAAGGAGGCTGATTCCTCTTGCATATCTCTCCCTAAACACATCATGGTGGCAGTAGCAAGGACTGTAGTGGCCATGTCCATCAGGAACCCAAGTAAGCACAGTTAAATGTGATCAAATGTGCCAAATTGGAAGTCAGAATACATCCTGTTGCTATTCTGATCTTGGACAGCCCCAGAGGCCATTCACTCTTTAAAGGCATTGCCAATCCTATAACTTTTTAATTTCTACTTTGTCTGTCTTCCTCCTTTCTCTTTGCTATTTGTCCTTAAACTCTATGCTTAACATGTGCTGGATTCCAGTGTCTAGGAGGGAGATGTTGTACCCTTCCCTGAGAGATGGAACACAGAGAAACTGGAAGAAGCGCAGGATCGGGGACCAGAAAGTGTGGCCTTGGCTCTGTTCACTTCTCTTTGTGCTCATCAGAAAACCATTTATCCTCATCGCTAAGATAAAAGGTTTGGGGGAGAAACTCTAACTTTCGTTGGAGTCCTAAGTATATGATCTGGACAGCTCTTTCTGGACCCTCCTCACTGTCTCAGAAATAATCAAATAAAATACTTTTCACTTGCGAGATCAAAATGAGAAATGACTCAATAGCCCCATTCCGTAGGTTACAAAATGCCAGCTTAAATACAAAATGCAATAGAAGCCCAGCACACTCTTACATGTAAAGGGAGAGATTGATTCAGTGTAGCTTTTCTTGCTGAAGATCTCCGAGTTCTTAGATACTCAAACCCCAAGTTCTGGTTCTTGGTGTGGTGTTTTCCCGCTGCACGTAGGATTTAGGGTGATAGGAAGCCTGAGATCACAGTGATTGCCAGGTTTGGGTGGAGCTATCTTTGGTTCCCTTACAGCAATGTAGTGCCCAGCCAGACATTTGTTTAAAAAATTCTGCTTCTAGTCTACCTAGTCTACGTAGTCTACATAGTCTTTCACTTTTTCCAAAAAGACAAAAGCTTAAAGTAAGTCAGTCACCTTAGAAGTGGTGGTTTAAATTTCATAAGCATCTTTATTTCATCAAATTACTGAGTACTAGAAGGGAGCGGGCATGCCAATCTTGTATGTAGCTGGAATTTGTGTGCACATCTCCACAACAGTAGATTTAATGTTTCCCCTTGTTTAACATGATGATACACTTAACCATTAAAATTTCCCAGTAAAACAAAGGAAATACTGGATAAGACGTACACACGCTAAAATACTAGTCACTATCTGAAATTGAAACTTGACTAGGTATACATATATTTATAACTTTCATTTTCTACGTCTTACAATACTGCAGAAGCAAAAATTTAATTGTCAGATTAAACAATAGCTGCTTTGCCCTTAAAGCTATGAATTTGTTATACTTTGAAGCTCAGTCTATAAATTCTATTCAGTCTATGTCAGCTTCCTATCAAAACCCCCTTGATTTTTATTTATCAGTGTTTTGTGAAATGTCTATGTTGAGTGACTGCTTTAGGAAAATTGTAATCCCGAAGGACATGTTTGTTCAACTCATTATTATATTGCATAGCGTTTCTGGTGTTTAATGCAGTCGCACTCTAGGCTTCCGGCTTTTGAAATGCAGCTGAGAACAGATCAACAACCCCACTTTGGAGATTAGGTCACAGGTGCCTAAGCCCCTGGCATGGTGGCACACGGTGGTAGGCTTCTCCAACAAGGTAGCTTTTTAAAAGGTGAATGAATTCTTTATGTCTTCCAAAAGCACATAATTATTCATCAACTCTTGCCAAATTTAGTAGATTTCAACCATATTTAATATTATTCTTAGCAGCTTTACCAAGATATTATCCATATAACATCCAGTTTGCTTCCGAGTTACGTTTCTGTAAAATTTTATCTGTGAGTATAGACGGCTTTTTTTTTTTTTTTTTTTTTTTTTTGGCCAGTGCAAGACCCAGAAACACGATGACACGGGATCAACTTGAACTTGATTCAAGATATAAAACTAGGCGTTTGTTCTTAGGACCTGGAAAAGAGATTGATTATATGCGTATTGGTGCAACGGGCTGAATTGCTCACATTATTGAATGCCTCCTGTATCGGTGATCCAGAAAGCCTGAGAGGAGCCAGACAGCTTTGAGGAACTGGCAGCAAAGGAAAAGAGAAAGGCCTGGTTCTCACACCAGGCTTCAGAACTCCAGGGGAAACACTTGGGTGTTTTTCTCCTGTGACCTGAAGTAGGGTGTTTTCACAACTGTGCGTGTTCCAAGGAAATCCCTGTGTGCATGTGTGCACACTGAGTACCCTTCACCTTCAGCTTCCCATTGTGGTGGTGGGTGAATGCGTTTTGTTTCTGCATTTGATTGCAGAGGCTTCTGAGGCCGAAGCTGGCTGTGGTGACCATGGCCTTTTCTACAGCCGATGGCCCATAGTACTGCCGTTTGTGACACAGACAGTACCTACTGTGCTAGATCCTGGTTTGGTTTGTTGATTCGGAGGGTAAATTCATGTGACTTTTCCATTTTGCAAAGATTCTGTTTCAAGCCTGTTCATTCTTTGCTGACTCATGCTCTGCTCTGACCTAAGAGGATGGGGTGGTCCCTCTTGGTAAATCAGTGGAGGAGGAGGAGGGCTAGAAGTCTGCCTGCATGCGGCTTCTTGTTTCTGTGTTGAAGACGTTCCAGGGCAAGTGTTTGCCATGCCTGGGGGTTTACTGCTTGTGACTTTGTTTGGCAGTGTGGATTTTCAGTTCTCATCCACAAATGAATGTGTACCCTGCTCTCAGGAGGGGGCCAGGTGCTGTGCTATGCCTGTTGGCTATAAATGGGTTAAACAACTGTTTCCAGGGCCCTGAGGCTATTCTGAGAGGTTAAACTGCAGAGAGCTGTGGCTGCCCAGATGTACTGCAGCACCACGAAGAGCCTCAGGAGGAGACAGCCACTGCATCCCACCCACGTCCTTCCACAGAGCCTTCACTTCCCTTGGCCCTAAGTGTTTCAGGTCTATTCAAAAGGCCCTGGAATTTCACAGAATCCTATATAGGATAAAGCACTAAGGTGGCCCTACTTACGTTTTTTTTGTGGGAAGGCCCTTCTCGTTTCCATGGTAACAGCCAGGTGTCTGTTCTGATTCCTAGGAGGTCTGCTTTGACCTTGCTGCTTCAGTTCAGTTGATTGCAGTCTACTTCCCTTTTGTTTTCCACACTTCATTCTCTGCTCACCTCTACTGAAGCACAGCTTTGGATTAAGGGATCCTGGCTAGTTGTTTGGTGATTGTGCCTTACCCCCGGACTCACGGTTGTTTATTTCAAGCTGAGCAATTCACAGACACTTTTGCATCAGTTAGAGAGTAGAGTTGGCATGTCTTTCCTCCTGCTCCTCAAATGAAACCACACAGTGCCAAATCTTGCCGTGACGCTCAGGTTGCCAAAATAGGATATTTTTGCTGAGAAGGCGAAGAGATCAGAGCATAGACACGGTGCTAATCTCAATCGTGGACGGAAGCTCCAGATTTTGGAGCCAAATGAGTGATTGATTCAGCAGCTGGCCAGGAGAAGTGTCCAGCCTCATTCCCCCACGGCTGTTTCAGGGCACCCATTGCTTGGGCCTGGGGAAAGTGTGTGAATTGGTAGACAGAAGCCATTTCATAGGTACATGTAATGTAATGTACATGAGCAAAGACAGTGGCATCTAGAATTTGCACAAACTGCCTGCACTGCTGGGTGCCTTCAGACACAGTTCTGGTTTTTATGGAGACACTGCTCATGGATGGCACACAGCCCTGATTTACAGATGTGGAAAGTTAGGCACAAAGAAACTGCAGAATTCGAAAGTGGTGTGAAGGCTCCAGAAGGCTGTGTGATGTTTTGTTCTTTCTCAAATGACAGGGACCAATGGCTTCCCTTACCTTTGAGGGAGGTAGGGGAGGGCAAGAGGTCCTCTAAATGATTTGTTGTTCCCAGGGAACTGGTCCTCTCTGATGGAGCTCTGGTGCACTGGCCCAGTTTTCATCCTCCACATTTACTCTAACTTCCTGCTTCCTTGTGATCAGCCCTCACGGAGTCCGCCAACGGCAGTAGTGTTTTTCCAGAACCAACAGGTGCTGTTTCTCAAAGCCCCTGTGCTCCCCCTTCACTGATTACCCTCCCATCTCCATTCATCGTTTCTTTGGAGTTAATTCCATGACCCTACTTCTCAGCTCGTGAAATTAAAACTTAACCCAGTCTTCAATCATTCTTTCTTCTAAATAAAATCATTGAAGACCATAAGTTGTCCCATAAATGTACTGCTCCCAATTTTTAATGATGAATCCACATGTGAGGACTGTCTTTGGAGGGCATGTGTATCCAGTCCAAATGTACAGATCCTTGTGCATTCGTTTTAGTTAGTTTTCGATGCTCTCTGTTTGTGGCACATGGTACTGCGTTTCTGCATATAGAGATAGAGTATTTCCATGCAGAATACATTTACTGGAGCTGAGGGTTCTTCAGTTTATTTCCTGTTGCTGCCAACACAACACCATAGGCTGGGTAAATTATGAAGAAAAAGGTCTACCGAACCTCACAGATTGGGTCGAAGGTCAAGTGGCACATTTGGTGAGACCTTGTTGCTTTTTCCTGGCAGAGTCCCAAGGCTGCTCAGGCCGTCATGTAGGAGGAGATAAGGAGTGCATGAGTCTCCTATGTTCTATTCCTCTTCTGATAAAAGCTCTAGCATTCAATCACGGGCATACTACGCTTGCTATTTACCTCGTCACCTCCCAAAGGCCCCTCTGAACTCACAGCTGGGTTAAGTCTCTTCCCTCTATGGGCTTTGCATCAGGGATGAAACTTCAGCATGTGTTGTAGAGGGAGCAAGTCAGCTCCAAACTCTAGCAGGCCCGAGCCTGCTCTATGTTATGGTTGCGTTTAAAATAAACAATTAAGGAACAAAAACATTTTTATTTAAGGAAAGAAAAACGGTTTCTCGGCCAGCTTTTGAAAATTGCACTGATTGGCTTTGATGAACGCCAATCAACATGCCCTGTAAAAAATGTAATTACAGCAAATCTCTAAGAATTTGTTTTCAGGGATGGGACTGCATTGTATTTTGAGATTTTCTAGATTTTATTGGTCATCCAAAAACCTGTGGTGACTCACTGTAGCATAAGTGGTTATTACTGCAGACGTTTCCTCCAGTGGAAAGGTTGGTGGGTTGGGACATAACAGTAGAAGAGTGCCTGCCAAGCATGTATGAGGCCCTGGGTTCTATCATTAGCATCATCAATAGGAGGAAATAAATAAAGATGCTGGGCTGCACAAGTGGAAGGTCCAGGAGCTGATTCTTTACAGCTTCAGCCCGTTGTCCCCTTCCTCCTGGAATATGTTTCAACAAAATCACTTATTTTCCAAATTTCCTTAACATATTACCAATCCCACCTCCCTTCAGATAGCTCTTATATACGGTCATGTCTAAGGAAGCTTTGAAGTTACAAAGCATTTCCTAACCGTGACATTTGTATAAATAGAAAATTTGGTCTCCGGTGTCCTGACTCATCATCGTTGCAGAAGTTTGTCATTTCTCTCTTTTATTTCTTAAAAAGCAAGGCTGTTTTAAGGACTAGTAGGCAACAGGCACAGTTTCTATTTCTAAGACAAGTGTTTCTGGGGTGTGTGTGTATGGTGTGTGCCTGTGTGTATACTATATGTAGGTTCCCACATGTCCACGCTTTTCTTCATGGGTCCTGGGTATCCGAACTCAGGTCTTCATGATCAACAGACACTTTACTCACTCAACTGTCCACCTAGCTTAATATTTGTCTTTCAGCCGGGCGGCGGTGGTGGCGCACGTCCTTAATCCCAGCACTCGGGAGGCAGAGGCAGGCGGATCTCTGTGAGTTCAAGGCCAGCCTGGTCTACAGAGCGAGATCCAGGAAAAGGCGCAAAGCTACACAGAGAAACCCTGTCTCAAAAAACCAAAACAAACAAACAAAATATTTGTCTTTCAAACATGAGATATTGTCTGTGTTAAGCTGTAGGTTTGGATTTTAAAGACTGTTGTTCCTCAAGGAAGGTACATTGTATGAGAAGTAGGATTCACAGTAGGAAGAAATCAGGGAAACTGAACACATGAGCTAGGTTGATAGATACGTTTACTATTTCAGAGGCCTCTGTATCTAGTAACACGTGTGTGTTTGTTGGTGTGTGTCTTGTTGGGAGGCTGGGGACAGGGGGAATGTCATGCTGGTTGGCAGGGGTGCAGCACAATGATACTTTATATTTAATGAGTCGCCGAAGCCAAGGACCTGGCCGTCTTTCATGCAGGCTGGGTTCTCAGTGCTCACATTTTGTGTTCTCCTTATTTTTTACCTTTTTTTTCCTTTCTTTCAGGGTCCTTCAGGTAAAGCCAAAATGCCTGTAGTTTATGAGCTTGGAGAAGTGCTCTCAACAGCAAGTATTTTCTATCTCCTGAGATGAGGGTGGGCCATGCCCTACCCAGAACCACTACAGCATCTTCACCCTGCACCTCCCACGAGGAATAAAGAAGAGCCTCTGATGAGAAGAAGTTAAGTTTGCCTCTGGGGAAAGCCGGAAACTCCCAACCACCTAATACTGGTCTGCTTTAAAAAACTCGACCTTATCAGACCAGAGTAGCATACAGAACACAGGCACAAAATACAATGTTTTCTGATGTCAGATGATGACAGATGCCGGAGGAAACTGGCTTTTCACCAGCCAGGAAGAGCTTCGCTCGGAGTGCACACTGAAAGGAAACACACACCAGCCTTAAGCAGAAGGAGACGCGAAACGTCAGTGGTTTTCAAGGACAGCTGTTCCTGAAGAAGGGATCATGGAGACCCAGGAGACTAGGTAAATAGTTAATGTTTTAAGCGATAATTTGTTCATTTATTTATGTGTGTGTGCACTCGTGAGTGTGGAGGTTGAGGGACTAATTTTAGAAGTCAGTTGCCTTTTTTTTCTCCCATGTGGATTTTAGGAATCAAATTCAGGTCATTAGCCTTGGTAGAGGGTAGAGGGCACCTTTGTCTTGCTGTCTTCATGGGCTGCTATTTTATGAGTCTATGCCTGATCTTACAAGCTTAAGGACTTGGACAAAATGATGTGTTTATCTATTACTATTGAAATTTATATGTGCTCTTTCTCTTTTTGAATGTTTTACATTGAAATAGAATTACATCACTTTCCCTCTCCTTTTTCTCCCTCCAGCCCCTTCCAGCTACCCTTCCTCAACCCCCTCCCATGCCCCCTCATGTTAATAGCCTCTTTTCCTTTGATGATTACTGTTATAAACATACATATGTATGTGTACAAATACATATATAAACATACCTTTTCTCTAAGCATGTAACAGAGTGCTACTCTTTTGTTTTGTTTTGTCTCCTTTTTTTATTTTTTGAGACAGGGTTTCTCTGTATAGTCCTGGCTGTCCTGGAATTGGCTCTGTAGATCAGGCTGGCCTTGAACTCAGAGATTCACCTGCCTCTGCTGCCTGAGTCCTGGAATTAAAGGTGTGTGTTACCTCCACCAGCTTAGAGTGCTACTCTTTATTTGGATGATGTTAAAAAAATGAATTTTTAGTACCATTAAAAACAAGAAAGACTTCACATCTTTACATAGTGATATCAACAGATTAAAAGACTTTTCAAATTTTATTTTCCAAACTTAAAATACTAAGAGGATTAGAAAACAACAGCAGCAGTGTTTCTCTACCAGCTCCTGAAAACTGCGCACTAAACAGAAGCACAGTTATTGTTCCCTAGCCTTCCCGGGAGCATTTAGGAACTGAATCCTGATATGCATTCCAGGCTGGCCTTGAACCTGTGTCCCCCACACCCCCCACTCAGTGCTGGGATCACACTTGAGCCATGACACTTGGTTGCTTTTAAAGCGTATGAATATATATGGGTACCATCAAACAACCGGCACATTCAACTATCATCTGTGTTTGCTAGAACCCAGAGAAATCACCGGAAACGAATCTCTTTACCATTACTGATGCTGTCGTTAGCCACCAGAGGTGTGTGCATAACTTTCACCACTCTTGGCAATATTCTGCAGATTTTCAGAGGTTTTCTCAAGTACTTCCACAGCGGTACCTGTCCCCTTAAGTCTGGAAGTAGATGAATGAAAAGTGAACTGTTTTTGTTTAACTGAACAGTTGGCTGATTTGTTTTGAGAAATCTCATCTGCAGTAATTATATAGAGCACTCACTGGTCCTGACACTAACGACAAATTGTCAATCATCAGGACAAATCCCAATGATGTAGGCCGTTTTGCAGTCACTCACAGGTGATAAATTCTATTTATATCTAGAAGGAAAGATGAACTAAGGAAAGATGAACTAAATTTGAGTGTATTTTTTTCAGAGAAGGACATTATATAGGCTGTAGATACTTTAGAACTCTCACTTTACTAAACACTAAAAAGTGTCAGTGACCAGCCATACACACATGCGTGTGAGCACATACATATACGTCTACATACACGATTGTGCATCCACTTCATTCAGCTTACTGGCTGCAGACCCCTCATGTCTCTGCTGGTGTTCAGAGCATCTCTGAGTGGACGACAAGAGACTGGGGCTGCTGTGGTTAAAGAGCAGAGATTATGTAACAAGAGAATAATGTTATTTCTGCAGCACCTAACATTTGCAAATAATGATGAGAATTGTAGTGAATAGCACGATGCCCTGACGTGTTGCAGAAAAGAAATGTTCTAGGCCTGTGGTAGAACTTCTGCAGAGTTGTGAAATTTGTATTACCTCCCCACATGAATATAGTCTAGATTAGAGAAAGCTAGGAGTTTTTTTTTTAGAAGATTTGATCACATGTTGTACTCAATTCAACATGCCAAATAAACCTTTATTAGTCTTATAATAGTGAACACTCATTTTATAAGACAAAAGAACACATTTGGAGAGGTTGCTTTGCTCCTCCAGAAATCTCAAGGTCAGTTTGAGATCTACATTCATTTGGGATCTAATTTGGGGAAGGAAAAAAAAAATTGTTTGAATATGTGACTAAATAGGATCCTAGGTTACTGTGATGAAATTCTTGTCTGTCTACTGAACCAAAATAACAAAGATTCAAAAGGAGGTAACAGTTATATGTGAAAAACAAACAAACCGTTCTCCAGAGGTTCGGGAGATGGCTCAATGGTTAAATGCACAAGATGTTTTTGCAAAAGACCTGGGTTTGGGTCCTACCACCCACATGGTGTGTGTGAGGGGTATGTGCACCCGAGTGCAGGTGCCTACAGAAGCCAGAGGCATCAGATCCCTTTGGAGCTGATGTTAGAGGCAGTTGTAAGCTGTCCAACAGGGCTGCTCGGAACTGAACTCAGGTCCTCTGAAAAAGTAGCACATGCTCTTTAACTGCTGAGCCACCTCTTCAGCCTCAAATTATTTATAACTTTCAACAACTGATAATCCTTTTATTGTGTGCATGCCCATGTACCTATGTGTTTGTGTGTGTACATGTGTGACCTCAGGCATTACTCTTGAGGAGCCATCCACCTTGTTTCTTTTGAGACAGGCTCTCATTGGCTCAGAGTGTGCTGAGTAGACAATGCTCCCATCAGGCACCAGGGGTCCAGATCTGGGACTATAGGTGGGCACTGCCATGTCTGACTTTTTACATGGGTTCTGAAGAGCAAACTCAGGTCTTTACATTTGCATGACAAGCACTTTATGGACTGAGCTATTTGCAGCTCCATGGTAACCCTTTTTCATTCTTTTCAACCAACTAGGTTGTACACATTGTGAATTGCCCACCGTTAGCCAACATTATGGAGCAAGTTGCCTAATTTTTTCCCCAACACTATCTCACAGTTTTTGTAGGCAGGCTAATTTGTAGTACAAGGTTTCATATTTCTCAAGAGACTAAGATATAGCTGGTGTCTCCGTAAATATAAAAACAATCCAAACCCACAGAAACCTGCACGTAGTAATTAGTGTGTCAGCAGCGATGTGTTTTATTTAGAAATTGCCTATCACAGCTCTAAGGCTGTAAGTTGCAAAGAGGTTTTGGAACCTTTTCAGCAGGCATGTGATAACCTAGAAACCCTCGCTACCACCCCGGTTACTACTGGTTTACTGTACACAGCGTATGTATGTCAGACAAATGTTAAGAAACAAAAGGGAGGGAGAGAGAAAGAAAAAAAAAACATGAAGATAGCAAATGCGTCCATTTTGGTTCGTTTCCTCGCTGCTCTTGATGTCTGTGTAGTAGCACGTGTGTTAGACATGTATGTGTTTCTACTTCAGTACGTCATTGCCAAATTAGTTTATGAACCCCCTTAATGGGGTGCTATTAAAAACTGGTTTAGCAACAGTGAAATACATGGGTGAAATTCCCAGCTCCCTAAAAAAAAAAAAATAGAAGTGAATTCAAAAGTAAAACAAAATTCATCTTTTATGTTCTAAGTTAAATCCATAATTTAATTTTAAAGATTTATTTTATTTTTTAATTGTGTAGATGTGTGTATGTATATGTATGTGTATGCACACATCAGTACAGGTACCCACACAAGCCAGAAGAGGATGTTGGGTTCTCTGAGTTACCACTTGCTGTGAACAACAGCGTGTGAACTCCAGAAACTGAACTCAGGTCCTCTGAAAGGTTAAGATGGCTCTTAACCACCGGGCCATCTCTTCATCCCCTTAAAAATAATTTCAAGCACTTTGTCATATTATTGGCTAGTAAATGCAAGCACAGTCCTTGTGTTAAACTTAATACAGACAACTGAAAACATACCCACTTTTACAAAAGCCGTAATTCCAAACTGGCCTTGTTTATTAAAAATTTGCTTAAATCATTTGAACCTGAAAAACGTTTGAATTCACTTCTATTTTTTTAGGGAGCTGGGAATTTCACCCATGTATTTCACTGTTGCTAAGCCAGTTTTTAACAACATCTCGTTAAGGGGTTTCATAAACTAATTTGGCAATGACGTACTGAAGTAGAAAAACATGCATGTCTAACACACGTAAACGCACAGGTGCAGATAAAGCTCACAGCAGTCGTTCTAAGTCTTTATCCACATGTGGCAAGCAGAACAGTTGACAGCCACTGGCTTGTGTGACACAGCAGGCTCCCTTTTTCACCCCACTTTTCATCTTAATATGAACTGTGTTCGTCACATTCCCAGAGAAAGCCCTTGGTTTTCTACTGTTATTCATGGACAGCATTTTGGAGATGCTATTTGTCCCGATGCCTAGCTTTGGGGGTCTCTGAGTCCTTTGAGAACCCCTGGTGGCAGTGATCTCAAATTCAAGTGATGATGGGGAATGGAGGGGCTGGCAGAGGAGGGAGGGTGTCTGTGGAGTGGGCTGAGGAAGTGGGGATCTGAATAGGAGAATAGCAGAGGAGTGGAAGGAACTGAAGAGAAGACTTCAGTGTGAAGGAGGGTGGGGACAGCTACTGGAAAGGGACAGGTCTGAGAGGAGGCAGTGTGAGGAGGTCATTGGCGCACAAAGTCATCCTTAGTAAAATCAGACACAAGAAGGACACTTTAGTGAGAGGGGTAGGAACATGGAGTACACAGGCCACGGGGGTGGGGGGTGGGGAGTGGAATTCAGACCTCAGAGGGGTTCCTGTATTAACTAAGGGTACTGTGCAAACAGAGATACTTGGAACACCAACCCAGCTGTCTCTATGCACAAGCCCAGCTGCCTCCATGAGCTCGGGACTCTGATGGAGCCTCTATCTGCCCAAGACTCCATACAGTCTCTAGAGTGTTCCACTCAGGACTGTGGGAAGGAGACTTACTCCGCATTCTACTTCCACGGGCTGTCATGGGGAGCAGGGGCTCAGGAGTGTGGTTTCCCATCTATTGCTGATCAGTCAGTCAGGAAAGATGGCAAAGGTTTCTAAAAAAAATGTGCATCTGGGGTCCTGGGTAAGGGCTCTGAGAGCCCAGTGATGAACATGATCTTGCACAAGTCACGGTACCACGTGTGTTAAAGAGCATATTGTTTCTGGCCCTTGTTACATGGGTGAGGAAGGCTATTTAAGACTGTAGCGACAGGCACCAAGACTTCAAAAATAGAGGTGGATGTCAGCTCGACTTCTTACGTGTGAAGACAACTGAGCATTCCAGCCAATGGGCAGAGGGAGGAGCTATGAAAAATCATGAAGGGATCCTTGTTAAATGGACTCCATGGAATTCCTGAGGCAGGAAGCAGAGTGATGAGTCTCTCTAGACCAGGGAATTCTCCCTGAACTAACTGAACAATTCCTGCCATGACTGACCTTAGACAGGACAAAGACAGCCTACTGATGGGGCCTGTTGAGTAGCGGTCAATCTGTAGTTGGTCAAAGAGCTATTGGATTTGGTCAAGAAGAGCACCCCATCAGACTCACACAGAGGCATTCCCAGCCTCCTCTCCTGTTTTTCTGTAGGTCATCCCTGTAAGCCAGACTTTCCATTGATCCCAGGACCCCAGCATGCTGGGACTTTTCTAGACCAGCTCTGTCCTCAGAACCATGCATTTACTTGTCACAGATTAAGGGTTATGCACCATGTATTATATGTAGGAATAAAACTAATGCAGACACCAATTTTTACGAATCTTACATATTAGCAGAGTATGCTGGTTGGTTTTCGCCAACTTGACACAAACTAGAGACACCTGGGAAGAGGGAACCTTAACTGAGGAATTGCCTCCATCAGATTGGCCTGTGGGCATATCTGTAGGGCATTTTCTTGATTGATTGATTGATTGATTGATTGATTGAATGATTGATGTGGGAGGGCCCAGCTCACTGTAGGTGGTGCCACAACTGGACAGGTGGCCCTAGGTTGTACAATTAAGCAGGCTGAGCAAGCCATGGGGAGCAAGCCACTAAGCAGCACCCCTGTACAGTTCCCACCTTTGCTCCTACTTGAGTTTCTGCCCTGACTTCCCTCAGTGATGGACTGTGGTTGGGACATGTAAACCAAATCAACCCGTACCATCCTAAGTTGGTCATGGTGTTCATCACATCAATAGAAAGTAAACAAGGGCACAGGGCAAAGCAAAGTAACACAAAAACAACAAATTATACAATGTAGGCTATGATAGAACAAAAGGGAGACACTTGCTGAGTCTCAGTGGTGAAATCTGAGCAAACACTGAGGCAAAAAGAGATTTGGTCATAAGTTGTGTGAGGAAGAATGTTCCAGTAACCAGGCCTGAGTCTCTGTGATGGAGAAGGGAACCATTCTCAAAGTGTCCCTGTAGCTGGTCTGTTGAGGGAGCAGAGGTAGAAGTTGTGGAGCCCATTACAAGATGTAACACTCCAGACAAGAAGTCTGCGGCTCTAGCCAGCAGGGTGGGTATTGGAGATACTCACACAATGGCTGTGTATTGGCCCACTTGCCAGTCTCTCCAAAGAGAACACATCTCCATACCCTGTCTGCATCAGAATGTTGACATGTCTAAGAAGAGTCTCAGCACCAGGTTATGATCCCCTAAATTCTCCAGTATCAGTTGGATAGTCCACACTTCAATTTTGATATTAGCAACCCAGAGTTAACACAAACCCTGACATCAAAGCCTCAGTCCCACGAGGCTGTACATACTTGAGATGTCAGCTACTGAAGAATGGGATCCTAGACCACCTAGGCTTCTGCCTAACCAACTGCAAATTAGAGGATGCTTAAGATTGCCCCTGAACCTGGGTTTCATAATCTGCTGAAATAACTTGGTGTTGAGAACAGCACTTTCCCTAAGATTGCAGTTTATTATAAAGGATTCTATATATTCTATATGTTCCAGGAACAGCCAACTAGAAGAAATGCAGAGGGTATGGTGTGGTGAGGGGTGCAGGCATGGATCTTTCCTGTCCCCCTCTGAGCATCCATCCTCCCAGAACCTTGACACATTCACCAAATTCAAACTTCCTGAGCTCCATTGCCTCAGAGTTTGTATTAAACTTCCATTACGTTGAAATGACTTGGTCATTGGCCATTGGTGCCTGCATTCGATCTCCATCCCATGTTTTCTTCTTGGAGTTTCTTAGGGGTGGGGAGGAGAGGGGGACTTAATGATGTGATTTGTTCCTCTGGCCACAAGCCTCCATCTTGAGGTCACTAAGAGTCACCTTTGCATCTATACTCAAAGTTCACTGTGAATAACTAAATACACTCCTATTACTCAGCAAGATTCAAGAGTTTTAGGTGTTTCTGTGTCAGGATTCGGATATATATATATATATATATATATATATATATATATATATATATATATATGTATATGTATATATATATATGTAAATATGTATTTGTATGATCCACAAATGGAAATAACAAATATGCAGATGACAGAAACAGTCTTCAGGACGGCAGGCAGATCTGCAGTTCTAGTGTCTGGAAACAAGTACAGACAGGGAGGATCAGGTGGGCAGCAGAAGGCCAGGACACCACGCCAAGCCAGCATGCTTGATGAAGGACAGGCATAGAAGTCATTCAGGCTTGACGCCATGGTCAAGGAGCAGTGCCCAGTGCTGGGGCAAGCCTGGGTCAATGGTTTCAAGATAATTCCATACCTCCTAGGTCGCAGAAGCTCACGGGTACAAGTAAGGACAATTAGTGTGCACTGCATGTCTGGCTGGCTCCAAAGCTTCTCTTGAGTGACAGGACCCCAAGCCCCTTGCCTCTGCCATCTGCTTCATTTTCTCCCATCTATTTCTGGGTGTGCTCGGGGCAGGGATAGCTCACAAGGGCTCAGGGATAGGTTTGCTCATGTTCTTTCCACTTGAGTCCCTTGGCCCTGGAGTCCATGCCATGCTTCTGCAGCTGGTGTCCTGGCAAGATGTCATTCCCATGTCCTCAGTGGAGCCTTTGAGCCCAAAGCTACTTGTAGTGAGTGTGTGGGGGGGGGGGCACAGTGGCCAGGGCCGTTGTGGTAGTACCATGTGAAGTTAGTCTTGCCCACTATTTATTTTTTATCAAGTAATTTTTATTACTATGTATTTATTATAGAAAATAATGTGTTTCATCGTAGCATTTTCCATGAAAGCTTATCATAGCCGCTTCTCCCACATCTTTTCTCGTCCCCGTCCCTCTGGTCCCCTTTCTGCTTTCATGTGTATAAGTCTTACATCTACATTCTGCATGTGAGAGGACACATGTGACATTTGTCTTTCTGCGTCTCTGTCCCTCATTTCCTGGGCACTGTGGCTTCACCTTGTGTTGTCCCAGGCTCAGAGCCATTGCCTTGCGTGTCCCAGGAAAGAGGAATGTGGGACTTGCCCTGTCCCCATATCTCCTCTTTGCCTTAGAAACAGCCACCTCCAAACAGTGGAAAACAAACTCCTTGTAAGCACCCTTCCACCTCTAGGAGGGGAAACAGTGTCATGTAATGGTGTAAGCCAAGCTGGCCCTGCTTGCTTTGGATCTCAGCCTCGCCATTTGTGGTGCTGTGGCCATGAATCAGTGACTATTTCCTCACTGTGACAAAAATCATCCCCACAGTCCCACTGAGCGGGCCCTCTGACACCACACAGGTGAGTGCCTGTCCTCCTGTGGCTCCTTGTCATAACAGTGAGTCACAGTGTAAGTGCTCAGTGTTCACTGCTGCCTCTCAAGTTTGAATACCTGACCCGGCTGGTGGTGGTGTTTGGGGCAGTTATGGAACCTCTGGGGTGTGTGTCCCAGCTAGAAGTGAGGTGCCGGATTAGACACCGAAGGCTTTGTCTGCCACTGGCTCCCACCCGAGCTTCTTGCTTCCTGGTCTGGTGCCGCAGGCGGAGCTGGTACACACTCCAGCCTCGGCTGACTGAAACCATGAAGCAGAACAAACCCATCTTCCTTAAGGAGCTTCTGCCAGACATTCTGTCACCATGACCAGAGAAGGAACAGTGACTTTGTTCCCCTTGTCCCTTGGATGTTGAGTGGACACTCAGGCTGCACCCCCAGAATGGGAGTGGGATTAACCATGGCGCATAGGGAAAGGCCGAAATGAGCCACAAGGAAGCATCCCTGAGCTTTCTTACCTCTTGGACCTCTAGAGACAAGGCCTAGGAGCTGAACAGGTTGAACACCCCTGATCCAACATGTGAAATCTGAAATGTCATTATCAATAGAAAATACCCCATGATCTCACGTGTGGAGTTAAAATGCAAGTGTACTAAACAAAACAAAACCACGTGAAATCACAGCCAGTCGATTTGCATGAGAAATATCTGAAATATAAATGACTTTGAGTTTAAACTTATGTCCTAGTAGGTGTCTGTTGCCACAATAAAATGTTGACTGAAACCAACTTGGGGAGGGAGAGGATTTGTTTCATCTTACAACTCCCAGGTCACATAATTCATCACTGAGAGAAGTCAGGGAAGGAACTCAAAGCAGGAACCAGAGGCAGGAACTGAAGCAGAGACCACGGAGGAGTGTTGCTTACTGGCTTGCTCCCCATGGTTTGCTCAGCCTACTTTCTTATACCATCCAGGACCCCTGCCCCTGGATGGCACCACCCACAGCAAGCTAGGCCCTCCCATATCAATCTTTAGTCAAGAAAAGGCCCCACAGACAGGCCCACAGGCTAATCTGATGGAGACATTTTCTCAATTGAAGTTCCTGTCTCCCAGGTGACCTTAGTGTGTGTCAAGTTGACTAATCCAAACTAGTACAACTTGTGTCTCTCTACAAGGCACATTGTGTAGATGCTAGTGTTTCCAAATTGAAAATACCCCAAATCAGAAATAGTTCCAATTCCAAACCTTTCAGATAAAGGGTGCTCAGCCTGAACTTGAACTTGAAGCCCAGATGTATTAAGGAAGAGCAAGGCTCCTGGAGAAGGGCAGTCACCTTGACTTGAAGATCCAAGACATGCCATGATAAAGCCCAAGGTGGGTGTTGGGCAGTGAATTCATGAATCACTTTCTCAGACCCCATGGTCTACAGTTAACAAAATGCCCAGTGTCCCTGCTGTCCTTGAAGGCTAGCTGGACGAGGGAGGGTAGAGAGGCCATGTATAGCAGAGATACACTGCTCCTTCAGGGGGACTGGACAGAGCCCTGGGCTTGTTCTTGGTGCCTCTTCACCTCTTTGAAAAAAACAAACATTACCCTGAAAAGCTTTAGGTATGTCTAGAGAAAAAGAGAAAAATGCTCCAAGGGCCACCCAGATGCTCACCTCCTACTGAGGGGCACCCACACCCTCACTTCCTACCAAGGAATGCCCTCACTCTCATCTCCTATGGAAGGGTACCCACATGCTCACCTCCTACCAAGATATACCCACCCACTCACCTCCTCTCGAGGGGCACCCACACACTCATCTCCCACTGAAGCTCTGCCTCTGCACGTCTGTATTTTAAAGCAAGTCTCAGACAATGTACAGTGCCCTGGTCTCCATGACCAGGCTCCTGGAACACACGTGCCTAGAGGCACTGCTGTGTGGGGACTCTCAAACTGCATGGCAGTCACCTGGGGGTGTGAGGAGCTCCTGTTGGGAGGCTGCAAACTGGAGAAGGGACTCTGTGGAGCCAGGGTAAGTTCACAGCAAACCCTTGAGTGTGGGCTGATAACTCACACAAACACACCGGCCGTTTTAGTTAGGGTGCTGGAATCTTTACCCTGGTCAGTGCTGGGAACCCACTGAGTCCAATCTCAGCCCCGGTCTTTTCTCTTTTATTAAACATATTGATTGTGTGTGTGTGTGGGCATGTGCGTGTCATGGTGTTGGAGATCAGAGGACAGCTTTCAGTTGATGCTCCCCTCTCACGTGAATCCTAGGGATCAAACTCAGATCCTCAGGCTTAGCAGTAAGAACCTTTACTGGCTGATCCATCTCCACAACTATGCACACCGCCACTGAAAATTCAACAGATACCTTTTCTGTGAGAATGATGAAAAATGCATGTATTTCCCAGCGTAAAACACTGGGATTTTAAATGAACTCATTCACTGACTCCCCCGGGGGAAGGAATCCTGTTTAGAAATGGTGAGCCAAACTGAGTAACGAAGGAGTGGGGAAAATGATTTCTCTGTGATTCTTTAATGCAAGTTAATCTCACTTGTGCTATGCTGTTTGGTTTAACGATATGATAATAAGAAAAACAGGGGCAGGTGCTGTGACTCATGCCTGTAATCTCAGCACTGGGGAGGCAATGCAAGTGGGTTACTGGGGATTAAAGGGAGCCTGGGCTACAGAGTGAGGTTAGGCTTGCCTGGGCAATGGAGTGGGACCCTATCTCAAAACAAACAAACGAACAACCAAACCAAACAAACAAAAAAATCAAAACAAAAACTACAACAACAACAAAAACCCACCCAAAGTCAAGATATTCCTCAAAAATCTCTATCAAAAAGCCCCAAACAAACATAAATAAGGCAATTAGTAGACAAAAAAGGACACCGATCTTTTTAGAGAGCCATGCCAAGGCCTGTACAGTTTGTAACTCCCAGACCAAATGAACAGGTTTTATAGGAAAACTATATCACTGTGGAGAGGATGAAAAAAAAAAAAAAAAGATTTTCATGTTACTGAGACCTGGAAAGTGTAGACAAAACAACTTGGTGTTTTAACAAAAGACGGAAATGCTCTTCTCTCCTTCACTGACACCACCATCCCCCAGAACAGGGTGGGGGTGCTGGAGGAGCTCTAATGTTGGTTACATAGGAAGAGAAAAGACACTAAATGCAAAGTCCAGAAAGAACAGATTTCAGCCATGAATTTATTTGTTCATTTATCTTTGTGGAGAAGAAGAGCGAATAGGTGTGTTCTTCAAAGAGAATCATGTACTACAAACCCATCATACACATGCACCAATTGTTGTTGTTGTTGCTTTTTAAGTTAGGGTAGTGACAGTTTCAGTCCTTTACCTCAGAAGAATAGCGACTGTCCTTTCTTCCATCTACTGACCAAGGTCACTGGAAGACATGAACACTCAGAGAATCATCTATTTACACTTTACTAATTAGTGTGATTTGACAGTTTTACACATGTATACAGTATATCTTGGTCATATCCACTCCCAACTCCCCCTGGACACTCCTACCCCAACATGTTCTCGCCTCACCTTTATTTGAGTCCTCCTTTAAAAAAGTTTGAAACCCACTGATTGCAGTAAGTAATTTTTTTCTTTCTTTCTTTCTTTCTTTTTTTTTTTTTGACACAGGATCTAACTATGTAGCCTTGGCTGGCCTGAAACTTATATAGACCAGGGTAGCCTTGAACTCATGGAGATCTGTCATTTCCTGCATCTCAAGCACTGCGACTAATGGCATGGGCCGCCACCCCGGCTCAGTTAGTGCTTCATTTTGGAATGTGACTGATGCTGTTGGCTTGCTCTTGTGCAGGTAGCCACAGCTGCAGTGGGGTCACAAGTGCATTGGTCATATTGTGGCCACAAGGCCATGTCTCACGGCACTTCTCCCCACCCTTCAGCTCTTACGTTCTCTCCTCCTCAATTCCTTGGCTCACAAAAGGGAGCTCTTACTAGGAGTTTTAAAGCAAATCCCACTGGTGTTTCCTGAGGATCCCTTAGAGAACCCTGAAGGATGTTACTAAAACTACACCTCTTTAGCCCACAAGATTCATGAGGTAGGTTCTCTAATGATAAACTGGACACTCTGGAACCAGTCAGTTGGTTGATTAAACCATGTCCGGTTGCTAGTGGTTTCTTCTTACTTTTAAATATTGGAAAAGAAGTGACTGATGATCACAGTTTTTTAATCCTTCTAAAGAGCTGTCTGATTACAAAAGGTTGTTTGTATAGACATTTAAAACATCAGCTACATAGTTGGTCACTAAAGTCAAGTCAAGTTGCACTTCATGCTCACAGACAGCAGTCTCTGAATCCCACTGTCCCCAAATGGACTACAGAGACCCTACCCACAAGCTGTACCACTGCACCAAACCATCCCCCTACCCAGACACTCAGTCTCGGATTAACAGTTGAACACCAGCCATGTGCCAAAAGCAGAAAGAAATGGTTAGGGTGACTAAAGGCATCAGCTGGTCTCTGAGCGGTTCTGTGAATTAAACAATTATTTTACCGAGCGGTAGTCTCTTTCCTAACTGATGGCTTGTCGGTGAGTTCTTTGTGTAAATTACTTAACTATTATGTTTATAATAAGTAAGGAAATGGTGGTAAACAATGACAGATTTATTTTTGAGTGAGTTTTAAATAAAATACAGATTGAAGCATTGTAGCTTGCATCCTCTATTCGAAATCTTCTTCTTGGTGCTTCAGAAACATTTATTTTAGTCACCAGTGAAAAAATAGACATCTTTTGTATTTTACAACTATCTAATATGAACAGTGAGAGCCTGTGGAGAAACTGCTTTGGAAGTGAGTAAATGATGGGATTTGGGGGCGGAGCTTCCGGTCCAGTGCGGTGATAGTGAAAGAGCCAGTCATCCTGGTTTTTTACAGATTCATCCCCAGTTTTCCTTAGTAAAACAAAAATAAATAAATAAATAAACAAACAAACAAACAAATAAATAAATAAATAAATAAATGAAACTCCCTTGACCTATTTCTAACTGACTTCTTCTCTAGTGGATGCCGGCCAACGGCTGTACCTGTTCTGAGACAGCAAACGCACGCACTGTACAGCCCCCGTCGGTTATGTGGGGAAGGTGGTGGCCTGTGCCCTCCTTTTCCTCAGATCTGTGATTCCTCAGGTCTGTAATTCTGTGTGTGTGGTTTCCACAATTCACTGTTTCCAGTTACTATGGCAACGGGTCTGCAGGACATGGGCTAGGAACCTTGATCTGCTTCTTGACGAAGTCAGCTATTTAGAAATGGCGTACATCTCACGTTGGTATATCATTTTGAGACATCCGTAGCTGGGACCAGGGTGTAGCTGAGCAGTACGGATTTGCCTACCACAGAGCCCTCAGCTTGATCCCCAGCCGTCAAAACAAGACCCTTCTACACCAACAGTAAAAATCTCTGTTGTGAACATAAGCAAGAAATTTAAAAAAGAGAGAGGTCAAAAACAGGTGCCTTTTGTTTTCATAAATAACCTTACTTTTTTAATGACTTCTGACCGGAGAATCTTTAATCAACTTACACTCTTGGGATTCTCTCTGATATGCTATTTTAAAGCAAAGATAGAGGTGAGCGTATTTTTAGACAAGTCGCTTAGCTGAGTAGAAATAGGCAGTTGTAAGATCTTTTAGGTAAGATTTTTGCTGAATATCTCTATTTTGTAATCTCTACTTGTACATTTATCCTACATTAAGTATAAGTCGATAATCTCTAATCAAAAAGTTATAAAATCCTGAGTAAAATGCTATAAAATCCTTTTTTTTCAGGGTCTGGGGTAACAGTCGGAGGAAGGCGTGCTAAAAATAATTTTTGTGAAATTCCTTTTAGCTTATATATATAAGATGCATCTGAATCACAAATGAATTTCCTCTTTAGACTCAGGTCTCATCCCCAAATAATTCATTATAGATGCCACCTATATTATTCCAAAATTGGAAAACCCCCAGATCTCAAACACTTCGGGTCCCAAGTAATTCTTGTAAGGCATAAACTGTAGACATGCTTTCTATAGCATGTGTGAGGGCTTCATGCTATCTACATCCAGCCAGACTATAAAAGTGTGGTGTTCTTGGGAATTTAAATTGTCATTAGCCCTAAGGAGAGCCCTTAGGATGCTGCTGTCCCTAGAGAACACTGACTGTGGTCTCCAGCAACCTAAGTGGAGTGTAAGCAACTGCCTCAGAGTAGAAAGCCGCACAACACAGGAGAGACAGGACCCTCCCAGGCTCCAGGTTCTCCTTCACACTTGCACGTGCCAGGAAGCTGAGACAAGCACTCCTTCACACTGGGAGCTGAGCCTTAGCTATGCCTGTAATGACAGCACCTCCTTGCAGGGATTTCTGGGAATTAAATATGACAATGTGAGTGTGGAGGATTTGGAATATATTGAGTGGTCAGTGATTAAAAATGAGAGCTGTCCTGATTATTGCCATGTTTTCCCTTAACTGAACCCCAAATGTGTGAATTTCTCTTTTATTGGCTGTAAAATGTGAATACCTCATTGTACAGTAGGTACAAGTTGTCTACAGAGCATCTTGAGATTGAATAGGAAGGGTCTGCTGTGCGCTGAACGCTCAGATTGACAGCGGGTATCACGTTACTCTCACTCTCATTGGGCCTTTTTCTCGGTATCTTATTTCAATTACTGATGAAAACGAACACCTCTACAGTGTGACTCCAGAAGCAAGTGCGCAGAAAACCTATAAAGTATGAACCCCATGTTCCACACAGTAGTAGAAACTAAAACCTCTTGTTGAAGCACAAACATTTCGGAGAGAGGTGACTGTTGTCTTCCCTGTGTGCCGTGATTGAAGGGCACTGCCATGGCCACCGAGGATGACAAGTGTTAATGGCAGTCACTCCATCTCACCCTATGGTTCAAAGAAGAGAGAAAAATGTCAATTCTGATTGTACATGCATATGTGTACCCATGGGCCTGCACACACACACACACACACACACACACACACACACACACACACACTCCCAGAAGGGAATGCCAGAGCCACTCTGGAGGGATACTTTGCCCCTGAGCAGGAGGAACATTGAGGAACTGAAGCCTGATCTTGATGAGGGCACTCACAGTCAGAACCAATGAGACAACATGACACCCAGATGGGGCTCTGCAGTGTGGGGCTCTGAAGAGCGACGATGCAGGAAGAAAAGAAAAGACAGAAAAGATTTCATTTCAGATACAAAGCAGCCTTCAGGACAGTAGCTGCTGGCCCAGGACAGCCCTGTTAGTGGACGACACCCTCTGCGCATTGAAGAGCTGCTGAGCATTTATGTAGGTTTCCTGGACCTCTGCACTTGACTTTGTGTGGCAGTTCTGTTTACTGGATTGTCTGTCTCCCACGCACAAAGCAGAGGAGGTGCTAGGATCACCATCATTTTAGGTTTCCTAAAGAAACCTAAAATTTAGGTTTCCCCGGCAGAGGGCCAGTGTGTACAATGTACAGAGTTTACTGAACTCAACAGGACTGGGGAGGGGTGGGAGCAAAGAGCAGGGCATGCTGGGAAAAGAGGCTCAGCTGAGATGAAGGGCGTAAGGCGCTCAAGACCCTCTTGCCTACTTTTATGTTAGTGTTAACTGGTCAATGATCCAGCCAGAGAGACGGGGAAGGAAGAGGCCCAGAGTGAGAGGAGAACATGGAACTTGCCACCTCCTTGGTCATATCCGCTAGGAAGCGGTATGATCGTGCAGCATGGGGACGTCTAGAAGACAGGAGAAAGGCTAGCAGGAGGGTGGCTGTGGGACTCCTGGCCTGTACTCCTTTCTATATTGTGCTCAGTTTCATGATGGAAGGACTTTTCTATGATGACACCTTGGGCTGAGACTCTTTTATGATACATTGTTCATTTGAACACATTCCTACTACAGCCAGCTCATTCCAGTCCTGTGGAGCCAGCTCACTACAGTCCTGTATTTCCAGTAATAATTTCGGAGGGGGCTGTTTAATCAGCATCCATCATAAGTTCAAGAACCACACTTGGGCTTCATATTCCCAGGCCAGTACAGCTCGAGATGTGTCACCCCACAAAGTCTGGGGGCTTGAGTCATGGCTTACTCAGGACTTTTGGCATCCAAACAACTAGCTCTCATTAAAATTAACGGTATAGTCAAAAGCCTCATGTAAAGTCTGTACCATCCTATCTTAAGATGACTTCACAGCACTCCAGGGAATTCATAATGCCCCTCTTTGGAAGTAGAAAAGGCAGGAATGCTAACTCAGGAACATGACCTCATTTCCCAAGGCACGCTTATTGAGACTAAAAATAAACATTAACTGACTGTGTCTACATGAGCACAAGGACAAGGGAAGTCCGGCCCCTTGTCTGGCTTACTAGGGAGTGAGTTGGCCTGCCAGAATTCTGCCTAGGTCCTCTGGGTCAGCCAAGGTACTGCTGCTGGTACTGATGCCTGAGAGACAGATCCCACCTAGGGAGGAAATATGACCCAAAACAGTAGGGAGAGAGAGAGAGAGAGAGAGAGAGAGAGAGAGAGAGAGAGAGAGAGAGAGAGAGAGAGAGAGAGGAAGAAAGAAAGAAAAAGAAAGATGTTCCGGGTGATGCCTCCTGAAGCGTCAGGCATCCCCTGCAAGGACACTTGCATTGAGTTGGAAGAAATGACCGAGATTGATGGAGGGATGTATGCAAAGGCTGTGTAGGAAAACTGGGGAACTGGATGTTCTGGGGACCAGCATGGAGTGAGAAGTAGAGGAAGACACTGGGAGAAGCAGGACATAAGCCTGAAAGGACCCAGTGTGCTGATGAGATAGATGGGCTTGTTGTAGCTTGCTTTGTGTTCGTGAGAGAGCAAAGATGCCTGTGTTTGACTATTCTGGTAGTGGACTGAGAATATTGAAAGTCAGCTTTAAACAACAATATCACCACCAACACCAACCACTGAGCTCCCCAGAGAAGCCAGTGTTGCTGAGTTAGAATGTTTTGTTCCAAAAGACCCTGCCCATGGTAGCCTGGGGTCAGTCTTTGCTTTCACAGCAGTCACGGGTTTTATTTCTTTCTCTTTTATTTCAGGTGTTATTTCACACTATGAAATGTCATTTTAATGGATATAGGGTCTTTTTTTTTTTTAGACTATTCACAACATCACAAAAGCTATTGCCACCCTCTAACTTTAGAGTATGTTCACCACCCTGCAAAGGAACCCCAAACTCACGAGCACCCACATGTCATTCCCAATCCCCATGGTCTCTGACAACCATCTGCTTTTGGTTGCTGTGGACCAATTCTGAACATATAAACAAATGCAGCCATTCATCACTGGATTTTTCACTTGGCGAAAAGTTTTCACGGTCATCTTTGTGTTACTCAGTAACCCACAGAGCTCTGCCAGTTTATGATCTTCCACCAGGGCGCTCAAGGGGGAAAAGGATCCTGACACAATCCCTCAGCATGTTGTGTGAGGAGGTACAGCATGCGGGCAGCAGTCGGTAGTAATCCAGCCAGTTGTTCAGCCATGTTTATTGAGCATTTCTGGTGTTGTGGACTGACTTAATGCTTGTGCCTCTTTATAATTTATGTGTTTCAAGCCTTTAAGGTAATAGTGTTATTGGAGGTCATTGTCTGGACTCTGTGTTTTCTGATTCTTGATGCTTTGTCTAGAGAATTGAAACACACACACACACACACACACACACACACACACACACACGTGCGCACACATACACAAGACAGAGAGACAAAGTCAGACAGAAACAGAAAGACAAAGACAGAGAGACAGAGATACAGACAGAGCAGGTAGACAGAGAGACAGAAAGATGGAGACACAGAGACCAAGACAGAGAGATAGAGAGAGGCAGCAAGAAGTTTTGTTAAGAGTGAAATGAAAGCATATATTTTAGATACACTGCCAAGAAAGGCATTGAACCTCCTGAGTGAGAGAATACTCAAGGGCCTTGGATATCATTGAGAATTCCATTTTTGGAATCTAAGACGAGGAGGAGCTGATTTCTAGGAGTGTAGCTCTGATGATTCTCTGTTTTGATTGGCAAGTTTGGGTTACATAACTTTTTTTTTTTAATTGTGCATGTCCCTTCTGTTTGGAAGGAGTCTGGTAGAAGATCCACCTCAACTCCCCTCCCCTATCTCTTTTCCTAAACCTACCCCTTCAAAGCCCGCCAAACACAGCTCTTCCCCCAGAAAGGTTCAAGACCACTCCCATGGGGTATATAAGCTGCATCCAGTGGTTCTTCCAGTCTCGTCCCTGTCTCCTCTCTGTGGGGCCGGGGAGTTATCCCGGGATGCTTTACCTATTAAACCAGGGCTTTTCTAATTTGGTCTGATTTGGTTTGCTGTGTTGGTGGAGAGGCCTTTGGGGTGCAAAGACTTATCACCTTCCATGGTGCACCTGATTTTTATTATATGTACACCTCTCATAGGCATAGGATGGTAAACAGAGGATCTTTAAAGAGTTCATTCAGAAGACATAGTTTGCCTTCCTGAGCATGTATCCTCAGTCAGTTTAGGCCAGATCTGCCCCATGTCTCCCAGTCCCAGATATACCCAGGAGCATGTTTGAGTAGAAATGGGTATTATCAAGAGGTTGCTAAGGGGAATCGCTTATTTCCATTATTCAAGTCAAGCATGTGGCTTGATACAGTGTGTGGGGGGTCACAAGTAACAAAGCTTTTCCTAATACCTGCCAGCCTCAGTAGTATTCAAAGGTAGGGTATTTGAGGAAGGTAATTAGGTTTAGATGAGTTCGTAAGGGTGTGGGTCCATGATGGGACTAGTACCCTCCTAACAGAGGCCACAGAGAAACACAGCAAAGAGGCTATGAGGCTAAGCTGAGGACAAGACCTAGCTTACCTGTCCTTTGACCTTGAACTCCCAGCTCTCCGTACGGTGAGGAGCGTGTAGTTCAGTCCATTCTGTCTGTGGTGTTCTGTGGCGGCAACCACAAGCAGACTGAGGCTCTAGGGCACATCAGGCCTTGCCATCTGCACCCCCTTTCCCTCCAGTGCTTGCCAAGGGAACACTCGGGCCTGAACATGCCAGTCTTGCTCTGGGGGAACACATAGCAACCTCGTGGATGGTGCACACAAAAACGGAAGAACACACATCTGAGGACAGCTGTGAAGAGAGGGTAAGAAGACTCAAAGGAAGCTTTGGGAAGAAGTGAGATTGCACTGGGGGTGTTCCGATTTTGTTTTGTTTTGTTTTTTTCAAGACAGGGTTTCTCTGCGTAGCTTTGTGCCTTTTCTGGAACTCACTCTGTAGCCCAGGCTGGTCTCAAACTCACAGAGATCCACCTGGCTCTGCCTCCCAAGTGCTGGGGGGTGTTCCGATTTTCATAGTGTGATGAAGCAGCTTTCTGACTGTCAGTCAAAGAATGATGCCTAAGTGTAGACAAAAGTTGGTGAGGGAGTGAAAAGGGCCCTCTGGAAGATAAGGCCGACATGTGTGAAGAGAACGTGCTTGGATAGTCGAGACTTCTGGAGACACACGTGGTGACTGTGGTAGGCTGAGCTCAGAGAGCTGGGGGCATGCTCAGGCTGGAAAGCTGGTGTGTGGAGCAGCGATTGACCACCAAGACCTACAGGACCAATCAGGTCGCTGACTCTGGTTCTGTGTGATAGTCCACTCTGGCTTTTCTCTGAAGCCACATCTTCCTAAAGACCCCAGCCACCACCACCTGCAGTTCTCAGTCATGCCTCTGTGTGGACATTGGATTTGCCCAACAATTTTGCATGGAGTCATGTGCTGAACTCAAGCTTGTTTGTCCGAGTGGGCATTTATGTCTGAGTATTCATCCAGAAAGTGCTGTTGGGGAGAGAAAAGAGATGCTGACCGTGCTGTGCGTGGCACAGATGGGGAATGGCAGGGCTGTGGGGAGGCAGAGCCGAAGGGGTGGGAATGTCGCAGGCCAGCACAGAGGAAAACCTGGCAGGGGCCCAGCCTGCCTGAGAGAAGGGGGCCCTTCTTGGTTCTCTGAAAAGCAGTCGTCTGATGGACAGCTGTGATGGCGAGTGGTCACACACCAAGGTTAGAACCCGAGGGAAGGAAGGGAGGAGACTGAGAAGTCAGAGGCGTAGCTGCACACTGGCCAAGGTGAACTATCGCCACTGTAACTGGGCAGCACCTGGCCCTGCCTTGTCGTCGTGGGTCTGGGTGCTGCCCCTGCAGCCCATGGCAAGGACTCGTGGAGACACCCATGTGGCCTCTTCTCACCCACATGTACCAACTGCATCTGGTACTGATGGTTTTAAGTCCCACTGTTGGCCCTGAATTTGCTTCTATCAGTATTAACAGCTCACAATGGTCTAGAGTCCCAAAGACTTCTGATGTTAACACAACAGTGACAATTATCTCCACATTCCAAAGCACGCTCACACTTGTGTCCATACAACCTTGTACACACAAGCAGTCCTGCGGGAACAAATACATGTGAAATTCTTCCCCCTAAAGAGACAGAAGACATTGTGCTCGATGGTTAGTCCTCACTGTCAACTTGAATGGACTTGGAACCACCTATGAGACAAGCCTCTGGGTGTATCTGTGGGGGTGTTTCCAGAGATGTTTAACTGAGGAACTGAGACTCACCGTGAGTGTGGACGGCGCGTTGCCATGGGCTGGAGTCCTGGACTGAATAAAAAGGGGAGGGAGAAGAAGCGAGCTGAACACCAGTATTCATTTCTCTCTGTTTCCTGATTGTGGATGTCACGTGACCAGCTTCCACGTCTGTGACAGACTATAACCTCAAACTATGGACCAAAACAAACCCTTTCTTCTTTAAGTCAACTTTGTCTGGTGTTTTGTCAAATAATGCATCCCTAAAAACAAAAACTAATATTATACAGGAATACACATCAGTTTGAAAAATTCCTCAATGAAGTAGGTTATTTGACTATAGAGAGATTTTTCCATGCAGAGATTTGTAGTGAATATGAAACTTAATATTCCATAAAGAAACTTGAAGCAGGCAGAAAATTTGATATTCTGTGCAACAAATTTGTACTGAGTGGGATTCTATTATGATTGTCATCTCAATTTTTTGTACTTTAAGCAGAGGTTACATAATGAGGCTAAGTAAGTTGAATGAACCGGAGTAGTTATTCATAATTTCCTTTTATGGAGAAGTCATTCCCTTGCCCATGACCTTGGGCAAGCTGTGTTTCCAAAGTCACCAACATCATCTTAGTGCTTTTTTCTATAGGTGTCCTCACAGATGACATGCATATCAGAGTGGCCTAATCGATGTGGATATTTTCTGTTACTTTACCCACGGTGTTTATCCCTGGGATCTATTTTAACCTTCTGTGTCTTGGCCAGGTAGGGGCAGCCTTACCCTTTCTTTCCCAGCTCTCTGGTTCTGGCCTGGGGGACAGCTGCCTCCTTCCAGGGTGGAGATGGCCAGAGTGAGGAGAGGTGATCTTTGAAGGAGTTGGGAGCTGCCTCCTTCCAGAGTGGAGATGGCCAGAGTGAGGAGAAGTGATCTTTGAAGGAGTTGGGAGTTTGGAATTGATAACTTTGGCTGGATTTGCTCTAGTCAGAGAACTGAAGTGTCATTCCAGAAAAAAAAAGTTAGAAAAACGTGATCTGCCAAGGTTCTGCCCCAAGGTGAGCCCCAGTCACCAGCGTGAAAAGTCCTCCCTCCCTGACATCTTTGAAAACGTGTTTTATGTTATGAGGCAGCTTTGACAGTGTTCCAGGTACTACTATCTGATATTCTTGTAGACACTTTGAAAGTGTTTTCCCTGGGGGTTTCCATCTGCAGCAGCACTGTAAATGGAACAGTTGGATGATTCAGTGAGCGTTCCCCATTGCCTCTGTCTGCTACACAGGCTTGAAAAGCTATCAGCCACTTCCGCTGCAGACCTTGCAGCTATAGTTGATCATGTGACCCAGTTCTGGCCAATCAGAAGAAGCAGGAGGCTGCTGGGAAAGTTCTTGTTTTCCTCAGACTCTGCTGCTCCTTACATTGAGTTTGGGTAAATCTGAACCCTGCTAGCCTCTGGTTCTTTTCTTTTTTTCTCACTCCAGCCCCAGGCTAGCCTCAATCTTTTTTCTTTCTTCTTCTTCTTTTTTTTTTTTTTTTTTTTTTTTTAAAAAAAAAAAAACCAGCTTATGGTTACATAGCCCTGGCTGGCCTGGCACTACATAACCCAAGGAAATGTCAAATTCATAGCAATCCTCCTGCCTCAGCCTCTCAAGTGATGAAATTACATGTGTGAACCACCCTCCCTAACTGGTATTGGATATTTTAGGACAAAAAGAGAGACTGGCTTAACATACACCAAGTCTCTGGTTATGAGGGGGCCGAGGGGTGGCCTTCCCACAGTTGCTGGGCATGCGAGAAAAATCAGCACTTGCCAGTTTGGATCTCACTAGGCAGGGACTTATACAAGGGAGGGCCATCACACAGGATGGATATGGGAAAGCAAGTTCAAGAAATCAGCCCAAAACTTCCACTGGGCCCAGTCTCCAGCCCTCCTGCGCAAGCCCCGTCCTTCCTATGCAGAGCTGCCCTGTCCTGTGGGCTCTTGGCCTTCATGGTTCATAGGTGCCGCCCCTTGCCTTAAAGGGCTTTCCCTTTGCCCATGTGGCTGACACCGTTCTCTCGTTCTTAGGACTTAGCAGGATATCTGTACTTTAAAAGATACTATTTTACTCTGTTGGTATTGGCGCAAGCCTTTAATCCCAGCAGAGGCAAAGGTAGAGGCAGGTGGATCTCTGGGTGTCTGAGGCCAGCCTGGTTCTACAGAGTGAGTTTCAGGACAGCCAAGGCTGTTGTTACACAGAGAAACCCTCTCTCGGAAAACGAAAACAAACAAACAAACAAAAGGAATACTATATATGTTGGGAGCATATTTCCCGGAATATGTGTGGATTCCGGAGGACAATATGCAGGGTTGGCTCTCTCCTTTGGCAGGGTACTGGGGAATAGAACTCCTGTCATCAGACTTGAACTGCAAGTCTTTACCTCCTGAACCTCAAATCATCTTGCAGCACATCCTCACTTCTTATTTTCAAGGGAATAGCCTTGTACTGGCTCATTAAGCAAAGGAACAACAATTTCTTCCATTTTTGTCTCTACCTAACCGGTGAGGGTAAGAGTTGTTGATGGTTCTCTGTCATGAAGACATGCAGTGAGCCTCAACTCACAGACCCTGGGCGTCACTCTCCTCCTCATTCCAAACAGAAGAAATATGTCTATTTTGAATCTTTTTTTAAATGTTTCTACATTTTCTGGGCATTTTATTCTTGTTTCCTTTCCTCCTTCCCTCTCTCCCCCTTTCCTCCCTCCTAACCCTCCCCTCGGCCCTGCAGATTTCCTTAAGAGCCAATTTGATGGAGGCATTTTCTCAATTGAAGTTCCCTCTTCCCAGATGATCCCAGCTTGAGGCACATTGACAAAAAAATTAACTAGGACAGTCTTCTCCCCCTCCCTTTCCTTTTCTTTCCTTCTTTACTCTCTTTCTCTTGTGTCCTTCTTCCTTCATATCCCCTAACTTGCATTCTTTCCTTTTTTCCTATCTCCCTTTCCCCTTTCTCCCTTTCTCTCTCCCTCCCTTGGTATCATTTTTAATTCTCACATTTGACCTCCCTGCTTCCTCTATTTTTCCCTTCCTTCCTTCCTTCCTTCCTTCCTTCCTTCCTTCCTCCTTTTCCTCCCTCTCTTCCTTCCTTCCTTCCTTCCTTCCTCCTTTTCCTCCCTCTCTTCCTTCCTTTCTTCCTTTCCCTCTCCCCACACTTTCGCACCTGCACCTGTCACTTCTCTCCTTCCCCCTCCCTTCATCTTTTCTCTCTCCCTTTCCATCCATTCTTTACCCCCTTACTCCCTTCTTCCCTCCCCTTCCTTCGTATACATTTCTTTCCCTCCATTCTCCCTTCCTTCCTTCACTTCTCTCTTCCTCCCCTTCCATCCCCTTCCTTCCTGTGACTTTCCCTTCTTCTTCACACTTTGCTTTCTTTCCCTCCTTTCCAACACTTTTCCCTTACTCCCTCCACCCTTTCTATTTCTTTCCACTTGTTTCTCTTTCTTCCTCTCTCCCTCTTCTTCCCTCCATTTATCTCCCTCCTCCTTCCATTTCCATATTCTCTCCCCTTCTCCCCGCTGTTCTTCCTCCCCTTCCCCCAACTTCCTCCCACTTTCTTTCCCTTCCTTCCATCCCGATTCCCTCCTTCCTTCCCCTTCACTCTCTTATTCTCCCTTCCTTCTTCCTTCCCTTATTTCTCCGATTTTCATCTCTTCTTTCCTCTCCTTTTCCTTCCCCATTGCCATCTTCCACCCAATTCTTCCCTCTCTCTTTTTTATTTAAATTTTATTTTTGGTATTATAATTTTATAATTACATTTCCTTCTCTCCCTCCAGACTCTTTTTTTTTTTTTTTTTTTTTTTGGTTTTTTGAGGCAGGGTTTCTCTGTGTAGTTTTGGTGCCTGTCCTGGATCTCTCTCTGTAGACCAGGCTGGCCTCGAACTCACAGAGATCCGCCTGCCTCTGCCTCCCGAATGCGGGATTAAAGGTGTGTGCCACCACCACCCGGCCCTCCAGACTCTTTCATACTCCCTTCCCCCTTTCCTTCCATCCACGGTCTCTTTTTTGTTGTTATTACATGCACGTATAGATTTGTATATACACAGACACATTCCTAAGTAGAACCTGTTCAGTCCATATAATGCTACTTGTGTGTATGTTTTCAGGGCTGACTGTGCCACTGGGCAACCGATTGGTGTGCTCCTCCCTGGGGAGAACCACCACTGCCAGCTTTTCTCAGTTGTCTGTAGTTCTTTGTGTAGGGCTCAGGCCGCCTGGGCTCCCCCCCCCCGCCCCCAGTAGTTCCGTATGTGTGTTGATCGGCTCACATTTGGGCAGTCATATTGGTGAGACTTTGTGGCTGTGGCTTCTGAACTTACTAGGAGACACAATCTCACAGCAGAATCTGATTCTCTGGCTCTTACAATCTTTCTGCCCACCCCCTTCCACCAAGTTCCCTGAGCCTTAGGTGCTGGAGTGTTTTGTAGATGTATCCACTGGGCCCAGGCGCCACAGCTCTGCATATTGATTGGTTGTGGTTTTCTGTAATGGTCTCTGTCTGTGGCAAAGAGAAGTTTCCTTGATAAGGGGCGAAGACTGCATTTATCTGTGGGTATAAAGACAAATATTTAGACTGTCATTAGGGATTATATTGGATTAGTAAATTGGTGGTTGTAGAGTCTCCTCCAGTAACTGTGACTTCACTAGCTAGAATAGTTAGCTAGGTTAGTTAGTTAGCTGGGTAGGATTGTTGGTTGTTCCCTCCTTTGGACGCTTTCATGGCATTTTCTGGTACCATGAAAGCCACTCCTCAGGGCCTCCTTCCTTTCTACCTCCCCTTCCCACTTGTTTTTTTCCTTCTTCCCCCTTCTTCTCTTCCTCTTCCTCCCCCTTTCCTCACTCCCCCTTTCCCTCTCCCTTTCCTCCCCTTCCCCTCCTCCCTTCCTCTCCTTTTCCCTCAATTCCTTCATGCCCATTTCCACTCCTTCTCATTTATCCCCTTCCCTCTCTTTCTTCTCTCCCTCCCTGCCTCCCTCCCTCTTGTCCTCTTGTCTTTCCTTCCTGATCCATTCCTTTCATTCCTGCCTTCTCTTCCGTTCTTTCCTTCCCCTTCTCTCCCCCATTTCTCCTCCTTTCCCATCATCTCCTTCTTGTGCTTTTCTCTACCTTCCTTCTCCCCTTCCCCTTCTCCCTTCACCCCTTTCCTTCATCTTCCTTTACACCCCTCTCCTTCCTTCCTCCTCTTTCCTCCTCATTTCCCTTCTTTCTTCCTCCTTGATTTATACCTCCTTCCTCCCCATTTCCTCCACCTTTCATGACCATTTCCCTTCCTTCCCTTCTTTCCTTCCCTACATTTCCCCTTTCCTCTCTCTCCCTCCTTCCCTTCCCTCCCTCCCTTCCCCTCCCCCTTCCCTTTTCCCTTCCCCCTTCCCTTTCTCTTTCCTTCACTATTCTTTCCCCTTCCCTCACCCCCTTTTCCTCATTTCCCTCTCCTCTTTCCTGTTTCCCTCCCTTCCTCCTTCCCCTTCCTTTCTTCTTTTCTTCCTTTATTTACTTCCTCTGTACCCCTTTCTTTCCTCCCTCCCCTCCCTTTCTCTCCTTCCCCTTCTTTCTTTCCTTCTCTTCCCTTCTTTTCTCTCCTTTTCCTTTACTTCCTTCTCCTCCTTCCTCTCTTTTCTTCCTTTCATCCCCCTTTACTTTGATTCTTTCTTTCCTCTTCCTGCACTTTTTACTCCTTTCTACTATTTCCTCCTTTGTTCATTGATTTCCCTTCATTTCTCTCCCTCCCTTCTTTCCCCCTTCTCTCCCATTCTTCTTTCCATTTCCCTACTTTCTCTCTCTCTTCCCTCCCTTCAATCCTTTCCATTTGCCCTTGCTTCTCCCCTCCCTCTTCTTGCCTTCTCCGTTCCTTCCTTCTTTCCTTCTCTTGCCCTTCCAATTTTTCTCTCCCCTGGCTCCCTTTTCCCTCCACTCATCCACCCCCTTCCTTACTCATTTCCTTCCCCTTTCTCTCCATTTTCGCTGCTCCTGTCCCTCTCTGCCTCCCATTTCCCTAATTCATTCGTACCCTTTCTTCCTCTTCATCATCTTTCCCCTTTCTTCTCTTCTTCCAACTCCTTCTGCTGCCTTCTTTTCTCCCATTTCCCTTCCTTCCTTCATGTTTTCTGACAATCCCTTCCTTTTTCACCTTTAGCCTCCCTTTCCTCTCATTTCTCCAATTTCCCTCCATAGATCTACTCTCTCTCATTTCTCTTCCCTCTTTCTTTCTATTTCCTTCCTTCCTCCTCATCTTCTCTCCTTTCACCCCTCCTTCCCTTCCTTCTTCTTTCCTTTCTTTCTTCCTTTCCCCCTCCCTTCCTCTATTTCCCCTTCCTCCCTTCCTCTATTTCTCTTCCCTCCCTTCTTCCTTTCCCTCCATTTCCCCCTTCCTCCATTCTCCCCTATTTCCTCCATTTCCCCTCTGCCTCCCCTTTAAAAATCCCCTTCTTTCCTTCATTCTTTCCCCCTTTCCCTCCAAGATTTGTTTTTCCTCTATCTGCCTCCCCCTTATTTTCATTTCCCTCTCTCCTTTTCCCTCCTTCTCCATTCATCCTTTCTATGGTGGTTTGAATGAGAATTTCCCCCATAGCCTCATATTTTAAATTCTTGGTCCTAGTTAGTGGAACTATTTGGGAAGGATTCAGAGGTGTGGCCTTGTTGGAGGAAGTGTATCACTGGGGGTGGGCTTTGAGGTTTCAAAAGCCCATGACAAGCTCAATCTCTCTCTCTCTCTCTCTCTCTCTCTCTCTCTCTCTCTCTCTTTCTCTCTCTCTCTCTCCATCTCACTCTGCCCCCTGCTTGTGGACCATGCATGAGCACTCAGCTACTGCTCTGGTGCCATACCTTCTTGCCTGCTGATTTACTCCTCACTACAATGATAATGGACTAACCCTCTGAAGGTGTAAGCCAGCCTCAATTAAATGCCTTCTCTCTCATAAGTTGCCTTGGTCATGATGTCTCCTCACAGCAATAGGACAGTGACTAAGATACTTCCCTTGCCCCTCCTTCCTCCCTTTCTCTCTCTCTCCTTCCTCTTTTTCACTCACTACTCCCCCTTCCATTTCCCTTACACCCCTTTCTCTTCCTCTTTCTCCCTTTCCTTTCTATTCCTTGTCTACCCTTCCCTCTCCTTCTTTCCCCTTCCTTCTTGCCCTTCCTTCATCTTGCCTCTTTTCCTTTCTCTCTTATTTTCCTCCTCCTCTCCCTCATTTTCTTCCTTTCCCTCCTTCCTTTGTCCCTCTCTCTTCCATTCTTCCCCCTCCACCACTGTTTTCTTTCATCATCTCTCCCTTCTTTTTTCCCTGTTACTCTCTCTTCTTCCTTTCTCTCCTTCCTTTCTCCTTCTTCTCCTCCAACCTTTCTTTATTCTTCCCCTTTCCTCATCCTTTCTCTTCTTCCCTCTCCATCCCTCTTTTCTTTTCTTCCTCATTTTCTCTATTTCCACTCTTTTTTCCCTTCCTACATCCCTTCTTTTAGACCTTCATCTTTTCCTTTTCTCTCTCACATTCTTGTTCCTTTTCCTTCTATCCTTTTATTCTCCTTCCTCCTCTTCCCTTCCTTTCTCTTCCCTTTCTTCCTCTTCCTTTCCTCTTCCTCTCCTCTTCCCTTCCTCTTCCTCTTCCCTTCCTCTTCCTCTTCCCTTCCTCTTCCTCTCCTCTCCTCTTCCCTTCCTCTTCCTTCTTTTCCTCCCTCTTCTGTGCTTCCCAGTCCTCCCTCTTCTTTCTTCTCACCATCTTTATTGTCATCTCCCCCCATTTCTTACCTTCTCTTCATCTCCCATTTCTCTTTTCCTTCTCTGATTTCCCCTCCATTTCCTCATCCCACCCTTCTTCTCTTTCACTACATCCCCTTTGCCTTCCTTTTGTCTCCCTCCCTCTTTTCTCTCCCTCTCTTTATTTATGCTCCTTTTCCTGCTCCCTCTTTTCTTTCACACTCTGCCCCTCCTGTCTTTTCCTTTCTTCTTTCCCCCTCCCTTCCTTCTCCTTTTTCCTCTTTCTACCCCTCCATTTTCATCTCCCCCATCTTCTCTTTGTCCCCATCCCCAGCCTCTTCCCCTTTTCTATTCCTTTCTTTTACTCTTCCTTTCCCTCTGTTACTTTTTTCTCTCTTTCTTACATCCCCCTTTCGTGTTATTTTTTGAGGACTTGTTTGATATGACTTGCTTCATGCTGTGGGAAGTTTTTGATAAAAAAAATAGGTACTGTACTGGCTGGTTTTTTTTTTTTTGGTCATGTTACACTAGCTAGAGTTACTAAGAAGAGGGAACCACAGTTGAGAAAATGCCTCTGTAAGACTGGCCTGAAGGCAAGCCTGTAAGGCATTTTCTTAGTGGAAGAGCTCCATCCATGGTGAGTGGTGTCACTCCTGGGCAGATGGTCCTGGAGTGTATAAGAAAATAGGCTGAGCAAGCCACGGAGAGACAGTCAGTAAGCAGCACTCCTCTGTGGCCTCTGCTTCAGTCCCTGCCTCCAGGTTCCTGCCTTGAGTTCTTAACTTCCTTTGATGAAGGTCTGTGATGAAGATGTGTAAGCGAAATAAACCCTTTCCTCCCCAAGTTGCTTTTGGTCATGGTGTTTTATCGCAATAATAGAAATCTAACTAAGAGAGATATCAATTAAAAATCTGTTTATGTGGCAAGAAGGGACAGAGAACAAAAGAAAGCAGAGTTGCTTATAGGGGAGGAAGTGATGATACAACCAGTGCAAGTGTGAAAGTGTCATCTACTTGGGTGTCTCTGGGTCCCGTTCTTCATGCATGAACCTGCGTAACTTCTGTTTCCTTCAGGCCTCTAACTAAAGGCTCGTCTCAGAGTGGACCACTTCAACCACTCACCTCCATTGCTGACTGTCTTGAATGCTGTGACCTGTCACCTGACGTTACAGGGAGGGTTTATCTGTCTTTGCCGACTTGCCTGTTGTTTCTCTTCCTGACTAGGAATGTAAGCATAAAGTTAGCAGCTTTAGTTACTTTCCTTGCTTATTAAAATAAGGATTTCCATGATTCCCATTAGTCTTACTCTCTCCTGCTTGGGAGGAGCTTGCAGGGTGAAATCAGGCCTGAGTTCCTGGCTTGTCTTTACTATTTCCAAGATGCACGATTTTCAACTTGTGAAAATCATTTTACTCTTCAAATCCATAAAGGTCTTCACTAAAGGTGGTTTCCCCTCAATAGCATATGCGTTGTCCATGTCCATGTGTGCGCACATGGAGGCCTATATGGCTTGTTTTCATCCTTTATTTTTTCTGCTTTGTTTTTATTATTATTATTATTATTATTATTATTATTATTATTATTATTATTAGTTTTTGAGTCAGGGCTTCTCTGTGTAACAGAGAAGTTCTAGCTGTCCTAGAACTCACTATATAGACAAGTTTGGCCTCGAACTCACAGATATCCATTTGTCTCTGCCTCCCGAGTGCTGGGATTAAAGGTGTGACCCACCACTGCCCAGCAGAAGTATTATATTTTAATATGGTGGTACATATATTTTAAGATTTACTTTCAGAATCATCTTGAATTGTGCAGTTCCATGGTATTATAGCCATGATATCGTGTAACCACCAGCATGTTCATGTCCAGAACTCTTTCTGGTAAAATTGAAACTGTGTCTACTCAAACAGTTGCTTAGGTACTTTGTCTCAATCCTTGGGCGTCCTTGTCATTCAGGTGTGTATCCAGTTGGGATGACAGCTGCTTCCATACATTGTATCAGTGTTATCTGAAGAAGCTAGTGAGTCCACTGCTAGCTCTGACACCTCTCCTGAGTTCTAGATCCACATTTCCCGTGAGTAATAACATTGTGAGATGTATCCCCAAGTCACTCTGCCCTACATGCTCAAGCTCCCTCTGACCAGCATCCTTGCAGGCTGACTCTGCTTCTGTGGCATGCCTGGTGGCTGAGGTCATTCCTTCCTTTCAGGCTGTCCACTGAGTTCTGTTGTTACCACATCCTGTTGGTGACCAGGGAAAGAGCATATGGAAAGGTAGAATAGAAGGTGTACCCTAAACTCTGAAGTCTTTTAACCTGAAGATTTGTCCTGGCGTCCGGGTGGTGACAGGTCATAGGTGCTGAGCATGGTGCTTGGGGAGTGGGGAAATGGGGGGAGAAAAAGAGATCTTATTTGATAGACAAAAACCCTTATTGTTTTCTATTTGTTGATAACCCAATGCATTCACTTGTACAGGCTTATCTAATTGAAAAACAAAATATTGAGGTTTCTTGGTAGGATCTTTATGCTGTGTTAGTGTATTTTTCTCTAGTTGATGAAACTGACTCCTTCCAATAGCAAAAGGCAATCTTGACTGGCATCATTTCTCCATTAGCTGAACTGAACAGCTCTCAGGGGAGTCTATGTTTTTACTCTTGATGATGAATTCTGACCATATTGAGAGAAGCAAAGAGAAGTGGTAATCAATACGACTTTTTAGGGTTAACTCTAAAATGGAGCTTTTATTCTGGTGAGAATATTTCAAATAACAGCCACCCATTTACTATTTCACCAGGTAGCTTTTGCGTTGCTGTAATAGATGAGGGGTTTGGTTTTGTGATATTCATCAAGATCTGTGAGAATAAATGGAGGGAGTCACCTGGTACTCATAGAAGCTGTCTCCTCTTTTTAATTACAAGGCAACTTAAGTTAAAGCTGTGGGGTCACCCTATTATATAATGGTATTATATACCATCCCTACTTCCATGGTATTGCAGATGTGATTGAAGGAGACCTATGCCACCAAGTACAAGATAATGCTACCCAAATTAGGTACTTACGCTGTTAAAATATCTTATGTGTAGTCTCTTGTATTGCTTCTGGCTCTCTTGCCTGCAGCAAAGCTAATGTATGAATTGCTGCCTCCACCCCCTTTTGGTTTTTAGAGAGCACAGGCTCACTTCAAACTCGGGGCTATCCTCCTGCCTCAGCTTCCCCAGTACCAGGTTTACAGGAATGGTTTTCTCCACGTCTGAAACATTCGTCCTACTACTGGTCTCAAAAAACAAACAGGAAAAACAATATTGCAATTCAGCGTTTCTCTCTTGTTTGGAGATGAGACTCTTGCATAGACAGTTTAGAGTTGAAGGCCTAGAAATATTTGGTCCTCAGAGTTAACTCTAACCAGGGAAATACGTCTCTTTTCCTGCGAATTCCACAGTTTGAAATCCCCGCAGAAGGGGGCTGGGCCGGACTGGGCGGGGCCTGGCAGGTGGGCGGGGTGGAAGGCTGTCAATTAACTGTCCAGGGTGGACAGGGCGGGGTGGGGCGTAGCCTGTGGGGTTGTGCAGCTACTCAGTCTGGTTGGGCTAGGTAGGGACAGGCGACTCTTCAGATGTCGGGTTCGGTGCGTCCCGGACTCGAGAGGGGCGTGGCCTGGCGGAGCCGGTGGAGTCGTTCCTTAAGAGACTAGCCTGGGAGAGAGGGCGTGGCAGAGGCGGGGCCCAAGGCTCCTTAGAAGGGCTGTAATCTGCGGACGCTCCTGGGGGGCGTGGCTTGGCGAAGGGCGCGGGGCGGTTCTTAGTCACCCCGGAGAGGGGCGGAGCCAAGGCGGGGCTTGCGTCTCAGAACTGCCGCAGTCGGCGGGGTGTGTCTGGGAGGGGCGTGGCCTGAGAGCGGGGGCGGGGCTGTCCTTGGCCACCGGGGAGGTGGGCGGGGCTGAGGCGGGGCCTGAGGCTCCTTCAAGAACAGTAGCGGCCCTCAGGGCGCGTCTGGGAAGGCGTAGCTGCGCGGAGGAGCCGCACGCCAGCTAACGGTCCTGGGGCCGCGCGTGCCCGCGGGCCACGCCCGCCGGGTCCTTGGCGGTCGGGAGCGCGCGGCGCGCCGGGGCTCGCTCCTCCTCCGCAGCGGCGCCTTCCTCTGCCTCTGCTGCGGGCTGCGGCAGAGCGCTGCGGCGGCGCAGGCAGGCCTACGCCATGAGGATCCCCGCGTCGGGGCCAGCGGCGGGCCTGGCGGAGCGGCTGGGCTGGGCGTGAGGCGGCGGCCTGCGGGCCTGGGGAGCCCGCCATGGGGGACAGGTGACCGAGACCCCGGGAGGGAGGGAGGGAGGGAGGGCGGGCGGGCCGGCCGCGCGCGAACCCCGCTGACCATCCCTTTGCCTGTCGCAGGTGGGTCCGCGTGACCGTGCTCCGCGGCTGCGTGGGCTGCAGGACCGTGGCGGTGCCGGCCACCGCGACCGCGCGGGACCTCAAGGAGAGCATCTTCGCCGAGACCGGCTTCCCGGTGGCGGAGCAGCGGCTGTGGCGCGGAGACAGGGAGGTAGGTGGACTCCCCGGGCCTGCCCCCGGAGATGGGCGCAGTCGCACGCGGGCGGCAGGAAACTCTCCGGCTCCTGTCTGTCACGGAAGACTGATGCTCGGATGATTCACTGGAGCTTTGTGCAGAGCTGGAGCAGAATGGCAGGAGCATGTGCCTGCGGGTAGCTGTGGGGTTTTTACTTGTTTGTTTTGCATTTACAGTTTCCACATTTGTGAATCTTCACTGCCTAAAACGAACGTTTTTGTTCTGTTTTGTTTTTGGTGGTCATTGTGAACCGAGGAGTTTTTAAATATTCACAGACATCACTATTGATGGGACGGAGTCATCACTCATATGTTTCAGTTCCTAAATTTAACAAGAATGCTGTTTAAAAAACGGCCTATTCTGGAGCCTTTCCCACTCTCTTTGTGGTTTTGGAGCTAAAACCTATGGCTTTGCACGTGCTGGGCAAGTACTCTACACTAATTTCTTTGAATCACAGAAATTTACAGCTGAAAAGGAACTTCAGACGTTATTTAATACCCAAACTGCTGTTTAGAGGAGAAAATCTAAAACTTCTGAAGTGCTAATGAATGTCTTAGTAGATCACAACTTTGGAAAATAGCAACATTTCACATGTTCAAATGTCTTAAATGTTGGGACAAATCCTACGGTTTTCTTGAATGGGAAATTTAAATAATTTTTTTTATTGAAAATCATCTTATTCTTTAATTCTAACACCATTCCTTTCTTGTTTGATAAAGAACACCATTTCCAGGACTTTAGTGTCAAATGAAATTGCAGGAGTAACGAGCGACATGGATGACATTTCTAGTTGGATTTCCATGCTGTTCGATTCAGAACTCTCCAGTATGGTTCTTGACTTTTTATATGCCTGGGTCAGTTTTCTGATTTCCAGCACACTTAAACATAGATTTCTGATGAACCTGTTTTTATGTACCTGTACAGATAGGTCGTTCCTTACCATTTTCCCCCGAGGTGTGTGCTGGTGCGCAGACATTGGCTGGTCCAAAGAGTTGAGGCAGAACCATAAAGAAGCACACACTGTTATTGCTTTCTTTATGTGTGTCACCTCCATGCCTTGCCCACCTCTGTGGGTCTACTCTTCCGCGTCTGTGTCCACTTTACTCCCGGTCCTACTTCGTCGTTGTGTTTCCTCGATGCATATGCTCAATTGACTCAGTTGTGGCTCTTGCCTTTGGAAGTGTGCCTGTTTGCAGGTGCCTTGCAAAGCTCAGAGCTTGAGTGATTGCTGGAAGTGGTCACGTTGTTTGGGTTGGGTGGTTAGGAGGGTGAATGATATCTTTGTCCATCTGCTTTGAGGTCATGGGTTTCTAGGCTATGGCTGTGAAGGTGAAATTGAAAGCTTGGGGCAGGGGCAGTGAAATGGCTCGGTGCTGTGCAAGTCTGACAGCCGAATGTAATCCTCGAAACCCATGTAAAGGTGAAAGGAGAGAACTGTCTCTACAAAGTTGTCCTCTGATTTCCACGAGTGTGCCCCCATCTCCCCCCCTCTTACACACACACACACACACACACACACACACTATAAATAAGGAAATGAAAGGCTATACAGGATACTTTGTAAAGGACAGAATTGTGGCACTTTCACAGGGTTGCCTAAGACCATCCTGCATATCAGATGTTTACATTACAGTTCATAACAGTAGCAAAATTAGTTACAAAGCAGCAACAAAAATAACATTATGAGGAGCTGTATTAAAGGGCTGCAGCATTAGGAAGGTTGGGAACCACTGACCTAAAGGATGGACAGTGGATGGAGAATAAGACAAAAGAGCATGTTTGCGAGTCTGGAGTCAGATGAGAACACCAAGGGTTCCTTAGCAGATGACAGAGGCAGTTCATTCTGGAAGTATGGCAGTTGGTTTGCTTTTATGTGTGGTTCAGCTGATGGTGAGACATAGAAGCAGCTAGGAAAATGCACATAACAGAGAAATGAGTGACCCAGATCCTGTGTGTTGCTGCCATGTGTATGCAACTAGAGCAAAATTCATGTATTAGTTTCTGCTTTCCCACTTTTAAGTCTAGCCAGTTCTCAGGGTTGTGAGTCTAAAGACAATGAAAGTCAACTCACAGGTGCCACTCTGAAACTGAATGAGAGGTCCATGTTGGAGGTAGAGTTCTAGGACATGGCTGATGCTTAGCACCTCTCCTTTTCTGTATTTGGGAAAAGGTGTATTGTAGGAGTGGACCAGCTGAGCTCGTATCCCCTGTTCTATGACCTCTACTCCCTGCTGTCCTCCAGACACTGTTCTGTGACTTCTATAACTACAGCCTCACTTTATGCTCAGAAAAGGCATTGTGTGTTGGCATTCTTTCCACAGGTGGAGTTTACCTTTCGGTCCCATGCTGCTCAGAACTTTTTAGATTGACATTACTAAATTGTGAATATTTCTGGGTGAGCAGCAGATGATAATAGATAGTAGATGGTGATTTAGCTTTTCAGTCATCACAAGTGTGTCGTGTCCCTCTCCAGTCCCCCGTTCCCCAAACCCCAGCTTGTGATCCCTGAACATCACCCTATGTCTTTGACACTGGAAAAAAGGAAGAGGTATTGGGTGATCTACTGAACAGTTGTATTATCATAGTGTTTAATAATTTGGATAGAGTTACTGTTTGCTAGTAATGGAAGATGCATGTCTCTGAGGTTTGTAAGGGAGAATGAAGCTGGCAAGACTAAGATTCTAATGATTTTATAATCATTTTAAAAACAGTGAGATGGGCACTTTGAATAGGGGCACATTGCATGTGGGGGAGAATAGGGACATTGCTTTGCTTTGTTGTAGTATCCAGGAGAGAAGGGAGAGGGCCTGTACAAGCCCCCAGATCGTGGCACACTCCGTAAGAGATAGTACTGCTGAGGACATCTCTTCTGCCCCATTGCTCTCTAGGAGGATGCCTGTGATAGCCACACATTATAGTCTACCAGATTGTCTATTGTTGGACCCTCGGTTGTCTGGCTGGACTTGCACTTACATTTGGTGTTTAGTTTCTTACAACTGATTCTCTTTAAAACCTGGAAACTTCTTAGTAAGATTTTCTTCCTTTGCTCTGGCATTTTTTTCTTTCAGTGCACCTTATGATCCTAAACTGGACTAATGATCATTGGTTTATGTATTACTTTCTTTTAGTAATTAATTAGATGGTTAATTCACCAGTGGAATGATCACCCGTGGATGCTGTTATGGACATCCTTGTGGCTCTTCCCTGCCTGTATGCCTGTCTTTCTCCTTCATGTCTGTGTCTATTCTGTTGCCTCTCGGTTGTTGTCTTAATAGTTCTATAGGCGTGAGTATATGTATATGTTTGTATTTCATATGTATGTGTAACCTAAACATATTACCCAAATAATATTCCATTTACTTTTGTTGGTTATGCCTGTTATAAGTAGCTTATCATTCTTCATGTAATGAACTGGATAGCTTTTTTCACTCAATATTTCATTACTAATATACATCTAAATTATATATAGCTTGGCTATTTAGTATTCATTAACATGTGTTGTTTTGCTATATAAATACATCATAGCATTTGGGTTATTTCTAAGGACTTTTTTTTTTTTTTTTTTTGCTAGTGGCAGTCAATATTCTCACCTATGTTTCTTTAAGCACCTGTGCAAGACATGCACTAGTTTTCACAGGCTAGTTCCCAGGTTCAGCAGGTATAGGATGTAAGCATGCTTTATAGCCAAGGCCATTAGCAGTATCCCCAAAGAGAGGAGCAGAAGAAGGATTACATACAGAAAGTAAGGAGATCAAATGGGAGATGGTTATTAAGTCCCAGGAGACGTGAAGCAGCTGCTGCAGGGAGTGGAGAAATGCGAGTTAGGGTAGAGAGGCTGGAGATGATGTGCTTGGACCTCGAAGTAACTGCAGAGGAGCTTTGGAGAGAGATGCTCCCCCACCCCCACCCCCGAGTGACTGTAGGTGCCGACACTGTTGGCTGAACTGTGAAATCAAGATGAGTTGGTGCTAGAGGGAAAGCTAGTGAGCTCACCTTTCCCCAGGTCCAGTTTTCGTACACGGAAACAGTTGGCCCTGTCAGTGAGTGTACCTTAGAAAAGCAGTCCTCCAGGTAAGCTTTGGAGTCATGTTTGTGATCTTTGGACTGTTGAATAGGTCAGTGCAGGTAGATCATATAGGTAGATGGAAAAGTGGACCCAGATGGAAAGCAAGCTAATTTGGTTTTGAAGTCTACTCTGTGGGTCATAGAATTAATTCATCTTATACCTGCCTTTATGAGAAGCAGGGAGGCAAGCACTGAGGCATTTTTCAGGGAGCTTACAGCTTACTCCCCTCCTATTGGGGTATCTGTAATAATGCTTTCCAAAGGGAATGCCTAGGAACATGAGTCTATGGGATACCACTGAAAAAAATTAAAAATAAGCTGCTAATTCAGGGGAATGCTGCATAGATTAATCCCAAGAAAATTGCCATACATATTAATATGCCACAGTTTTGTCCTTTGATCTATTGCAGTTTCCTGGACCTATGCTGCACACCAAATACATTTTGATAGCATTGATCAAAAAGGTGTTTTTGCTTATGTTAAGGATCTTATACATATTTGAAACTGAATTTGAGATGATTTGGGTTGAAGGTGTAGATTCAGTGGAAGAATACTTGCCTAGCTTGTAAAAGAGAGGGAGGGAAGAATTGTATGGTAGAGGACAAATAGGTGTATTTTTATTTATAATTATTTAAAGAAAAATTCTAGCTCTTAAATTTAAATAATGTATTTATTACATAAATATTTTAACTAGCATTTTGTTCTGTCTTTTCAAACATTCCCTTCAGAGCAACTTATTTCTTTGTTAGAATGATTAACAAGCGTTACTTAAAATGAAAATCATTTGAGGTAAGGTTTTGAAGTGACAGTATTGGATGTTGTATATTGCTTCTTACACATTTTCTGTTCTCTTTTTCAGTTACCAGACTGGATCAAGATTGGAGATCTGACTTCCGAAACCTGTCATGTTTTTGTGAACCTTCAATCAAGAGGCTTGAGCGGAGGAGGTATAATGTTGACTTTACCAGAAGCATATGCCATAATTCAGTCCATCGAAGATTTTATTTTATTGCAGACACGGAGAGGAGGATGGTGGCCAAGCAGAGGAGGGTGAAATGAAGAGGTGTTGGTCTAAGAGTATAAATTCCAGCTATGCAAAACAAATGAGATCTGGGGATCCCAGTTATGATGACTAGTGCTTGTGCTGTACTATGTAAAGCTGGCTAAGAAGAGTGGAACATGGTGGTGGATGCCTGGAATCTCAGTACATAGGGAGCTGAGGCAGGAGGATCTTTTGAGTGTGAGGCCAGCCTAGACTACCTAGCAAGACCCTGAGTTAAAAATAAATATATAAGCAAACAAACAAATAAATAAAATTGCTAATAAGGAAGATCTTAAATGCTTTTCCACAAAAGGAATAAAGTCAAAACGAAAGGGAGTTGGGAGAACTTTTGGAGCTGATTGATAGGTGTGGTAGTGATAATGGTGTTTGATAGTTTCCTGGGTGTATACTGACCTTCAAGTTCATGCATTCAGGGCTGGAGAGATGGCTCAGCCATTAAAGGCTAGGCTCACAACCAAAAATACAAGTTCATGCATTCAGTAACTGTAGCTTTTGGTATGTACTTCTGTAGTGGACTTTCCTTTGGGCTGCCAACTCACAAGAACAACACAGGGACGACTTATTGATTATGAAAGCTCTGACCAAAGCTTAGGCTTGTTCCTAACTAATTCTTATAACTTAATTTAACCCATATATATTAATCTATGTTCTCTCTTCCATCTTGTACCTTGTGTTTCAGTGGGTGTGTGAATCTCCTGTGTGCCTCGAATCTCCTCTTCTTTTTTCTCCCCAGAAATCCAACCTGTATCTCCTGCCTAGCTATTGGCTGTTCAGCTTTTTATTACACCGATCACAGTAAAATACATCTTCACACAGTGTACAAATGTCCTACAGCATTTCTATGTCACCATTAGAAGTTTATGTGTTTTCAGAATTTTGAGGAAACTGTAACAGAAACATTCTGAGAGACTGGATTACCTGGGCTACTTGTCTTTACTGGTGTCTGGTCTTTTTTTTTTTCTGAAAACAACTTTTAATGGTGACATAGATATCTGTATTAACACAGGTATGGAATGTGTAGTGTGCACAAGTCAGTTAAAGATTATTATTATTTTTTTTTGTTTTATGTTTGAGCAGGTAAAAGGCATCTATTAACTTTATAGTAAGACATGTTAACTTTATAAGTTTGTTTGGACTGTATAACCAAACCTCTATTCATGCCATATGAAAGGATGGCATGGATAATAAGTCATGAAGACTCTGTAGCCAACAAGATTTTTCATGTCTCATCCAGTTTCAGAGCTGTTCCCATAGTAGAGGGGTCAGTATATATGTCACCTGTCCTGTAGTCTTTTTTTGCTTTTTTCTTCAAGTCTGTAGCCAAGATCCTCAGGAGGTCTCTCCTGATCAGATCTAATCTCTATTAACTTTTAAGGGAGCCATAACTTTTTGTTTCCTGTGGAAAAAGAGGCATAACCTCTCCCTCAAAGCAGTATATTTTTTAAATTCCATTCTGAAGTGAAGACAGTCTTAAAATATATAGGTTGGTTTATTTAGCAGTTTCTATAATCCAATGTCTCTCAGCAGCTATTGTTTTTTGTACATTAGCATTTAAAAAATTCAAAGTCAACAAAACACCATATAGGATCCAGACACCTTGTGTATTTTCCATTTTTGCATGGATTTTTTTATATTACTTTATTTTTTTCTTTAGAGACTTTATTATTTTTAAACTATATTTTATGACTGTACCAATTTTTCTTTTTTTAGCATTTAAGCACATTTTTAAACATACTATACTTTTTTTAGAGGTTTTCTATTGCCAGTGGGGTCTTCAACGGGGACCTAAAGGGAGGGCTGGCAAATGAGAGGGACAAGAGACACAAAGAATGAGAGCAAGACAGGACGTCTGATCAAGCTCCAAAATTTTATTTTTCTCTCAAGGCATATATAAGTAGGCAAAGGGGGTTGCGAGCAGGAAGGGACTTAGTACTGGGGGTTGCAAGCAGGAAGGGACTTAATTATGGGCTGTTCGGCCAGCAGGGAATGTTGCTCTGAGGGTTATCTATCTACTCTTGTCTAACTGCCTAATTGCCTAACTGCAGCTTGTTCACCTGATATCTGAGAAGAGGTTCTGGTATCTGTGGGAAGAGGTTCTGCTACTATGGAGACTTAAGCAAGGCCTAGATCTAAGAAAAGAGGAGAGAAATCTAAATATGGCAGCGTGTGTGTCAAGGGTGGCTTAGGCTTATGGTTCCCATCATTCTGTGTCTGGACCTGGCTTTGCTAAGCACCTGCAGCATTCTCTGACCGAGTGAAATAAATTTTAAACTGCCATGTCAGCCACTGCACATCTCAGCGTAGCACATGGCATTAATGAAAAATTCAATACTTCACTTCATATGACAATTTATAGTAAAAACACGGGCACACTAGAAATTTTATATAGAATTACCCTAAGGCTATGGGCATAAGGTATGTATTAAAAATACATGGATTTCATTTTGGGTCTTGGGTCCCATCCTTAAGATATCTCACTAACAAGTGCAAATATTCTAAAGTCTGAATTATGGAATACTCTATGTCCAGCCTATGGTGATGGTTTCTCTGTGTAAGTACTTTTCATTTATTACTTTTTATTTTTATGTAGATTTTAAAAATTGCTTGTTCTTAAGGAATTTTTTTTCCTCCATCTTTCTCTTTACACCTTCCTCCTACCTATCTGAAGTAGCCTGGTTAGTTGGTATAGAGCAATTTGGACAGCTTTCCTCCTCTTCCTTCTCCTCCTCCTCCTCCTCCTCCTCCTCCTCCTCCTCCTTCTCCTCCTCCTCCTCTTCCTCCTCCTCTTCCTCCTTCTCTTCCTCCGCTTCTTCTTCTTCTTCTTCTTCTTCTTCTTCTTCTTCTTCTTCTTCTTCTTCTTCTTCTTCTTCTTCTTCTTCTCCTCTTCCTTCTCCTCCTCCTCTTCTCTTCCTCCTGCTCCTTTTTTTTCTTTTTTCTTTTTTCTTTTCTTTTCTTTTTTTTTTTTTTTTTTTGAAACAGGGTTTCTCTGTATAACAGCTCTGACTTTCCTGGATTTCACTCTGTAGATCAGGCTGGACTCCAACTCGTAGAGATCCACCTGCTTCTGCCTCCTAAGTATTAAAAGTGTGTACCTCCACCACCCGGCAGATTACCAGTTGAGTTTGAGAGGAATGAGAATGTGGCAATAAGTGTCATTACTTCTGGCTTGTTTTTCAGCAGGGGAGCAATGAACAGCTATTGGTGGCACCTTTATCCCACCATCGTGTTGCTTGCTTGCTGTTGAATTAACCTTTTGCGATAGAATATCTTGGAAAAATCCTTTGGAACCTAATGTGTCATTTAGTTAAAAATCTTGAGATTTGATAACACTTAATTGGCTTTATTTTCTATTGAGTTGCTTAACGCGGTAGATTTTGGTCCTAGGATTCTGTAGTGCCATACATGAAATCATGTGGCAGAATCCAAATCACAAACAGGTGCTAAGTCAGGAGATCTTGTTTTTCTAAACTTTTTAAAATATATTCTGCATTTTAGGTCGATTTGGTCAAACAACTCCTCCGCTTGTTGATTTTCTCAAGGATATTTTAAGAAGGTATCCAGAAGGAGGACAGATCCTTAAGGTAGGTTATCTGTGGTTTATTTTCGGGACAAATAACTGAGTGTTTACATTTGATCTAGATTTGATCACTGTGCCTCCACGGCCACAGTGCATAGCTGAGTAGAATAGATTTGAGAAGACAGTTGGCATGAAGGGAGGAAGGTGGGGGTAGAGGACTACACTAAGCTACTGTATGCTCTCTCTAGACACAGTATCCTCTAGGAATGCTTCTGTAGAGTACTGAGCCCTGCTGTCCTGTACCAGCCATCAACCAACCAAGCAACCAGTACTTCAGCAGCCTAACACAAGTCCATGTTAGAGGTTTAGATTTAGAAGTTTGTTTTTATGAGAGAGTCTACTTTAATAGGACAATTACTTGTTTATTTATATTTTACACACTCAAATATATTTCAACAGGATGGAGTGGAACACTCTGTGTAGTTCAGGCTGACCTCAAACTCATTTTTTTGATTGTCTATGCCCATTTTTCCCTTTTTTTTATCATCAAAGCACATTTTTAAACATACTGTACCTTTTTTAGAGGTTTTCTGTGTCTGGACCTGGCTTTACTAAGCAAATGCAGCATTCTCTGACCAAGTGAGATAAATCTTAAACTACCATGTCAGTTTAAGACTTTTACATCAGTCTTAGTGCTAGAGTTATGGACTACCTTGTGATATGTTCTTTAAGTTTGAATATACTCATTAATAAAACAAAAATTAAATATCCACAAAAAGGCGATGAAAGAAGATTTTGTGAAAATTAGGTTTGGTGTTTAATAAGACACCTCCTTAATGTACGTAGATGAATTATTATGCATCTTCCTTGTTATTCTCTTCAATGTCTTAGCCCTTATTTCTCTTCCAGCTTAGCAAAGTTTTAAAGTCTATTAGTCCATGTAGTCATGCTCAGATAGGCACAGATAGAATAAAGGTTGTGCTATCATCAGGGACACTGGAGCAGCTTCAGTGTGACTACCAGGATGGTTCATAGAAGGCTAATTTGAAACCTGTTTTTTATATTGATTGCTAGAGAAATGAAGGGTATGATTGTGGAGTTGTCATGTGGCTGAGGAAGACTGAATGGCCCACATGAATTCAGAGTAAGGATTCAGTTGTGGTTACAGGAGTTGGGTCAGAAGTGAGTGAGTAGGACCCTTGCTAGGAATGAGTCTGAGCTTCCAGGAACGTTCGTGGCAGGTGGCCTGTGGTTGGCCTCCTTGGCTCTTTTTGTGATGTTTGTATTGTAGCCAGTTCAATAGCGTATCTATTCCTTGGATATTTCAGTGCTAGACTTTGTAGGGATTCTTCAGAATTGCCTGCAGTTCAACCTCCACCTTCTATGGTGTTTGCTAAGGCAAGATTTTAGGGACATCCCAGAATTCACTTGGAAGTAATTCCCTAAGGGTTACAGCCTTAGGGGAGCTCTTTTATATCTTTACTTATTGTACAACCTACAATTGGTAGTAAAACACTGGAACTTAGTGTTTTACGTTTAGTTTTTTAATTTTCTTAATCCCTGCTTCCATGCACATACATCATGAAAACAAATTCTAATCTCTGAAGTGTTCTTATTTTTTTGTAAGTTGACATATTCTGCCAACCATTTAGTCCTTACTGTCCACAGCTTGCTCATTTTTAAAGACTCTCTTGGACTAAACAGAGAAGGAATGAGGCCTCAGTCATTAAAACACCTATGAGAAATGGGCAGCGGTGTAAATAAGAGCCATAGCTGCTAATGGATGTGTGGGTAGTTAGAGGATGTTCAGGTGTTTGTATTCAGGGTTAGATGTATGACTGCTGGTCTAAACATTCTAGCCCTCCCATTTTTTGTTTCTGAGGTTCATACCCAGGGTATTCCATGTGCTAGACAAGCACTGTACCCCTGAGCTACACCGAAGCACCCACCCACCAGGCCTTTGGCTGTACTTGATGAACCTGGTCAGCCCAATCCCAGCTTAGCTTTTTTAAGTCTGTCTTCTTCCCCAACTTGTTTCACACTTGTACTCTTCTAGAGGCTGTCCTGTTGGCATTGCTTTAGTATCAGCTTAAGTGCTCTTCAATTTAGTGATTCCAAGGTTCCAGGAAGATGAAAAAGTTCTTTTCCCCAAAGTCAGACATTGATGAGTTTGATAATACAGAGTGATTTGTGTATGTGTGTGTTTTTTTAACTACCCATACAGTTATTTAAAGCAGTAGCCCTCAGTTTGCTTTGTTTTTTAAGTAGGAATCTTTTCAAGAACTTATCATCTGATGATTCCTCCCTACTGTATTCAGGCTGTGAAAAATAAGCTGGGGGTGGCTCTCCAGAGTTCCATTCAACTTTTGCTGATTGTGGCTGCTTCTCTAGGACTTGAATCTTATTTCAGCTGTAGCTCCCTTCTAGTTGACCAGAATGGTCTGTTAGGTATTTAGAGGTATTTGGGGTGGTTAGAACTGAAATGCTTACTTACACTTTCCTTTCTATATCACAAGTGTCTGGGCACCCACCAACTCACCTACAATCCAACAAATGATCAGTATTACTCCCTTTATGAATACTTTTCCTCACTTAGATGCTTTCTGTCTCAGGCATGTCAGGCTGTCAAGAATATTGCCTATTGGGTACATGCAGACTAATACCATCAGATATCCTTTATTCTAGGAGCATTTAAGTTTGGTAAACAAATGAGAACTAGTAGTCTAGTTTTAGAAGCTGTCCAAGCATAAGATATCTCAGAATAATCTGTATAGATCTTTGAACTAGAGTACTTTCCTTTGAACAAGGCTTTGTGTAGATTTGTCCGTACTTCCAGGATTTGTACTTAGAGGCTAAATGATAGTAGCAACTTCAGAGCTGACTTGCAGGTGTGAATTGCTAGGACAGACTTCCCAACTCCTGTGTATGTAGGAACTACTTTCAATAGGAATCTTACAGAGCTTAACTTTCCTCATGGAGACAGTGAGGTTTCTTTACTTTAACATACTTACAGTTTAGATATTGTAGGTAAATACAAAGTTGGACAGTAGATTACTGTATTAATGGGTTTTTTTTTTTTGGTGTATTTCATGGTTAGGAATTAATTCAGAATGCAGAAGATGCTGGGGCCACAGAGGTTAAATTTTTATATGATGAAACACAATATGGAACAGAGACTCTTTGGTCAAAGGATATGGCACAATATCAGGGTAAGAATAATTTGGATTATTTTTTGTACTAATGGTGATTTTTAATGATTTACAATACTTTATTTGATGAACAGTATAATTATCCTTTATACTTCTTGGCATGTTTAATTCAGGTGTCTTTTTTTTTCTACTTTTGGTAGAACATGTTTCTGCCAGTTGGTGTCTTTAGAGAATAAACAAACAAACAAACAAATAAAGTGGCTAACAGTGTACTCACATAGCCTTCCATTCTTCTCAGTCAGCCTGTACTTCATATTATGATTAAGATAAAGGACACTGCTTCTAAATAAATACCGTTTCTTCGGCATTTGGAAAGAAGTTGTAAGAAGCTGTGCTTCATATGTTGCTTTCTACTTCAGGGCTGCCCTTCTGCTGTGGGTCGGGACACAGACTTAATAGGAGGAGGAAAGAAGGGGACGAGAGGGCAAGTCTAAGAGAACATCACCTGTAGACTTGCTAGCTTGCTTGCACCCTGACATGTAGAAAAACATGTACATAACTTACTCAGCTCAGCTCTGAAATTGATGGATGATTGTGAATACTTAATGCGTTAAGAAGTCTTAACTCATTTTCTTAGATATATTTTAGAGAAGTTTAAGTCAGTATGATGTTTTGTTGAGGTAATCATCATTGTTGTTAATTGAATATTTAGCATTTATTGTAATGGCTACAGTCATTCTGATCAGATTTCAGACTTGACTGTGGTACTTTCTTTTCATCTGTAAAAGGAGATGTGTATGATATAATATCAGGAGACTTGCACCCTGGTTCTGAGTCCTGCCATCTTGCTGACTAGTGCAGTCCTCTAGAGGCTAGTACATTCAGTGGTGAGAGGATTAACTTGGAGTTTCTCGGTTCTAATTTTATTATTTAATGTAGCCTCCTAGATTGGTGTTCGATTTGCATTCAGGGGACTGTAGGCCAAGTCCTGGTCCTACACAGCCTTCTCCATTGCACAGTCCACAGGCAGTGGCACACTGGGCATGATCTCCATATCCACCCTGCCCACAAACTAGTGACAGAAAGGGCAGTTTTTCTTGTAGTTATTCTGAGGAGAGAACAGGGTCCTAGATGTGATGGTGGTTATGCATATGCCAGGGGCATTCTATTTTCACTATCCTGGGGTACTGTGCCAGTGAGAATGTAGAGATCCTAGAGGCATTTTGCTTCAAAATTCTGCCACGTGTTTTAAGTGTTTTTGCTTCCCATCTTAATTAAAAAATATTGAAATAGCTGGGTGTAATGATGCACACTTTTAGTCCCAACACTCAAGAGGTAGAAGCAGGTGGATTTCTGTTGAGTTCAAGGCCAGCCTGATCTGTATAGTGAGTTCCAGGTCAGTCAGAGCTTAGAGCTTCACTTACTATTTCTACATCCCACCACCACAACTGCTACCAAAAGATTTAAACAGTCACACCCCTTCCTTCCATGGCTCAGGGGTCATCTCAGAGTAGGTGGAGTTGGGGACCCTGTAAGTGTCATGGCTGGGAGGGAAACGATCCACCCCCTTCCTAAGCAATGGGTCAGAACTTCCAGAGTCTGACTTTAGGCTTTATTTCTCTTAAACAGTAAAACTTTGGGAAAAAAGTTTCCATGTGACAATGATCACAACAAAGCTTTAGATATAGCTACATAGAAACTCCTAGCAAAGTAGCAAAGCACCTATGACCTGTAGAATAAGAAAGGTCTGTTGACTGATAGAGCTCAGGCCAAGGGCCTAAGGAGGAAGCATTTGTAATAAGCATAAGGATAGACTCTGTTGGTGGAGGACGCAGAGTACATGGAACCTCGTTTTTAAGGATGAGTTCTACTCACTGAGAGACTAAGCTCAGGATAAGGGCCTGAACAGTGCTCAGGATCTGGGGGACTCCAGAAGACTAGCTCCATAGAACAGCATCCAGTCCAGCTTTCCAGGTGACCAGGCGTCAGTCATCATCTTCCTTTGAAGAAAATGGCCCGTTTGTTTTAACAAGTCTGGTTCCTCCAGTGCTTTTCTAAAGCCGCGCCTCCTATGGAGGTAGAAAGATTGTAAGAACCAGAGACTGTAAAACAGTGCTTTTGGACACAACAGGCATTCATATATGAACTGACAACAGCCATGACTTCATGCGCAAGCTCAACCTGATGGTGTTCCAGGATAGAGAGGGGAGGAGGTGGTCAGGAAGTCCCACCCCAGCTGAGGAGCTCTTATCTTTCCTGTTGATTCTAGGAGGGAGTACTGGTAACTGAGAACTTCTTAATTCCCTTCTATAGATCTTAAAGTTACATAGTTATTTCTAGATTCTGGCAAGAAGGTCATCCTGGGCCTGCTCTGTGATCTTTCCTTCTATATCTGGTATTTTAGTGAAGAGGGAGCAGGCAGAACCATACAGTATTTAGCATATGCCATTTTAAATGAGCTGTGGTTAGCTGTTAGATAATAACAAGTCACACTGCTATTTTTGCATATACATATGATATAACATAAAGATTGATATTATATTGAAGACTTACTGTATCATAATAGAAATAGCTAATAATTTAAGGGCTCTTCTCTATGGTGTGTGCTGTGGTGAGCCTTTATTAATACCACAGTGGATCCTTAGCACTCCTCTGTGGGGAGATAAAGCTCTTATCTCAGGATAGATGAAGACGCTGAGCCTGTGGCTGTAATTGGTAACAGTGAATCTGGTGACACTAGACTCCCTTGACTCCTGAGTACTTTTTCACAGCTGTTTGCTTGTCCTTTTCAGAATAGCCTTTTCAGCCTTGACCAATTTCATGTTCTGACTTTGACTACTATAAAGATAGCAGTTGCACTAATTAAGAAAAAAAAAAAAAAGACCAGGCCAACATCCCATTTTTAAAAAAGCATAAGGAGATGTTCTTTGGGTACTGGGAATCTCCATATAGTTCGTTAGCATGGAGGTTTCACAGGTCCAAGGGTACATATATAGAGTCTGTGCTTAATTGTGTCTGTATTATTCCTAAGCAACTTTTCAAAGGAAAACATTGATCATATTTAAAGAATAATGAGTTGATATAGTTGCCTCTATTTAGAGAATGTTAGGATTTCTGAAAACAGGGCTCAAAAGAGAGTGACGAAGTATTTACTCAGAATTGTACATACAATATATTGTTAAATAAACCACTTTGGAGATAGCATTATAATTCCAAATAATTTATTTAAATATTTACCACATTCATGACTTGTTAAATTACACCATCAGTACCATGAATAGAAATCAAGTAAAGCAAAATAAAAAACATACAACCCAAATATTTATAAGATGATTATTAACATTAGTAAGGGATTAATTTCTACTTTATGAAAAATACAGTGACAAAATCTCTTTTGGTTGTAGGTTTCCTTAGTACATTGTTCTATATGTCTTAGAACATTATCTATGCTTGCCATAGATAATGTTTCAATTATCTATTTCAATTTTAAATGGATGAATTTTTTCAGTGTATATAAAAAAGTAAAAGAATAAGTGACAATAGATAGATAGACAGACAGACAGACAGACAGACAGCAAAACACCAGGTCGCTTACTGAAAACATCCAGCAGAAATCCACTGAGGAAGCTTCTTTAGGGCAGCCAGCTGGAGTTCCCAACAGAGAGTCCCAGGCAGAGCAGAGTCTCCCCTCAGCATGGGTGTCCAAGTAAAAGAACAAATAGCAACTGCTGGAGCTGACATCATCAAACTGGACACAACATCCAACAGAAAATGACTAGGGAAGTTGAGACAGTCAGACTGGAATTCCCCACTGAACGCTCTCTCCATGGATGAGCTTTTCACAGTGGAACTGGCTTCTCTTTCCCACTTCAAACCTTTTTTATATAAGGGATAAACAGTAGTAGCATTGGTTAGAAACATTTGCCTTCCAGCTCTTCTCCAGGACACAGCGTTTTTACTCTGTTTTGCTGTTCTTATCCCACCCTGTCAGAGAGTTAGGGGGGCCTCAGACCATCCTCACAAGAGGCCCTGACAGAAGCATTGTTGGGGCTAAAATGGAAGGGGGCAGCACTGATCCCAGAGCCAGCTTCTTGGGGAGCTCAAACAGCACATAACAATTCTCAATCTGATGTACCCTGCACACATTGTCAAGAAATTCCCTCTACAAAGAATAATTTAAATATGCTGTTTAGAAGAGTTTAAACAGAGTGTGGTACCCTGTGATGATATCCTTGTTTGATCTGCATTTTTTGGTATTTAAGTTCTGTAATTCTCTTAATTTCTTCTTTCAGGATTTTTGACAAACAATATATTTCTCTGGTTGTTAGCTTTTACCAAGTTTGTTTTTGTTTTTATTGTGAAAACCATTGGAATAATAATGCAAAATTTAGTCACTGTACTCACTTGTCTCTATTTTCTCATCAAATAAGTTTTTGTTGTTATTTATTTTGTTGTGTTTTTTTTGTTTTGTTTTTTGTTTTGGTATGGATGAAGCTCTTAAAACAGAGCTGACCATACTTCTTGCTGAGTATCTGCCTGTGCATTTCAATACCTAGGGTCAGCTCTCTATGTGTACAACAATGCGGTTTTCACCCCAGAGGATTGGCATGGCATTCAAGAAATAGCAAGAAGCAGGAAAAAAGATGATCCTTTGAAGGTTGGAAGATTTGGAATTGGGTTTAATTCTGTCTACCATATAACAGGTGCAGTATTGGCTGTGGGCAAGTGGGGAGTAAACTCAGTTAAACTATAGATAAATTTTAGTAAATCTACTGTATTACATTAATTTACTGCATATTAAAATTATATTGTTATATACTAAAATGTAGATGTTGCACATAAATCTTTTTTTATTTTTTTATTTTTTTATTCCCCAGCCCCCTACACAAATCTTTTTTTTTTTTTTTTTTTTTTTTTTTTAAAGATTTATTTATTACATATACAGCATATATGACTGAAGGCCAGAAGAGGGCACCAGATCTCATTACAGATGGTTGTGAGCCACCATGTGGTTGCTGGGAATTGAACTCAAGACCTTTGGAAGAGCAGTCAGTGCTCTTAACCTCTGAGCCATCTCTCCAGCCCCCCGCTACACAAATCTTAATGTTGTATTTATGTATTCACCTTTTGGAAGTTCATCTTCAGAGCTCCAAGTGATGGTTTATAAATGTTGAAGCACAGTTGAGGATTGCACAAGTGTAGACTATCATGCAGGAATTTAGAGCAGTCAATTGTCCTGTGTGTGCACCTCAGTGCCATTTTGTCCCCTAGTTGTCAGTGAGCACATTGATGGGGACCATTTGCTGGAAGGCTCTTTAGCAATCTGAAGACTTGAGAAAACCATAGGTCATGCTTTTACACTATCAAGAGTCTCTCTGATCTGATTTCAGTATAGGTATGTGGCACCGTGTAAAGGGACTAGCGACAAACAGATCCTAGATTGCACTGTTGATGGATTTAATGGATATAACATTTGCTACTTAAGATACATAAGAATTTAGGAGTTGGTGATAGTCACAATTGAACTTGCATTTGACAACCACAGATATTAAAGAGGTGACAGACTTTACTGGAGTTACATTGAGCGTGAAGATTAGGGGCTAAAGTCTGCATGGGAGACAAAACACATCAGAATTACCCATGGGAAGTCCTTTAAGTAGTATCGTGGATAAAAGTTTCTTTCAGAATAATAAATCTGACACTGTTGAAATATCACTTTAGTTATAGTTTAGTCTTTAGTTGAGGAACAGAAGAAGCAGTTGACATCAGTCTAGAGGCCATGTGATAGGGTGTGGATTTTAAGAACTGTAGCTGTATACCTTGTGAGTCCTTCCCCAGGCAAGTTCATTTCTCACTCACTGTGGGGTCTGTGCTTGCTGAGCTATGTGGCAGTGGAGCAAGCTGCATTGTCTAGTCAGTAGTAGACTCTTTAATTTTGAACATAAATTGCAACTCTTTTCTTTCTAACTGGGCTTATGTGGCAGTAAGCACTGAGTATAAATATCTAAATAGTGTTTATACCTTCCACTTGATGAGTATTTAAAGATACAGCACAGATTTTCACAAAAATCATGGAAGTTTTTGGCTCTTACTAGATTGGCTCAAACCAGAAACCATTATGCCTCACTTTCAAAAGTATTAAGTAACTTGTTTTTGAAGAATTTTATGTATCATACTATTTCTTATGTAATATTTTGATGATAGTTATCATTTTATTATGGCTATAATTATAATTGTTCATTGGATTTCTGAGTTGGTTATGCCTTGGTTTTTATTTTTACAGATGTTCCTTGTATCTTTAGTGGTGACCAGATAGGAATGCTAGATCCTCATCAAACACTTTTTGGCCCCCATGAATCAGGCCAATGTTGGAATCTCAAAGAGGACAGCAAAGAAATAAATGAGCTTCCAGATCAGTTTGCCCCCTTCATTGGCGTTTTTGGAAGCACCAAGGAAACCTTTACAAATGGCAGCTTTCCAGGGACATTTTTCCGTTTCCCTCTTCGCTTACAGCCTTCTCAGCTTAGCAGCAATCTCTACACTAAGCAGAAGGTTCTGGAGTTGTTTGACTCTTTCAGGGCAGATGCAGACACAGTGCTGCTCTTCCTGAAGAGTGTGCAGGCTGTATCTTTACATGTCCGAGAGGCTGATGGGACAGAAAAACTGGTATTTAGGGTGACTGCTAGTGAGAATAAGGCCCTGAAACACGAACGGCCAAATTCGATCAAGATTCTGGGAACAGCCATAAGCAACTATTGTAAAAAGATCCCGAGCAACAGTGTCACCTGTGTAACATATCATATAAACATAGTTCTAGAGGATGAGAGTACAAAGGATGCCCAGAAGACGTCTTGGTTGGTGTGTAACAGTGTGGGTGGGCGAGGCATGAGTAGTAAGCTGGATTCTTTGGCTGATGAATTGAAATTTGTGCCAATCATTGGACTAGCGATGTCTTTATCGGGCAGGGATGATGAAGAAAATGGAGCAATATCTGATTTCTCAGGAAAAGCATTTTGTTTTCTTCCTTTGCCTCCTGGTGAGGAAAGCAGAACAGGGCTTCCAGTCCATATCAGTGGCTTCTTTGGCCTGACTGACAACCGCAGGAGCATAAAATGGAGAGAGCTGGACCAATGGAGAGACCCTGCAGCCTTGTGGAATGAATTCCTTATTGTGAATGTTGTTCCCAAAGCTTATGCTACTCTGATCCTAGATGCAATAAAACGCCTGGAGACAGAAAAGAGTTCTGATTTCCCCTTGTCGGTTGATGCCGTCTACAAACTTTGGCCTGAGGCCGGCAAAGTCAAGGCACACTGGCAGCCGGTGTTGGGGCCTCTGTTTAGTGAACTGTTGCAGCATGCGGTGATTTACTCCATTAGTGGTGAGTGGGTAAAGCTGGAGCAGGCGTACTTCTCAGAACTTGATGAAAGTTTAGAATACACACAATCTGTGCTCCACTACCTCCAGAGCTCAGGGAAGCAGATTGCCAAGGTACCAGGGAACCTGGCTGCTGCTCTTCAGCTCAGTGCAGCCTCTGCTACCTCCAGTGCGACTCCTGTGAGGAAGGTGACACCCGCGTGGGTGCGGCAGGTTCTGAGGAAGTGTGCACACCTGGGCAGTGCTGAAGAGAAGCTTCATCTTCTAGAATTCGTGCTTTCTGATCAAGCCTACAGTGAGCTGCTTGGGCTCGAGCTGCTGCCTTTACAAAGTGGGGCTTTTGTCCCCTTCTCCTCGTCTGTCTCTGATCAAGATGTTGTTTACATCACCTCAGAAGAGTTCCCAAGGTAGATACAGTGGGGCTCAGACACTGGTTGATCGAGGGAGTGGGGGGGTTGTCCCATCCACAGAGTCCTTGACTGCCAGGTCCATCAGGTATCTGTGGATTGTGTGGTTAGGAGGGCTTTTCATGAGATGTTAAAAGATAAATGTTATATTGTAAAAGGAAAAGGCATTCTGGCATTTGTCAATTAAAAGATTACATAAAAGCTGGGTGTCTGTAGTCCCAGCTGTTTGGGAGCCTGAGGAGGACCACTTGAGCCTGGGAGTCCCAAGACAACATAGTAATAGCTTGTCTAAAAAACAATTATTCTAGTAGCTCTTTCTCAGTCACAAAACTGAAAACAATTACTGTATGTTACTAATAGAGGTAAGATGAGTTAGTAGAGTTATTTTGATGACATTTTAATTAGAATAATATATGCAATAACTGTTTCTCTGTATTTCTTAGACAGGGTGTGGTTGTGTAGCCCAGACAAGCCTGGAAAGCAGTTTTCTTGCTTCCGACTCCCAGATGCTGGGCTTTCAGATGTGCACCATCCTACTTGGCTTTAGCAACTAAGTTTTTATAGCTGAGGCTAGATATTGACATTTTATGGAATAAAATTTATTTTATTGTTAGGTATTTAGACTGTTTTTAAATTGACATGGTGTATGATACCCTCATATTTTAAAGCAAAACCTAGATAATGTTATAGTTGGATGTGTATACTGTAATTCATGTAAAATGAAATAGCATGTTTTACTGACTTGAAATTATATGGTGGACTCTTTTAACCTTAGGATTGTTAGAATTGTAACTGCTGTGCACCTCTCACGTTCTAGGTCCCTTTTCCCAGGTCTTGAAGCAAGACTTATTTTGGAGAACTTGAAGCCTCACCTTCTAGCTGCTTTAAAAGAAGCTGCCCAGACCCGAGGTATTTTAGCCATTGAGTGCTTTTCTTAAACAACCCTCTTTATAAAACTATAAATGGTTTCTATAAGATTTCTTCTAAAAACGTCCATTTTAGACATATAACCTGAGTTCATATGACTCAACCTAGGAGAATTGTTCAGTTGAATATGTGTCAGGAGGGTTGGGGATTTAGCTCAGTGGTAGAGCGCTTGAGGCCCTGTGTTCCATCCTCAGCTCAAAAAAAAAAAAAAAAAATCTCCGGCGGCAGTGGTGGTGCACGCCTTTAATCCCAGCACTTGGAGGCAGAGGCAGGCAGATCTCTGTGAGTTCGAGGCCAGCCTGGGCTACAGAGTGAGTTCCAGGAAAGGTGCAAAGCTACACAGAGAAACCCTGTCTCCGAAAAACCAAAATTAAAAAAAAAAAAAAAGATGTGTTAGGAGACATTCTAGTGTCATCGAGAACCTCATGCTGTGGCTCTGGTGGTGGGCATTTGAAAAGAACTGCTTTTGAGCTATTTTAACATGGATTCCTTCCCTCCCTTCTATCCATTTCTCCCTGCCCCCCTACCCCCCTTCCTGGAGCTGAGGACCGAACCCAGGACCCAGGGCCTTGGACTTGCTAGGCAAGCACTCTACCACTGAGCTAAATCCCTAACCCCTCTATCCATTTCTTGATGGAGAATCTTCTAGTTTTTTGAAGCATACAATATATTATTATTATCTTTAGTTACCCTACTATGCAGTAGTACCCAGAACTTCTTAATCTGACCTGTAACAGTACTAATTGACCAACCTCTATCTATCCCACACATTCCATCCCCCACTCTCCCAGCATCTGGTAACCACAGAGAAAGCTTGGGAGATACTCATGAGCTAGATATTAATAGATAAATAAAAGATAGCTGGGAAGAAGTCCTGCTATAAGGCTGGCAGTGGAGCATGCTAGAATGTTAGTCTGTCCTCCTGTTGTACAGATCTCTGCCCAGTGTTTGGAAGGCTCTCTGAGACATCTGTTTTCTGCCTGGGGCTGAGTCTTATTATTGCAGACCCAGCACTGAACTCCAGAGTGAAGTTCTGGCCTAGCCTTCCTAGAATGCTTCCTAGTGGATGGAGTCTTTGCCCAAGTATGGGAGAGGAGTCCTGGAGGCATCCCTTGAGCCACACAGTATGTGATTCTGCAGGCCCTGGAGAGGTCTGTGGGTAGTAGCATGGGGGAGTGGTCTTGGAGCTCTGTCTGGCTTTGGATGATATCATGGTGGGTTTGGTAGTGGGCTTCAAGTCCAAGGCCTTGTCTTAGTTCCTTCTCCCTTCCCTAGGTAAGAGGCATCATCTATGATGAGTATCTCCTGTTGTTTGCTCTCCACAACCCTTAGGTAGCAGAGCCTCTGTCTTTATCTCCCCTCGAAACGCTCAAGGAAATGAAAGGCTTTATTTAGATAACTTGGAATGCAGAGTTGGAGCCACAGGTCCAGTTTTGTTCTTTTTCATTTTTATTTGCGAATTAGATTATTTGAGGTTTAAATTACGTGAGTAAATGGATGATTATCAGAAATTAGGTGAGAAGTGAATAGTTAGAAAAGTCTGCCAGTAAATGGGTTTTAGATGAAAAAAAAAAAAACTAGCAAAAAAGTAATTGAGTAGACAAATTCCCAATGGAGTAGAACTAGGATCCTATTTACATGTTTCTTAATTTTCAAGATACTTTTTATGAGATGAGTTTACATGCTCTGTTACAATTAGTGACTCAAAAGTTGTTCTTAAATGTTTCAGTTTCCTGTGTATACCAAGCATTGTGCCAAATGAAATTAGTTAATAGATGAAAAAAACCACAACTGCATAGGATGTGGATGTGAATCAACACTGCCATTCATGCAGTGGTACTGCTGAGAATGGACTGGGCCTGCTGACTTGGGTGACAAATCAGGGAGGGTGTTTTGAATTCTGTGTGGCACACACAGGGCAAAGACTAAGCCTTCATGTCTCAGGGGCAGCATGTTTTCAATGATGACTCTGACACAACTTTATCACTATATACACTATTTATTGAAAAGATGATGACCTTGTATGTACAATACACAAATCTTCAGAAAATGTTGAACTTTTAATTGCTAGCCTCTGGCATACAGACAGCTATATTTGACAGAAGACTTGTGGAGATGTTTGGGCCTACCACACCCATAATTACTTGTTGGGGAAAAGGACCGTGTGCTAGGAAGAATGTTCTAAGCCTGCCTTCACCTGTATCCAGGCCACTGCATCTCTCCCTGAAATGCAGGCAGAACCTTGGTATCTCTCGCAGCCTTTCTTACTTCCCTAGGTATACAGCATTATGAGAACTTACTTTTCTAAAACATTGTCTTTCCACCTTCTATCAAAAATCTTTTAAAGGCTTCTTGTTTTTCTAATTAAATAAAAACCAATCTTTGGCATTGTCCATGAGGCTTCTTTATTACCTGGTTCTATTTTATTTTGGGCATTATAAAGATGCCTGGTACATAGGAATGCTAAATCAGTGATTGCTGTTACCCATATCCTTCATTGGTTTTGTTTTTTCTGATCATTTTCATATTTAAAGAACATTTATTTTTCTCCATTAGGTACAGGCATTTGATTTTCCCCCCATTCATCTCTTGTTTCATGCAGTCTATGCGTGCTTCAATAACACTGAACAACACAGCACCACACACCTGCATTTGTATAGTTACTTGTAATCGTTTATCTAATCTGCCTTCCTCATTAGATACAAACAAAGTCTGAAGACATGTCTAGGTGTTTATTTCTAGCAATCTAACACTTAGTATTGCCTTACTGACAAATGCTGCTAATGAGGTAATTATTTTGATGAGACTTACAGTCCCTGTCTTAGCCTTGAAATTGAGTCCAAGGTACCCCAATGCACAAACGTTCCACAAAGGTGCAGTGATGTACTTGATGGAATAAATGACTTGCCTTAGGCATAGAAGGGTTAGTTGTACACAGGAGCAATTCTTAGGACTTTGTGATTATTGGTGGTTATCATAAGCAAGCAGTAGAATTTGTTTGATAAATTCACCCCTTTCCTTTTCCTAAACCGAGAATTAAGTATAAATTTACTTTGTATAGATATTAAAGGACTTATAAACATTCTGTTTCTCCCTTTCTCAGTTCTTCTCTAGGCCCTTTGACTGTTCGATGATAGCTTGTGAAAAGCCCATGGTTAGCTTGCAGCTAGCTGTGAACGCAGTGTGTTTTGTGCTTATAAGCACATGCACTCTCCTTCTTCACTACTTTCTGAACCAAGTCTTGGTTCTTAGAAAGCTTAGGGTTAATTTGCATCTGAATAGATCTTTAATTCTAAATGCGTATACTGTTTAGAGCTTTGTTTTTGCTGTTTCCTTTGCACAATGCTATGTGGAAGTTCTGCAGACAGCATTGCCTTAAGATGTAGAGTAACTTCTGTAGTGAGCTTGTGAAATATTGAACATTTTGGCCTTTCTAAGAATGGATTTAATTATATTCTAGCACAGCAGCTTCTCTGGGGATACTCAGGTAGGATCACTGACTGAATGTTGTGTTCATTTGAAACTTGATTGATTTATTGTCATTTGTTGGTTTGTTGAATCCTGTGTTGTTGTTTTGTTTTGTTTTTAACCTAAATAGCTAGAAATTATGTCAACCATTCTTTTTTCTGCTGGAAATAACTTAAAGGAGAGAGGAAACTACTAATATAGGCCTTTGTTATTGCAAACATTGATAAAAACATGTTTAAATGACTTGAAAACCTTCATTTCATAAATATTTAGTCTCAAATGAAAGACACACGTGAAATTTGTATTTTCACTGCTTAAATGGGAGAGTGTGGCATGAATGCACTTCTGTTATACACACAAATGCTCAGAGGAGAAATGAAGGAGGGGGTCCATTCTGGGAACTGTTTGAGTTGTAGCCCAGTGTGCAGACTGGTGGGAGTAGGAAGCCCCTGTCTAGCTACAAGGAGCACGAAAGTGGCTGGTCTGCTTTCATTAGGGACAGTTAGATGATCTTACAGTGCTGGGTGTGTCATTTTATTGACTGCCCACTCTTTTTGTTTTGCTTTAATAAATATCCTTATTATTATTTTTGTATTATTTTCCCAAGTTTATGTTTTACTTGGAAATTTAAAGGATGTAAGATTTGATTTATAGAAATTGTTTTTATACATATCCTTTGAAGCAGGATATATATATACACACATATATAATCATATATATACATATACATATATATATAATTAGTTTAGACACTAAATTGTTATTAGAGTGACAATTTTCATAAATATTAAGTTTGGCTTCACTTTATATTAAAGGTATCTAATGCTCTATCAATAGCCTTTGTATTGCGAAAGTATAGTGGAAGAGGCAGCGAAATCTCGATATATGTAGCTACCCTATTAATGCCTGCCCTGGGGACTGTCCCATTTTGGTTACTGAATCTCTGTTGCTGCATCTCCTTTTCAAGTCCAAGCCAGGCCTGATAATAGAGTCCTGTAATACCAGCTGCTCCTGAGGCAAAGGCAAGAAGATTATAAGTTCAAGGCCAACCTGAACTACAAAGTGGGTTCAAGGCCAGCCTGGGGCAACTTAGTGAGAATCTATGAAAAGTAAAATAAAAAGAGAATTGGGTTTTGCCTAGCTTGTCTGAGACCTTGTAGTCAGTGCTCAGTATTACAAGAAAAACAACCAAAGGCCAAAGGCAAGATGTCAGTGGCAGAGTATCAATGCAGACGTTCTGGGAACCAGTGCACCATTAGAGCTAGAATAAGATGCTTCTGAAAGGCCCAGAGCCCTATAGCACCACATCTAGACTTGGGTGCTGGTGGAGTCCTGACTGGCAGGCACTAGGCTATGTTTTCCTTTATTTCCTTTATTTCCCCCAACTCCCCACACGGGTCTTTTTCTTCATTCTTTTTTTTTTTTCTTTTAAAGATGTGACTGATATAGATTGTATCATTTAATTGGAAATCTGCTGTTCATCTGTGCTTACAAGGACTTGAATCTTCCTTACAGTGGTGCATTATTAGAACTCACCAGCTATCAAAGCTGCCATTGCCACTGTGTACCCGAAAAGCAAAAAGAACTGCCATGTACCCAGTGCCTTGAGTTAGTATTGTCCAGTAGAGTGCACCTCTGGAGGAGTTTACATAAAGCATTTGGAACTAAATCATCACTGTTAAGAGACTTTTTACATTCATTGATACTTCTGCTTTCTGACCATGTTGCATTTATTCAGATCAGCAAGGAACAGACATGTGAATAAATGGAAACAAAAATAGTACAGTCTCTGAGTAGAGACCGGTTCTATCGATACTGTTTCTGGTATCTAAGAGATGGACTCATCTATGGCAGACCAAACTTATGCACAAGAATTCTTCCTAAGCTAAAGCTGAATGTACCTGGTAATAGTTTGCTGTCCCTAGGAACAGTTTTTTAGAAGCATAGTTAGATGTGTTTGACATTGCTGATAATTATGAAAGCCACAAAGCCCGGAAGTCATTTATTAAAATGCCCACAAATTGTTTTGCTCATCCTAGTAGCAGTGTTGTAGAGGCCTTCTAGTGGAGGGCATGGAGATTACTGTGTGAACATTTATTCTTCAGGGTTAACAGCTAACTGTCTTATTACAGAGTAGCTGGAACTTGGGACTTCCGCTTGAATTAGCTAATGCACTTAGAGTTGTGCCTGTCTACATTTTCTCTCTCCTTTACTTCTATTGTTTTTCCAGTTGAGCATGACTGACGCATTAGTTGCATGCTATCTGTGAGGTGTGTGTGTCTTGACATTTTATTTATACATTCATATCAAGTATTTTTCCTAAAGGTAAGTATGTTTTGTAAATTGCCAAATTTTATGCTAGGATATTAGGCAGGATTATCTATAGAATGCATGTGATATGGCAATTTGCATAGAACATACATGGTACATATTTAAGATTTTGCTTTCTGGGTATTCTGAATTTGAATTTTCAACATTTTTATATCTTTAACATTATGTCTTTGCTTTACTTATAACTTGGATATTCAGTTATAGTTAATTCTAGTCTGTAAGCACTTTAAGAAACATTATTATAAAATTAAATTTAATTCACTCCATAGCTCAAAGAAACTACATTGATTGTATTGCTGACATTTTAATTTTTAAAGTATTACTTTAATTATTCTGTCACATGACATAGAAACTGAAAATGTTCTGAATGTGGGTATTATCACTCTCCTAAAGTTTCAAAAGCATGTCTTTGCTGGGATTTCTAGGTCAGTGGTTTGAAAATAGCATGGAGGTAATTTTGGAGTAGAGAGTAAAGCCTTTGAAACAAAGATGCCCTTCCTTGATTAAAAAGTATTAGAGTGGAGGAGGGGAGGGTGGGAATGATGTGAATACAGTGTCTTCAGTCTGAAGTCCTGAGTTCCAGCTGCTTTGTACTGAAGACAGTCAGCTTTTAATGTTCACACACGAGTCTCCATGCCCTCCGTTAGAAGGCCTCTGAAGCACCTCACATATGACATTCTCAAAAAAAAAAAAGTTATATACAAAAGCCCCAAGAGCCTGAGGTATACCTCTTGTTACAGTGTTTCCCAAAATTGCTTATAAGGATCTAGAAGTCATTTGTACATAGGGGAAAGATAAATGTTAGTTTTCACATAATTGATTTTGAGATGCTTTTACTTCCCTATATGGGCAAATACATACCTACAGGTATACTTTTCTATTTTGTTGTTACTGATGTTAAATATCAAAAATACTCTGACATATAAAATACACTTTAAAGGGATGTTCATTTCTAGGCAATCTATTAAGATAAGCAACTGCCCCTCCCCCAAAGGGGGAAATTCTGTTACTCTCCTAGTTTACAAGCATTCAGAAATAGAGCCGTTTTGGTGGGAAGAAATATCTGCCCTTACAGCAACACCCCCCATGTTCAGTTTGTTTGCCTTGAAGCATTTCTACAAAATCCCTGGTTCTAGAGAGCACACTTTAATAAACAGCAAGCTTGGCCAAAGGTAACTGTGCTGTGTATAGGACAGTCTGTGGGTAGAGCCTCCTCCCATTGCTTTCCAGATGAGTGAGTTCAAGGCTCTAAGACATTAGCTGATACCCAATTGAATGTGTGATTAGAGACTCACAGGAAAGTCCACGAGGGCATTGCCACCTGCGTTTCAGAAAGTGTTAGCTTCTGAGTGGAGACTGCAGCCTCTGCTCTGACTTTGAGCCTTCCTCTTCTTCCTACAGTCATGCAGGTGAGGTGCTGAAAGTACACAACCCCCAAAGATATTTGTATTGTGTCTGCTTATCAATGTTTACCCATTAAATGAAAAATATGTAAATTTTATCTGCATTTTGTTTGGTATTTTTACTTGTGGACAGCTAAACATTGTTTTTCATGTTGATTCCATCTCTAGAACACTAGATTCTTTTGCATACACATTTTATGTATTTTTATATTTACTTAAAATAAGCACTTTGTAGAGAAAATGACTTCTTTTAGAGGTTATTGTGAGTATTATTTTCTGTATAGACTATCATTATTTTAAAATTACTTTAGTTATACTGAATTTTTGCATTTTCTTAAAACAGCTTTCTAGTGCCATCTTAACTGTGAGACCAGAAGAATTTAAAGTAGAATTGTGCATAACATTTCTGTGTGTGGTTTACAGGAAGACCATGTACTCAGCTGCAGCTTCTAAATCCAGAACGATTTGCACGTCTTATTAAAGAAGTAATGAATACATTCTGGCCTGGCAGAGAGTTGGTGGTTCAGTGGTATCCATTCAGTGAAGACAAACATCACCCGTCCATTTCATGGCTTAAAATGGTTTGGAAGAACCTCTATATACACTTTTCCGAGGATTTGACTTTATTTGATGAGATGCCACTTATTCCCAGAACTATACTGGATGAAGATCAGACGTGTGTGGAACTCATTAGACTCAGGATCCCATCAGTAGTCATTTTAGATAATGAAACTGAAGCTCAGCTTCCAGAATTCTTAGCAGATATTGTACAAAAACTTGGGGGGATTGTCCTGAAAAGGTTAGATACCTCTATTCAGCATCCACTTGTTAAAAAATACATCCATTCACCACTACCGAGTGCTGTTCTGCAGATAATGGAGAAGATACCACTGCAGAAGTTATGTAACCAAATAGCGTCATTGCTTCCAACCCACAAGGATGCTCTAAGGAAGTTTCTGGCCAGCTTAACTGATACCAGTGAAAAAGAGAAAAGAATAATTCAAGAATTGACAATATTCAAAAGAATTAATCACTCATCTGATCAAGGGGTTTCCTCTTACACAAAATTAAAAGGATGTAAAGTTTTGGATCATACTGCCAAACTTCCAGCAGACCTGCGACTGTCTCTTTCAGTGATAGATAGTAGTGATGAAGCTACCATTCGTTTGGCAAACATGTTGAAAATTGAAAAATTAAAGACTACAAGCTGTTTAAAGTTTGTTTTAAAAGATATTGAAAATGCGTTTTATGCACAGGAAGAGGTAACACATCTTATGCTGTGGATCCTTGAGAATCTGTCCTCTCTTAAAAATGAGAATCCAAATGTGCTTGATTGGCTGATGCCATTAAAATTCATTCCTATGTCACAGGAGCGTGTGGTAACAGCCAGTGAACTCTTTGATCCTGATATAGAGGTACTAAGGGATCTCTTTTATAATGAAGAGGAAGTCTGTTTCCCACCTGCAATTTTTACCTCACCAGATATCCTTCACTCTTTGAGACAGATTGGTTTAAAAAATGAAGCCAGCCTGAAAGAGAAAGATGTTGTGCAAGTGGCAAAAAAAATTGAAGCTTTACAAGTCAGTTCCTGTCAGAATCAAGATGTTCTCCTGAAGAAAGCCAAAACGCTCTTACTAGTCTTGAATAAGAACCATACACTCCTACAGTCTTCTGAAGGGAAGACGGTACTGAAGAAAATAAAATGGGTCCCAGCCTGCAAGGAAAGGCCTCCAAATTATCCAGGTTCCTTAGTCTGGAAAGGGGATCTCTGTAATCTTTGTGCACCCCCAGATATGTGTGATGCAGCACATGCAGTTCTAGTGGGCTCCTCACTTCCTCTTGTGGAAAGTGTCCATGTAAACTTGGAGAAGGCTCTAGGCATCTTCACAAAGCCTAGCATCAGTGCTGTCTTAAAACACTTTAAAATTGTTGTTGACTGGTATACTTCAAAAACCTTCAGCGATGAAGATTACTATCAGTTCCAACATATTTTGCTTGAAATTTATGGGTTCATGCACGATCATCTGAATGAAGGGAAGGATTCTTTTAAAACCTTGAAATTTCCATGGGTTTGGACTGGCAAAAACTTTTGTCCTCTTGCCCAGGCTGTGATAAAACCAATTCACGATCTGAATCTTCAGCCTTATTTATATAATGTGCCTAAAACCATGGCAAAATTCCACCAGCTGTTTAAGGCCTGTGGCTCAATAGAGGAGTTGACATCAGATCATATTTCCATGGTCATTCAGAAGGTTTATCTCACAAGTGACAAGGAGTTGAGTGAACAAGAAAGTAAACAAAATCTTCATCTTATGTTGAATATTATGCGATGGCTGTATAGCAACCAGATTCCAGCAAGCCCTAATACACCAGTTCCAATTTATCATAGCAAAAATCCTTCCAAACTTGTCATGAAGCCAATTCATGAATGCTGTTATTGTGACATCAAAGTTGATGACCTCAATGACTTACTTGAAGATTCAGTGGAACCAATCATTTTGGTACATGAGGACATACCCATGAAAACTGCAGAGTGGCTAAAAGTTCCCTGCCTTAGTACAAGACTGATCAACCCCGAAAACATGGGGTTTGAGCAGTCAGGACAAAGAGAGCCTCTTACTGTAAGGATCAAAAATATTTTGGAAGAATACCCTTCTGTGTCAGATATTTTTAAAGAGCTGCTCCAAAATGCTGATGATGCAAATGCTACAGAATGCAGTTTCATGATTGATATGAGAAGAAATATGGACATCAGAGAGAATCTCCTAGACCCAGGGATGGCAGCTTGCCACGGACCTGCTTTGTGGTCATTCAACAATTCTGAATTCTCAGATTCAGATTTTATAAACATAACCAGGTTAGGAGAATCTTTAAAAAGGGGAGAAGTTGACAAAGTTGGGAAATTTGGTCTTGGATTTAATTCGGTGTACCACATTACTGACATTCCCATCATTATGAGCCGAGAATTTATGATTATGTTTGATCCGAACATAAATCATATCAGTAAACACATAAAAGATAGATCTAATCCTGGAATCAAAATTAATTGGAGTAAACAGCAGAAAAGACTTAGGAAATTTCCAAATCAGTTCAAACCATTTATAGATGTATTTGGCTGTCAGTTACCTTTGGCTGTAGAAGCCCCTTACAGCTACAATGGAACTCTTTTCCGGCTGTCCTTTAGAACACAGCAGGAAGCAAAAGTGAGTGAAGTTAGCAGTACCTGTTATAACACTGCAGACATTTACTCCCTAGTGGATGAATTTAGCCTTTGTGGGCACAGACTTATCATTTTCACCCAGAGTGTAAACTCAATGTATTTGAAATACTTGAAGATAGAAGAAACCAACCCTAGCTTAGCACAAGATACAGTCATCATTAAGAAAAAAGCCTGCCCCTCCAAAGCGTTGAGTGCACCAGTGTTGAGTGTTTTAAAAGAAGCTGCTAAACTCATGAAGACTTGCAGCAGCAGCAACAAGAAGCTTCCCACCGATGTACCAAAGTCATCTTGCATTCTTCAGATCACAGTCGAAGAATTTCACCATGTGTTCAGGAGGATTGCTGACTTACAGTCACCACTGTTTAGAGGCCCAGATGATGACCCAGCTACTCTCTTTGAAATGGCTAAGTCTGGCCAGTCAAAAAAGCCATCAGACGAGTTGCCACAGAAGACGGTAGATTGCACCACGTGGCTTATATGCACCTGCATGGATACGGGAGAGGCTCTCAAGTTTTCCTTGAGCGAAAGTGGAAAAAGACTAGGGCTGGTTCCTTGTGGGGCAGTAGGCGTTCTTCTACATGAAATCCAGGAGCAGAAGTGGACTGTGAAACCACACATAGGAGAGGTGTTTTGCTATTTACCTCTACGAATAAAAACAGGGCTGCCAATTCACATCAATGGGTGCTTTGCTGTTACTTCAAATAGGAAAGAAATCTGGAAGACAGATACAAAAGGGCGATGGAATACCACATTCATGAGGCATGTCATTGTGAAAGCTTACTTACAAGCCCTCAGTGTCTTACGGGACCTCGCCACTGGTGGTGAGCTGACTGATTATACCTACTATGCTGTGTGGCCTGATCCTGATCTAGTTCATGATGACTTCTCTGTGATTTGTCAAGGATTTTATGAAGATATAGCTCATGGGAAGGGGAAGGAGTTGACCAGAGTCTTCTCTGATGGTTCTACTTGGGTTTCCATGAAGAATGTGAGATTTCTAGATGACTCTATACTGCAAAGGAAAGATGTTGGTTCAGCAGCCTTCAAGATATTTCTGAAGTACCTCAAGAAAACAGGCTCTAAAAACCTCTGCGCTGTTGAGCTTCCTTCTTCAGTAAAAGCAGGATTTGAAGAGGCTGGCTGCAGACAGATACTGCTTGAAAATACATTTTCAGAGAAACAGTTTTTTTCAGAAGTCTTTTTTCCTAATATCCAGGAAATTGAAGCAGAACTGAGAGATCCTTTAATGAATTTTGTCCTAAATGAAAAACTTGATGAATTCTCAGGAATTCTTCGTGTTACCCCATGTGTTCCTTGTTCCTTGGAGGGCCATCCTTTGGTTTTGCCATCAAGACTGATCCACCCCGAAGGACGAGTTGCAAAGCTATTTGATACTAAAGATGGGAGATTCCCTTATGGCTCTACACAGGATTACCTCAATCCTATTATTTTGATTAAGCTAGTTCAGTTAGGCATGGCAAAAGATGATATTTTATGGGATGACATGCTAGAGCGTGCAGAGTCAGTAGCTGAGATTAATAAAAGTGACCATGCTGCTGCCTGTCTAAGGAGCAGTATTCTCCTAAGCCTTATTGATGAGAAGCTAAAAATAAGGGATCCTAGAGCAAAGGATTTTGCTGCAAAATACCAAACAATTCCCTTCCTCCCGTTTCTAACAAAGCCAGCAGGTTTTTCTTTAGAATGGAAAGGGAACAGTTTTAAGCCTGAAACCATGTTTGCAGCAACTGACCTTTACACAGCTGAACATCAAGATATAGTCTGTCTTTTGCAACCAATTCTCAATGAAAATTCCCATTCCTTCAGAGGCTGTGGTTCAGTGTCATTGGCCGTTAAGGAGTTTTTGGGTTTACTAAAGAAGCCAACAGTTGATCTGGTAATAAACCAGTTGAAGCAAGTTGCAAAATCAGTTGATGATGGCATTACATTGTATCAGGAAAATATCACCAATGCTTGCTACAAATATCTCCATGAAGCAATGATGCAGAATGAAATGGCCAAGGCATCAATTATTGAAAAGCTAAAACCATTTCGTTTCATTCTGGTTGAGAATGTATATGTTGAGTCAGAAAAAGTTTCTTTTCATTTGAATTTTGAAGCAGCACCATACCTTTATCAGTTACCTAACAAGTATAAAAATAATTTCCGTGAACTTTTTGAAAGTGTGGGTGTGCGGCAGTCATTTACAGTTGAAGATTTTGCCCTAGTTTTAGAGACTATTGATCAAGAAAGAGGGAAAAAACAAATAACAGAAGAGAATTTTCAGCTTTGCCGACGAATTGTCAGTGAAGGAATCTGGAGTCTCATTAGAGAAAAGAGACAAGAATTCTGTGAGAAAAATTATGGCAAAATATTACTGCCAGACACTAATCTCCTGCTCCTTCCTGCTAAGTCATTATGCTACAATGACTGTCCCTGGATAAAAGTAAAGGATTCTACTGTTAAGTATTGCCATGCTGACATACCCCGGGAAGTAGCTGTAAAACTAGGAGCAATACCAAAGAGACATAAAGCCTTAGAGAGATATGCATCCAACGTCTGTTTCACAGCTCTGGGCACAGAATTTGGGCAGAAAGAAAAACTGACCAGCAGAATTAAGAGCATACTCAATGCCTACCCTTCAGAAAAGGAAATGCTGAAAGAGCTTCTTCAAAATGCTGATGATGCAAAGGCCACGGAAATCTGCTTTGTGTTTGATCCTAGACAGCATCCTGTTGACCGAATATTTGATGATAAGTGGGCCCCACTGCAAGGGCCAGCACTGTGTGTGTACAACAACCAGCCATTCACAGAAGATGATGTTAGAGGAATTCAGAATCTTGGGAAAGGCACCAAAGAAGGAAATCCTTGCAAAACGGGACAATATGGAATTGGGTTCAATTCCGTGTATCACATTACAGACTGCCCTTCTTTTATTTCTGGTAATGATATCCTGTGTATTTTTGATCCCCATGCCAGATATGCACCAGGAGCCACATCAGTTAGTCCTGGTCGTATGTTTAGAGATTTGGATGCAGACTTTAGAACCCAGTTCTCAGATGTTCTGGATCTTTACTTGGGAAACCACTTTAAACTGGACAATTGTACAATGTTTAGATTCCCTCTGCGTAATGCAGAAATGGCACAAGTTTCAGAAATTTCCTCAGTTCCATCATCAGACAGAATGGTCCAGAATCTTTTGGACAAATTGCGCTCTGATGGGGCAGAACTTCTGATGTTTCTCAATCACATGGAAAAAATATCTATTTGTGAAATAGATAAGGCCACAGGAGGTTTGAATGTGCTCTATTCAGTAAAGGGCAAGATCACTGATGGAGACCGATTGAAAAGGAAGCAATTCCACGCATCTGTAATTGATAGTGTTACTAAAAAGAGGCAGCTCAAGGACATACCAGTTCAACAGATAACCTACACTATGGATACTGAGGATTCGGAAGGAAATCTGACCACATGGCTGATCTGCAATAGATCAGGATTTTCAAGTATGGACAAAGTATCCAAGAGTGTTATATCAGCTCACAAGAACCAAGATATCACTCTCTTCCCACGTGGTGGAGTAGCTGCCTGCATTACTCACAACTATAAAAAGCCCCACAGGGCCTTCTGCTTTCTGCCTCTCTCTTTGGAAACAGGGCTGCCATTTCATGTGAATGGCCACTTTGCTCTAGATTCAGCCAGAAGAAACTTGTGGCGTGATGATAATGGGGTTGGTGTTCGAAGTGACTGGAATAATAGTTTAATGACAGCATTAATAGCGCCTGCATATGTTGAATTACTAATCCAGTTAAAAAAACGGTATTTCCCTGGTTCTGACCCAACATTATCAGTTTTACAGAACACACCCATTCATGTTGTAAAGGACACATTAAAGAAGTTTCTGTCCTTCTTTCCAGTTAACAGGCTTGATCTGCAGCCAGATTTATATTGCTTAGTAAAAGCACTTTACAGTTGCATTCATGAAGACATGAAACGTCTTTTACCTGTTGTTCGTGCTCCAAATATTGATGGCTCCGATTTGCACTCTGCAGTTATAATTACTTGGATCAATATGTCTACTTTGAATAAAACTAGACCATTTTTTGATAACTTACTACAGGATGAATTACAGCACCTTAAAAATGCAGATTATAACATCACAACTCGAAAAACAGTTGCAGAGAATGTCTACAGGCTAAAGCACCTGCTTTTAGAAATTGGGTTCAACTTGGTTTACAACTGTGATGAAACTGCCAATCTTTACCACTGTCTCATAGATGCAGACATTCCTGTTAGCTATGTGACTCCTGCTGATGTTAGGTCCTTTTTAATGACTTTCTCTTCTCCTGATACTAATTGCCATATTGGGAAGCTGCCTTGCCGTCTTCAGCAAACTAACCTAAAACTTTTTCATAGTTTAAAACTTTTAGTTGATTACTGTTTTAAAGATGCTGAAGAAAGTGAGTTTGAAGTTGAGGGACTGCCTCTGCTCATCACACTGGACAGCGTTTTGCAGATTTTTGATGGTAAACGACCCAAGTTTCTAACAACATACCATGAATTAATTCCATCACGTAAAGACTTGTTTATGAACACCTTATACTTGAAATACAGTAGCGTTTTGTTGAACTGCAAAGTTGCAAAAGTGTTTGACATTTCCAGCTTTGCTGACTTACTCTCTTCTGTGTTGCCTCGTGAATATAAGACCAAAAACTGTACAAAGTGGAAAGACAATTTTGCCAGTGAATCTTGGCTTAAGAACGCTTGGCATTTTATCAGTGAATCCGTAAGTGTCACAGAAGATCAGGAAGAACCCAAGCCAGCATTTGATGTCATTGTTGACATCCTCAAAGACTGGGCATTGCTTCCAGGAACCAAGTTCACTGTGTCAGCCAGTCAGCTTGTTGTTCCTGAGGGAGATGTGCTGATTCCTCTGAGCCTCATGCACATTGCCGTTTTCCCAAATGCTCAGAGCGATAAGGTGTTTCACGCTCTAATGAAAGCCGGCTGTATTCAGCTTGCTTTGAACAAAATCTGCTCTAAAGACAGTGCATTAGTTCCTCTGCTGTCAAGTCACACAGCAAACATAGATAGTCCCACAAGCATCTTGAAGGCTGTACATTATATGGTTCAAACTTCAACATTTAGGACTGAAAAACTAGTGGAAAATGACTTTGAAGCACTTTTAATGTATTTCAACTGTAATTTGAGTCACTTGATGTCCCAAGATGACATAAAAATTTTAAAGTCTCTTCCATGCTACAAATCCATCAGTGGCCGCTATATGAGCATTGCAAAATTTGGAACATGCTATGTGCTTACCAAAAGTATCCCTTCAGCTGAAGTGGAAAAATGGACCCAGTCATCATCATCTGCATTTCTTGAAGAAAAGGTCTATTTAAAAGAACTGTATGAGGTGCTTGGCTGTGTGCCAGTAGATGATCTGGAGGTGTATTTGAAACACCTTCTGCCAAAAATTGAAAATCTCTCTTACGAGGCAAAATTAGAGCACTTGATCTATCTGAAGAATAGACTGTCAAGCATTGAGGAGTTGTCAGAGATTAAAGAACAACTTTTTGAAAAACTAGAAAGCTTATTGATTATCCATGATGCCAACAATCGACTGAAACAAGCAAAACATTTCTATGATAGAACTGTGAGAGTTTTTGAAGTTATGCTTCCTGAAAAATTGTTTATTCCTAAAGAGTTCTTTAAAAAATTAGAACAAGTAATAAAACCTAAAAATCAAGTTGCCTTTATGACATCCTGGGTGGAATTCTTGAGAAATGTTGGACTAAAGTACATACTTTCCCAGCAGCAGCTGCTACAGTTTGCTAAGGAAATCAGTGTGAGAGCAAATACAGAAAACTGGTCTAAAGAAACACTGCAAAATACAGTTGACATCCTTCTCCATCACATATTCCAAGAACGAATGGATTTGTTATCTGGGAATTTTCTAAAGGAATTATCCTTAATACCATTCTTGTGTCCTGAACGGGCCCCTGCTGAGTACATTCGATTTCACCCTCAGTACCAGGAGGTAAATGGAACACTTCCTCTCATAAAGTTCAATGGAGCACAAGTGAATCCAAAGTTCAAGCAGTGTGATGTGCTCCAGCTGCTGTGGACATCCTGCCCTATTCTTCCAGAGAAAGCCACACCCTTGAGCATCAAAGAACAAGAAGGCAGTGACCTTGGTCCACAGGAACAGCTTGAGCAAGTTTTAAATATGCTTAATGTTAACTTGGACCCCCCTCTTGATAAGGTCATTAATAATTGCAGAAACATTTGCAACATAACAACTTTGGATGAAGAAATGGTAAAAACTAGAGCAAAGGTCCTAAGGAGTATATATGAATTTCTCAGTGCAGAAAAGCGGGAGTTCCGTTTTCAACTTCGGGGTGTTGCTTTTGTGATGGTCGAAGATGGCTGGAAACTTCTGAAGCCTGAGGAAGTAGTGATAAACCTGGAATATGAAGCTGATTTTAAACCTTATTTGTACAAGCTGCCTTTAGAGCTTGGCACATTTCATCAGCTGTTCAAACATTTAGGCACTGAAGATATCATCTCAACTAAGCAATATGTTGAAGTATTAAGCCGCATATTCAAAAACTCTGAAGGAAAGCAGTTAGATCCTAATGAAATGCGCACAGTTAAGAGAGTGGTTTCTGGTCTATTCAGGAGTCTACAAAATGATTCAGTCAAGGTGAGGAGCGATCTGGAGAATGCCCGGGACCTGGCACTCTACCTTCCGAGCCAGGACGGTAGGCTGGTGAAATCAAGCATCTTGGTGTTTGATGATGCACCACACTATAAAAGTAGAATCCAAGGCAATATTGGCGTGCAAATGCTAGTTGATCTTAGCCAGTGCTACTTAGGGAAAGACCACGGTTTCCACACAAAGCTGATAATGCTTTTTCCTCAAAAGCTTCGACCACGTCTGCTGAGCAGTATACTTGAAGAGCAGCTTGATGAAGAGACTCCCAAAGTGTGCCAGTTTGGAGCATTGTGCTCTCTTCAGGGAAGACTGCAGCTTCTCTTGTCTTCAGAGCAGTTCATCACAGGACTCATTAGAATCATGAAACATGAAAATGATAATGCTTTCCTGGCCAATGAAGAAAAAGCCATCAGACTTTGCAAAGCTCTAAGAGAAGGGCTGAAAGTGTCCTGTTTTGAAAAGCTTCAGACAACATTACGGGTTAAAGGTTTTAATCCTATTCCCCATAGCAGGAGTGAAACTTTCGCTTTTCTGAAGCGGTTTGGCAACGCGGTCATCTTGCTCTACATCCAGCATTCAGACAGCAAAGACATCAACTTCCTGCTAGCCTTAGCAATGACACTTAAATCAGCAACTGACAACTTGATTTCTGACACATCGTATTTAATTGCTATGCTGGGATGCAACGACATTTACAGGATCAGCGAGAAACTTGACAGTTTAGGGGTAAAATACGACTCTTCTGAGCCATCAAAGCTGGAACTTCCCATGCCTGGCACGCCAATACCTGCTGAGATCCATTATACACTGCTTATGGATCCAATGAATGTTTTTTATCCTGGAGAATATGTTGGGTACCTTGTGGATGCTGAAGGTGGAGATATCTATGGGTCATACCAGCCAACATACACATATGCAATTATTGTGCAAGAAGTTGAGAGAGAAGATTCTGACAATACTAGTTTCCTAGGAAAGATCTATCAGATTGACATTGGCTACAGTGAGTATAAGATAGTCAGCTCTCTCGATCTGTACAAGTTCTCAAGGCCTGAAGAAAGCTCTCAGAGCAGAGACAGTGCTCCCACCACGCCAACAAGCCCCACTGAATTCCTGACTCCTGGTCTGAGAAGCATTCCTCCTCTTTTCTCTGGCAGAGAGAGCCAAAAGTCTCCCTCCTCCAAACACCACTCCCCCAAAAAGCTCAAGGTAAATGCTTTACCAGAAATCTTAAAAGAAGTGACGTCTGTGGTGGAGCAAGCTTGGAAGCTTCCAGAATCAGAACGAAAGAAGATCATTAGACGGTTGTATTTGAAGTGGCACCCTGACAAAAATCCAGAGAATCATGATATTGCTAATGAGGTTTTCAAACATCTGCAGAATGAAATCAACAGATTAGAAAAACAGGCTTTTCTGGATCAAAATGCAGACAGAGCTTCAAGAAGAACGTTTTCAACATCTGCATCCCGATTTCAGTCAGACAAGTACTCTTTTCAAAGGTTTTATACTTCATGGAATCAAGAAGCCACAAGCCATAAATCTGAAAGGCAACAGCAAAGTAAAGAAAAATGCCCTCCTTCTGCTGGACAGACATACTCTCAGAGGTTCTTTGTCCCTCCCACCTTCAAGTCTGTGGGCAATCCGGTGGAAGCCCGGAGATGGCTAAGACAAGCCAGAGCAAACTTCTCAGCTGCCAGGAATGACCTTCACAAGAACGCCAACGAATGGGTGTGCTTCAAGTGCTACCTTTCCACCAAGTTAGCGTTGATTGCGGCCGACTATGCTGTCAGGGGGAAGTCCGACAAAGATGTCAAGCCAACTGCACTTGCACAGAAGATCGAGGAGTACAGTCAGCAGCTGGAAGGGCTGACAAACGATGTGCACACACTGGAAGCCTATGGTGTGGACAGCTTGAAAACTAGATACCCTGACCTGCTTCCTTTCCCACAGATCCCCAACGACAGGTTCACGTCTGAGGTTGCCATGAGGGTGATGGAATGTACTGCCTGCATCATCATAAAACTTGAGAATTTTATACAGCAAAAGGTATGAAAGTATTTAAAGAGAAAAAGCAGAGCCAGGTCTTGATGTGTTATAGCACAAATACGAATTTCTGTACTTCATTCAGCTTCATTGCCAGTGCCTGGGAGTTGTGAAGCACATGGCAGAATGTTCTGGAAACATTTTGAGGCTGTATGGCTCCTAATAGAAACCTTAACAGAATTGAAAACGGATTTTGAAGATGGCAGTGAACTGCAGAGTTCCTAGGAGTATTTGAACAGTTGGATGGCACATTATTGAGCTGCACTTTATGTAACCAAAGCTTAGCAGTTTGTTAGATAAGAGTCTACACGTGTCTCTAGTTAGGAGGAAGGTAATTTTGTTTTTAAACATGTTTTTGAAGTTACAGAAACACTGGACATGCTAATTTGGACATATGAGGGGAACGGTCTTTGGAGCTTATCACTTTCTAAGTAGACACTTTAGATGCATTATTTTCTTATCAGCTGGATCTGATTGTGAATTTGTTGCAGTTTCAAATCTTAAGTTGTATATTTTAAAATGGTACAGTATTTAATCCTGACTATTACTTGACTACGAGTGTGAAGATGGGCCTCGGAGTGCACTGGGTGCACTTTACATCTTTATTTTGATTTTTTTATACTTGTGTTTGCAGGCTTCCTGATTCCTGAAGATAACTTATGGAAATCTCAGAGTGCCGGTTCCTACTACTAGATATTGTTTCTAAAACTGCTTACCAACATGCCATTTATCAAAAGAACATTGGCATTATGTTTTGTGTACATATTTTCCACAGATGTCATAATTTGTATAGTGTGGCTGAACAGGATGCAATCTTTCGTTGTCTAAAGGTGCTGCAGTGAAAAAAAAACCTGTCTTTCAATATGGCACTTAGTGGGAATTTTAAAATTTTTACTTTAAGTACATTAAAATTGCTCAAATTGTTGAGATGATATGTAGTAGTTTACAAAGGGAATTATGAGTGTGTTCTGTCCCCCATGAATGACTGAGAACTGACATTGAGTTTTCATGATGTTTGAAAGTCCTAACATACATATTTAACATATCCTTTTGCATAATGTCAAAGAAAAGAAATAATAACTTATATAAGTGCACTGGCTGTAAATGATGCTTAAATATATTTTATGCAATTAAGGGCTTAAATACAGAACATGTTAGATTTTTTTTTTACTTCATTTGTAATAAGGAATGTTAATTGCTTCTGGATGTGAATCATGAATATTTTCTGCTGTTAATATTAAATGCCATAATTTTAATAAATAAAAATATACATAGAAAATTATTTTGATTTTTTTATAATTTTTGTTTTGAGATTTTATTTTTATTTTTGTATATGGGTGTTTTGGATGTGTCCATATACCACATGCATGCAGTACCCTTAGAGTCCAGAAGAGGGCATCAGATCCTCTGGGACAGGAGTTAAAAAATGATGTTGAACCACCATGTGGGTGCTGGGAACTGAACCTGGGTCCTCTGGTGGAGCAGTCAGTTGCTCCTGACTGCTGAGCATCTCTGAAGCCTCGGGTGATTTCTTGAGAAATACAATTTGTGGAAATCTAGCTTAGTGTTTCCCATGTTTTGAGTTTTGGTGTGCATCTATATGTGTTCATTGTGAGTTTCAGGATAGCATTGTCCTGTGTGTTTCATGCTGAGATGTTAGGTTTTCTTGTGGTTAACTGATAGAAAGTGCACACTATATGCAGCCTTACTAGGTGTTCACTGATTTAGTTAAGAGCTTGCTTCACCTCTGTAAGGAACAGAATTAGTTGATACATCTGTTGGGGTGGGTTTGGAAATAACTGTACCATATCTAGCATCTCTTGACAGTTCCTGTGTTTCAGAACAGCCCTGTGTTTGGGGCTGGTTCACATCTGAGCCCTAACTTTTGGGAAATGGTTTGTGCCTCAGGCACCAGACTTCTGAAGGTAAGTGATTGAGGGCTAAACATTCAGTTGTGGTCCTACCCAATTCTGCTTTACTTAAAAAGTGTGTGTTATTTTGATGCTTAGATTCAGCACTTAGAACTTTCAATGCTAAAATTACACAGAAAACTCTATCTGGCCTTTGTGATAGTTGATCTAGTTGAAAACAAACCAAACAACTCAGGTTAATAATCCCTTATATGAAGTATTGGGTTCAGATGTGTTTCAGATTTTCACTTCAATGAGCTAATCTGAGAGCATGTTAGGTTGGTTGGTTGTTTAATTTTTTTAGATTTATTTTTATTTTACTTTACTATTTTATGTGTGTGGGTGTTTTACTTGCGTGTCTGTTTGTGCACCACGTACGTATGTGCAGTGCCCATGGAGGCCAGAATAATAAGATCCCATGGAACTGGAGTTATAGGTGGTTATGAGCCACCATGTGGGTACTGGGAATTGAACCGGGGTCTTCTAGAAGAGCAGCCAGGTCTCTTAACTTCTGAGCCATCTCTCTAGGTCTGTGAGATCATGTATGCTTTTAATGAAACATCTTCATGGGGTTTGACAATACCCTGCAGTCCTCTGCAGTAAGCCTGTGAATATCGACCCTAACTTGACTATGAAGTCTTCATAAATAGCCTTGCAGAATTGAGATCAGCTTTCAACACTAACTTGACAACAGCAGCAAGCATATTTGAGAAGTCTTTCCCCCTGGATATTTTTAGAGTTTGAGAATAAAGAATTTCTGCCCTGAATAAAATTGTGTATTTTACTAGCTTAAGCTTTTAAATACCTATTTGCTTCTTTTCCTTTCCTTTCCTTTCTTTTTCTTTACAATAATGGAAACTGAATGCCTGAAGCAGGTGCTTCAGAGTAGTTCTTGGTTAAGATGGGGTAGAAGTAAGGCCTTCTCTCGGGATTAGACAGGGCACCCAGCAAGGATGGGTGTCCTGGCTGTACCAGGCATGTCTGTGCACTGCAGTCAGTACAGCAGAGAGGAGAGCAAGGGTGTTGAGCCCAAGAATTGTTCCAGTAAGATGTTTAGTTGACTTGGGGATGGGTGACGTTTATTCCATCAACACTGCTCATAAGCTGTGCTCTTGAAATCTTATACAACACCATGATACAGCTCTAGTTCTGGGAGAAAATGGCAGTCATGCTAGATTTTAGTTATCATGTGTTAGTCAGAACCAGTAGGGTGTATATGAGGAGATTCACTGCCTGGCAGTGCCTGGTAACTGGGCAGAAGTCTAGAATCCAGTGGTCCACCTAAGGGCTGGAAGGGCTGAGTAGAAGCTGAGGAACAATCCCCAGATAGAATTTCTCAACACGTTGATTTCTAAACTTGTTGCTCATTTGTCTTAACATGACTTAAGGTTATACTTCATTTATTTAAAAGAAGTGTATTAGGGTTCTCCAAGGAACAGAACTGATAGAATGAACTAATATATACCTGTATATTAGGGATTTATCAGAGTGCCTTACAGGCTGTGGTCTGAGTAGTCCAACAATGGCTCTCTCCTACGGAAAGGCCAGTGATCTAGTAGTTGTTCAGTCCCAAGACTGCATGTCTTAGCAGTCCCAATCTGATGCTGGAGTCCCTGGGAGGTCCTAGAGAACTGCCAGTTTTCAATCCACATTGAAATCCCAAAGAAGTAGATTCTAGCACCAGCAAAGGAATGGGTCAGGATAGACTAGCATTCCAGTGAGAGTGAGGGTAAGCAGACAAAATACAAGCTTCCTCCTGTGTCCTTTTATGTGGGCTACCACCAGAAGATGTGGTAGATTTAGGGTGGGTCTTCTGATCACAGATGATCACAATTCAGGGTGAGTCTTCTGCCTCAAATAATCCAAGAAAAATCCCCCACAGTGTACCCAGCTACTTGGGTTTTAGTTGCTTCCAGATGTAATCAAGTTGACAACCAAGATTAGCTATCACACAGACCCTCTGAGCACATTGTAGGTGTCCCCTGTGTTAGATCTGAGGATATGGTGAGGGCATTCCAGCCTGTCTGTCTCAGACCAAAGCTTGGTATGGTTTACCTAGCAACATGGTAAAACTAATCTGCATACTTTCTAAAGCCAAATTAGTTAACTTTCGTTTAAAGATCATTGAGTGTACGTAGGGAATAGTGGAACAGGGTTCAGGAAATGCCCTCTCCTACCTCTGAAGACAAAGCCATTGTTGGGAGGCCCTGCTGGTTAGAGGTTGCAGTCTACCATGGCCTGGCAGCTCTCTCCAAGCTCAGCAACTGGACAACTGGAGGACTCTCTCCACCCTGGGCGGCGGGGGTGGGGGTGGGGGTGGGGGTGGGGGGGGTGAGGGGGGGGATGTTCCTGCGCTCTACCTGACGTTATCTGGAGAATGTCTCTAGGCCTGGATGCCTGACATATCTCTAGTGTGACCCTTGACACAGTTCCCTGCAGAAGCTTTCCCCGTAATGCCCATAAGGTAATTAGACATGAGCTAGGAGCCTCATGATAGGAACTTGCTGTTTAATGCAAATTAGGTGATGCCCTAGCCTCTGTCCCCATCCTTTTTATATCCCCTCACTCTGGAATAAAGTTGAGCTGTCTCCCTGAAGTTATCTCTTGAAAGGCTATTTCCACCCGTGTTTAGTCCATACAAAGTTCTCTCTTGCCCCTTCTGCCCCTTTGACCTTGTGGACTGGTGGCCAGTGGACTGTGAGGGAAAAGAGGATACCACAAGCCATAGCCTCTAAGAAGCCAGAAATGAACTTGTGCTCTACTCTGTTAACAGTGTGCTTTTCATACACAGTGCTCACACTATTTAAATTGTTGGTTTATACTTGATGCAAAGTTCATTGTGTTCCAAGCTATAAGAATATAGATAGTGAAATTTAAAACATGTAGGGGGTGACTGAAGCCAGTCTAGACCCACTGTTATTTAAGTCAGGGAAGGGACAAAACCCACACAAAACAGATACACTGAAAACCATACGTTGGGCATTCTGCCTTCAAGACAGCTCATGGGTGGATTGAGGGAGGGCTCAGCCAGCATAGCGCTGCACTATCATAAGAACTTGGCAGCTTTCAGAAAACTGTGTCTGTCTTAGTCAGTGACTTCTGTCTTAGGGTTCTATTGCTGTGAAGAGACAACGTGACCATAGCCACTCTTATAAAGGAAAACATTTCATTGGGGCTGGCTTACAGTTTCAGAGATTTAGTCCATTCTCATCATGGCAGGAAGTTGCAGCATGCAAGCAGACATGATGCAGGAGAAGTAGCTGAGAATTCTACATCCTGTATCCACAGGAAGCAGGAAGAGAGCCACTGGGCTTAGCTTGGGCATTTGAAACCCCAAAGCCCACCCCCAGAGACACACTTCCTCTAGCAAGGCCACACTTCCTAATCCCTGTCAGGTAGTGCCACTCTCTGATGACCAAGCATTCAAATGTATGAGCCTATGGGGGCCATTCTTATTCAAACCACCATAGTGCCCGTTACACAGGATGCTATGGCAGGTAGAGCCCGAATTCTGTTGTGTTCATTGGGTTATAAAACCACTGCCTGTGTAACCATCTTCTCGGCTCTGCCATCCACAGCACATGTGACTTGTCTTCTAGGCTCAGCCTGGCCCCACTCCACATATGCTGCTGTCCTTGGTGGCTGTCTCATGGTACTGGCATCTCCAAAATTCTGGGGTCTCTGCTACAATTGAACTGTACCTTTATCAGTAGCCTCTGCTGGGTTCTCCTCAGGGACCCTGACCCTGCCACATATTGCCAAACCTCAACTTCTCTCTATGACCCCTTAATACTAAGACTTCTACTGCAATCAAGGATGCACCTTCACCAATGGCCTCTCCTGGTACCAAGCCGCATCTGTTCTCTGTATCCTCCTCATGCCTTGGAAAAGAGACCTGGGAGACTCTTACACATTACCAAGTTCAGCTGCCAGCACAGGTACAGCCTGGCCCCCTCTGGATCACAGCTTCTGTTTGCTGGCCTTGATTTAAAGAGAGACATGGCAGGCTTCTTGCTAACTGTTCTTACAGCTTAAATTAATCCATGCCCATAAATCTATACCTTGCCACATGGCTCGTGGCTTACCGGCATCTTCACATGCTGTTTCTCATCGTGGTGGCTGGCAGTGTCTCTCTGACTCAGCCTTCCACTTCCCAGCTTTATTCTCCTCCTTGTCCCGCCTACACTTCCTGCCTAGCCAACGGCCAATCAGTGTTTTATTTATTGACTAATCAGCAACACATTTGCCATACAGAACATCCCACAGCAGGGCACTGTATGCATTCACACACTGCATGACTGCTCCCATGCTGCTGCACCCAGCCTCCTTTGTAGAAGTTGCATGACTGCTCCCATGCCACTGCACCCAGCCTCCCCTGTTTGTGGAAGTCAGCACTAGGCTTGGAAGGTAGAGGCTTATCATTCCCTTTGATCCTGGAGACAAAAGCCCTTGGCACCTTCTAAATCTGTCAAATTAACATTATACATCTATGCATACAGCTGCCATAGTTGGAGTTTGGGGTGGAGTGAGTATATCAGTTCTCCAAGTGAAAATGGCCATGCCAATTTAGGGTCACATTTTGAGTTAATCTTAGTAGTTACCTGGGACCCTGTGACTTATAAGTTACCTTATGACTGATTGGCCTGAGTCTTTGTCACAAATAACATGAGGAAAATTAGTACCTACCCTGAAGAGTTGTGAGATTAAAGAAAGTAAGACACTTTTAAACTCTGGTCTGAAAAAAAAAATGTCATTTTTATTGCTCGCTGGTATGTATATAAAAAGCATGACTAATTTTGTGTGGTTTCTTTCCTTAACTATCTATTGAAAATCCATCAATCTCAAATTCCCTTCAAACCCTGGAGATCTCTTGGTAAAACCTCACACACTATACTTGGCTGAAGGGAGCACTTGAGGTTTAAGGTTAAGGAAGGGCTGTGCAGAGTTGGGGCACTTCAGAATCCACCAGTCAGCTGTATGTATGTGAAGAGATAGCTGAGCACTATACACTGCTGCTTCCAGACAGCAGTTCAACATGGGAGACGTGGAGGGAGGCTAGAAAGATGAAAATCCAGTGAGTAAGTTCTTGACATTTCTTTGTGCCATTCTGAAACCAGGCAGTTTGGGCCCAACAGTTCCCTCGGCACACACACACACACACACACACCCATCCCCTTCATGCATCCAAGTGCTTTAGCAATGAGCCTCCAGCTCCCAGCCAGCTGCCATGGACACAAAGGCTGAGGCCACAGCTCTCGGCTCATCAAGATGACTTCGTGCTCTGCAGAAGAGGTAGCAGCAGTCAGAGACAGACGTGGCTCTGTTCCTCGCAGGTGGTGGCCTCACCAGCCGTAGACAGGTACAGCTTCCCATCAGGACACACACAAATCTCAAAGGACCCCGTAGAGCTGCCAGAGGGACCCGGTGTCCCCTGCTTCAGCTTGGGCAAAGCCACAGTTTCAGCATCAAGCACCAGCTGTTTGGGAGAAAGTGAGACATGAGGAAGGAGGAACAGGCAGCACCAAGGGAAATTCCCAGCGTATTCTAAGAAAGATAGTTTCCTCCCGTTGAAAGCAGGCTGGGTACCGAGCAGCTGGGTCCTGCCTGTACTTGAGTCCTCTCAAAATGACCTCTTCCATTCTTTGTGCAGGCTGGGCTGACATGCTCCTCCAATGTGGAGAGAGGCCATATTTTCTTCTACTCCCCAGCTGGGAAAACTGACCAGTTGTTTTACAATTGGTTCAGCAAACTACATTGCTTTTCAATTCTGGGTTACTTCCCTCCTGTTGTGAAATATAATTGAAGATATACTCATTGATGTTGTGGAATAATTGTTTGATGATGCAAAGATGTGTTGCATTCTTTTATGTTGCATTTGTTAAAGCTGTGATACTTTGTCTAAAACACCTGATAGTCTAATAAAGAGCTGAATGGCCAATAGCTAGGCAGGAGAAAGGATGGGCAGGGCTGGCAGATGAAGAGAATAAGTAAGAGGAGAAATCTGGGAAGAGAAGATGAGCAAGAAGAGGAGGAGGAGGAGGAGGAGGAGGAGGAGGAGGAGGAGGAAGAGGAGGAAGACATTAGAGGCCAGCCACCCAGCTATACAGCCAGTCACAGAGTAAGAAGTAAAGAAAGGTATATAGAATAGATAAAGATAAAAGCCCAGAACCAAAAGGCAGATGGGATAATTTAAGAAAAGCTGGCTAGAAACAAGCCAAATTAAGGCCGGGCATTCATAAGTAAGAATAAGATTCCATGTATTTATTTGGGAGCTGGGTGGAGGGCCCCCAAGAGCAAAGAGTAAAAACAACCAACTACACACTCCTAAAAAAAATGGCTTTTGAACTTATCTGACAAAACTGACTGAATTGTTATGCCAGTTCATACTGTGATCGCATGGAGCTTATGCTAAATCGTCTCCTTCCCATTGGGATAACAAACAGTCCATAGAAATGGGATCATCTTTATTTTTGCTTGTGGATGTCCGACTTTATCCTGACTTTATCTGTGATTTGTTTTCCTAGGAGAGATAACTGAATTCACCTTACTAGCTGCCAGCCATTTCCCTAAACTCTTACCATTATTTGAAACCTTTCTGTCTTCTACCAAGTGCTGAATGCAGTAGACCTGAATTGAAGACTGAAGCCAGGGCAAGCACCATGGAAACCACCGGGTTTGTTAAATAGGAGCCTAAGAAAGAGCCATTGATGAGGCAGGGGAACCACTCTGCTAAGGACATGAGAACAGTCGCCTTGAGCAGCTTGCCGCTTCCTCCCACACTCACTCATTAAAAAGAAGTTTCGGTGCTTTGGAGGTTGGCATAGTGTCTTCGTTGTCAGCCGGCTTAGCGCTCTCTTTGATTCCTATAGCTCTCGTCCAGAATTCCCATCTCCTAATGGGCTGTCAGAGCACTGCTAGCTGCCTGACAGACGCCTTGCACTGTGTGGCCTTGCAGAGCAGCAGAGCAGAGGCAACCCAGTGGGCACCATGCCATGCCAGGGGATCTTCGAGTGCTTGCTCTTCCCGGGAGGCTGTTACCCCGGCCTCTCTGCCCTCTCCTGTCTTGTAGTTAGTAGGTTAATTTGTCCAGTCGTTTCTTTTCCTCCACTGACAGCCCACACTGTTTCTCTGTTCGCCATGTTAGGCTGGAGTCCAGACATCTGTCCTCCCTCTGTCCAGCTCCTACTCATGGGGAACAGCAACTGGAATTGGAGGTCCCACTGTGTGCTGCCTGCAAAAATGCTGCCTGATTCACAGAAGGAAATATGACCATTTAAAAACTGCACCTTTATGCACTGTGTGGTGACACTGTCTCCATAGCAACTGAAGCTTTGTGCAGTGTGTGGTAACACCGTGTCTCCATGTTAAGATTTCAAAATCCCTGACTTCATCTCTGACTTTGCCAGCTCTGGGTCTCATAAGCTCCTAAGTTTCAGTTTGTAGATGACTTTCATGTCTTCCCTGTGGGTGATCATTGACTGGCTTCTGTCCATATACCCAGAGTGGCTTCTCATGACCGTCTTTAGGTGCATCCTAACTGCATTTTCCTGTTCATCTTAAATGAACGTCATTTCAAAATGCTACACTAGTGCCTTCAGACCACAAGACACGATTAAGCAAACAGTACCCACATTTGTCTAATGAGGAGACAGGCACAGAGGGCCGGCAAACTTTCCAGAACTCAAATCCCTATTTGAATTGGAGGACTGGTGACCCACAGGGCCCAGGCTTCCGGGTTTTCCTGTGCCCTGCACTCCTTGTACTGTGTTTTACAGTTTCTGCTGGCTGTCCCTGGGGCAAGCCTGGGGCAGAGCTGGGGAGAGAGAGCTTAACCATGCACCCCCACTGTGCTAGTGACTTAGGACAACACTCCACACACACACCCAGGAAGCAGGAGCACAAGTGCACACAGCTCTACCTACACATCAAAAGGACATTCTGGAGGGTCTGTTTAAGAGACTTCCTGAACCTATGCATTATTTGAACATAGAAGCAAGCTCTCAATCTGTGCAATATGCACTATAATGACTACAGTCAGCTTCTGCTCCAACCTGTCACCTCACTGTGGACTCTTTAGGTAGCCTGGAATGCCTGGTTTCCCCACTGACTGAAGCTGAGCCTTTTCCTTCTATTATTAATAAAAAAAAGTTCTACAAATCACGGTGTAGGGTGGATCTGCTATACTGTCATTATGGACTTGAGCCCCAGAAAGGAACCGTACTGTAGTTGATCTTTGGAAAAATACTTGTTTTTCTTCGTTCATGTTATTTTGCACTAAATTCTGTGCAAGCAAGCATAGTGCTCTGGGCAACAACAGGGGCCAGTTGTCATTTGTACATAACCCCAATCATAGCCATGCTCTGAAACACTGAGTCACTAGGAAATGCAAAAATTGGTGCTGGGGATGTCTTTCTGTATGCTGTGAATGTGTTACTCTGATTGGTTAATAAATAAAGTGCCAGTTGGCCAGTAGCCAGGCAGGAAGTATAGGTGGGACAAAGAGAGAGGAGGATTCTGGGAACAGGAAGGCTGAGTCAGGAGACACTGCCAGCCGCTGCCATGAGAAGCAAGGTATAAAATACTGGTAAGCCATGAGCTGTATGGCAACTTATAGATTAATAGAAATGGGTTAATTTAAGATATAAGAACAGTTAACAAGAAGCCTGAGCCATTAGGCCAAACAGTTTAAATAATGTAAGTGTCTGTGTGTTTATTTGGGTCTGGTGTCTGCATGTCCCAAAAGTCTGCAGCACTTTTTCACAGCATAAAATAATGAGTGACTTGGTGCTGCAGATGCAAGTGTACGAAAGTGAGCTCATTATGGTGTGACTCTAATCTTCTGTAACCTTCCCCAGTCCTTATCTGACTCAGTCCTTCCCACACTGGCCATGCTATCCCTTTCGTCATGTTTCAGTACAAGCCAGCAGAAGGCTCACATCCTGACGCCCTGGTGGATGCGGCACTCAGGTGCCTCACCAGCACACACAATTCCATCACTGTACTCACTACTCCGTCACTACTCCGCAAGACGATGTCCATTTGAGAAAGGGCCTCCATTTTCCCAGTGGGAGCTTTAATGTGAACCCCCCTCGGGGCGTCCATGCTTAGACTCCGGGTTGGGGATTCTAATCTGAAATGAGGAAAAAAAAATGTTAAAAGCCACCCTTGAGCGGGGGCACAGCAGTTAAGATGCTTCTGAGCTCAAGCTACTCAGAAGCCTGAGGTGGGAGGATGGCTCCAGGTGAGCAGTTCTGGGCCAGGGAGGACCAACAGACTGAAGGAGGAAAATAAACTACCACACAAACCTTCAGCACATGGCTTAATATAGAAAGGGTAGCTAACAAGGGATGCAGACTCTCCAAGAAACTTGATGTCACTCGTGAATGTTGACGTGCTCTATACTCATACATCCAGAAAAAATGAGTGTTCTAGTTTGTTCTCTATAGCTGTGATGAACCACTGACCACAAGCAACTAGGGGAACAAAGGGTTTGTTTCAGCTTACAGCTTACAGTCTATCACTGAGGGAAGCCAGGGCAGGAACTCGAGGCAGGGACTCAAGCAGAGCCCATGGAGAAAGGCTGCTCACTGGCTCACTTTCCATGGCTTACTCAGTCTGCTTTCTTACATAGCCCAAGGCCATCTGCCCAGGGATGGCATGCCCACAGTGTGCTGTGTCTTCCCGAATCAATCATCAATCAGAAAATGCCCCACAAAACTGTTCACAGGTCAGTCTGATGAAAGCAGTTTCTCCACTGAGGGTCCCTCTTCCCAGGCGACTCTAGTTCGTGTCAGGTTGACAACTAACCTACACAGTGAATAGCAGAGAAATAAGCATCCCAATAGTGACAGCCTATGAACTTAGTGTGCTCTGTCCCCGGGTACAGTCGGCAGATGGCTGTAATCTTGTGCAGACAGCCCTGCAGAGGGAACTGCCATTGGTGGACAGCGTAAACAATGATAGTATTTAGTTAATGGACAAACTCCCAGGGAAGGGAAAGGGAGACAGATTTAGGGACAAATATTTGCTATGTGTTTAGTGTGGATGTGTGTGTGTGTGTGTGTGTGTGTGTGTGTGTGTGTGTGTGTGTACACATGCGTATGCTCTCATGATGGCACACTCTTAACACACAGTAGGGAGCATGTGTGCACGTGTAGGTGGTGACCAGCCGACAACCTTTGATGTTGGTCCCTAGGAACAGTTCACTTTTCGTTTTTCTGAGACGCGGCCTCTCATTGGTCTGGAGCTCGCTGGTTAGGGAAGGCTGGGTGGCCAGGATGCCTCGGATGTTCCTCATCACAGCGGTCACAGGCACATAGGCCACTGTGCCTGATTCTTTTATGCAGTTTTGGGGATTGAACTCAAGTTGTCTTGCCTCCTGGCAAGCACTTTACTGACAGCTGTCTCCCCAGCCTCCCCGTTCAAAGTCTCTTTAAGTTCAGCCAGATCCGAGGGTAACTGGGAAGATTATTTTTTTTGAAAATGCTGAAGTGATGAGCTCAGGAGACAGGATGCCTGCTGGCCCCACCTGGCTTGGTACAGTGGATCAGGCTCTCCTGGGGTTGGACCAAACGTAAGAACAAACCATAAATATATGTGCCAGAAAGTATGTCTTGTTTGCCTCCACTTGGAAAAGGATGGATTCCACCTGGGGGCACAATGCAGTTGTTGGTGGACAGTCCAGCCGCACAGCTACAAACCTGATTTCACAGAAACCTCTCAACTCAGACCAGTCAGAGGGACAGCAGACAGGAAAGCTGCGCCGTTCAGGGACGGTGCCGGCTGTGGGGTAGCACTGACCACGGGAGGATTAGGAAGGTGTGGCATAGCTTTAGAAAGGCCCTAGGAGTGGATTTGGTGGCGTTTTTTCAGTGCTAGGGGTGAAACCCAGGACCTCATGAACGCTGAGCAAGCACTTGACCTTTGAACCTTTCCCCCAGCCCTGGAGAGACTTTTAAGTCAGATGGATACATGTTAGATTGGAAATTTCTGTCGTTTTTTATTCCTACATTTAATTAGCATATCTTAATTGCACAAAGTAGTGGGTTTTGTTATGACATTTTGCACACATATAACGTGCTCTGATCATTTACGCTTCCATTGCCCTCTTTCGGCACCCTGCCCCCTCCATCACTGTGGATAACACAAGACAAAATTTCACTTTTGTTCAGTTATCAGAGCATGTAAAATCCCTGTCCTGCATATGTTGAAATCTTGCTTTGGATGTGAGCATACCCCTAAAGGACATCTATGGAGTTGATTCGTCTAATTCGGTTTGGCTTCATTTGTGTGAGTGCTGGTGAATCTTCTCCTGCTTACTCTGTCTGCTTGTCCATGCATCTGGGTCACTGGTGCTCTGCTGTGACCTACATTTTTCTTGCCGGGAAGGAAAAACATGGAAGCAGCTCCTATAGGCCTGCTGCATTTCAGGCAAATCCCGCATGACCTTTACAGCCTTGGTGAAGAAGTGAAGATGGGTCTGTTCCCTAAGATCAGTTACTAAATGCAGATACAGTATGATGCAAAACATTAAAACTCTGGAGGTGAGGAGTGGGGTGGCTTCAGGGGAAGGCTCTGCAATGGGGGCCAGTGCGGCATGGAGTCTTCGGCATTCTAGTGAAGCCCATGGATTTAATACTTCCCATACATAAAATAAAACAGAATTGCAGAGGACTTTGCAAACTTTCAAGTGCAAGAATCAGATTTTCAAAATCATGACACGGTGATTTGAGAGCTCACTGAGCTATGCGTTTGGTAACACTCAGCAGTGGGGTTTGTGAGAATTAAAATTCTGATGCAGAGGCCAGGCAGCATATTGAGACACCCGCCACAATTTTCAAATGAAATACCTGTGACTCCTATTGGTGAGGCCACCAAGGATTGTGGCTGTAATTCCCACCTAAAGGGCATGTGGAACTTGAGCTGAAGATCCATGAAAATGAAGGACGCTTTTCCAGCCACGTTCACTGACACACAGAATCCTATTCCCGATCTCCCAAGGAGTCCGAGGGCAGAAGCAAAGGACTTGGCACCTCCAGAGAACAAGGATGGCACACATTGAGAACCAGGGGCTCTGGATTCTCCAGAATCACAAAAGGAGCAGGGCCCCTGGAACTGAAGAAGGTCTCCCGCTGAGATCAAGGCAGATCCCAGGTGTTCTCAGAACCCCCATGAAAGATGAAGGGAACCTAGTTCTGTGTCCTTGCCAAGGGACAGACTTGCCAAGGTCTGCTCTGGGGCTGGGGCCAGGGTCTTTAAGGAGTTAAAGTTTCCATCCCTGGGAACTTGGCCTTTCTCCCTGAAGAGACCAGAGTTATCAGTTCCAGGCTGCTGTGTGCTCCATCTGTGACATACCTCAGATATGATGGATTCCCCTTGTGCAACCCTGCTTGATTAGCTTGCTGCTGACCTCATCCCATCCTATGACAGCTTCCTGCTCCCTGTCCCACCCACACCCTCCTGGCAACTGTATATAAGGGGCTGCACTTCCCATTAACTTGCTTGGCATAAACCATCAGTGTATGCAGTACTTCCTGGTCCCAACTTTTCTATATTCTTTATTTTCTCATCTCTGGCCAGCCACCTTAGGGTCCTGTCACCCACGAATGACCTGCTGGTCCCAGTCAGTCACCAATATCCCCACCTACGTTAAAATACACCCACCCCCACATCATACAGATCAGTGAGATGAATGAAAAACAAAAAGAAAGAAAATCAAATGTTCCACAATGAATGATATCTTTAAAGACATTGTTTTTATTGTAAATTGTGTGTGTGTGTGTGTGTGTGTGTGTGTGTGTGTGTGTTCATGAGTATGAGTACACATATATTAGTGAGGTGTCCTCAGAGCTAGAAGAGAGCATCTGATCCCCTAGGACTGGGATTACAGACAGTTGTGAGCTAGCATGTAGGTACTGGGAATCGAACCCAGGTCCTTTGAAAGAGCAGCAGTGCTCTTAACTGATGAGCCATCTCTCTAGCCCACGCACCTACTTTCTTATCCAGTAAGAAGAGTTGTTGGGGCGGGGGGGGGGGCGGGGGGGGAAGGTGGTGCATGCCTATTTGTCTGTCTGTTTGCCATGTGTATGGTTTCCTCAGGATGCCAGAGGGGATTGGATCTCCTGGAGTTGGACTTACAGGCAGTTGTGAGCATGCCTGTGGATTTATCTTAATTAGGTTAATTGAGGTGGGGAGACCTGCTCACTGAGCATGACATCATTTCCTGGGGTGGATCCTAGGCAGTACAAAAAGAATCAAGGAAGCTGAGCAAAGGCATCTATTCATCTCCACTTCCTAATTGTGGGTAGGTGCAATCAGACCAACTGCTTCAGGCATCTGTGGCCCCGACTTCCCAAACTATGAGCTGAAATAAACCTATTCTCCCCTGAGCTGATTTTGTCAGGATAGTCTTATCACAGAAACAAGACAAGAAACTAAGGCAACACCCAAAGAGAAATGCAAATTAAAATAGCTGTAAGAAAGTGTGTTTATATTGGAAACAAACTCCTTACCTAAGGTCTTCAAATGGGTCAGCTCTGACAAGGGGTGTCTCCACTGAATGTTCAAAAAGAGCTCCTTCCGGCCCTAAACAAAGCCCAGAGATGCATCAGAACAAAATACAAGGAGTGGAATCAGCCAAATTAAACAGCCAGTCCAGCCAAGAGGCTGAGCATCCCTAATCCCAGAATCCAGGGTTTTTGATCAGTTTAACCATTGAGAGTAGAAAGTTCCAACACTGACCCCATGTGATGGGCTGCAGTCAAAACGCAAGCTCATGAAACCCACTCTAATACAGATTAGTACTTCCAAGCTATAGCCCAAGGGAATTCTCATCCCTCGGGTGTCTGTGCACAGGCAGATGTTCCAAATCTAAAACATCTGGGACCTCAAACACTCTGGATCCCAAGCATTTGGTAAGGGATGCTCAGCCTGCTGTCTGTGTTCCTTTTTGCCAAATTTGTTCATGGGTTCAAAATTCAGGGAAAAAGGGCACAACAGTTCCTGTACATGTTGAGGCCACTACGACAGCTTATCAACAGAGTGTGATTTTTTTTTTGACCCAAGTTATTGCAAACTAACAGGCTTATTTTAAAAGTAGAGAATGATATTAGTCATCAAAATGAAAAAAGAAATAACTCACATTGACATTGCATCCGTCTTTTTTTTCCAGTAATACTAAGTTGGTGTGTGTGTGTGTGTGTGCATGTGTGTGTGTGTGTGTGCATGTGTGTGTGCATGTGTGTGTGTGGGGGGGGGACAGGTGTGTCTTATGTCATTTGTTTCTAAGGCCCAGTAGAACAGTTTTAAAGAATACGCCGGGCAGTGGTGGCGCACGCCTTTAATCCCAGCACTCGGGAGGCAGAGCCAGGCGGATCTCTGTGAGTTTGAGGCCAGCCTGGACTAACAAGTGAGTTCCAGGAAAGGCGCAAAGCTACACAGAGAAACCCTGTCTCGAAAAACCAAAAAAAGAAAAAAAGAAAAAAAAAAGAATTCTAAACATCTGAAATAGCCCCCTTGTGTTTCTGGAACTAGCATATCTCTCTCAGTCCATTTATCAGAGAACTTGATCACAGGCAAGAATGTGCCCAGGGTGCGGTACAGAGATACATGGAGCAGCCGACACACTGTCATATCCTACGTTAGCTATCATTTGAGACCAGCGTTCACATTTTAAATCTGCATGCCGTGGGGCTTCATTACCTAAGTAAATGAGCAGTGTTGCTGGAAAGTCAACCTGCTGTGGTTAAAGCACAGCTCCTTATCCACCTTCAGGCAACAGGGCGGACTACGGCACATGGGGGCTAGTGCAAACCTTGTGATAAAGTCATTTGTGAAGTTCGAAGTTTGCAGGTGAGGATTCAAGCAAAGCGGCAAGGGCACAGGCGCTGAGCACGTGAGAACAAGTGGGTAATCACTGTACTGGGCACAGCGGCAACGCAAATCCATCGTTCAGGCTATATTCAAGGTATTTCCTACCTTAAGTTTTATGGGCATATGCATAGAATTTAGCAGTAGCGCTTCATCTATTACACCCACTAAGATTTATCCAGGGCTTTTGCCTGGCCTAGGTTCTGCCAGGCCAAAGCTCAGTTCCTGCCTAGGTCCCATTCATGCCTAGACTCCACCCCTGACTGGGCCCATCCCAGGTTTAGGACACACCCCTGCGTGGACCTCACCTATCACCAGGCCTACCCTCACTGTAGGCATACCCCATGCCTAGGGCACACATGGGTACCAGTTTCTGACCTAGCTTGTTTTCTATTGCTTTGATAAATGCCATGACCAAAAGCAACATGGGAGGAAAGGGTTTTCTTAGCTTACAGTTCCAGGTCCATCACAGGCAGGAACCTGGAGGCAGGAACTGAAGGAGAGACCATGGAAGAAAGCTGCTTACTGACTTGATTTCCATGGTTTACTCAGCCTGCTTTCTTACACAATCCAGGATCATCTGTCCAGGAGTGGTACTGCCGTGGTGGGCTGGGTCCTCCCACATCAATCAAGTAAATGTCCTATATTCCACATATGTTGTGGAATAATCTTTGTGTACACCATCAAGATTTGTCAATCAGATTGGTTTAATAAAAAGCTGAACAGCCAATAGCTAGGCAGGATTTTCAGGGCAGAGAGGACACTGGGAAGAAGAAGGGCAGAGTCACAAGAAGTTGCCAGACAGACAGAGAAAACAACATGGACAGTACAGAATAAAGGTAATAAAGCCACAAGACAGAAAGCAAATTAATAGAAATGGGTTAATTTAAGTTATAAGAGCTAGTTAGAAACAAGCCTAAGCTATCTGCTGAGCTTTCATAATTAACAATGAGTCTCTGTGTCATGACTTGGGAGCTGGTAGGAGAGACAGAAAAACCTGCCTGCAGACATACCTATGTGCCCACCTATTTTTTAATGAATGATAGTCATGGGAGGATCTGCAGTAAGCCTTAAGCACTAGACTGATTACAACGGTGAAGGTGGGAGACGGTTCATGGAGTAGAGTCCAACAACCATGGAGTTCATAGACAGAGCCCAGTACCGGGTGGCTTCAAGTGGCTCCATTCTTCCTGACAGGTTCCTTTTAGACTCCTCTAATACACAGAATTCAATATTAACAGTTCTATTTGAATAGGGGATGTGCACACACAGACACTTGTTAAATCACTGTATCTTTGCTGCCCAATATTTATTAAGGTCAATTCCATACATTCATTGAGCATTTGTGGACTGTCACAGGCTTTTCAGATGATGTAAAATAATTCCATTGTTCCCATCATGGCCACACTGCATGGCATCTATATAACCTCCCATTCTATTCACAATGCAAGCAATTCAAATTGCTTCTTGCCTTGAATCCCTCACTCCCCCCTTGAAAATGCTCTTTCTAAGACAGTAGTAACCTCCATGATGACATCCAAGGACAATTTCTATCTTTCCTGGACTCAAATTCTGGAACATCAGCTCTTCTGGCACCAGGAAAATGGCTACTGAGATAATCCTGCCCCCACGTTCAATCTCCACTCTCCTACTTGGGGCCTCATGGGCATTCTCATAGCTCATTTGGTGTGTGATGCTCACATGTGCTCACTCAAGGCTTCTGTTCCAAGTGTCCATGGATGCACAGTCAATAGCTGAGGTGACATCCCCATGGCTGATCCTCAACGTAAGAATTATCTGCGGGCTGCCTCTGCTGTGTGGTGTTTTCTCTTCCCCTGGGTTCTCCATCACCCACAGAACAACATTGTTACCCACCAACAAGCATCGCCTTTGATTCTTTCCCCAGATGCTTGCCACCCACCTGAACCCTGACAGAGCTTCTTATCTCAGACCTTAATTGGGAATGACCCACTTCCTCCAGAACACTGCCACCCCCTCGGCGAGCCACCACCCTACTTGGCTCTATGCTTTGATTCTTGCCTCTAAACAATCTATTTTCCCTGTAATGATTAGACTGGCCTTAAAATGTACGATGGCTTTATTGTGACTTTTCTTGGGAACTACACTTCTATCTGTCCCAATGACGTATCAAAGAAATCATTCCATCCAAGTCTAGCTTGGTGAACCACTGAGTCTACTGAAGCTATTTACAGGAGTGTGGGTAAGGGGTTAGTCCCAGGTGCATGGTTGACTCATCGACAACCACTAAGGAGTTACACCACTAAGGAGTCTCTCTTTCTAACAACTGTAAGTCATTAATCCGCCCAGTCTTGTGGGTCTCTCTCGTGGGTGACTGCAGCTGTTCTGATTTCAATGGTACCCAGAGGTCAGAGTTCTACAACATGAGTCAAGGCACACCACCGTCCAGGAAATACAATATCTTTGCATTGCACTGAAGAGAGATCCTCACTGCAGCCAGTGAGTATATGATGATGTTCTTTCTCTCTCATCATACACTGTCTGACACAAAAAACACAAAACGATTCAAACAGAGCAGCCAGGAAGTTGCTGTGACACAGGGAAGCCCAAACAGAGCAATTGCCAAACTAAATAAAAAATAAATGAGATGAGGAGACTGTGGCAACCTGACTGGCAGTACCAGGGCCCCAGAAGCTACTGAGATCCTCACATAGATGTTTGCAGAGAAAGTCACACAAAAGGGCAGGGTGCATTACATGTCAGAGCTCCTGCACTCAGGAAAAGCTGGAGTCAGTGTGAGTCAACCTGGAGGTGCACCCTTCAGCTTCCCATGTGATATCTGTGTGTCTGTGAGACCTAAGCCACTGCAGGGGAGTCCTCATTCCTTTCCGTAGAAAGATGACTGCCTGTGCCTGTGGCTTGTCAGCTGTCCATGGGGACATACCACAAAGTGTCTGTGCTTTTGGTTATGGGCCTAACAGGCATGGTGATCCAGATACATCTGTTTTCATATTTTTTTAGTGAACTCTGGACTTTCACAGGAAGTAGTGGAGAAAAGCTGCCATGAGAATTTATCTTGAAAAGTTAAGGTTGATGAAAATATCCTACTAAATTTTCTATTTAACAAAACATGGTCATAACTATAGTCACTATGAATAGATAACTTTTGGTGATAACCTTCTCAACGTACTTATAATTGCATGATGGTTTTATTTAGTTTTCCTGTGTACACCCCATCTACACTCCAACACTACCCACCTCAAATGGTAATAGTACTAAGGTTGAGGAAGCCTGAACTAGACAATAAATATAGAGAGACACCCAGAAGAGAAATCCCAGAATTGTGGAATTTTCTACAATTTGTCAGAGTTGGGTAAAGCCGAGGACACATTAGAAAGCTCAGCAAGCTCAGATCTGGTCATTCATTCCCCACTCATGGTTACTGTGGCAACAAGAACCTCCATATTGTAATGACAGGGAAGGAACACAGTTGTTAGAGGTGAGGTTCACATACCCTGGTTAGCATCACTGGAGGGAAGGGGGAGTTTGGGAGAAATTAGTGCCTGGGATGGAAGCATGGGCTCAGATTGTCTCTTAAGAGGATAGCTTGAAGGTTATGCTGGAGAATGCATTTATATGCGACTGACCAGCTGCTTCTCCCACCGACTCTGGTCAGGTCAGTGTGGGGATGAGGTTCTCAGTGTGGCCCCTGGAACTGTATCACTGACATCCCCTAGGAGCTGGTTAGAAATGGAATCTTCAGTCTTATGCCAAGCCTACTTATTGATGGTTTGGATGTGAGATGCCCTCCCAGGCTCATGAAATTCCCAGATCTCTAGGTGTTGGCACAGCTTGGAGAGGTTGTGAAGCCTTAGGAGGTTGGCCTAGCAGGAGGAGGTGGGTTGCTAGGGGCAGATCTTGATGATTATTGCTCATCTAATCTCTTGTCTGAGCTCTCTCTGTTTGCTGACACTCTGAGATGTGTAAAGCCAGTCCATCAGCTCTCTTAGCTGCACAGCAAGCATGTTCAGCCTCATGCCTTCTCTCCCACAATGGTCCGCATCTCCTGAACTGTGAGCCCAGACAAGCCTTTCCTCCATCAGGGTGCTTCTGGCAGATGCTTTGTCCCGGGAGCAAGAGAAGTAACCGATGTGCTACCCAGCCAGAGATTCCAGGGTTGAATACAATAAATACAGACATAACAACCGCCCAAAGTGGTTCTGATGTATACAGTTAACTTCCACTGCAACTGCTTATCAGGTTTCTCATCTGCTTCCCTTATAATGCCATAATCTGAAAGAAACCCAGGCTAGGGAATGGTTTATCCTCTGTGATGGATGGCTTGGGTTTGATGGAGAATCCAAGTTTCTGTTTATACTCTTTTCTCTCTCTCTCTTGTTTTTTTTTTTTGTTTTTTGTTTTTTTGTTTTGTTTTGATTTTGGTTTTTCTAGACAGGGTTTCTCAGTGTAGTTTTGGTGGCTGTCCTGGATCTCACTCTGTAGACCAGGCTGGCCTCGAACTCACAAAGATCCACCTGGCTCTGCCTCCCGAGTGCTGGGATTAAAGGCATGCACCACCACCACCTGGCTTATACTCTTTTCACTACACCCTACAGCACAATGGTACTTTCCCAAGGGCTATGCTGACTTTGCACACATTAATTTAATCCACCATCAAGAATAGACTAGTGGTACCAACTTGCTCTTACACATCAGGAGACAGACCTACTGACAACTTGCATGCAGCGAGTACAGAAATAGCATCAAGGTCAAGAAAGCCAATGTGTCCTAAACAGGTGGCCCTCGACTCATAATGGTGGTATGTTCTAATAACCATGTCATGAACTGATAATATCCCAAGTGGAAGATAACATCTACCTGACTATCAACCATGCCATCTCAACAGGACAGCCCATTGTGAGTGAGGTGGTTCAATCGTATGGGATCCAAGGACTGAGTAGGAGGTGTGGTATTGGCCACTGTAGCTCTCCAGCCATGAGGATGGGATGATGTAATGCTAGTCCAAGAAAGTAAGCACATAAAATATTCCAGTTGGTGCCTGCTAATGTGTGTCGTGTCTCCATCATTACAAGGCAGACGAGCTAAACCATCAGAAATAGAGACCATATGTACTTTGAGCCAGTGGATTCTATGTCAGATACTTAGCTACTTGCTCTTTTACTTACTAATCGGTAAGAGTGTGTGTGTGTGTGTGCGTGTGTGTGTGTGTGTGTGTGTGTGTGTGTGTGTGTGTGAGAGAGAGAGAGAGAGAGGGGGGGGGGGGGGGAAACAGGTCTCACCATTTAGCCCACATCTTGAATTCATGATCTTCTGCCTCTGTCTCCTGATGTTTGGACTGCAGGCACGTGCCTCCCCCTCCCACCCCCCACCGCCCACTGGCTTCAATTTCTTATCTTGGCTTTCCTAGTGTCTTTTAGAAAGAAAGGAAGCTGCTGCTTCCTTGGCATAGTCTGCAACATTAGCTCACCACTTTCGAGCATGCTTGGAAGTGATGCATAAATCACATAAAATTGTATATCAGGGGTTGAGTCTACTTCCTGGTAACACTGTGTGAGAGAATAATGTTACTGTTGATCTTCTGATTAGTGCAGAAACATTCCGGAAGTGGCTTAAACACACCTGTCTGCTTGTACCTCTAGACTTCCAGAAACATAGCAAGCAAGTTAACAACAGGTTCTGAAAATGTTTTTCATAGAATTTTTTATACTGAAGGTGAACCTGGTGAGAGTTCCAGTCCACTCTTGAATCAGCCAGATTCAAAAGGCTGTCTGTAGACACATGGGGGAGAAAACAGATACGAAAACCACACAGAGAGATGTGTGAGCTCTTGGCTTCAGTGACTAGAAAAGAGATAAAGGAGAAAGACGAAGGTGGGCAAAGCTGTGGGAGGAAGGCATCGTCCTTCGGACGCAAACAGAATGTCAAAGGAAATGCCGGGAAGAAACTTCAACAGCCAGACGCTGTTCCTTAGCAGAGTGCAGAGCAGAGCTATGGATGCCCTGCAGCCGGCTGTCTCCACATACCCGTGACTCGCAGTCTGCCCGTGCCGACCACCACGCCCTGCTCCTCGGCGCTGAACAGTGGCTTGCCGTTCTCAGAGCTGATCTGAAAGTGTTGGCTCTGGACTTCTACCATTTCGGCACCTGCAGGGCCAATCAGCACAGGGTGTTAGATGTTTACTGTAAGCAGCGTGGATTCCCTGTTCTCACAACTGCTGTGTCACTACGGAACCACGGGACATGACTGGCTTCCACAGGCACACTATGGCATGCATCTCCCCATCCCTACCACAATAATAATACATAAACTTGTAGAAATGGTTTGGGTGGCAGATGTAGTTAGGAGTTAAAGCCCTCAGTTTGTTAAATTTTCTTTTTCTTAAGAAAACGTGGTTTTACTTTTAGATAATTTATATATATATATATTTTCCTACCCAGAGATCCAGGGTCACTAGCATCTTGTATATATGTTATATTAATATTGACTCTTATTGAGTGAAATGTGGCATTTTGTGACAAAAAAAAATTATGGAAAGATAGGGCAACTTATGCAGTACATTCTCACTGCTTCCCACATGAGAACGAGGGAAGGCCTTGCACATGGGTCCACTCACTTCCATGAAAACAAAGTCGGGTGAGACCGAGGGTCAGGGGACTCCCGGCTCCCCACAGGCAGTGAAAAGGGGGAACAGAGCAGAGGCTGAGGAGGAAGCTGCAGTGACTGTTAAGGGTCCAGGGTCATTCAGAGACCCACCAGTCTGGCCATGAATACATTTTAACAAAGAAGAGGCTTCCTTTTACATACTGGCACCGGGTCTACAACCAGGACTAAGGATCCCCAAATGCTCCACCAGCCAAGTCAGCCACGTCAGTCAGGGGTTTGTAAAGGCAAAGGCCACTAAGTTACGGTTCTGTTGAGCAAAACAAGCTTTCCTTCACAGCAGCAGGAACAGCCGTTGACCTTATGACCTATTACCTTGTATAAACAATAGTTTTGTTGAAACTGTACAAGACCAGGCAATTACAAAAATCAACCCTTAACTTAAGCCCTTAATGTTTGGAAATTCAATTTTGCTTTATAGTTCTCTTAAGCACAGTAATTTTACAATCTTAAACATGAAGCTAGCCATCACATGACCAGAACCATATTTGTTCTGAGGTATCTCTGCAAGCCACAGCAACATGGTGCATACTCCATCCTTACACACGTCCATTGAGACATTAAGTTCTCCTTCATTTAAATTCCTGTGGATCATTTTTTACTGCTTTCCAAAATACGTTGCCTTTCAGCTTAAAAAAGTTTTGTGTGTGTGTATGTGTGTGTGTGTGTGTGTGTGTGTGTGTGTGTGTGCCTGTGCATATACAGCATGTGTGTGAGTTCCCAAAGAGGCCAGACAAGGGGATAGGATGCCCTGGGGCTGGAGTTGCAAGCAGTTGTGAGCCACTTGATACGGATGCTGGCAACCAAACACGTCCTCTGCAGGAGCAGCAAGTGCTCTTAAGCACTGAGCTGTTCTCCAGCTCCCTCAACTTTTAAACATGAAGGATTATTGCCAGCATGATCCCGGGAATGAGAAACACACTCATCTATTATGTCATTCCATTAGCTCTGTTTTTTGTTTTGTTTTTCCTAAAAGCATGCATCATGGCCCCAGTGACTTTTCCTCCCATAGCATTCTTTGCACCTGGATTCTGGAGACAATGCGGTGTGAGAATGTTCTTCTCTTTATTTGTGAGAGTGAAAATAGACTCATTTTTCTTTTCTTCCCCACAGACCCTCTTTAGCCGATCTTTCTGAACATTGCTAGTCTTGTCTTCCTGTCAAACCTAGAATTCTTGGGTGAAGGTACCTAACTGTTTCCTGGCCCATCTGTGGTACACACTGCAATGTGGGCATTTCCGTGTGGGGCTTACTGAGCACCACTGAATTTGTCCCCTTTTTATAAGGTGGTTTCTGGAACCCTTCCTGGGTTAGACTTCTCCTGGGGCTGAGGACGGTGGTCTGCCTGGGAGGATGCTGGCCAGCCTCTTGGCAAGCTCTTGCTTCTTTGTGAAGAATGAGGCATCTCCACAGACCCACTGGAGTCTCCCACCGTGCCCCAGCACTGGTACTTTCATCATTCTTTGCCTTTCTCAGATTCCAGAATTTCCCCTTCTCTGATGCAATGCTTAGCATCCAATTCTCCATGTTTGGCACTCTCCCTTCTACAAAAGCCTCAGTAGTTTAGTCTCAAAATTTGTTCTGTGACCTCTGGGATTTGGTGCTCAGAAGAGTGGGCTCCAAGTTCTAGCAGGTGCCGTCACGTGCTGGTGTGTTTTCCCATGGGCCAGTCTTAGAAAGGGCATTGGTTATTTGTCTTGTTGCTGCGACAAAATGCCTTAACAGAAGCAATTTGAAGAAGGTTTGTTCCGGTTTGCAGTTCTAGGATATTGTGGCAGGAAAGGTCTGGGGCAGGAGCAAGAGCCACTGGTCACATTGCATCAGTGGGCAGGAAGTAGAAAGTGAACAGATACATTATTATGTGACTTTAATAGAAATTGTTGTTTCTATGCAAATCACTCAGGAACCTTGCAAAAAAAAAGGGGGGGGGACCCAAGATGAAAAATGACTAGTTTCCATTCTCACAGCAGCTCTGATGTTGACCATCACAGAGCCTTTGGCCCTTCTGTTTCTGCTAATTACTGTTGGCCTTTGCTCATTAATGCCTTAACTAGATACATAAATTTCCATTTGGGTGCTATTAAACTGATAGTTATTAGATCTCAGTATGTATAGGTACCCACTATAGAGTCAAGGATTTGACTCGTGATTCAACACAAGGGGAAAATGTGAGTGCTCAAGTTATGTTTCAAGTTTAAATTACTGTACTTAAGGGATCTGTAAAAAAAAAAAAAAGCCTCTAACCTGTAAGCTCCACTTGCCCAAGGACAGATAACTTCTTGGAATGCTGGGGGCTGTTGTTCATGTAAAATAACATGGCATGTGTTTTCACTTTTGTAAACAAGGTTGGTTGCCCAGCTACACACATAGGTGAGAGGTATGTAGACAGGAAGTAGGGCAGGATGTATGCTTGCCCCCTGCTGGATGAAGGTGGGAAGTACATAACCTTGTGGATTTTTGCCTTATGAGCACCCTACTAGCCCAATTCAGCGCCATTCTCTGGGAATCCTGGGTATGGACCTGACCAGTGTTCATCGTCCTGGCCAGTGTTTAATAAAGCTTGCTTTAATTAGGTAACTGTGGATTTGGTTTTTCTCTTCACTATTTTCAGGTTTAACACTATCCCCTCTCCACGTACAAACCTTCACACTGCCCCTCTGCCTCTCAGTGCTAACTGTTCTCTATGCACAATATGAAAGTTAGAAAGTTCATGTTTTATTACTTATAAATAAGCTTGCAATTCTTTAGAAGAAACTCCATCTGTTCAACACCCTCCGTGGACTTGATATAAGATTGTTGGACTCACCCACTTTCACCCTGCCTGTGACCTCCCCTTCTGAGTTGCGAGCACTGACTGTCACATTCTGAGTTGACTGCAGAAGCAGAGATGAGTCCTGGAAAGGATTGTCAAAATTAGCAAAGTATACCTTTATGTTTGTATATAATTTACATTTATACTTTCTACATTAGATCCTTGGATCCTATACACTTGCAGCAAAAACATTTAAATAACCAGAACTATATTATGTTTAGGATATAAATGCATTGGCTTTTAAGAAAAGATTATAATAATCCTTTGAGTTTATGATGTTTGAAAATACTGCTCTTAACATGTTGATTAGTTCTCAAGGAAAATAGGTTCTAATTAGTGTTTTATCTTTGCCAAGACATTCACAGTTGTTGTCATTGTTATTTATGTTCAAGGCATTTGAGGGGGATAAATCAGAGAATGTTAGCTATTCTACAAGAAACACCACACTGCTTATTTTCAAAATGTGAAGGTTTCTCCCAATAAAAAGAGAAAGCCTAACACAGAAAAAGACAAATCTTGTAGGACTCCTCAGCTGTGTAGTCTGAAGAAGCCAGTCACTTAGAAGGTAGGGAGGATGGAGGAGGATGGAGGGGGGTGAGAGGGTGGAGGAGGTCATTAGTGGGTATGAGTTACAGTTCATCAGGGACAGGAAGATGCTGGGGAGTCCTAGGGAGCAGCAGGGACCATTGTTAACAGTGATGCACTGCATATTTCAAAGGCTAGAAGACATCGCTTTTAATGTTTCCTCAATAAAGAAAGGCTAAACTTTGGAGGAAATATGTTTGACCTCATTTAAACATTACCCAATATATGTATGCATTGGAACATCCCAGGGTACTCTTTAATATGTAAGTTTTGTGTGGGTAAGATGTCTCAGTAGATAAAAGCTTGTCATGTAAGCCTGATGACTTGACTTCAATCCCTGTTTCCCATCACAGAGGGAGAGAGACAACTTTCAAAAGTTTTGAAAAGTATGTAATGTGGGTTTCATGGTGCTTCATGAATGTGAGCTTGAGAGTGGGGTCACCATGACTGTGCAAACTCAATTCCTCAAGCTTGTGAAGTTGGCACTTTACCAACTGAACCATCCCTCAGCCCCATTACTCTTGAGGGTACTACATAGCCAGAGTCAGATGCAAGAGCACTGAATTACATTTGTGAGGAAGACATTCTTTCAGCTCATCACTGCAGATCACTGTTGAATGGCAAACTCTTCAGATGGATGACGGAGCTCACTCACTAGGATTTTATAAAGAACTGCTCCCCAGAAAAGTAGAACTAACATATTGGCACACACAGGTTTCTGAGGGGAGATTTGTTCTGCACATGTCATTGTAGGGAGTCATATTTGTTACAAACTGCTGCACAGCTCTGTTCACTTCATGGTTTCTATAATTCTATGTCGTGATTGACATTGATGCCACATTGTGAACCTTTAATATGTGATTGGTTGTCTGACTTTCTTTCTAATTGTACTCCCTGTTCTTCTTAAAGCATTCTGGAAGTGACAGCCTGATAAAATAAAACTGAGAGCTGTTCATTCTGGAAGGTCCCATTGGCTATGATCTATTTACCTGGCTTTAGTCACCGGGTCCTACTGTCTGTTGTCTTCCTAAATACAGGGAGGGATCAACCAACATGACTTGGGGAGGTGGGGAGAATAAGATCTCACATTTTAATTTATTCATGCCTGACTTTCTTACTAACAAAAACTTGTGCTAACTTTCCTTATCCTCACACAACAGTGTCCATAACACTCCTAAATGTCACTAGGGTTAATGCAAGTGTACTGCCGGAAAAACTTCACATCTGGTCCATGCATGAATCAGTCTGAATTAGAGCTCCTCTGAATGCCCCTTCTGCCAGCAAGATTCCTAGAAACAATACAACACAACCATGGGTGAGACTTCCCCTTTGCTCTGTCCTCTCTAGGACCCCCCTTTGTGTCAGGACTGGGACTCTCCTGCTGAGTCACTCTGCTGCTTGTAGGAGACCCTGGTGAACATCCTGATGGTTCTTTTAGGATATCTTTACTTCAGTCTCTGTGATCTTTTTCTTAAATTCCATGGAGGCAAGGCAAGTCTCGATTTGCTTTTCAAGTTCATGATTATTTCATAGTGACTGATTTGGATCTGCATATGATGAATCTCAGGCTCACAAACGTATAAGTAGCACAAGTAAAGCAGAATGTCTCTATGGCAGGAATTTCTCTTAAGCCCTCCCCCCCCCCCCAAGAGCTCTGACTGCTCTGAATCAAGTCTGTTTAAGCTGTTTGCACCGATGTGTAACAGGCTTTCTTTTGGGACACCACCAGCTCTCAAATCATGACACAGAGACTTATTATTAGTCATGAATGCTTGGCCATAGCTTAGGCTCATTTCTTGCTAGTTCTTACAACTTATTTTAACCTGTTTCTCTTCATCTATGTTTGCCTTGGGGCTTTTTACCTTTCTTTCCTTCTGTATATCCTACTCTGTGTCTTGCTGGCTGGTGGCTGATTGGCTGACTGGCCCCAGATGTCTCCCTTTCTTTCTCCCTTGTTCTCTTTTCTCTCGCCCAGCCTAGATGCCTCCTCCTCCTTATTCTCTCTGCCTGCCATCCCTGCCCATCCCTCTACTGCCTAGCTATTGGCCATTCAGCTTTTTATTAGACCAATCAGGTGCCTTAGGCAGGCAAGGTGAAACAGCAACACATCTTTATATAATTAAACAAATGTAACACATCTTTACTTAGTTAAACAAATATTCTACAACATCAATGATAGTCAATTGTTCTGAGTAAAGATTTTTAATTATAAATTTTTTTTCCTATGGAATAAATTGCTGAGGTTACTGAACTCAGAGCTGAAGCATTTAAGAATAAAATCTTCATAGCATATATTCTGTAAAGTAAGGCTTACTGCCCAGTAGCACATTGTTAGATAGGGCATACCATGAATATGTTAGATAAGACATACCATGAATATGTTAGTTAGGACATACCATGAATGTGTTACATAGGACATGCCATGAATGTGTTGCATAGGACATACCATGAATGTGTTACATAGGATGTACCATGAATGTGTTAGCTAGAACATATCATGAATGTGTTACATAGGACATATACCATGAATATGTTACATAGGACATTGCATGAATGTGTTACATAGGACATACCATAAATGTGTTAGATAGGACTTATACCATGAATGTGTTACATAGGACATAGCATGAATGTGTTACATAGGACATACCATGAATGTGTTATATCATATATACCATGAATATGTTAGATAGGACATACCATGAATTGCTGTGCTTAACCATTACTTATTTTTCACAAATCATGTGACACACAGCCTTCTTACCACTCTGGAGCATATTTCTTTGACATACAGTGGAAATAAAAACTCGGATTCCCCTTCCAGGCGAAGTCCATCTTGTGTAACATGCAAATGACCCATTCCTATCTGTTAAAGAAAAAGAGACATGAAATTTCCCATTGCTTTATTTTTTGCTTCTCTTGGATTAACTAAAATTACACATGAATCTCCATATATTCCTTTCATTTTTCTGTATTTCTCTTAAATGTCTACCTGAAACTTTAGGTATTTATATTAAATATTCATTTTAAAAAAACATTTTGAAAGTACAAAGGTCTGTTTGGGAGATGCATATAAGATTTAACAAATCATTTTATAATAAACATCTAAGACCCCATGTCCATATAAAAGAAAATAAAATCTTGTTATTACTGATTTTCTTTTATTTTAAAGACATTGATTGATGGATGGATGGATTGCATATAGGCACATATGTCCCACAGTGTCTGTGTAGAGGTTAGAGGACAATTTTCAGGAATTGGTTCTCTCCCTTGGCCTTGTGAGTCCCAGGAATCCAACACAACTTGCCAGACTTAGTAGCAAGTCCCTTTGCCTACTGAGCACCCCCCTGTGTGGGGAGCAGAGGAACCTGCCAAGTTGCTCCAGGGACCTTCTAAACACAGCAACACAAGGCCAGTTGGAGAACTCCTTACAACAGTGGTTCTCAACCTTCCTAACGCTGCAACCTTTTAGTACAGTCCCTCATGTTGTGGGAACCACCAACCATAAAGTTATTTCTTTGCTACTTCATAACTATAATTTCACCACTGTTATGAACCATAATGTAAATATCTGATATGCAGGATGTCTGATATGTTACCCTGTAAAGGGGTCAATCAACCCCCAAAGGGGTTGAAACCCACAGGTTGAGAACTGCTGCCTTACAGGAATCCCTACAACAGGAGTAAAAGTCCTTACAACAAGAGCCAAACCCACCTAGAATAGTCCTTCCCATGAACTCAAAATCATCTGATTTGAAGCCCTAATTACACCTGCAGACTCCTTCATGGTATATTTTTAAGGTAACTGAAGGAATGCTGCTCCATCACCTTCACCATCTCCTATTGGATGGAGGAAACCATAGACCAACCTACACTCAAGGGCGGGGCTACAGGGGCTGTAACCCAGTGGGTGGACATCATGGAGACATCTTAGAACTCTGCCAAGTAGGTTATTAAGAAGGAAATAAAGGCATTTAAAAGAAAACATTTGTAACAATATAAAGGTATTTAGTGGCTTTATGATAATCATCTAATTGATTCTATAAAACAGTGCAGATAAAGTTAGGATTCAGTGTTGCATTTGTACAGTAATAAAGCAACAAGTGTTTTATGTGATTGGGAATCTGGGTCCACAAAAATAAGAGGCTAACACTTACTTAAAATCCATGAGCAAAGTACATTGGGCATAAAATCATCTATCTTATACCAGGAGGGACCACAGAAGCTTTCGTTGTATCAGGTACACTAGAAAGGAAGAAAGTTGTGCTGGTTTGAATGACACACCCCAACAGGCTCAGGAAGTTCATGCTTGGTCCCCAGTAGGTGGCGTTGTTTGGGGGAGGTTTAGGAGGTGTAGCTTTGCTGAAAGGAGTGTGTCACCATGGCTGGGGCTTTGAGAGTGTATAGCCTTGCCTCACTTACTTCCTCTCTCTGTCTTGTGTTTGCCATTGAAGATGTGAGCTTTCATCTTTCTGTTCTGGCAACCATGGTTGCCTGCTGCCATGCTTCCCTACCATGATGGTAAAGTCTTTTTTTTTTTTTTTTTTTTTTGGTTTTTCGAGACAGGGTTTCTCTGTGCAGCTTTGCGCCTTTTCCTGGAACTCACTTGGTAGCCCAGGCTGGCCTCGAACTCACAGAGATCCACCTGGCTCTGCCTCCCGAGTGCTGGGATTAAAGGCGTGCGCCACCACCGCCCGGCGATGGTAAAGTCTTAGCTACGTGGAACTGTAGCTAAGTTGGGATGGGGAGCAGTTTTGCCTATTCTGGGTCTCAAGCTCAGGAAGATGAGCTAAGTCTTGAAGGAAATGATATAGAGCTCCTTTGCAATTTCAGCTGCTTTGACTCAGCAAATAATATCATTAAAGTCCATCAGGGAACTTATGATGGCATCCATGTTGGGGTATAGGATCTGAGTTATCCAGGGGTGGGAAAGGATCCAGCTTTAGATCAGTTGGTGATATTGTAACACTGAGATAGAAGATTTCAATTTAAAGGAGATTTTGAGAGTTGTGAGTGGAATTTTAGAAAAAAACACAGAGATGATTGGGGGGTGGGGGTGCTGGGCATTCACTTCAAGTTTCATGCATGCTGGATAAGTGCTCTTCACTGAGCTGGACTCCCATGCCAAACACAGACATTCTTGGCTTTTTGAGACAGTCTTATGTAGTCAGTGGTGTCCCTGAACTCACTATACACCCAAGGATTACTTTGAGTTCCAGATCCTCCTGCCTCTGCCCCCTGAGTTCTGGGATTAAGCATGTGTACCACCATGCCTGGCTCAAATGTAGTATCTAGATGCCCGCCCAGGATCACCATGCATTCACTAACAGCCAAAGGTCAACTGTATATCTACATCCTTTTCTGTGTTTTTTAATTCTCTCCAAGTGATAGCATCTCAGATTAAAATAAAAATCATTAAGTTGTTACCTATTTCCATTCCCTAGCTCCCAATGAAGAATCACTAACTACTTAAAAACAAACACTTATCTAAGGAAATGCCCACAGAGGCCTCTAAAAACTCTGCACTCTGCTGCCCAATGATAGATTCTTAATTGCACAGTCCTTTGTAGCAGATCTTCAGCTGCTGCACACTAACAATAATTAGCTTCAAATCCATGTAAGAATGAGTCCACCTGGAGTTCTCAGCCTCTTAGAAAGGGTAATGTCAACTATAACAACAATAAATAACAACAAACACAACTAGCCAACAGAGTATTTTATAGAAATATAAACTTAATCACACTTACCATTGTAAATTCTGTTTTGATTACTTGTACCCCTTTCCCAAATAAAATTGCTCCCCAGATTTAATTTTCAAGGTTAATATAGCTAACAGTATCCTTAATCTTATTTTGCGGTAGTTATATCCATTTGTAAGATGAATTGCTAAACTGCTGTGGGATAATGCTTTTGTACACTGGTTTAATAAAATGCTGATTGGCCAGTAGCCAGGCAGGAAGTATAGGCAGGGCAAGCAGATGAGGAGAATGCTGGGAAGAGGAAGGGCTGAGAGAGGAGTCTCCAGCTAGACACAGAGGAAGCAAAATGACAAGGCAGAACTGAGAAAAGGTACCAAGCCACATGGCTAAACATAAATAAGAATTATTGGTTAATTTAAGTGTAAGAGCTAGTCAGTATTAAGCCTGAGCTAATGACCGAGCAGTTATAATTAATATAAGATTCTCAATGATTATTTTATAAGCAGGCCATGGGACTGCCAAGGCCTGGCAGGACTTCTTATGACTACATTAAACGGTATTATGAATAATAAAAAAAAACCTGGAGCCAGATATTGGGGTGAAAACTGAGAGATCAGAGAGTAAGCCAGCTACAGCTTACCTCTAGGAAATCCTCAGCCAAAAAAAGAGCCACTTCCTGTATACTCATGTCTATATCCTTTCTGTACCCTGCCATCTCACTTCCTCCCTCCACTCAGCTACATCACTTCCTCTTTCAATCTAGCTCTATCACTTCCCATCTGTTTGTACAAACCTCCAGACCTCTGTGGTTAACTAGTGCTGGGAATTAAAGGCATGAGTCACCATGCCTGGCTCTGTTCCCAATGTGGCCTTGAACTCACAGAGATCCAGATGAATCTCTGCCCCTAAATGCTAGGATTAAGGGCATGTGCTACCATTGCCTGACTTCTATGTTTAATATAGTGGCTGGCTTTTTCTTCTGATCCTCAGATACGTGCACAAACAAAATATCACCTCATCCATTAAATGCTGTAAAATAATCATGTGTGAGAAAATATTGATAACTATAAAATTCTAAAGGCTTTTGCTATAAGAAAATACTGTCTTGCCCTGGTGTGTGTGTGTGTGTGTGTGTGTGTGTGTGTGTGTGTGTGTATGTGTAGTGAGGGGATGGGTATGAGGGCTGAACTCAGGACTGCCTGCATGCTTGGCCAGCACAGTACCACTGAGCTGCTACCCTACACACACACTGATTTATTTTTTAACTCCCATTTTCCTAATTGATTTATTTTTTGTATTAACTACCTTGTTATATTCCAGAATCTCAATGCTCGACATCAGTTGTTATAATTTCCCAAGTATTTACAGCCAACAGTAATCGTGTGCATTGATCTTATATGAAGTTTTAATTCTAAGAATTGAACATGTTAGATGCTGTGATTTGGGTCCTTCATAATCGAAGCTAGGCAGAAACTGGCTCGGCCTTACTAGATTCCATTCACTTCTCACTGCTACTGTGCCTATCTCTCCTAGACTTTTGTCTTTTTCAACTTCCATTGCTCTTTATTATCCTGTTTTCAATTTATGACCTCATTCTGGTTAGTTTCTTATCACCTTGACACAAGCTAGAGTTGTCTGAGAGGAGGAAGCCTCAACTGAGAATCTACCTCCACAAGATTGGGCTGTAGGCAAGCCTGTGGGGCATTTTCTTAATCAGTGATTGATATGGGAGGTCCTGCCCATTGTGGGTGGTGCCAGCCTGGATGGTATAAGAAGGCAGGCTGAGCAAGCCATGGGGAGCAATCCAGTTGGCAACACTCCTCCGTGGCCTCTGCCTCAGCTCCTGCCTCTTAGTTCCTGCCTTGAATTCCTGCCCTGACTTCCCTCAGTGATGGAGTGTGACCTGTGAGTTTTAAGATGAATCAAAACCTTTCTTCCCCAAGTTGCTTTTTGTCATGGTGTCATGGTATTTTATCACAGCAATAAAGCTTAACTGATTTCCCTTTAATTTTGTCTTGGTACTATGGATTTTTTTTAGTAGTCTCACTCTGTAGTTCTGGGTTGTCTTGAATTCTTGACCCTCCAGGCTTGTAGCCCTGGGATTATTGACCTGTGCCCCCCTTCCTCAAAAGATCTCTAGCGCGCGTCTTTGCTGGGGATCAATCAGGGCTTTGAACACATCAGGTAATGCTTTACCTTTGAGTTATGGCCCAGCCATCCCTTCATTGCTGTTCATTAACTTTCTCTCTTTTTCCTCTGATGGAGTCTTAAATCACAGTGAGGTAAAGACAGTGAGTTGATAATTGAATAATTAACAAGTCACTACTATACTGATCAAAGCAAAAAGAATCACTTCACTAATTTGGAATTTGTGTTTTTCCCTGTATTCTAACTAACAGCTATGTGGGTGATATACTATACTGAGTTTAGGTGGGGAATTCTACACTAGAGGTTACTGTGGTGGATTTAGGTGGAGAATTCTACACTGGTTGGTATATGATCAAGTTTCTACAGTTCTCTGCAAATGGTGAATGCACTATCATTTATCATTTCATAACCAAAGCTTGTACAAGTCACAATACTTTTTTGGCACACATGAATTCAAGAAGGGATATTAAAGCCCAAACTTTTGGTGTCTACTCATTCCTGGTACCAACAGGCAAGGGGTCCCCAGACCCCAAATTTCCACCCTTCCCTTGCTCCTAGCACTGCTAGGTAAGTGGTGTCTAGACCCTGAACACCAGCTTAACCTGCTGCCTCCTCAGCTCCTGATACTCACAGGCAGGGGTTCTCCAGACCTTCAGCCACAGCCTAAACTTCTGCCACCTTCCAGCTCCTAGTCTCTGGTGTAGACAAGAAGCCCCCTGTCCTAGGACCCTGGCTTATACTTTTGTAGTTCTCCTAGCTCCAGATTCTGACAGGCAAGCAATCACCAGACTGTTATCACCTCTTTCTCCACACGCACTTCTACCCAACCAACTCCAGATGTGTAAGTCCCAGCACAGAGAACTATGAAAATGCAAGACAATGCATCTCCTTCAAAAATAACTAATCCCACAATAATAGAGCCAATGAAAATGACGCGGAAGAACTTCCAGACAAAGAATTCAAGAGGATGGTCATGAATATACTCCTAGAGAACAAAACCAGGAGATGAGTAAAATTAGGAAGTTAAGATAAGAAATAGAATTTAATAAAGAGAATTCCTGGGCAGGGGTAGGGGGAGTACCTACCCAAATGATTCTGGGAATGAACCAATCACCCTAATAAGGAAGGGGCATTGGCTTATGTATAGATAAAATAATAATAATAAAAAGAAATTTCCATTCGTTTGAGTAAATTTCCATTTACTTGGGTAAACTACCACATGACTGCTGGGTCTGGGTCATGTGGTAGTTAGGTTTGTAACTCGTAATGGCCTGTCAAACGCTTGCCAGAGTGCCTGTACCAGTTTACACACCCACCAACCATGTTTCAGGGTTCCAATTTCTCCATATTCTTGCCCAAAGAAAGTTCTTTTTAAAAAAAATCTGGACAAAAGTGTTCTTTGTTTTGTATTAGGACAATAGTCACTCTGATAGGTGTGAAGTACTCTCTTACTGTGGTTTTAATTGGTGTTTTTCTGACAATTAGTGATTGAGAAACTTTTCATATACTACTAGCCATTTGTAGCTTCTTTGGAGAATTATCTGTCAGGGCCTGTGCCCATTCTCAAAATTGGTTTGTTAATACTTCTGCTATCAAGTTGCCAGAATTATTCATATATTTTAGAATTTATCTTTATCTTTATCGTATGTATGGATGTAAATATTTTCTCCAGTCTGTGGGTTGTCTTGCTACTTGGTTGACTTTCTCTTTACTATGCAAAAGCTTTTAAATTGATACAGTCCTATTTGTCTATTATTGATTTTTTTTTAATGTTTTCAGGATCATACACAAGGAATCATTGCTAAAGCAGTCATCAGTCTTTCCTATTAATTCCCCTGACACACCGAGGAGTTGGACAGTTACAAGCCTTAGTCTGAAGTCTTTAATGTGTGTGTGATGCCTTCTGCATGTGTGGTGTAAAGCATGGGTTCTTTTTCATTCTTGGGAATGTGAATACTCGGGTTTCCCTGCATTACCTCCACCTTCTAGTGACGGGACACCAGGTGCTCGCCAACATTCCAGGCCCCATGTGTGTTAAATTATTTAACCGTGAATGTGATCTATGATTTCCTTCCTATCTGTTTGTATCTTTTAAATTTTCTTTCATCGATGCTTTACAATTGCAGTGAACAAGTTTTTACCTCCTTGGTTTTTCACTGGTTATTTTATTCTTTCTGATGCCACTGAAAATAAGGTTGTTTTCTGATTTCTTTTTCAGGTAGGTTGTCATTTATTAACAAGAATAGAACTTAGGATGTGGGGGTGTTGTCTGTGCACTCATGTTAGTTTTAGTAACACTCAGAGTGGCAAAGATGTAGAAACAAACTATACATCCAGGAGACACAAAAGGACACATGTGGTGTGACCATCACATATGAATGAGATCTCTGTACAGTCACACTCAAGAGATTCAGCACTGCAATTGTCCTTACAGGGGCTGAGGACTTGGAAATGGACTGATTAATAAATCTCCATAAAATTTCAGGTTGGCAACATGAATAAAGCCTACAGAGGTGCTGAATCTATTGTTAATGATACTCTATTTTACACCTACAAATTTCATGAATAGATCTGATATTTCTTACCACAACCAAATGAAATTTAAAAGCAGAAATACTATATGTTAAGTTTTTTGAAACAGAAAAAATTAAAGCATGAATTAGAAAACAATTTGTAGTCTCAAAGCTATGATGTTTTCAAAGCAAAGCCTCAAGCTTACACCCATACAAGCTGTGTGGTGAATGTTACTCCACTGCAGGTACAAAGGCCAGGAGATACTCAACACCTCTGGGTTAGGGCCCAGCACCTTTTGTGGATTAGGGCTTTGTATTTCTTGCCTTTTGAGCCCACAAATGTGAATGGTAGGATATCTCATTCTGTTAAGATCAGCACTAGAGAGCCTGCACACACACAGTAAGATCAGCACTAGAGAGCCTGCACACACTGTCAGTAAGATCAGCACTAGAGAGCCTGCACACACACACACTGTCAGTAACAAATTCCTGAAGGAGGAAAACCATCTCATACATCAACTGTGGCCGAGAGTGTAGGCTGTGCCTTGCATGAGGGGGACCTGAAGTCACTGCTGTCTTCTTTGTCTGAGATTGCGTTGTCTTAGAAATCTGTACAAATGAGTTCTATAAACTGCATGACTGTGACGTGATATTGTGCATCTGGTGTAGGCTTTGCTGTGTACGATAGCATTTAAAGCAACCTTCAGTGCTCTGTGGCTAGCTGAAGTTAGACTGTGGCTACAACTCTTCCTATAAGTTGCCTTGGTCAGGGTGTCTTATCACAGCAACAGAAAAGTAACTAATATATGTCCAATGTCCTATCTTCATGAAGAAATGCTGGGCATTGGTACCAGTACCATCATACTGCTATACAAATATTATCATTATAAATTCTGACCCATAAATTATATTCTATATTGCCTAATGTTAAACACACTCATATTTGTAACCTCTACTTACATATTATTTATAGTAATAATTTATAGTATATTTATAGTAAATACACTTATAGTATTCTATACTAAATTATTCAATAATGTTTTTCAAGCTATAATTTTAATTTTATGAGTATTATACCAGAATATGTGGAAATACAAATGTTTATTATATGACAAGAGTAATGGTATTTGGAACCATGGCAGGACAGAAATAAGGACACAGAAAATGCAGGGTTCGTTGAGTGCATTTCACACTGAACCTCAGTCTATAGCTATCATTCTTAGAAAGAGCCTGGGCACACATCATACCCTCAGCTGCCTGGGAAAAACATAATGACTAAACTGTGAAGTTCCTGGCAGTAGTATTTTTATCTCATTGGATCTCTCTTGCCAAATTAATGTATTCTACATTAATTTTTAGAACCCCATCCCCAAATGCACAAAACAAGGACTTCTTGGGACATAGCTTAATAGTAGAACACTTGCCCAACAAGCAAAGGCCCTATAGTTCAACTCCCAGCACCATAAAATAAAGTGTACATAAAATAGCAAGGCAAATAACATCATGCAATTGTTTTTTAACACATGCAAATGTTCAGAATAGAATAAATTGTTTAAGACTAATGGTATTTTATTTACTAACTCTGTTGTGAATATTGAAGTGTTTTCCCACATATCAGATCAGAGTGTTTAAAACATGCAAATGTTGCATTGCTCTGGCTTGGGCGTGGTTTAAGTGTGTCCCTCCAAGAAAGTGGTTCTCAACCTGTGGATTGCAACCCCATGGGGGTTGAACAACCCTTTCACAGGGGTCACCTAAGACCATCAGAAATATCAGATATTTACAGTAAGATTCATAACAGTAGCAAAATTAGTTATGAAGTAACAAAAAAAGTTTTATGGATGGGGATCGCCACAACATAAGGAACTATATTAAAGGGTCACAGGATTAAGAAAGTTGAGAACCACTGCTCCAAGGGCTTCTGTGTTGGCAGCTTGACAATTGGGGTGGCAGCTTTTGGACTTTTAAGGGTGGGTCCACATGGAAGGCCCTTGGGTCAATGGCAACCTGTACCTGCAATATTTGTCTGGAGGCCCTGGTTAGCTCTCATAGGAGAGAGGTGATAGAAGCCCCAGCTGGGTCCCACTTGGTCTGGCTGGCTTTTGCCCTGCTGCTGTGATTCTTCCCAACACATGCATTCTTGCATTCCCACCAGGCACCTTGAGGTCCCCATCAGAGCTGAACCTGAGTCCTTAACCCTCCAAACGTGTGAGCCAAACAAACCACTTTTTTATATTGAGTCAGTCAGCTCCCAATGGGCCATCTCTATAAAGTCCCTCCCCAAAAGGCTTGGGGACCTTCAGGGAACGGGTGGCAGGAAGAACGTAAGAGCTGGAGGGTGGGGAGGAGAGCCATGAAAGTTCTCTGGGGCATGATGTGGTGGGTGCACTCAGGACCTCCCAGCAGCTGTGGTTACCTGCCCAAGACCAAGCCAGTCCAAATTCTGGCATGGATGGGTAGATGAACTCTGGGCCACAGCCCTTACTGGGGAGCAATGGCAGTGGATAACTGCAGAGGGAGAGAGAATCACTCTTCTTAGGATGTGGCCACTGGTAGCTAGATTTCCCATGCTCCGGTGGATGGCCCCACACCCTGGCACATGCGTGCAGCACTCATTGGAATTAGTTATAAAAAGAATGACATAAAATTGGGAGTTGGATCTGTTAAGAGAGATATGGGGAGAATTGGAGGGGGAAATGGGGGTAAACACTATTGTATTTTAATGTATACACGCATAAAATTACCAAGAATAAAGGAAACAAATAAACTAAAAAACTAAATGAAAAACAAAAATTCTCTTCTTTAAAAGGAAATATATACCCGCCTCAGATATTTCATTCCAGTAATTTAATTAGATGAGAGCAAGTGTACAAATGCTAAACATATAGGATTGACAACATTAGGAAACTGATTTATATAGTCCTATAGACATATTCTACAAGTGACCATTAAGATATCTTGACACAATCAACCACAAATTCAAGATTAGAATTTTCCTGCCCTACAGAGATAATGATTAATGAAAAATAAAATGCAATAAGGACCAAAAAATCAACACCCTGTAATTTACAATGAGTCAGAGAATGACGCCATTATCTCCTGAAAATCCTGATGAAGACAGGAAACCTCTATCCATGCACTATTAAGACAGTAATCCAGCACATCAGGAGCATGCTCAGGAAAAGGCAATACTCACTGGAGAAAACCACATCACTTTCAGAATCCAGATCGTGAGAGCGAGATTCACAACCAGGGTGGCGAGCAGGAGAAGAACGAAGAGGTAGAGACAGCGTTTCCTCCAGCCATAAATCCCGATCTTGTAGACATGCTGGTTCTCGGGCCGCTCGATGTGGGTGCCCTCCGTGACTGTGGTGTACTGTTCTCGTACCATCTTCTCGGGGAGTTCAGGAGGCAGAGAGACAGGAGAGGGGACGGAGGGAGGAGGGAGAACTTAGTTGTCAGTGCTGACTTATGAGTCTAGAAAACACATTTACCCCAGGCCTAAATTTCTAGAAGTAATAATTTTAAAAAAGAGATCAGAAGCTGGGTATGACATGCACCACTGTAAGCCCAGAGCTCCAGGGGGAGAGTTCAAAGGAATTCTTGGTTTCACAGTGAGCTCAAGGCCAACTGCATAAAGCCCTATCTCAAAAGAAGAACGAGAGAGAGAGAGAGAGAGAGAGAGAGAGAGAGAGAGAGAGAGAGAGAGAGAGAGAGAGATGCTATTACTTTGAAACATGTCATACTGTTTCAACCACAGGAAGATATTTAACTTGTCACTTAAAATAATTTGGATGTGACCAATTCACTTAAAATCTAATGGCCATATTTTCAGATTTTAATCAATATTGCATACACATACCTCTACACACACACACACACACACACACACACACACACACACACACATAATAAAAAGAAAATGAAGTGTTGGGGAACTCAAACCGTCCAGTATTTTAAGTGTGGACAGACTACCCATGACTATGATGTACAAGGCTGGAGAAGCAGCTTTAGGTGGCGGAAGCCACGGCCTACAGCCTCCTGAGGGATGTGACTGGGTTCCATTGCCATCCTGATAAGCAGCCAGGCCTAAGGGGTGTGTCTTCTCTCCAGCCAGGTGACTGGCCCTGGTGTCATTAAAGTCTGTGTCTTCTATTCTCTCTAGAACTCCTTTGGCCTTGCTCAGGCAAAGTCACTGGTGGTTTCCTCTCTGCTAAACAAAATACAGCCTGGTGGCCTAGGATCATCATCACCTCCTTCCTGATGTTTTCCTACTTGGCTTCTGGAAACTCACTTGGCTTTCTTCTCACGGCAACTGATACTCTGTGCTCTCTTCTTGTCCACTTTACCCAGACTTCTTATTGAGGCCCAGACCTTGGACTCCACTTTCAGAAGCGTTTTTACTAATGTGCATGCATGTATAAGGGAAGGGATCCCATACACACACATGCTTATACATACATGCATACATGCATACATGCACACACTACACACACACACACACACACACACACACACACACACACACACACTTTCATTCCTAGCCTGGGCTTACTTTGAACCCAGGATCCCAATAGCCACAGGCACCTCACTTTACATAACTCCTTTTCAGCAGCATTCTCTCGTGCCCTGAGTTCCAGCCCAACAGGTTGTAGGTGTGAATGTGTGTGTGTGCCCCAAGTGTGATTCCTGCCCGGCAGCTGCTGTCCCCTGCACAGTTCTCCCAGGTAACTTCCTGGCACCTCTCATCTCCTGGCTGTCCCTGCTCCATCACCCAGCTGAGATGGCACTATGCTCCTTCCTGCTTAAGTTTGCCCCATATCACTCAGCCCTACAGGCGACACTGTGGACTTTATCCAGGTGTTTTTCTGTATTTGCTTCAGTCACCACATATGAGCCCCAAGAAGGTCGGGTCCTCAACTGTTTGGCCACTTTCTTGTGTCCCGGCAGCTGAACAGCATCTGCCATAGAGGATGAGCTCAGTAAATACTTGCTGAATAAGCTGAATACATTATGTGATCAAGCGCCCAGAGCATTTTGTTTCAATTGAAACTGGATATAGAACAATGAAACATGAGGGGTCTGAATTTTCTCATTTGCGTGTGCAGAGGTGGTGAGGAGGCTCCATGGGTTCACTGCACTCACAGGCACTTCTCCCTGGAAAGGGGAACCTGGGCACGAGCTGTCCCGGGCTTATGGTCACCCTCACCTTTGCAACTGTCTCTCTCACATGAGTGAGGAGCTAGGCCCACTTCCTGAGTCCAGCCCATGTGCTGTCAGGAGCTTGGGGCCGCTTCCTGATTTCTCCCTCGTTTGAGCTGAATTTACCTGAACCATTTCCATTTGCTGTTGAGCACACCTGCTGTTAAATTTATACCAGTATTACTTATTTACTTTAAAAAAAAACCAAACAAACAAGATCTCACTCTGTGGCCCAGGCTGGCCTAGAACTCACTCTGGCCTGGGTTGGTCTCAAATTCATGGCAGTCCTTTGACTTCTGTCTCCTGAGTGCTGGGAGTACAGGCATGAGCCACTGCGCCTCATTCTCGTGTTTGATGAGTGCCTCTCTAATGTTTCTGCCTAAACTGTTACCTGCTGATGTCAGCTGCGTTGTGTTAACAAGGCCTTTCTCCGATAAGCGTGAGTTGATGACCAGGTAGCATACAATATAGTCTTCCTAAAGAGCTGATTTTGTTGTTGGTACTGACACCAAATGCCTGTGGAAAGGGACCCCGGAAGTTCAGCTAGTGTCTTTCAGATATTTATTCTAATCAGCACTGGGCAGGACAGCCGTTCCCTAGTGCTTCAAGGTCATGCAAAGTGGAGTTCATATTGACAAGAGATTGTACTGACCTGAAAACACAGAGCATTCTGTGATCTAGTTATAACCTTGTACAACAACAATGGACAGAGTGAATACTCTGGAACTTCAGACTTGTACTCAATGATTTGGAGTAATTCTGCACTTTAATTTATATATATTGAAAAAATAATCATTTTATAAACTAGTTTTAAATAATTTATGTTAGCATTGAAAATTATACTCTAGAGAAACCCTGTCTCGAAAAACCAAAAAAAAAAAAAAAAAAATTATACTCCCTGTTAACCATCCTTCTAAATATATTGGTATTATGCCTAATTATTATTGACTTTAAATGCATGGCTCAAATGTAAATATCAGTATTTTTATAGCTCATTCATTACATATAAGTCATTAGTGTTTTTACAAAAACATCAGATTTGCCATATTTTTAATTCATAGCTCTCTGTTATTTAAGCAAAATAAACTTACAGATGAGTATTCTATCTAACACATTCTTTGATTCTTTTTTTTTAAGAAATTATTTTATTTTGTATGTATGAGTGTCTTGCCCGCATGCATGTCTGTGCACCATACACTCAGTGTCCATGGAGATCAGAGGTTGCTGGATCCTCTGGAACTGGAGTTACAGATGCTCGTGAGTCACTATGTGGATGCTGGGAATTGAACCCAGATCTCTAGAAGAGCACCAAATGCTCTTAAGCACTGAGACATCACTCTGGTCCCACCTTTGATTCCTGTTATACCGGCAAATGGTTGAATGAATTGTCTATTCTGTCTTACTAAGTAAAGGATGGTCAATGACATTCTGTATTTCAAGCAGCCCTTGCTTACATATCTGCTCTAGACAAGACACTTCCAGGAGTTAGGTACACCAAGATGACTAACATACGAATCATGCTCAAAAGGAGTTAATAGCATATCACTTTAAAAGGGAGCCAGGTGTGGGGGTGCATCCTATTACACAGAACCTCAGACAGCAGGGACTTGAGTTCAAGGTCAGCCTCAGCTATGTGGCCAGACTTTCGAACAAACAAAAACAGCAAACAAACAAACACCAAGATTTCATAAGGGGGGTGGGTATGTTAAAAAGTCTAGTCAGTCTTGAAAACCTACAAATTCAGTTCTGTCTGAGAACTCAAAGGGTGAGTTACGTAGTTTACAATTTCAGAGTGTACTGAGTCCCACACATCTGACAGGGTATACATAGCTGTGCAGTGATAAGGGTTTTTTTTTGTTTTGTTTTGTTTTGTTTTGTTTTAATGAACTTGAAACAAACTAGGGTCATCTGGGAAGAAGTACTCTCAATTGAGAAAATGCCTCATCAGATTGTCCTATAGGCAAGTCTATGGGGAATTTTCTTGCCTAATGATTGATGTGGGAGAGGGTTTAGCTTACTGTGGATGGGCCACCTCTGGGAAGAAATAGGCTGGACCTGAGCCTGGGGGTGAGCCAGTAACCAACACTCCTCTGTGTTTTCCTTCTTGTCTCCAGGTTCCTGCCTTGAGTTCCTGCCCTGACTTCCCTCAGTAATGGACTGTGATTAGGACCTCTAAGCCAAATAAACACTTTTCGTGTTGTATCACAGCAATAAAAAAATGTCTTACTACTTTTTCTGTTGCTGTGAGAACACACCATGACTGAGGCCACTTAAAGGAGAAAGAGTCCATTTGGGGTTTACAGTTTCAGAGGATTAGAGTCCATGATGGCTGGGAGCATGGCAGTAGGCATGCAGCCATGCACTGAGGAAGGAACTGAGAGCTTACATCTTGAGCATCTTGAGACACAAGCACTGGGCAGAGAGAGAGACTGGGAATGGCATAGGCTTTTGACACCTCAAAGCCCACCCACAGTGACACACCTCTTCCAACCAGCCACACCTCCTAATCCTTCCTAAACAGTTCACCAACCATTGGCAAGCATTCAATTATATGAGCCTGTGGGGCCATTCTCATTCAGACCACCACGAAAGCAAACTAGGACAAGCTGGAAATAAAATGTGTATATTGGAAGGTAGAGCTCAGAAAAAGCCACAGAAGCAGAGCATGATAGCTCGGGCAGGTCTGGGCAAGAGAATGGTGAGTTTGAAGTTAGTCTGAGCTTGTCTAAAAATATCACTTCTCTCTGACCTCTACTGCTCCATCCACACAGGACTGAAATGTGAATATGTACTCCAAGTGTGACTTCTGCCAGCCTCTCTACATGGATTTACATGACTGAGTTATAAATATGCACGTGCATCTACATATATGTAGTAGTCCTTCTCATAGTAAAACGAGTAATATGACTCCATTTCCATCATTGTCCCAAATTCATGACCACATTTCAATGATCAAATAGTTTTAGGGATAGTTCTGCTTTATTTTTGCCCAAGTCACTCTATCTGATTTACCTCAATACAGAGAAGCTGCTGGGTCATAATTCTGGACTCTCTCCAAGTGGTCCGATTATCAGAATAGCACATAGATAGCCCTATTATACATGCATGCAAGTGACAAAGGGCACCATGTATGCGTGCTCACAAACACATCCACATTAAAAGGTCATAAAATTGTTCTTGCTCTTTTATAGTGGGATCGGCTTTTAAAATGGCAGTTTTTTTAAAAAAGGTCCTCGAGAAGTATACCAAGTCACCGGAACACAGCACTCAGACCCTGACAAACCCAAACGGACGTCTTTTTAGAAGGGACAGAGGGAAGAGCAAAGGCCCAGCTGACTGCCTTACCATTTTAGCTTACAATGCTGTGGTCTGGCTTTGTTCACTTCAGCCACAGGCTCATTTCAGAACACAGTGTCGTGTTTCCAACAGTAAGCAACTCCATTCTCTACTTCCCTCGGTGTTTTGTCCTGGTTTTTAGTCAGCGCACTCAGAAACCTGACGCTTTTACTGTGTAAGCACATAGTGCTTGACCGTGGGAGTCCTCAGCAACAGGAGGCTGAACTGTCACAAATGACACACAAACGTTTCCATTCGGCACAGCCACCGGGTAAGAACAGTACTTAAGTCACCTCAACGTGCATGTGTTAAAGGGCCGTGATGAAAACCATGTCACTCGGCCTCCTTAGCCTTAAACACGACCTGGTGTTACTCACTGCCAACCTGACTTCCATTCTCAGCATGCGAAGCATCGGCCCCTGAGTTACTGCACATACGTCACGTGGGGACAGGAAAGTTGTAAGTGGCTGCAACAGTGGTAACAAAATGCTACGGGCAACTGCTGAGGGCTTGGACACAGCACTTCTGCATCAGGCCATAGTGGACGCCGACTACTGGGTGCCTCCCTCTGTGATAGTGAATGCCTACTGTTCTGTTTTTTTCTGAGTCATTGTAGAGGATGCCTAATTTTCCTGTATCACATGACAGTGGGCACCTTCTGTTTTCTTTGTGTTTTTGTGAGTACTTACTAGTTATTGGGTTAATACTATACGAAGTATATCTGGAAACAGGAATCCGAGTGTGGTGGTTTGTGGGGGACCCACTCCCACTTTTTTTGTCAGAGTACTCTTGAAGAGTGAGGGATAAGAGATTTAGATAGAAATATAGAGGAGAGAGGGACAGAAACACAGGACAGCCTCCGGAGGGCCTGGGTCCTTATCCACCTTCTGTCTCTTCTAAAGGGCTTTTTAAAGGAATGCCAAGGGGTGGAACAAAAGACCTCCCCCTAGCCAAGTGCAGACCCTTCCAAACATCTGGTAACCACGCATGTGATCAATCCATCCTCTTATGCATATCCATACCCCTGCTGGGTAAAGCAAGCTCAGATCTCACCAGGAAACCTCTGTGGGCTCCCACAGTGGTTGAAAGATCTGACACTTTCACTGTTCTTTCTGTGAATGCAAGGTAGACGCCTATGGTTTTCTTCTGTGTGAGATCATAGAAAGCACCTGCATAGAAAGCACCTTTCTTCTTAGCATGTTACAGGGGATTCCCAACGTTTTTTCTGCATCGTATTGCAGTCAGTGCCTACTGTATTCTGTGAATGTCTGCTTCTGTATGTGATGTTTGGGTACCTACTGTTCCCTTGTCTGCACGAGGAAGACTACTTCAGCTTCTTGTGGTTGTGACTACTTCAGCTTCTTGTGGTTGTGATCCCGCGCTCAGCTGTGTGAGCCCGTTTCCAATATCAAGGTTGTGTAACACAGGGTGATATTATCAGTCAATGTGCTAATCAAAAGTCTTTCCAATGCCAGTTTACTAAAGTGATTAAATAAGAGATCTTACTTATTAATATGCTTTCTATATTACATTCATACTAAAATATTTTAAATAGTGATCACATAAAAATGATTTTCACCATCAATTCCTCCTAATATATACTTAATAATTAGTTTAGTTTTTTTCTTTCTTTTTTTCATCTATGCTGCATGCACACCAGTCACCCTAAAGTCCAGCTGACTTAGGTGTTTTGAGGGAGATTGAGAGAAGTCTGAAATGCTCTATGAAGCCACCAATTACTGCCTTGTCCTTGCACAGCTTGGGTCCCAAAACCCTGACTCAGGACAATGAGGGAATGAAGAAATGACAGACACATGAACACAAGAAAGCTGGTATTGGGTGGGCTAGGCTCTCTGATGGAGAAGCTCAGTGTGTTTATTATCTATAGTGGCACAGGGGGTGGGGTTATTGCATACAGATAGACAGTGAGGCAGGGTTATTATGCACAGATAAACAAGAAGTTGTTATACACAGCTGAAAAGGGAGTCCCTCTGTAGGAACAGCTAGGGCAGGCAGAGAAAGAAGTGGACGTCTTCTTCACACAGTATCAACATCCACCCAGCGGCCATTAGGGCAAGGCTTTGCAATTCCCCGGAGCCTCACCCTGGAAAGGCCTTGCCATTTCCCATGGGTCTAAGGCATTAGGGTCCTTGACATGGCTGGCCCTTATCAAACAATACATATTCACTCAGGACTTTACTTACTCCTTGCAAAATACAAAATACTCCTGTACAGACTTCCCTAGAAAATTCCTTACATGACAACATGACAAAATTAAAAAGTGTTTATAGGGGAAGAAATAGCAAAGGATGGGACAGGTTTTACAGTTGTCATAAGAAGGCTGTAGAACTGAAGTTAAGGCAATTTCATTAGCTTCACTTTGTCAAATAACCTCAGTTTCCCTGACAGCCAGCTGAGGCAAACACAGCTTCTTTTTTCCAATCTTAACTACTTATGATAACTACTTCTCAGACCACACCTTATGCACACACACACAGACACACACACACACACACACACACACACACACACACACACACACACCAGAATGCCTACAAAGTGTTTAAAAGGCTACTGCAGAGTCAAGGCTCTTCCAAGAGGACTGGGAGGCAGAACTGGGAGCTGATAGGTTCAGGGAAGAAGGCTCCCCAGCGGTCAGGTAACTAGCTCTCCCAGAGGTCTGCTGGAGACGCTGATGTATCTGGCAAGAGTTGAACCCAGACTCAAGAGTTGAACGATAGGGCTTTGTCATGGGGCCAGACAAGGCTAGAGCTACATAGATACTGATCTAAGAGGGGAGGTAGAAAGAAGGCGTGGCCTGAAGGAATGCGGAAGTGGCAGACTTAGTCTCAGAGCTCTGTCTGTTTTCTCTAGGAAGCCACAGGGAAGTTGGGCATGGATGGCAAGCAGCAAGGGGTCTTGGTTGGCCAGAGGGAAGGGAGGGGCTGAAACAGAACACCTACCACACAGTACTGAATGGAGTTGGCACCACTGTAGTCTACAGTCCGTGTGTGTTAGTTTTCATATTGCATTTAATAGCAGTTAATTGCATTTAGCTTAATAACTGGAAGATCATTGTCCCATCTATCTATCTATCTATCTATCTATCTATCTATCTATCTATCTATCTATCATCATCATCTAACTACTTGTGAACCCAGGACTTCACCCATGCTAGGCAAGCACTAGATCACGGAACTATACCTTGAGCCCCAGGAAGTGTATTTTTATAGGACAAGATGGAAGGGTGTTATTTTTGATATTTAACTGTCATCTTTGTCAAGGTCACTTGGGAACCTGGCAGTCTTCAGAATGGCAGACCTAACCATCTGAGACACTACTGTCTCTTTGGCTTTAAAAGAAAATCTCAAGCCATTCTAGAACTCACAAAATTAACTCCTCTTGAACCACTAGTTTTGAAACTCCCAAAGTGGACCTCCTTGTATCTAGATATTTCCAAGAAAAGAGGCAAAAAGCAAACAGGGCAGGTCTTTGTAGCTCCTGTGAACCCAGACTCACCCATCCTGGGGCTAATCTTTCAACCAGCCCAGTTGTTCTTCCCTGGCTTCCTTCATTCCTTTAAAAGTAACTCACATTTTCCAATCGCCACGTAGTAACTTAGTAACACAAGAAACAAGCCTAATCTGAGCAGTCAAAAGCACGTTCCTCTTTATAGTTACCCCACAGGATGGCTTTTGTTTGGTCATAACACTTTCTTTTTTTCCCAATCTAGTGAGGGAAGCAGTCCGGGAACAGTTCCCGAGCTGGCTTGACAGTTCGCTCTTGTGTTATTCATTCTCAAAGCACCTTGACTTTGTCTCCATTTTCACCTATTAGTGTCTCTAAGAAAACCACCCAGAAAGTCTGGATCGTCAGACTCAGTCTACCAGAAAGGCTTGGGTGGAGTTGAAGATGACTTTAAAGAGTATACCTGCTCTGTTTAACTGTCAGAGTCCACATCCCGTGACACAGTCACATCGTTATGACAAGTGTATAATGTCAGCCACACAGCCAGGCTGACTGCATAGCACACAAACTCCTGGGACGGCTGACTCAGGTGACGTGAGAGGGGACTGGACTGTGTTAATAATTAAAATACAACTGAGAGAATTTATTCAGCATTATTTTAGATTATTAACCATTATGCCACTGGGGGAGAAAAAAAGGAAGGAACCTTGTACCTGTTTGATTTATAAGCTACACATTAATCATATAAAATCCAAGCTGTTTGCTTACCTTAGCGACTCAGAAACCACACCGATGAACTGATTCCAGACCTGAGGCTGAGCTCTGCAGGGGTGGAAAGATTTAAACTCCCATTTGTGTAGGACGAGGCGGACACTGACTTCACTGGCTCTGCCCCAAGAAAAGGCTCCCTCAGCTCAAGTTTCTGCCCCTCCTGCAGCAACAGGCGAATCTAATTTTACCCCATGACTTCAATCGCTCAGACTCTCCTAAAACTGGGAACCAATTCCAGCCCATACCCTCGGGTGTGCCAAACCCAAGCCAGGGCCACACAGAATCCCAACCGTTTCTGCAAAGCCAGCACCCTGACATGTGAACCCTGCTCCACTTTTGGAAAAGAATCTTTCTCTTGCAGGAGAAAGAGTAAGCAGGCCTCTTTGGTGAACTCTGATGCCAAGCCTCACCCCAATCACATCGCAGTAGCTCACAGCCTCAGACTTTGGGCTTCCCTGCTTTAAGGGTTCCCTTTCTTACCCAGAGACGAGGAAACTATCCAATAACAAACAGTCTGTCTTTGAAAAACACTTTCTTTAAGTCTAACTGTAAGTGAAAAAAACTTTATTATTTGAGAAAGAAATTTACATCGTGGTTACCATAAGAAACAGAAGGTAAATCAACTTTACATATATTAAAATGATGATAGCTATTTTCAAGGAAGGTAATACATCCATTTAACAAATTATGTGAATGTAACCATCTGATGCTAAATGTCTTTATTTAAAAAATATTTAGATCACTTAATTTATCAGTCATAAATATATCAACCTTTTGAATCATCTTAATCTTATATTTTGCATTATTTGTATACTGCCTAGCAACATGAAGTAAAGCAGACTAAATGACATACTTTGAGATTTATGTCTTAGCAGCAAACCTTGCGTAGATGGAGCAGGGCCACAGGACGCACAGGGTTAAACTTACTTTCCCCTTGGGAGACAGAGGCTCCCTCTCTCTTTATTTGCATTGTGTCTTTGTAACTCTGAAACTTGATGCTTCTCCACAGGAACAGCTGCAGGCCTTAAATTAAACCAGGACAGTTTCAAATCATCTTATATTTATAGGGCACTTAGAACTCTTTCATGGATCCTCTACACACAATTTTGTCTGCTGTGACAATTCAAATGAAAACCAGAGCACAACAATCAATTCTTAATAAAAATACTTCACCTATTTGCTAAGGACGCCACCTTCACCTTCATGCACACACTGATGGAAAAATAGAAGTCTGAAAGTCCTAACTCTATGTTCTGATTTAAATGGGACACAGTCAAAGTTTTCAACATGGCCTTTTTCATTGGTAGGTCAATTGGATTTGTAACCAGGCACTTGTCATTGGGGATGGTTTTTTTTTTTTTTATGTCAGTCAAGCATTATGCATGTTTTCCACTCACACTTAGGTAATTTCATGTTATCATTGTCTACATCCAATACTCCAGGTAAGAAGGACTCAAAGATGTGTCTGATTTTATAGGTCAGTTGAAATTATTGAATAAGATTTTTATGTTTCTAATGTAGGTCTAGCTTAAGTCTGAAACTCACACATGATATGTTTTCAATGGAATTATAGCATTTTAAAAGATGTACAGAAGAGACCATAAAGTAACTCTACTCTAAAACCAAGTAATGTGTTCAAGGTTCCATGGCTAATAAGACACTAGTAGAAAGGACCAGAAAGCCGGCTTGGCTTCCATACCTGTTCAGTACACCCATGGCATCTATGTATGGCCATACACTTCTGTGGTCTAGCCTGGTGTCATCTCATTTTCTTTTTCTAGCACTATACTGCAGTGCTTAGAGGGCTACAGCCTTTGTCCTGGTCCCTGTCTTTCAAGTTTTCTCAGTGTGGATAGCCCTAGTGGAATCAGAGGTTTGGGTAGTGATGTCATAGGGTGAATTTAGATTCAAACACTCACCACATCCTAAAAAAAATCAAGGCACAAATTGATCAATGAAAATGGGTCTGTGTCATAAGCATGCTATGTCAGAAACAGGCAAATATGTCTGTGTCCTTCCATAGTATCAGAATTTATTGACTAATAATAAATTAGATAAGGTAGTTTCATTGGCTTCAATTTGCCAAATCTCTATTTCCTTGACAGCCTGCTGAGGCAAACATAGCTTCTTTTTTCCTGTCTTAACTATTAATGTTAATTCTTGGACCACACCTTATGTACCACACAGTAAACACACACACACACACACACACACACACACACACACAGAGAGAGAGAGAGAGAGAGAGAGACACAGACAGAGAGAGAGAGACAGAGAGAGAGAGACAGAGAGAGAGAGAGAGAGAGAGAGAGAGAGAGAGAGAGAGAGAGAGAGAGAGAGAGAGAATGACCACAAAGTATTAAAAAGGCCACTGCAGAGTCAAGGATCTTCTGAGAGGACTGGGAGGCAGAACTGGGAGCTGATAGGGACAGGGAAGAAGGCTCCCCAGCGGTCAGGTAACTAGCTCTCCCATCTTCTGGAGATACTGAGGCAACTGGTAAGAGTTGAACCCAGACTCAAGAGTTGATCACAGCAAGCAGAAGTAAAATGTGTGTGTGTGTGTGTGTGTGTGTGTGTGTGTGTGTGTGTGTGTGTGTGTGCTGAAGAGGCAGTGGACAGGTCTAGATCCAGATGAACATATGGAGTGACAGATAAATGGCAATCCAAGTAGCCTGTGTCAACAGATCAACGGCAGGCACTCAGCTGAGCTCAAGTCCCCCAACAGTGAGAAGTTCTCTGCCTGTTGGTCTTTTGATGCACACACCATGTGGTTAGATGACAAGTCATTGGGGCCATCACCATCACAGTGTTAGAGATCCTCCTCTTGTGGGGTCCAGGGGAAAGTGTTGTACCCTTTCCTTAGTGTGCTGTGTTCAACAGGTTCTTGGGCCTGGTTTCCTGATATGGTTTTAATATGTCCACGCACACACACAGCCCCAGTTCTTCTTGCTAAGTGGCACTACTTACACAGTCCCAATTCACATTGCTAAATATATAAGGTACTATCTTTTGACTTTTAGGAGAGTAACATTTGTCTGTCTGTCTGTCCATCTGTCTGTCTTACAATCTGGACAAATGGAGTTGGAGGTGTATTGAGAGCAGGCTGTGCACTGCCCTAAATTATTTTATATTGTATAAAAGGGTGGGTTTTATTTAGACTGTGATTTGTCCTGAAAGACTCTTGCCCACAAGAGAAGCATTGGGTTTGTTTTGAGGATAGAGGATGGCTCCACAACTGGATGGACACATGAAAAACACCATCTTCCTGGCAGACAGTGCAATGCAAACTGATTTCTAGAAGTAGAGAGGTTGCCACCCATCAATTTACCAGGGTGAATTGAGACTACAGGAGCACACGGCATATTAAAATCATATCAGGAAAAGTAGGTCTGAGGACTTACGAGACACACCAGGCTGAGGAAAAGGTCCAACACTTTCATCCTGGTTCCGTCAAGAAGAAGACATCCAGCATCACCACTGTGATGGCCCCGCTGACCTGTCATTGTGCCACTAGGTGTGTGCATTGATGAGCAAAACACAGAGAACTCCCAACGGTTCCGGGTCATCTTGGTTTAGCTCCCACGAATGATGTGGCCTTCTGGAATTTTCCTTCTGTCCACATGTTGTTCACCACCCACCCATTAGTTCACCTGGACCCAGTCCCACCCTTTCTCCTCAATAGCCGAACACAAGTCTACATCTCAACTCTGACCCTGCAACCTGACTTTGCAATAGACTGAAGTGGAGATGTGATGCTACCCCATTGTGGATGGGCCACCTATCATATGTTGAAAATATCACACCCTGCAATGCATATCTGTGTGTTGCTGTGTGTGTATATGATGTACATAATCTTGTGTGTATACATGTGCCGATGGATGTACTTGCACATATATGCACATGTATGTGGAAACCAGAGGTTGACTTCAAGGGTCTTTCTTAGTCACTCTCTGTGTCTCTCTGAATGTGTCTTTTTGTCTCTGTCTTTGTCTGTCTATCTCTATCTCTCTATCTCTCAAACAGGGATTTGTCAGAACATGGTCCAGGAATGGAACCTTGTGAGGAGAATTCTGAGTGCTAGTGAGAAAACACTAAGAAAACGAGAGTTTTGTGACCTCAGTTTCTTCAAAACATGAAATTGTTCTTAGAATGTGTTTTCTTGCTCCTCCCAGATGTATTGGATAGGAGTGAGTTTACTTCAGATTACTAATTATTGCTTGCTGGTGTTATTCAATTAAATGTTTATGCCTCTATGGAAAATGATGTTTTTGCTGCATGTGGTTTGTCCTTGTGATTGTACACTTTACTCATGTGATTCTTCTTAACCCTCAGAGTATAAGTTGATGCTCTGAAAAAATTGGCTATTTCATGAGACTGTCTGTCATTTAGTCTGTCTCATTTATCAGCCCCATTTCCCCAGGGCCCATCACCACTAGAGCAGTAATAGGGCTTCTCACTGAACCAGCAATCCATCCCACATCACTTATTTGTTTAAAGCTTTCAGATGGTCTTTAAGATATGGTACCATCTTTCTGAAGCACATGCATTTTTCAGTGCTACCTGGATCTCATGCCAACGTCTTCCCAGTTCACTGGGCCATGTGATCTCTGTTAAATGAAATTATCCAAATCATAGAGTATAGTGGGGTAGATAGTGGAGTCATAACCTTGGAAGTCTCTGGAGTGAGAATGAACAATGACCGTTGCTTTGAAAAGATGTCCTGACAAAAAGCAGCTTAGGTGAGAATGAGTTTATTTTAGCTCACCGTTTCCACTGACTGCCCATTGTTGTGGAGCAGTCAAAATAACAGGAACTTGAAGCAGCCAGTCACAGTAGAGCTACAGTCAAGGGCAGAGAGAAATAAACACATACCTGCTCACTTGCTTGGGCTCAGCTAAATTTCTCTACTCTAATATGGTTCAGGACCTCCTGCCTAGGGAATGGTCCCACCCACAGTGGGTCTTCCCACATCAACTAATAAAGACAATGCTCTAGAAATATGTTCACAGGCCAACACACTGTGGACAACTCTTCCCTAGAGATTGTCCGATTGACAAATGAAGCCAACCATCACAGAGACCATTGTGGAAGAAAACATTCTCAAGACAATGACCAGAGACCATTGTGTCAGGAGGACTGCTACAAAGTTGAAGATGACCTAGATTATACAGCAAGATCCTGGCTAATTCTTTTCCAGTTTCTCTAATTTGTTTTATTGAAACAGAGTCTCATGTTTCCCAAGAAGGCCTTGAACTTCTGAGCCTCCTACCGCTACTTTCCAGTGCTGGGGTCACTATTCTAAGCAACCATGTCTAGTTTATTGGGGGGTGGGGGGAAGCTAAGATCGAACTCAGGGATTTTTGTCCATGCTAAGCAAAATCTCTACCATGTAAGCTACCTCCTCAGCTCAGAATTCAGATTCCATCCAGAATTGACATATCAACAAAACTTAGATTGATTATTAGATTATTAAATACAAATACTTTGTATTTATCATGCTCTTTTGGAGGAAGCTGGGAGCTAAGGTTTGAGGTCAAAGCCTAATACAGTGAGGGCAGATAGAGTGAAAATACACATGTAATAAATGAGGGATCTTTGGGATGCTGATGATGTAAGAGGTATAAGAAAGACTAAAAGAAAAAGAAAACTTCAATTTCAGAAGAGAAAATAGAACTCCTCCTAAAATGTTAAAGCTCCGTGACTGACCCTGAAAGAGTTATAATATTCTGACAGTTATGCCATGAAGGTGTGACTTTGCATCATTCACAGGGGACAGACATTAGAACTCTATTAATTGACTTGGTGGGCAGCAATTCTTATTTCTGGCAGTCAGAATCTCCGAAGGAGCAATGAGGGTAACCATCAAAGGCAAATACACACAGCAGGTTAAGGAAGTAATTGATCAGAATGGTTCATGAACAAACAAGCATCTAAAATCCTTGGCGCCTCCTCTGCCCATCCACTTCCTCTTCCTCTCTCTGAGCTGACTTAGCTCTCCCTTTAGATGTTTAACTCTAACCTTTAAAAGACTCTTTAAAAAAGATTTGTTTTTCTTTTTATGTGCATGAGTGTTTTGTCGGTGTGAATATGTGTGCACCACATGTATACAGTGCCATGGAGGCCAGAAGAAGGTGTCAGATCCCCTGGAATCAGAGTCAGGAATGGTTGTGAGCCACCATTTAGATATACTGAACGTTGGTCCTCTGCAAGAGCAGCCAGTGCTCTTAACCACTGAGCTGTCTTCTCTCCAGCCCCCACCTTTAAAAGACTTTTTATTGCTGAGTGTCAGTCCTAACTGTAGACATGATCTGTCAATTTAGCTTGTGGTCATTTTCACCCAGCAGCCATTGTCTCCTTTTAAGAGGTGCTAGGATTCCCATGCAGCCCAGTGTGACTAACAGTGTTCCTCCTGAGCGCCTCTCATCCCATCCCCTTAACCCAGAATTTGTTTCCTCAAATATCCTTTACCACTGAACTTGGGTACTAGAGGTATCGTGACTATGGAAGTGTGGTACCTCAAAGATGAGAGCAGTATGAGGATGCTCTGACATGAGGAGGGGGGGACAGTGATGGGTGGCAATGGGAAACAGAGGAAGCGTCAGAGTGGCTTTAGACCCTCCTGTCTGTGATCCTGCAAGCCTCAGTCACCACTTCATAGACTCCATATATTTTCATCACCTCACTCATTTTCTTCAAGTTTTTTCCCTCTTTCCTAGCAGATTCTGACATATAATGAAGATCCTCTGAGACATCCAACCTCACGGACCTAACAACTATTAGATTCTTAGACATTTTGTCAACAGCCAGCCATTGTTGGAGTAGATAGACCATAGCCTGTAAGCCACTGTAATAGTGTGTGTGTGTGTGTGTGTGTGTGTGTGTGTGTGTGTGTGTGTGTATAGTGTGTATCAGTTCTGTTTCTCTGGAGAACCCTAACTAGTATGGCATGTTATGGGATATAACAAACAAGAGGCAGGTAGCATGCAAGACAGGCAGGCAATGTGAGCAGAGATGAAAACACAAAGAAATAACAGTAACGAAAGAAGTGCTAGAGGCAAAAGAACTGGAACAGTCATGAAGAATGATGTGATAGACTTCTTCATAGACAAGACATGGCTGAGGAAAGGATCTTTGACCTTGAGTACATCTCAATAGAAACCCCTAAAACTGATCGAGAGAGAGAGAGAGAGAGAGAGAGAGAGAGAGAGAGAGAGAGAGAGAGAGAGAGAGAAGTGGAAAGACCAGAAATAGACCTACATAAAGCCAGTCTGCAGAACTTTTACGAAAGGCAAAGACAACACAATGGAGCTAAGTTTGTCTTTTCAGCAAAGACACTGAGACAACTGAACATCTGCATGGGAAAAAGAGAATTTAGTCACAGACTTTATATTCTTCACAAAATTAACTCAAAATAGATCATAAATATAACTGTAAGATGCAAAGCTATAAAACTCCTAGAAGATAACATGGGAGAAAATCTAGATGGCCTTGGGTTTGACAGTGAATTTCCAGACATAACATTAAAGGCACATAAGCAGAACCTCATTAAAACTTAGATTTTCATCTCCACAAAAGGTGGCCGACAGGGGGAAAAATATGTGAGCCCATTGTAGAACATATCTGCAGATGGTTGATAAGAATCTACATTATATATATATATTTAACTATATATATATAGTTAAAGCCCACATATAACTCTAAATACTCAACAGTAAGAAACACACACTGAAAATTGGGCCAAAGATTGTAACAGAACCTCTGAAGATAAGATATACAGAAAATGACTAAGCACATGAAAGGATACACTGCATCATATCTTAAACACAAGTCAGAGCAGTCATGTTAGGAAGCAATAATGTCAGCAACACGTTAGGAAGAACCAAGTCAGAACATGGACAGCACCAAACACTGGCCAGCATCTACAGCAACAGGAGCATCCTGTTCATGGAGTGGAAATGCAAAATAGTACAGCCACCTTGGAAGACAGTTTACCAGATTCCTACAAAGTTAAACACTGTCTTATACAATACAACCTAGTACCTATACTCCTTACTATTTACCTTGAAGAGTTGAAAACTTACATCTACATCAAAACTTGCACATGAATATTTATCCATGATAGTTTTATTCATAATCACCAAAACTTGGAAGCAATCAATATTCCTTCTATGGGCCAGTATAAAGACTGTGGTATATACAGTCAATGGAATATTACTCAGCACTATGACAGCCAGTATATATGTCGATGAAGCTATAGTACTTACTTTTCTTAAGACTGTGCCCCCCAAAATAATATCTGACAGAAAGCACCCAAAAGAGTAAAATTTATTGTAGCTCTCAGTTTGAGGGGATATAGTCTGTTCTATATAGGAAGGTATGCTGGCAGGCGGGAAGAGCTTGAAGTGGCAGGAGCTTGCTCACATTAGACAGATCAGGAAATAGAGAAAATAAGGACTCCACTGCTCAGCTGGATTTCTCATTTTCCTTTTTATTCAGGCTGGGACCCCAGTCTTCTTCCCTCAGTTAGCACTGTCTGGAAACATCCTTACAGACACACCCAACAAGGAGACTCACTAATGTCTTAGTACATTTTAGATCCTGCCAAGTTGACACCGAAGATTATCCATCAAAGGAGTGGCAGGAGCAGAGGACGTCAGTGCACATTGCTAAGTGAGAGAAGCTGATCCGAAGAGGCTCTGTGATGTGGAATTCCAGTTCTAATCAAGCAAAACTTCATTGGGGGGGGGGGCAGGCAGACAGGAGGGGAGCCCAGAACACTGCTAGGGCTGTGAAACTTTTGTTTATGTTATACATGTTATTTTGTGTTTTTCAAAACCCATAGCATGTACAACAAAAGGGAGGAACTCCAGTGTGCACTGTGGACTGTGGGTGATGTGCCAACCCAGGTTCATGGACTGAGATGCATGAGGTATGTAGTGCTCTAGTGAAGATGTGGACAATGGGAAAGGCTGTGCATGTCTAAAGAAGGGGGTGTACAGGAGATCTCTGTGTCTGTCTTCAGGCCACAGAGCTGTGAGCCCCAAACTGCTCTAAAATGCACAGTCTTGAGAAAAGAGTTGGACAAGCAAGGAGTGACTCAGGCAGGAGATGAGAGTGCAGGGGCAAGAGTGCTTACCCACCAAGACAGATGGTAGCACGGAGAGGGGGCAGTTGGAGAAGGGCAGAGGGAGCTGGAAGCTGAGTCATGAGGAATGCTGGCATCACCCTCGGAGATGCATCGAAAGCCCTGCCTGCAATTCCACCAGACATTCTGTTGTTTCCCATTGATGCAGTCTGTGTTCTTTGAAGTCTTCCTAGTTGTTCTCAGGGTCAGCCAGGGTCATCAGCCACTGCTGTGAAACATTGCTGTCCATGCAAAAGAGAAGGCTTCATCCCAGAGACCACCTGAGGTAACACAGCAAAAGGACTACCTCTGCCTGGGAAAGTTGTTCATCATTCCTAGGACTCCCTTTCCTCGAGTGTGGCTCCCTGCCGGCAGCTATTTTTAGTTTTATGCCAGGGAAGAATATGTTATGGTCCGAGTGGAATTTTCTGTATGACCTGACATCTTGCATGTGCCAACTTTCACTCCTCTGTTGGCTGTCTCCCTTCTTCTTTGACGGGTGTTGCCCTGCTGCAGCTAGAGTGCCCTGTGGACAGATGGATTCTCAGTGTGGCTCCTCATTTGCCACCTCCTCGGCATGCGGCTGTTAGCTCTTGAATCTCATGCTCAGTTCTGTGTCACAGATAGCCATTCAGACTCCACGCTGGGCAGGATATGCCCTTTCCCTGTGAAGGGCATCCGATGCTGTCTTTGGAACCTACAGCAGGAGACCTTCAAGTCTCCTTGGACACCTGCTGTGTCCTTGGACAGTCTGTGTCCATTTTGAATTTGTTTTTCCTGTTGCTTTTGAATGGTTTCTGGAAGTAAGTGTGTAAGTAATTTCACATTGTGGGTCTTTGCTGAAAGCCTGCCATCCCATGTTTCATCACAGGGGTATTTGGGGCCACTAGGTGTTTGCCTATTTACAGCCAGCCATTCTGTGTGCCCTTTTCTGGATCCTTCCTCCTGGATAGATTCTGGGTTTGTTGTTGTTGTTGTTGTTGTTGTTGTTGTTGTTGTTGTTGTTTTCACATACTTAGATGCCTGAGTCTGGGTGATCTAGCAACATCCAAAGTTTCTTTCTCATGGTCCTGGTAGCTGAGAACAAGATGTCAGTATGGACAGGTTCTAGATTAGAAAGGTGGGTTCTCATTGCTTCTTGAGACAGAGCAAAAGGTCAAAGGGGCTTTATCTGGTTCCTTTAATCGGGGCACTCTTATTTGAGAGGAGTCTGTGCTCATGACCTAAGTACCAGCTAAAGGTCCAACCATCCAACTGTACCACACGATGGAAGGAGTAGGGTTTCAACACATGCATTTGGGGGAAGCATAACCATTGGTTTCAATGTACAGAAACAATGAATTCGCCTCAGGGAAAGTTCAAGCAAAGCATGGAATTAAGAGTGAAAACAAAGATGAGCATTATATCCCTGGACACCAGAACTTCAGGACACCAATTCCTTCTGCCTTTGGTGGACAAGAAATTGCATTCTCGGTGGCAAAGCCATTGTCTTCAATTTCTCTTTATGCCCAAGAGTGTGGCTGAAGACTTTGTCAATTTTGACTTTGGTTTCAACCGGTAGAGTGTAGTATTGTTTCTAAGTTCCCAAGGTGACACCTTTAAGGCATATTTCAAAGAAATGATTGTTTTTTTAAAAAACACACCCAAGCTGCGCTGTGCAAGCGTCTTGCAGCACGTGGTTTCAAACAATACAGTAACATTTCTCTTTATTTGGGGTGGGGGAGGGTGAAAGTTCTAGGTGGCCATCCCCTAGACCGGTGTGGCTGTCTACTCTCCCCAAGACTGCACATATTTTCTTTCTTTGGCCTCGTCTCTGTTGTGTTTCTCAGGAAAGAGTCCTTATTCTCTGGGCCAAATATGAGCATGACATATTTTGACATATTCTTGGCATTAAGGACAGAAATGGTACCGTGGACAATGTCTGTGTTTGGTGGAATATGGTTGCTCAGCTACGTTAGGGTCAAACTGTTCCCAAACATCCTTAGAACATAAAAAATTGAGGCTGGTTTCTGAGGAGATGTTTTCAGACTCTCCAGCAAACTTCCAGAACACAGTCAGTTATTGGGATCCACCAATATACCAGCAGGATTGTAATTCCAAGTATTTTTTTGTTTATGTCATAATTAAAATGTAAAAATCTGCCTGTTATTGAAAGGTATGCTTTTGAAAAGGAAAATCATTTTTGATTTAAAAGCTCAATACTCACCAACAATCTTAGTTTGGTTCTGTTCTCCATCTTGATATTTTTTCCCAGAAGATCTAGGCACTTGCTGTTTGCTCAACAACTGGCTTGTAGTGGTGCAATATTCCTGTGTTTATGCCCTTTCACTTTTCAAAACTTGGCTTAAAGTGTTCTTGCTGAAATGTTTCAATATTATACTAAAATATGTTTATTATTATTTTAAAACAAATACACATCAAAATGGTCCCAAACAGACTGACTTAAGCTGTCCATCATGGGGTTGATGAAGGTTGAGCATCCATAATCCAACCATCTGAAATCTGTAATGCTTCAAAATCCAAAACTTCTTAGTGTCAATATAATGCCACAAGTTTGGAGCTTCCTGGACCTCATGCATGCTATAGCTTGCATCTGGAGGGTCCCCTGGGACCCATGAGTGACAAGCTTGGTCCTTAGCTTGATGCTGTGGGAAGATGGCAGAACTTTTAGGTGACAGAGCCTATATGGGAGAAGTTAGGTCATTGTTGACATGCCCCTGAAAGGAATATTGGGAACCCGACCACTTCCTCCCCTTTTGCTTCTCAGACACCACAAACTGAGCAGCTTCCTGTCACGTACTCTTTGCCAGAACGTGGTCTGAAACTTTAAGCCAAAACAAACCTTTCCTTACTGTTGTGGAATAGAATAATTGTTTAACTATGTAAAGATGTTGCATTCGTTTATGCTGCATTTGTTTAACTATGTAAAGATGTGTTGCTGTCTTGCCTTGCCTGTCTAAGGCATCTGACTGGTCTAATAAAAAACTGAATGGACAATAGCTAGGCAGAGAAGGAATAGGCAGGGCTGGCAGGCAGAGATAAAAAGGGAGCCGGCCAGCCAGCTGGTGCAAAGGAAACAGAAAAGCAGAATGGACAGTACATAGAGGAGGTAAATGAGCCCAGGACAGCACATAGATTAATAGAAATGGATTAGTTTAAGTTAAAGAAAAAAAGCTAACTAGAAACAAGCCTAAGCTAAGGTCAAGCATTCATAATTAATAATAAATCTTCATGTCATGATTTGGAGGCTGGAGGTCCAAGAAAGCCTGCTACACCTTACTATAAGTTATCTCAAGTATTTTGTTACAGTGATGCAAAGCTGAGCAACACAGTACACACACTTGATTTCATGCACAAAGTAATTTAAAGTAGTGTATGAAGTTCCCTGTAGGCTGTGTATATGTGAGTGAAATGTAAATGAATTTTACATCTAGGCTTGAGTCTCATCCTCAAGACATCTCTGTGTGTATGCAAATATTCTGATTGCACCCTCTAGGAAGAACCTGAAGCAATCTTGTCCCAATCCCTGCAGACAAGGGATATCTAATCTGTAGCAATCTTTCTATTTTCTGTCTTCAGTAATCTAGTCACTTATCTAGAGACCATTTCTCCCAATAAGTCTTTCTTTTATGAGGTTCTCACTATACACCTAATCCTGAACTAATTCATAAATAGAAGGTGCTCTGGGGTCTCAATATCCTCTTAAGGGCGTGTCCTTGCTAGGCTAACTTCCTCTCATTGGGATCCACCTCCTAATGGTTTCCACCGCTTCCCATTGTCTTTATAATCAAACCCTCAACACATGGGTCTTTGGGGGGAACATTCAAGGTCCAACCTGTAGCACAGAGGAAATGTATACAGACAAGATTTTAACCCTGGGTCCGAGTGAATAACAATGGAAAGAACAGCAGCATTAACCACCCAGGGCAGGGATGATTTGGAATAAATGATGTCACAGTCCATTGTGGATAGATAGGATATAGATTGGGCTGAACTGTTGGGTGGAGATGGGAGCAGACAACTTGATGTTAAGGCCAGAAGTCTTAAGAACACGACTATGCAGCACATATAATGACAGTGAAAAATCTAGCCTCCTTTTTTGGGAGTTTTCTGTTTGTTTTACAGAGGCTGGGATTAACAAATGTGAGCCATATCTCAGAAACAGCGTAGACATTGTGTCAAGTTATTATAGTAATGAAATGTTTTTACTGTGCTCAGCTTTTAGGGTTTAATGTTACTTCCTTGACTCAAGGTTGGTGAAACAAACCCCTTGTCTATCAGACTTCAGATTCTGACCAGACACTGAGTCTGCCTCTTCATGATGCTCAGGGGAAACACTTCTTCATCTTCCTACCTCCATTCCGTGAACAACAGGACAGCACCTCCACCTCGGATTCGCTTTCTACATCTAATAAAAACATTTAGACAACGCAGGTCTGTAGTCCCAGCACTGGGGAGGCAAAGGCAGGAAGGCTGCTGTGAATTTGAGAGCCAGCCTGGACTTCACAATGAGACCCTGTCTCAAAACGCAAAAACGGAAAAGTAGTTAGGCTGCTGAGAAGCATTTTTCTCCATGGGAACAGTCTTAACAAGTATAGGTGCAGAAGGCTGTCCTTAGTCTGGGCTGCTTATTCTACTTAAAGGGCGGGGGGCAGGGGGGGCAGGGGGGTCGGAGGTGGGGAGGGCCGGGGGTCAGGGGGGCTGGGGGGCTGGGGGGCTGGGGGGGGGGAGACGGACTACAAATAACCAGAATCTATGAGTTTGAAAAGTGTAGACTCTTTAAAGGGTAGAAAATATACCATTAATCCTTAAATATGCAGTTAAGAGTTTTAGATTTGGGCAACAGAGGAAAGTATTCAGCCCAGCTTAGTTTGAGACTAAGACTATTTAGTTTAGTCAAATTGCAAAATCTTTCACCAGTCATGAGAAGCACATTTTATAAACTATGCTCATATGTTTTCACCTTACTTCTAGCTCATGGACATAAATTGTTTATTCTTCTTACAGAACCTCTTTGCCTACTTCATTTAACTAATGAAGCAGCAATGAAATTATAAAATAATATCTGTGCAAATTACTATGGTTACTAATAGAGCAATACAATTGACACATTTGAAATACAGATTATGCATATCTGTAACTTCCTACTTTTTAAGTTATGCAATTTTGTTTGATGATATAATTGAAGGATGATATAATACAGCACAGTGCATAAAACATTCACACAGATGATTCTATGAAAATATTATTTTCCAAAAAGAATAGCATCTATCTCTTTGTGTTAATTTTAATTTTTATAAATTACATGTAGTTTATTAAAAATTTGTGTGTGACATATGCACTTGTATGTAACATGTCTGTATGCCTGTGTATGGGTATGTGTGCACTTGTGCACATGTGTGTATGGAAACTAGAGGTCAACTTCAGGTGTTTTCTCAATCACTCTCAACCTTAATTTTGAGGCAGGGTCTCTCACTAAACCTGAAGCTTATTGATTTGGAAAGACTAGCTGGCCAGTGAGCTCCAAATCATCCTTTCTCCACCTCCCCAGTGCTAAGATTACAGACTTGCACCATCATGTCCATCTTTGCTTAGAGGGACCTTAGGTTACTGGTTTCCATTCACGATGTTTGACATGCTAACATTTCTTGACACTTTATTATTTATGTAGTGGATGTGTATGTGTGTTTACAAGTACACTCCTGTCATGGCAGGTGTGTGGCAGTCAGAGGACAGCTTACAGGAGTAAGTTCTTTCCTTCTACTATGTAGATCCTGGGGATCAAACACTGGCTATCAGATTGGCTGCAAGCTCCTTCTCCCCTGAGCCACCCCTTCTGCCTGCTGTACCCCTGAAATGTGAGGCCTTCCTTTCTCTTGATTCAGATGGATTAGTAGCACTCATTTGTGACAGTCTGCACTGGCAGGAAGAATGGCATTTGTTCAGGATGCTGTACCATAACAAGAAGGATGGTTTGTACCAGCTCTGAAACTTACCCCAGGCTCTGGCACAGCCTCCTGTGTATTATGCTGGGATCCAAAGCTAAGGGTACAGGTGTAGGTGGATGAAATGAAATAGCCATGGTACCTGGCTTCAAGCAGAAGCTGGAGCAATGTGATCTACATAGCATCTTTCCTTCCAGGGAATGTGGGGGCACAGGGAGGGAGAGGCGTGAAGCTTCTCTGCACACACGTGAGAAGTCATCTGAGAATTAATTGATTGGACATTTACATTGGGTCATTTGGACCCAAGGAGGTTTGTAAGAAAGAGCGAAGGAGCCAGTGAGATAATCTGTAGGTAAAGTGCTTGCTGTGTGAGCCTGACTACCCGAAAGTGAACTAGAGAACTGACTCCTGAAAGTTGTTCTCTAACTTCCACGTGTGCACAGGGCATGCATACTCCCTCGTCCACATGCGGGTCACATACACATCATAATAAATATTTAAATAGAAACTTGAGTCGGGAGTCTCACAAGAACGCCTGAGAAGCCACTAAAGTGTGCCCCCCACTGGTCAGGAGAGCCTGGCCCAGCAGGAGGATGGGAGCACTCTGCAGTCCTTTTAGCTGTTTTCAATTAGGTGAATGTTTAATTTGGCTTCAGTTCCCAGAGGGCTGCTCAGGACCAAGACACCCCAATTTAAACCCCAGCATGTGGACAGGTATGGTTTCTGCACACTTTTCATATCTGCTGTTTTCTCTTTTCTCAGGTCACTGATTACTGTAAATGAATTATTAATCTTAGAAAAAAGGGTCAGCCAGGTATGGTGGTTTCCAAATTAAGTATTAAGTCCAGGCTTTCTTTTGTGGGGGCAGAAAGCAGATCTGTGAGTGCCATGGATTTGAAAGGGGGCCTGTAACCTTAAGTAATTAAGAAGCATTGAATTTATATTCCTGTTTTTCCCTCTATCTCCTACTTCAGTAGGATATTTCCCTTACATACAACAAAAAGACAAGATAAAACACAAGTTGGAATGCAATAATTTTGTTTCCTAATTTAGGTGTCTGGTCTGGGAAAGTGACATTTGGAAGTACTTCAAATTGGGGATACTGGAAGAGAAAACATGCTTTGTACCACCACCACCACACATCCTGATGGGTCCACATCCCATAAATTCAGCTACAGAGGATGGGCAGTTTTAAGACACAGCTTTTGTACTCATCTTCAGATTACAGACTGTTTAGATCACTACATTACCATGTCTATACCGGTCATGTTCTACGAATGCAAATTCCAGAAAAAGCAACAGAATTGTGTTTACCTTTTTCATTTCATTGAAACCACATCCATTTCACTTACCTACGGGACAGGACATGGTTGATATCTACACGTGCTCTGGTAAATTAAAGAAATCCCCAAGGTAACAAAATGCTGTGTTTTCAAAGTTTATAAGTGTTCTTACACCTGTGGAGGGCGTATCTCTCTGCCAGTTACACCATTTAGAGCAGTGGTTCTCAACCTTCCTAATGCTGCAACCCTTTAATACAGCTCCTCATGCTGTGCTGACCCCAGCCATGAAATTATTTTCACTGCTACTTCGTAAGTGTAATTTTGCTACTGTTATGAATCATAATGTAGATATGTGTTTCCTGATGGTCTTAGGTGATCCCTGTGAAAGGGTCATTCCATGCCTAAAGGGGTCTCAACCCACAGGTTGAGAACCACTGATTTAAAGGTACATTGTTGTAAAAAGGAAGCTCCCATGCTTGACTGAGCATTTTGGTAAGCTCTCCCAACTCACGACTTCAGCATGAGTATGTTTCTTTGGAGTAACAATGTACAGCATTATTGATAGTTTCTAGTCGGGAACAGTCGTCCACACAGCCTGCCGGAAATACACAGGTTTATCTCCTTTTAGGAACATCAAGACAGGACACTGAGCCTGCGAGCACAGTCCTAACTATGGAATCTACTTTGCAGTATCACTTGAGGAGTGGTCTTTTCTCTGATAAACTGAGATCACAGGAATGTTTGTAACCATCGGAATGTCTATCCAATAGGATTTTTAAAACAGCATCTTCCTATTGGAGCATGCAAATACATAAACCCAAACTTCGGAGGTAACTGAACACGGCTGGGAGGGGCTACTGAGCCTGAGAAGACAGTAGCCACCAGCGCTCTGAGGACTTTGGTTTCTTTCCAAGACCCCAAAGCAAACGTCTTGGACCTTTGCACTTGGTGCAGATTCTCTGCTTACCGAAAGTTACCTGCTGGCTTCTGTGTAAAATCCACGCACAGAAAACAGATTCACCTTCATTCTCTCCCATTACACGGCACTCACTCGGAGTTGAGTCTTGTCTCAGCAAATGTCAGGCAGCAGTCTTTTAGGCAAAGCAAGCCCAATCTAAACTTCACTGAAGGACTATCCCCAGCCCTCCCAGGGCCCAGCAGAGGAGCCGACTGTGCAGCACAGAGATGGGACGGGGGAGGTGGAGCCCGGAGTGGTGGGAGGTCTTCGGGAAGGCTAAAGCCAGACTGGGACCCTTACCTTGGTGGCCTTGGTTAGGAGGATGGAGAAGAGGGCTGTTTGTGCTGAGCGGTGGGTGGTGACGGTCCTTTTTTATGCTGTTGTGCTTTGGGGGGGTCTGGGGTGCAAACAGCCCCAGATTCCCCTGCATTCCAGACACAGACTCTTTCTTGCTCCCGAACAACCTGGATCTTGGCTGGCTCCTCCTTGCTCAACATGGAGTTGACAACTCTGCTCCAGGCGGGGCGTCCCCGATGCAGGCGGCGCACATCCCTCAGGTTCTAGGAGCAGCTGCTCCAGGGCGGGGAGGTGGGGGTCACTGCACAGCCTGGGAACCCAGCCCACATCACGAGTCCTTCCCTATCTCCACGCTCCTCTGAGTCCCGCACTGCACAAGACCCCGCCTGCGCGCGTGGCCCTTGCCGATGTTCCAGCGCTCTCCAAGTACACCACCGCGCCTCTCTCCAGCAACTGCACTCCTTCTACCCAGGCCGGGGACTCCAACACCCGGGGACCCCTACACCCTCCCCCACTCCCCCTACGGCCCTCGTGGGTTCCCAGGCTGTGCACTGACTCTCCTCTCTGAGTCGCGCTGCCTGGCTCCTCAGCTCCTAGTGTGGGAACATCAGGCAGTCCACTACCTGACTCTTAGCTTAGGTCCCCGCGGCAGCTCAATTTGAGGACTTGCAGCGAGGACGCGGAGCCATCGGTGGTTCCATCTCGGCTCGGTGCAATGATCGGTTGCACGAACCCTCGGGTTATCTGGGTCTTAAGGGGACCAGGGGCCGGAGCGTCTTCTTTTGCAACCTTTCCCCAAGCGGGTCTCTCTAGAACTCCACATCCGTCATCAGCACAGCGCGGTTTACCATCCTTCAGCGAGGTCGGTCTTCAGCGAGGTCGAGTGACCGGCCACCAGGAGACGCCCTCGGGCTTGGGAGGCGACAGTGTCAGAGGCTTGGCTACTCATTCAGTAGTTGAAAGAAGCTAGTTTATTTTAATTTTCTCAAGGCGGGAAGGGATGCTGTGAGCTGTGATTAGTACCTGACTGTGTTGTTTGTTTACCCATGATGCACACACGTTCGGGGGCACCACGGGAGAGACTCTTGCTGTTAGCAGTTTCCTGTGGCTAGCCTGGGTATGGGAAGATGTTCCATTAATGTGCCGCAGATACTGATCATCTGACAGTTCCTGAAAGAGGCATGCTAAGGAGCTTTATGATTTCAAACAAGGAAAAATGCTGTCTAGAGTAACCAGGTAACAAGACTACTGGAGGCATTTGAAATGTTTCTCTTGTAAATAAAACGGAAACATCTACAGTTTGCAGCCCAAATGTTTATAATTTTCAGATCACAGTTTAAGAAATCCAGTCAGTTTGCTGGAAAAGTCCAGAGGACTGCTTCAATCTTACAACTGTACCAAACATGTGGTTATGATGACTGTTCTTTTAAATACTTGCTCTTGGGGCTGGAGCAAAGGCTCAGAAGCTTAGAACACTGACTGCTGTTCCCGAGGACCCAGGTTTGAGTCCCAGCACCCACATGGTTGCTCACAACTGTCTCTAACTACAGTTCCTGGGAATCGGATGCCCTCTTCTGTCCTCAAGGGTACCAGGCACATGAGTGATGTATAGACATACATGTAAGAAAAACCCCAAAATAAATAAAACCTTAAAAATATATAAAATATTGCTCTTAATGTATTATTGAGGACATATTAATGATATTCTACATATTTCACAGTCAATGTAAAGGCAATAAATGTGAATTAACACTCCAAATATTCCTATGTTGTACTGGTTTGCTTTCTATTGGTGTGATAAGCACTGTGACAAGAAGTTTGGGGGAGAAAAGACTTTATTTCACCTTACAGCTTACAGTCCATCATGTCAGGGCAGGAACTCAAGGCAAGAGACTAGAGGCAGAAACTGAGGCAGAGGCCATGGAGAAGCGCTGCTTCCTGGCTTGTTGTCCATGTCTAGCTCAGCTTGTCTTCTTAGATATCCCAGGACTACCATCCCAAGGATGTTACTGCCCACAGTGGGCTGGGTCCTCCCACCTCAGTCATTGAAAGAAAATGCCCTACAGATTTGCCCACAGGCCAATCTCTTGGAGGCATTCTGTATTGAGATTCTCTCTTCCCAACGACTCTAACTTGTGTCAATTTGACACAAACTAATCTGCACACCTGTGAAGGTTGCAGCTAATATGATTCTGTTAACTAATTTACTAATTATTAATGTATATAAGAATGAGCATGGTCTCAGAGACAGTTATGCTTCTGTTGGCTCAGACAGAAATAATTGGTAACAGCTTTGTCCCCAGATGGTGAAAGCCCTGAGATCCAGCACTCTAAGGACCCTGAAAAGCAGGCGGATGTGCAAAATGTGAGTTCGCCCAACTGCTTGGATGGAATACTTCACCAGTAAAAGGGATCCTGAGCAACCCAGCCCGTGTATACTAAGTGATGGGAATCCACGAGCATGGTGTGTCTATATTATGCAGCCATTGTTTATATTGTAAAACAGAGAAGTTTCAAAAGGAAAGACAAAAGTACGTGTGGTCGGGAAAGGACTGGAATAATATAGAAGGCCCTGCAGAGACTATGTGCAGTGGACAGCTGCACCTGTTGAAAGCAAATGAAAATCCATTTAGAGTGTCTGGGGCACAGCAAATGGGAAAATATTTATCCATGAAAATAGTCTGAGTCTTGGTATGAGCAGTGAATTTGTAATATTTGAACCAAGACCCACTGAAACCTCCAACTCCCAGTTCAGTGGAATAGAAGCTGTGTTGAGTGGGTGTGGCCAAGACCATACTATCTCTCCATCCCTTACCAATCCAGAATTGGGTGTGATCATAAAAGAGGTAGACCCAGGCACATGGTTGATAGGTAAGAGCCAAGGAGACCTTAGCAAATCACAGTTATCTGAGGAGTAGGTACTAAGGGAGAATGTGGGCATGCCCAGGCTGCACAGTAAGAAGTATGCACATCATAGACTACACAGAGGAGGAAATGGACTGCCCTCACTGTGACCAGCAAAGGACCAACAAATAAGGCATGAAACAAACACGTGGTCTAGGGATGTAGCTCAGTCAGTATAGTGCTTGCCTAGCATGCCTGAGGCCCAGTGTTCCATCCCCAGCTCCACATAAAACCAGACATGCTGGTACATACCTGTACCTGAGTCTTGGATGGTGAAAACAGGAGAATCAGAAGCTTAAGGTCACCTTCAGCTATACAGCATGTGTGAGGCCAGACTGGGATATATGGGATCCTATATAAAAAACAAACACACATGTGGAAACGCTATACACATATACCACATATATACACAGAAATACATATGTACAGACACACACAGCTGATTAAACAAATGAGCAGACTACAGTTTTGAAGTTGATTAGGGGATGATAATTCAGAGTTGTTGTAATTCTTTAAAATGTCTAGTTTGCAACAAAAATTATAAACTATGGAAACAAAAACCAAAATCAAACCAAAACAAGAGGAGGGACTCTTTCTCCTATCCATGAGTCAGGAGAAAAAGCTTGCAATCGCAACCCTGTTAGAATGAGGGCTGAGTACTCGAGGACATCAAAGTTGCCACTGCAGATAAGCTTAAAGAATCAAAAAGGGAAGCCACATGGGAAGGTTTGTCATCTCTGTCATACCAGACAGAAAGCGGTAGGAAAGATGAAACACAGTCAAGTGGAAGTTCTGCTACTGGTATGTACAGTAACCAAAAGGGAAAACTGGCCAGAGATGCTCAATTATATATTCGGGTACTCCTTGAGCAGCACATATAATAAAACTGAAATGATAGAGAGATGAGGGAACAGGGATGGTGTTAACCAAAATGAAGGTGATATAAGAAAGTCACTCAGTAACCTACTGTCTGGTGGGTCACCAATTCAAAATGTGAAAGTTTGAAGACAGATAGCCTTGCATGATTAGACAGTGGCAATCGTAGGAGCAAATGAAAGCCCCAGTGCCAACTGTGGGAGTCACCAGTCAGGGAGGCCACAGAGTCCCCCAGACAATACAGGGGCTTGTCATTCCTCCTGGTTACACCAGAACTAGTTGGTAAGACCCTACTGCTGTGGTCACCACACACTGTACATGCAAGATGTAGATAAATCAAGCTGGAACTAGGCTGGGAGGTTCCTCCCTGCTGGATGGCTCTCATGGTGCCAGATGATATGCGAGCTTCTGTGGGATAAAATTAGAGGTGGTTTAAGCCAGTTATGAGCTAGAGCATCAATCTACCAAGCAAGATGTGCACTTTAGTACAATGAAGACACAGCTGTTACAGGGTAACCAACCACTTTATAGTTAGGTTTGTGGCTGTTATAGGGATAACCAACCTCTTTATAGTTAGGTTTGTGGCTGTTATAGGGATAACCAACCACTTTATAGTTAGGTTTGTGGCTGGCTCTACAAGAGGGTATCTATGCCTGATACTGTAAATCTGACCTAAAGCCATTACTGAAGAGGTATTAGTCTCCAGGATTGGGGGCACAGGGACCTCAAAAAGCTGCTTAGCTGAACTGATAGACCATCAAACCACTCACCAAATATCTATGCTTATATCTACAAACAAAGGCTGATCTCAGCTTTAAACAGAGAACCCTCTTCTTGCAATGAACAGAAAAAAGGCAAAGATTCCTGGCTGGGCAAGGTGCTGAGAACAAAAGGTGCCTGAGGGCCTGGCCCTAGACTAGACATTCCTATCGATCCTTAAGCTTCAGGGAACGTTGTGAAAGAGGAGGGAGGAAGGATGTAGGCAGGGCAGAGTGGAGAGAGAGCCTAAGCACGCACGTGGGAAGCTCAAACTCACAGTGGCTGTGCAGACTGCCAAGGGGGTCACAGAAGTCGGGCTTTCCTAACAGCTATGGAGGGGGAATCGACTCACAGGGTCCTACCATGCTCCGATTGTTAGCTCAAAACCCAGGATCACACAGATGGCCCTAGTTAAACTCAGTCTGACACTAGACAAAACCAGAATTAATAAATGGGGAACAGAGATGGGGGAGGGTAGTAGGGATGGAAGGAAATGGGGGGGGGAGTGGCGGAGAGAAGAACCAGAATATATAGTGTACAGGCATAAAAGTGTGGAAGAACAGAAGTTACTAATAAAAAAAGTACATTGCAAAAATAAATATATTTAGGAAAAAATAGAAGAAAAAAGAAAAAGTGAATGCGAAGATAAATTCAACAGGAAAACACACACACACACACACACACACACACACACACACACACACACACACACACACAGGGTCGGGGAAGGAAGGGGGATGTAGCTCAGTGTGGAGTGCTAGCCTGGGAGGTCCTGGTTTAATCCCAAGCACTGGAATAGAAAAAGGAAGAAAGGGATGGAGGGAGGGGTGGAGGAAAGGATGAATAAAATCTCAGAGAAGTGCTTAGCAGCAGTGTAGACATAGAAAGCAGGTCAGGGATTGTTTTTAAAATAAATGGCTAAAACTTTTTGATGGGTTTTATTGTTGTTGTTTAAAGAAGCATTTATCTACCTATACAAAAAGCACAGGATAGGCACAGGATAGGCACCGATGCACACAGGACACAGTGTGATTAAAATATTGAAGGTCACATGAAAAGACAAATCTCAAAAGCAGCAAGACCTGCACGGCACTCCGGTCAGACTGACCTCCTGCAGCCAGATGCCAGCGGGTTGACCTGGTAACGGCGTAGAAAGGAGGGAGGACGCTTTGCTAACCCAGACTCTTTTATTCTGAAAAATCTGTTATCTGGAATGAAAGTGAGGTCTTCCACAGTGAACAAGAGCTGCAGAGCTGCGGTTCTCCACTTAAGGTTACTCTCTGGCTTACATATCCCCCACACCAGCAGCAGCTAATTATCCGGTGACTAGAAAGGCCGTGGAATCCAGCACCTTCTCACTCCCGCCCCATAGATGACTTATAGTTCAGTTCCATAAAGCAGTGAACCTGTAAGTGTGCTATTGACTGACGATGAACAGAAGTATAATGTGTTTGATATCAGCACGAAGAGGTGACTACTTAGAGACAAATGGAAAGAGAATGTATAAAACCCTGTTGCTGTGTGGTGGTGGTGCACGCGTTAGTCCCAGCATTGAGGAGGCAGAGACAAGTGGATCTCTGAGTTTGAGGCCAGCCTGGTCTACATAGTGAATTCCAGGAGAGCAGGGCTACACAGAGAAACCCTGTCTCGAAAAAACAAAAAACCAACCAACAAACAAAAAACCAACAAAACAACAACAACAAACCCCTGTTGTATACAGCTAAAGCTGTGCCCTGGGAAAATACCATCCACAGTGGCTGAGCTTCCCACATCAATCATTCATCCAGAAATGCCACCACAGACTTGCCAGTTGAGCTTCCCTCTTCCTAGATTACTCTAGTTTATGTATAGTTAGCAAAAACCAACCAGCACACTGTCTAGTCAGTGTTTAAATTGTAAACTACTTTTGAGAATGTTTTCATCTGAAGAGCCTTTTTGTTTGTTTTCAAAGTAAAGTTTGGTTCCAACCTCGACCATTTTCAATACATAAACCAACCTAGCTTTTTCTATATCAATACTATGTTTTATGCCTTTTCAGCTTTCAGCAGACGTAAGGAACAGGAGAGCTTCTCTTATGGTCTTTCTTCAGTTGTGAAGTGCACTTGGGATTACATCTGCATCTTTATCCAGGATGCCTGCGTTCAATGAACTCAGAGAATCACACTGAATATAAGATGCCCTGCTGCTTCCAAGACCCAGGGTACCAACACCCAAGTATGCGGCAGTCCCTCAATAAGAGGGTGTAACACTGCACAGAATCTGTGCCCAGTGTCCTGCCTTAATTCACATCCAGGTTATCTACAATCCCAACACAGTGCGAACCGTGTGCAAATAGCTACTTTGTTATGTTGTCTAAGGAGTATGGAAAATGATGGCACTGATCAGAACTGGTGTAATAGTTTGGCTTTTTTTTTTTTTTTTTTGACCTGTGATGGGTTAAATCCAAAGATATAGAACCTGGCTCTATTGGAGAAAAACTATACTTAAAGTCTCTGACCAGCTTTCACCTACAGTTTATAAAGTAGCTAAAGTAAGAGAGTACTGTGGCCGTCAGATGATGGCCTATGTGGCAGCTCCTGAACTGAGACTGGCTTTGAGGCTCTGTGGGAGCAGGAGGACTCATAGTGTCCCCATGCCTGTGTCACCCTCTGTTGCCTCCTTGAACTGGGAACACTCCACTTATTTTTAAAGAAACCCAATAAACGTAGCATAATTGGAGACTAGTAGAAAAAAATACACCTTCATTACTAATGTCTGTTGAAAGCACCAATGATAATGTCATTGAAAGTTCACAGAGAAAATATGCACTTGAAATTTATATGCACAAATAATCTAATCTAATCCTGATGAAGTTTGTGTATTTGTTGGAGAAACATATACTTATAAAAAGGCCCACGGTTTGGAATCACCTTATAGAAAGTGGGCTTTGCTTTCCAAGATATGAAAACTCAACATAGACTTCTTTTTCTTTTGTGTGCAGTTTTGTGTGGACATATTTGTATGTCTGTGCGTGTATGTATGAGAGTGCACACGCATGTCTGAGGCCAGAGGTCAATGTCGGGTGTTTTCCTCTATTGTCCAGTGCCTTTTGAGTTGGGGTCTCTCAGAGAGCCTAGAGCTTACCAATTGACTAGGCTGGCACTGGCCAGCGAGCTCTGGTGATCCACCCATCTCTCCTCCAGAGCTGGGGCTGTGGACACATGCTACAGCTCTTATGTGGGTCCTGTGGATCCAGACTTTGGGCCTTACACATGTGCAGCCACACTCTACCCACCAAGCCATATCCCTGGCCTCACATAGGTTTCTCTTTGGATAAGTAGTCCTAGGAATTTCCATTACTGCAGAGGAATGGCACCGTGAGGGGTGGAGTGTGGAGGTGGGGAAGAGGGGCTATGGCACCGTGAGGGGTGGGGTGGGGAGGTGGGGAAGAGGGGCTATGGCACTGTGGGGGGTGGGGCGTGGAGGTGGGGAAGAGGGGCTATGGCACTGTGGGGGGTGGGGCAGGCCTGAGAAAGAAGAGGAGACCTTACTGAGTGGCCAAGGAAATGTAGCAGGGACTGTCACATCAAAATGTGGACTTTAGGCTCAAAGTCAATGGGTTTTGATTTCATAGAGTCAGTGTGAGCAAACAAGAGTCAGAGCACATGAAGCAGCCTGGAGAGTTGCCTCTGTTCTCTTACTCTTTAGCTGAAGGATTTAAATGACTACATTAAAACTCCAAGTCCTCACACACACACACACACACACACATGAATTTAAATATATATATATATTTTAAAATGCAATCCAAACTTGTTTGCATCACTCAAAAAGCTAGCTGGATGGTCTCATTTCCACTTTGTGATGTACTATTAACTTACAGAGCGGCACTTTTCATTCTGATGCTGTGATCCCCGAGTTGTGAGGATAGAGCCATTTACTGACTGACAACCTGGGAATTGAGTCTTAAGTTTCAAGGCAAATGGAGCTCCCATTAACGTCGACACCTTAGTCTGTCATGCCTTCACCAAGCAGACTTAGCACAACGTGTGCCAGTCTGTCCTTTCTAAATATTAACTTCGTGATGTGCTAAGAATTATCAGTTACTCTCAAGTCCCTGCAAAATTCATCATTACCGTTTTAATATAACTACACAAAACAGCAAACATTGCTGTGGTTTTCAGATCTTATGTATTTATTTACCTAATGAGCCTGGGGCACACTGGCACATGCGTCACGATGGACATGCGGAGGCAGAGGACAACTTGCCAGGGTCAGTTGGCTTCTTCAGCGCCATGGGACCTGGAGCCAGAACTAGAATCAGCAGGCTTGGTGGCAGGAGCCTTTGTTGGTTGAGCCATCTTGCTGACACTTCCTGAGTTTTCAAGTGCTTCTCATGATTTTCAGTTATGAGATCTTCCAATGCTGACATCTTAATTTTGTCCTTCTTTGCTGCTGATGTGTTTATTTTTATATAATTATGAGCTGTCAGAAGTCTTTTTCACAACAGATTTTATTTGCTTCGCTGAACATAATGAAATTCATGAGCGTAAGTGAACTGTACAGACCCATTCAAATTAGATTTGTGAGATTTTATATCTAATGGTGTCTATTAGAACAAGGACTTACTTAAGAAAAGAAACCATGGAGTATATGGTGGTTTGAATAGGAATGGCCCCTATAGGCTCCTATATTTGAATGCTTGGTTTTTAGGGCGTGGTACTACTTGAGAGAGATTAAGAGGTGTGGCCTTGTTGGACTGGGTGTGGCTTGTTGGAGGAAGTGTGTCACTGGGGTGGGCTTTGGGGTTTCAAAGCCAGGCCCAGTGGCACTCTCTCCATCTCTGCCTGCTGCCTGCAGATCCAGATGTAGGACTCTCAGCTACTCATGAGCACCATGTCTGCCTGTATGCTGCCATGCTCCCTGCCAAGATGATAATGGACTAAACCTCCAAGATTGTAAGCAAACCCCAATTAAATGCTTTCTTTTATAAGAGTTGCCGTGGTGGTGGTGTCTCTTCACAGCAATAGAACATGAAGATAGAGTCATGGAAACCATGAATGGGCTTTATAAAAGATATATAGGAAGAAAACGCAGAGTGTTAGAGGCTTTATGAGAACATCAGGAGGGCTAGCTTAAAGTGATGAGAGAGAGAACCGTCACACACAGTGACATACAGTTCATGGGCATCTGGACCATGGAAGCGGAGGGAGTGAGGAAAAGGCGGAGGGAGTGAGGAAGAGGCGGAGGGAGTGAGGAAGAGGCGGAGGGAGTGAAGAAGAGGCAGAGAGCAAGACAGCCTGTCATAAGTTAGAGGCATCAGAGCGCACAGGAGATTGAGACTTGTTTAACTCTAAGGGAAATGTATGTTCTCACCTTGAGTTTTCCAGGACCTCACAGGTTCACATCTAGGCAAAGAGTAAGGAAGGCCAAATATACTCGGGTCTTAAGGGCAGTTTCTTGCTATTTAACGTTACTGTTTGAAATACCTCTAAATGAAAGGAGTGTTGTCTCTATGTGTTGTAACTTTCACAGAGAACTTTGTTAACTGTGATGAAAGTTTTGACTCTCATCGGGTGAGAAACTTAAAGCATCCTCTGGGGTGAGGGCCTTTCTCCTCCTCCTCCCACTCCTCCTCCTCCTCCTCCTCTTCCTCCTCCCATTTTCCGCATCTGTCCCTCCTACCTGTTTCATGTTCAGTTTAGAATCTGCTCATCAATTTTAGAAAGGAGGGGGGGAGATGCTTGGTAGGATTTTTACTGGCATTACACACAATACAATTAGATTTTTAAGTTTTATACAATAGCAACAAAAATACCAATAATTGGAATTTGACAGACAGATTCTACTTTGAATGGTAAAGAACCACGAAAAATCAAGACAAGAGGAGGCTCTCCCACAAAATATTAAGACTTGTTTAGGGTCCCAGGTGACGGTCCAGTAGGTAAAACGGTTGCTGAGCAAGCATGAGCACCTGAGTTCAGACATTGGGGGCTTAGCCAATCAGTGAGCTCATAGGAGGCCCTGTCTCAAAAAGTAAGGCAGATAGTGATCAAGGAAGAACCCGACATCGACCTTAGGCCCCCACATGCTCATATATGACGTTCATACTCCCCACACATGCACATGTAGGTAAGCATATGCTCCTCCCAACACACATGCAACTTACTTTAAGTCCATGGTTTTCAAAACACTGTTTACTTATAGCTAGAGAGACAATAAGGATCCATAAATACATGGAAACTTCTAAAAAAGGACATTACAAGTCACTGATGGACTTCGGATTCACCACCAGACTGCGTTGGGACAACAGGCTTGCTGTGTGGAAACAAGCTAAAATAGTTATTAATTCTGCACTAAAACAAACACCAAATGGTTCATGATCCAAATATGCACACAAAATGTAAAGCATCTGTAAGAAAAGGACAAGTTTCATGACTTTAAATTAGCAAAGATAGCCTTAAATGAGACACAAAGCTAGTTTAAGAGAGACAATAGCAGTAATTGTGACTAAATTAACACTGAAAATGTCTATGAATCAAAAGACATTAAAATGTGATGAGGTCTCATGCTGGGAAATAAGACTTGTATTGCATAAATTACAAAAGATTATAATTTGGAAGATGCAGTTGTATTATTTAACATAAAAACAAGAGAAACGGTTACAGTAAGAAATGGGCCTGTGGCCTGGATGGCCAGTGATGGCTGCCCCCAGGGCCTCTTGCCCTCTGCATCTGCATGCTGCTTTACCCATTTCAGACTGGACTCTGTTTGCCCTCTCCTCAAACCCTGGCCGGTTTTATGAAATGTTTTCACTAATAAAATGCTAGTGAATAAGCAACTCGCAGAAAAAGAAATCTGGAAGGACCATAAGGTAGAAAGGTGCTCAAGTTTATAGATAATCAAGGGAGTGAAAATGAGACACCCGATGAGGCTCAGTCACACACATCCTTAAATAAAGTTATCCTGCTGTTATCCCAGTGATGGAGAGGGTGTCATACACTGCTGGGGTCAATAAAACTTGACACAAGCACATCAGAGAATGAGTTTTGAACATCCAATCAAAATCAAAGTGAATGTTCTTCAAATGAAAATTAGTCTTCTGTGCCACCTACAGCAACCCACTACCTACTCAAACTTCCCAATTCCTCCTCCAGGGTCTAGCCTGGTGAGTACCCCTGACCTTCCCAAACACACCTTTTCCTTAATCTGCCAGATCTAGCCTGGGTCCCACAACCACTTCCCCAACTTAGTCTGGCCTCTCTCATCTAGGCCACAACCAAGCTCTAGGCTTCTGCCAGGACCCACACTACCTTCATGTCTAAGCCTTGTCTGATCACCCTTGCATGTTCCACAGCCAACCTCTAGCCTTCCACCAGGACCTACCCTACCTGCAACCACTAAAAGTTCCGTTCTATGCAGATTCCAACCACCCCACATGGTACCCAGATTTCCCATTGTCCTCCTGCAGGGTCTAAGCAGGTGAGTGCCCCTGACCTTCCCATGCTTTTTTTCTCACCCCCCCCCCCAGATCTGACCTGGGTCTGACAAATAGTGCACCAATTAGTCTGACCTTCCTTGCCTGCCCCTCAAAGGACCTCTAGGATTGGGCTGGGATCAACAAATCAACCTAAAGAAAGTATAGGAAGCAATATTTTGGGCTGAAGAGAAGAAAGAATATAGCAGAGAGACTGTTAGAAAGAAGTACAAATCCATGATTGTTAAAACACAAAATGTCACTGAGAGCACAAACAATATGACCCCAAATCAACACCCCAATGACCACAATACACACATTCAGAACAGTTAAAGAGGGACACTCCATTCTAATCAAGAGGACAGTTAACTAAGAAGACATTACTATCCAAACATATGTGCACTAAACTCTGGGGCAGCCAATTTCACAAAAATCTACCACTGGATTTAAAAACGTTGATTAATGTCAATTTATTAAGAGTAGATGATTCTAGTACCTCACTTTGACAAAAAACAAAACAAAACAAAACCTGAGAACCATTAGAATCAATTGACATCATCCATCAAATAGACTTAGCAGATATCTACACAATATTCCACCCAACTCAACAGCACATGGAAGCCTTTCTAAAATATACCACATCCTTGGACACAAAACAAATCTTTACAAACTCAAACAAATTGAAATCATTCCCTATAGCCTATCTGACCACAATGCAATAAAACTTAAAATTAACAGCAAAAAAAAAAAAAAACTGTTAGATACACAAATCCATGGAGATTAAACAACTCGTTACTGAATGATGAATGGGTCAAAGAAGAAATTAAGAGAGAAATAAAAATACTGGAATTAAATGAATTAAATGCAAAAAAAAAAACAACAACACAACAAAACCTCTGGGGCACATTGAAATCAGTCTTGTGTGGGAAATTTATAGCTGTAAGTGCCTACATTAAAAAAAAATCAGATCACAGGAGTGGCTGTGCAGCGGGGTGACCACTGCTTTCTTGCAGTAGGAGGTGGCCACAGCTGCAGGGGACTACCTCTCTCTGGAAGTGGAGTCACAGTGCTACTGTCTTCATTGCCAGGCAGTGCAGAGAACTCTTCCAGGAAATGAATATAGAACTCTTTCTCCATGTACGAGTGCATCAAAAGAGGCTGTTTGGGAAGGCTCTCCAGCAAAACGGAAAAGAAAAGAGAAACTGCCCGGGGTTACAGGGTCTGGGCACAATTCCACGTGCAATTGTGTCTTCCAAGATTTTCAAGCTTCAGTTCTTCAGGTGTCAGACTCCACCAGCGATGAGCAAATGGTCTCACAGATGCCAACTGTTCACTACGAACTCCCCTCTGGTGACAATTGTGATTTTGGTGCAGAGCGGCTAAAAATTCCTGTAGGATCATTTGACCCTTCCCAAGTAAAGGGATTATCTGAGAACCCAATGCTGGGGGCCAGTCATGTCGTCACTACAAGTGTGGGAATGTGTGACACTGACATCAGGCCAGGTCTCTAGGGCAGTGCGATTGTTGCAGGAGGAAACATGCTAATACAGAGTTTCACTGGCAGGTTAGATAAAGAGCGTTCTCAGAAAACTTCCCCAAGCATGTGGCTGAAACTGATCGCAAACAATGGGTGGAGCGGAGGTGGGCTCCATTCCAGCATCTCTGGGCACCGTTCAGCAGAAGATTTCCAGACGGGAATATGAAGACAGAGGGAAGTAATGTGTAGAAAGAAAAAAAAATGCCCTTTCGGGCTCCCGCTTGGCCTGCTTGTCACCTCCTGTCTATAACTGCAGTACACTGAGGGAAAGATGACAATCTTTTGTAGAATGTTTACACGTGTTTGCATATTTCAATTTCCACTTAAAATTTTAAGGCTTTAACTGGTTCTATAAATGAAAATGAGTTTGTTTTCCTTGAAATGCGCTTATTCTTATTACAAGCTTTTTATGGTTTTGTCTGAATGTCTGTTTTCTCTAAATATTTTGCTTTCAGCAAGTACTTTCTGGTTCACCTGTGGGATGGTGAGATTACTTTTTATCGACTAGTTGAAGTTACTGCCCATTTGTGTTTACCTTGAGCCTGCTAATCTACAGAACCTATCTTTATGGAAGATGTCACTTGTACTTTACAAGAGTTTCACTGTGGTCATGTGTTAAGATTTGTTGTGCACGCAGGATTGTGTTACACTAGAAACTTTTTTCCAAACTGTACTGTACTTAAATATGCCTAAAATAAACTACCCGGCACCAGACTCTTGAAGTTTGAACCAACACCACTACTGAGTTGTGCTGAACCAAACTGCCTTTTTATCTCCCATGGATTGTTGCTCTGCTGGCTGTGGTAGTAACAGAGACCCCTGCACCAACGAACCTAAAAAAAAAACAGAGAAGACCCAAATGAACAGAATCAGAAATAAACAGGGAAATAGTATAATGAATACCAAAGAAATTTGGAATATTCTATGGGAATATTTTAAAACCTGACTCCATTAAGCTGGAAAACCTAAAAGAAATGGATAAATTTCTAGATTCAGACAAACCACCAAAATTAAACCAAGAAGTCAGCAACCTGAACAGACTCATAACAAATGAGAGACTGAAATAGTAACAGAAAGAGAAGGCCTTTCAGCTAAAACAGAAGTCTGGATCCAGATGGATTCACAGCAGAATTCTACGAATCATTCCAAGAAGATCTACAGCCAGTCCTCTTAAAGTATTCAAAAAATAAAAAACAGGAGCACTCTCAAAGCCCTTCTATGAAGCCAGTAACACTCTAGTACTCAAACCAGGTGAAGACATAACAACAAGAAAGAAAACTATAGGCCAACATCCATGATGAGCATAGACTTAAAACACTTTGAAGCAGAATGCATAATACAGCAAAGAGATTACACATCATGACCAATTTGATTTGATCTCTAAAATGCAGAAATGGTTCAGCATATGTAAGTCAATAAATGAAACAAAAAACACATAAATGGACTTAAAGAAAAAAATCACATGATTAGCTCAATAGATGCAGAAAAAGCCTTTGACAAAATCTAACATGACTTCATGATTTAAAAAAAAACCTAGAAAATGTAGGGCTAGATGGAACATACCTCAAAACAATAAAAGCTATATTTAAGCAACCTATAGTCAATTCCTTGAAACAATTCCTGTAGTCAGGAAGGAGGCAGAGATGTCCACTCTCCTTACACCCTTATAATATTGTGCTCAAAATACTAGCTGAAGCAATAAGGCAAGAAAAGGAAATTAAAGTGATACAAATAGGAAAAGAAGTCAAACTATCCTATTTGCAGATAGCATTATCCATTAGAGGTCCCAAAATGCTATCGGAAAACCTCTAGAAATGATAAAAAAAAAAAAAAATTCAGTAATGTGGCAGGATACACAATCAACTGGCCCAAATTAGTTTTTCTTACACCAACAACAAACATACAGAGGAGGAGATCACAGGCACAAGCCCATTCACAACAGCCTTAAGGAAAAGAAAATATCTAGGAATAAGCCTAACCAAGGAAGTGAAGGACTGCTGCAATGAAAACTTTAAACCTCTGAAGAAAGAGATGAAAAACTAGAAAATGGAAAGGTATTCCATGCTCATGGATTGGTACAATTAACATTGTAATAAATGACCATTTACTAAAACTGTTTACAGATTCAATGCAATCTCAAACAAAATCCTCATCACATTCTTCACAGAAACAGAAGAAAGAAATTATCCTAAAATTTTATATGGAACCAAACAACCCCCAGATAGTCAAAACAATCCTGAATAAAAAGAACAATGCCGGAGGGATCACCAGTCTAAATCTTAAGGTATTGTATAGAGCCATAGTAATAAAAACAACATAGAGCTGGCTCAGTAACAGACTATAGACCACGGAAACAAAGCTGAAGACCCGATCACTAATACCCATAACTTCAGCCACTTCACATTTGTCAAAGATACCAAAATCATAAGTTACTGTAAGAAAGCATCTCCAACAAGTGGTGCTGGGAAAACTGGATGTCCACATGCAAAAGAATGAAATTAGACCTTATCTATCACCTTGCACAAAAACTAACTCCACTTGGGTGAAAGACCTCAGTGTGAAACCTGTAACTGCTATAAGAAAGCACAGCAGTAGCCTGCACGATACAGGTGTAGGAACAGACTTCCTGGATAGCACTACTTTTGACCAAGGATTAAGACCAACAGTTGGCAAATGGAGCTTAGTAAAACCAAAAAGTTTCTGCACAACAAAGGGAACAATCGACCAGGTGAGGTGGGAGCCCACAGAATGGGAAAGAATCTTTGCCTGGTGTACATCAGACAGAAGATTAATATCCAGAATATTTAAATAACTAAAATAAAATTAAAAAAACAGACAAAAACAAATCACCCGTTCAAAAACTGGGGCTGGAACCTGAATAGAGAGTTCTCAAAAACGAAGAAAAAATGGCTAAGAACTATCTCATCACCTCTGGCAATTAGGGAAACACAAATCAGAACAACTTTGAGATTTCATCTTACCCCAGCCAAAATATCAAAACAGATCAACAAAAGTGTAGGAGGCCAGCTCCCACCTTTTCAAGGGTTCTTATGAGGAGGAGAGAGGGATAAGAAAATATTAGGTAGAAAGATAGCGAAGAGGAGAAAGACAGAAACACAGGAAAGCTTCGGGAGAACCTGGGTCAATACTCAATGGCCTTTTCCATTTATTCAAAAGGACGTTTTATAACAATGCCAAGGAGTGGGGCAAAAGACCTCCCCCTTGCTAGATCAAAGCACACTGCACAGCCAAGTGTAGATCCTTCCAAACACCTGGTAACCATGTCCGTGGTCAAATCATCCCCTTATGCAGCCCTGCTGGGTAAAGCGAGCTCAGACTCCCTGAGTAAGTTCTCACTAGGAAGCCTCGGTGGGTCTCCACACAAAAGAACCAATAAGAAAATCTAGAGAAGATGAGGGGGCAACCCTCATTCACTGTTGATGGGACTGTAAACTGGTGCAGCCACTGTGGAAATCAGTGTGGAGAATTATGTAAAAGCTAAAAATAAATCTACTATATGACCCAGATGTAGCACTCCTTGGCGTATGCCCAACATCCTACTCCACAGATACTTGTTCAGCCATGTTCATTGCTGCCCTGTTCACAATAGCTAGGACATAGATATAACCTAAATGCCCTTCAACTAGTGAATGGATATGAAAATCCATATGGTACACTGTGGAATATTATTCAGCTGTAAAGAAAGATGAAATCATGAACTTTGCAGATAAACCGATGGAACTAGAAAAGATCATAGGAGGTAACCCAGGCCCAGAAAAACAAACATGGCATATTCTCTCTCATTGAGGACTCCTAACTCCAAATCTTCAGATGTGAGCACATAACCTGTAGTAACTGTAGAAACCAGGAAAGTGAAATGGGTCCATTGCCAGGATAGGAGGGTTAGAGAGCATAGAGAGGGGAATAGAGTGCACGTGACAGATCGGGGAAATGGAAACGGGGCGGGGGGGGGGGGGCTCCTTAGGAAAGGGAGGTAAATACAGAAGAAGGCAGGAGGAGGGTGAAGGAGAATAGCAGGGCACAGGTCAAGTTATCTGAGAGGGAAAATGAGAAAGAGAGGGAGAAGGAAGGAGAGGAATATAGAAGAGAGGAGGAGAGTTAAGGGAGGACTAGCAAGACACAGGTGATCTGATGGGGAAGTGGGAAAGAAGCACTCTTTAGGGAGGGAGGCAAACAGAGAAGAAGGGGGAGGGGCAAAATAACAAAAAGGATGTCTGAAAAAGCCATAAGGAATCAGGATATTAACTATCCACTTAAAAACAACCTTATAATATGCATAATTCTGTGTACAATATTCGTATATAGTTTTAATGAACTGTACTCATCTGGCCTGACAAATGCTTCCTCCAAGAGCCAAAGTTCACACAACAAAACCCCACTACCAGACACGAGAAGCCCTTTTTTGTTGGGCAAGGCTGTCCAAGAGATTCTTAAAACACACAGCGTATTGTTGCTGCCATGGTTGCCCTCTAGAGATGGATGGTAAGTCCTTTTGCCGAAGACACCATGCACTGCAGAAACAGGGCCCAGAGTCCCCCTGAGCTGGAATTAACTTGAATTCCTCCTCCCTGATGACTAGCTTTCATGGCACTGGAAGGCACCATGCAAGCTTTCAAAGGAGGGAGGCAACCAACAGCCCTTCCCAGCTATGATGCCTGTGAACCACATTAACTACCAGCATGGCATGACAACCTAAGGGTGCAGTAGAGGCGTGCATATCTTACTGGTAACCAACAGCTCCCTCAATGGACTTCAGACCCTCTCAACAAGAGGGAAACCATGCCTGGCACTGGAAACCCAGCTAACTACTCAGGGCTAGTGAAGTCATGTGTATCAGAGAAGAATCTACAACCACTTCATTAAACCAGCATAATCCTTAACAACAACCTAAGCATTTGTCCTTATAGCTACAGGTAAGTGTAGTCTTCAACCCTCGTCAAGAAACCTTCTCTTTGCAACAGGCAGAGACCCCCGGCAGAATACTATAATCAATCAAAATACAGAGCTGTGGAGCCCAGTCCCTGTGAATACATCTACAAAACACTTCTGCACCTAAGGCTCAGAGAACATTGTGAAAGAGGGGATGGAAAGATTGTAAGAGCCATAGGAACAGAGAGTTTAATGTGCGATTATGTCAGCTAGTAATGTCAGAAGTTACACCCATGAACTCTTCCCAATATGATTGCCTAAGTGACAGCTGAACAAGGATGACACAAATGGGCACGCTGAAGCGGACAGGGAAAAGCCCACAAGGTCTCTACCCTATGCAAAGATCTACAGACAACTGAGGAAAGCTGAGAGCAGGAGAAATCGTCTCCCTCAGGGAAGAGACACTAATTGCTTATCTAATATCAAATGATCAACCCTGAAAACACGCATACAAGTAGCAATGTAAAAACTGAGCAGGTTATATTTAGGAATATGTATGTATATACATATATGCATTCAATAGCAATGAAAAATTGCCATGAATTTAAAAGAAGGGAGAAGTATGTGGGAGGGCTTGAAGGATGGAAAGAGAAGTGAGAAATATAATTAATTATAATCTCAAAAATAAATAAACAAAGTACAAAAGAAAATCCTGTTCTATAAACACAGTAGAATGGTGGTTCTCAATCTGTGGGTTGAAACCAACAGAAAACACATATTTCCAATGGTCTTAGGAACTGAGACTCCATTCCTCTATAAAATTACAGTCATGGCCAGGCGGGGTGGTGCACACCTTTAATCCCAGCACTACGTGGTGGGGGGTGGGTGGCAGCAGCAGGTGGAGCTCTGCAAATTCTAGGTCAGCCTGGTCTACAGAGTGAGTTGCAGGACAGCCAGGACTGTTATACAGAAAAACCCTGTCTCAAAAAAATTACTATTACTATTATATTATAAAATAGCAATGCAAATAATTTTATGGTTGGGGGTCACCACAACATGAGGAACTGTATTAAAGGGTCACAGCATTAGGAAGGTTGAGAACCACTGCTCTAGAATAATTCCCCATTCATCTGTTGGCACTTACACAAGAGTATTCATGGTCAGCTTGATGATGTTCATCAGGTTGAGAAAGCAGAGAACAACTAAAAATTTATCTGTCACCTAAAGGGAAGGATGTGTGACCTCTTTGTTCAAATGAAAAAGCAACTGTGGCATTAATGAACTGCACTGGTTGAACTTTCTTATGGAGTTAGGGTCAATTATAAGTTGTTCCCTGTATTAATTCCTTTTAATGTGCATAGAACCTCTCTAAGCAACATTACCATCATCATCATCATCATCATCATCATCATCATCATCATAATTAACATTATCATTGTTGTCTTAGTTAAGGGTTTCTGTTGCTTCGATAAAACATCATGACCAAAAGCAACTTGGGGAAGAAAGTGTTTGTTTCCTTTTAGAACTCTCAGGTCATACTCCATCACTTAAGGAAGTCAGGGCAGGAACTCGAGGCAGGAACTGAATTGGAGCCCATGGAGGAATGCTGCTTACTGGTTTGCTCTCCATGGCTTGCTCAGCTTGCTTTCTTATATGCCCCAAGACTATGGACCCAGGAATAGCACTACCCACAGTGGACTAGGTCCTCCAACATCAGTCATTATTATGACCTAGTGATCCATTGTTGAGGAATTGAAGTCAAATAGGAGATTGACTTCAACAGAACTAGGGAACTAGAGGCCATGCTGTTCAAGGGAACCTTTACTGGCGTTCTATGGAGATTATTTCTGGATAACTCAAGAGTTCAAAGCAGGAATTGAAAAACGTACAAAGCAGTTCTCATCACTATCACTAGATGTGCTCAGGACACAGAAGGTCCCATGGCCCAATGGGGGCTGTTCATATGATGTCTTGAGTGCTCTCAGATTCATTGTTTGGGGTGAGACATCTTGCCCACATCATGATGAGAGGTGGTCCTCCTAGAAGAGTAAACAAAGCTCTACAGGAACAGGGTTCACACAGCAGGACAGTGTAGGAATGTCTATTACATGCAGACTACAAATCATCAATCAAGAAAATGCCCCCACAGACCTGCCTATAGGCTGATCCTAAAAGGCATTTTTCTCAACTGAAATTCTCTCCTCTTAGATGACTCTATTGTGTGTCAAGTTGACAAAAACTAACCAATACATTTTGTCACCCCATTTTTGCAGATAAATACAGTACCTTTGCTTGTAGCCACTAAATGTGAGAGCTGGGGTTTGAACTCGGGAGTCCACATGCTCAATAACTCTGTTACACTCATTTTTGAGAATTACTGAGGACCTTTGAGTAGTCCTCTTGGAGAAAATCATCTACAGACTTTTGCTACAGAGACTGCTAGATCATATCACATATAGGTCTGTCCCTTTCTGGTCCCTGTCAGGCCCAAGACTGTGTTCAAGTGGACAAGTATGAGAAGTCAGAGGTGTTGTCCAGACAGGGAATATTATCAGCCTTGAGAAGATAAGCATGTTGTTATGTAAAATTCTTAACATTTGTACATGTACATTAACAGTATACTGGAAGAAAAACATGTAGATTTTGTTAAAGGAGCAGTGTGGGCTTCTGAGTGGAAGGACATCATCAGAAGACCTAAGACTCACTAAGACCCCTAATGACACATGGGCTTGTGGTAAAAGTTGAATGAAATTCAGCAGTCCTGAAGTACCTGCATGGCAGGCACTCAATCAGTTTCTCTTTAATGCAAACTTTGTGACTATGTGCAGTATTGCTATTTATGCTGCCACTTCAATAAACCTTGGGCTTTCACAGAAAAGGCCCTTGAGGTCTAAATTTATGAATTTGAATGTAGCTGACTTCAGCATGTTCTAAGCACACAAGAAAGAGACAAGAAATAATGGATTCTGAGAAACAGTGCGAAGTCAGCAGCCAGAAAGACGTGTGCGGACAGTAAGTTTACTTAGTAGAGAAAGTAGAAGTCACTGTTGGTTCAGACCAGACCCAGTGTGCAATAGTTAATATCCCATCAGCAGCACACCTTTGAAAACAGCCATGAGTTTCTGTCACCTCACTGGGAAAGTGTGTATTGAAATGATGAAGACCAACTCTGAACAAAACAAACAACCCTGGCCAGCAGGAAGCCCAGTACAGATGGCAAGTAGATAAGATACATGTTAATGTCCAACATTGACAGTGGTAATGGGAAGTAGGGCGTTGAACAGATTGGAGTTGGGATTTGTGAAGGTCAAGTAGGGACTGAGGTGTCATGGAGAAGTGGTCTGTGGGCAAAGACCCAAGGGATGTGTAAAAGTGGGGGGGAAACTATTAATAGGTTATAGGAGAATTATTGGGGCTCTAAAACCAGCAAGAGAGTCAGTTTGCTCACCCCCAAAGCCAGGAGGACACACGGGTGTACTGCTGTGACTGAGTGAGATAAAGCCCTTGAATGATTTGATTAGTTTTATTTGGAGGAGGGAGATGAGACAAGGTCAATTTGGGCTTAATTTTAATATTCTCTAAAGTAATGTTGGCCCTTTTATTGATAGCATTTGCATTGTATTAGGTATCATATTAGGTTTCCTCCCAATCTGCTATGTTGAAGAAATCTTGAGTCCCAGTGTGACTTTGAAGTTGGATCCTTTGAAGAGGTTATGAAGGCTAAACAAGGTCACAAGTGGTAGAGCCTACTATGGTTTAACTGTGTCCCCAAAGTTTATGTGTTGAGAAGTAGGAACTTCCAAGAGGTGACGGGTGCATATGGGTGGATTAATGTTTTGTGGGAAGAGTTCGTTAGTATGGACATGACGTTGGGGTAAAAGGTGCCTTTCCACACACTCACCCTGCCTTAGTCCCTCCCACAGGGAGGTAACTCAACAAGAAAACCCTTGTGGAATTCAGACCCCTCAACATTGATGGTGAAGTCCTTTGTTTCAAATAGTGATGTATTTGCATAGAATCTAAATACACCCTCCCACACACTTTAGCTCTAGATGACTTATTATACCTAATACAATGTAAATGCTGTCAATAAAAGGACTAACATTAGAGAATATTAAAATTAAGTCCAAGTTGACCTTGTCTCACCTCACTCCTCCAAATAAAATTAAGTCTGGGTGCCAGATAGGATTCTTTTGCATTATTCCTGCTTTAAATTTGTGTATTTTTAAATTATTGGGGTTGGAGCCAGCAAGATGGTTCAGCAGGTAAAGGCTCTGTGCATGAGTGTGACAACCTGAGTCCGTTTTCCAGAGGTGGCAGGAGAGAACTGACTCCAGAGAGCTGTCCTGACTGCCATGTGTATACCTTAGCACCTACATGCCTACACACATGTGAGCATACACACATTCATGCACATACACACACACACACACACACACACACACACACACACACATTAAATAAATATTTTTAAAAATTAGCAGTGTCGCCAGTAGCACATGCCTTTAATCCCAGCACTCGGGAGGCAGAGGCAGGCGGATCTCTGTGAATTCGAGGCCAGCCTGGACTACAGAGGGAGTTCTAGGAAAGGCACAAAACTACACAGAGAAACCCTGTGTCAAAAAACAAAAACAAAAAAACAAACAAACAAAAATTAGCAGTGTCATAGATGAATATTAACTTTGGGGTTTTCAGTGTCCATTTGTGACTTAGAAAATATGCAAAGCAATTGTCTTAGTGAAGCATGCCTTTATCTTTGAGCAATGCCTTATCTTTGGCCTGGAGTGTCCCCCAGGAGTTGATGTAGTAAGAGTCTGGTGGCCATCCTGGGGAGATATTGGGAGAGAGTCGAACCTGCGGGAACTAAAGCCTAGTGGGAGGAAGTTAGAACATTAGGGTGTGTCCTTGAAGGGATATGGAGGCCCCGCCCCTTCCTGTCTCTCCTTGGCTTCCTGACTGGCTGCAGCGAGCTGACAGCTTCTTCCTGTATCCTGTGCTCCTGCCGCGCTGTGCTGCCTCACCACAGCTCCGAAAGCAGTGGGTCTCCTGACCACGGAACAAGACCTCCAGAACCGTGAACCAAAATCAATTCTCCCTCCTTAGAAGTTGTTTGTCTGAGATAGTTTGTTGTAGTAATGGAAAGCCAACAGACACAGGCAAGTTACTGTTAATAGAATGTCTGACTTTCACAGAAGGAGCATCTCACCTCCAGCGGCATCATCTCCAGACACAGGTCTAATTCAACACTAAGTGAGCGCCTCTCAAATACTCAATGGGAAAATATGTCCATAGTCATCAATGTTGATGGGTTGTAGGAATGACATGACCCAGGTATGTGAAAGATATTCTAACACATCTTCTTGTCCATGTCAGCTTGAGAGCTCACTCTCTATTCTGTATTGGCTTTTGTAGAATTTTAGATTTATTGAAATAAAAAACACTCCAATGCTCAGACTGTGAGATTATTATTATACATCCCCTCTGGAAATCCATTACTGTTTCCAGTTCATCATCTCTGAGAACACTGTTCCTTACAGATCTGTGTTCTTTTTCTGAAGACCTCTGGAAGTACTGTTTGTCTCAGCCATTGCTTTTTGTTTCCCTTGGGATGCTGATGAACTGGAGTTTGCCTGGGTTCTTCCTAGATGGAGCAGCAAAAGCTTAGTACAGAATCGCTTTGGCATCTCCATTGTCTGCTTCTCCGTTAGGAGTGCGAGGCAATTGTCTTAATAAAAAGTCACCTTGCTGACTGACTTCCTTCCCTCCTTCCTATCATATTCTAATTTTTTATTTTTCTTAGTTTTATATTTGATTGTAATATAAGTATTTCATTGTAAACACTTTTCTGGATCGATAGAAGAGAAAGTCCAATGCAAACTCAGTTTCTTCTATCCTTTCACCAACCAAGCTTCTTCTGACAGCAGGTGTCGGGGGGGGGGGTCCCCCAACACCAAGCAAGTGACAGGTTCCTCTGGGAGCACCAGCTGGGTGCCCTTGAATGCAGTATAAATCTGACCCTGGAATGAATTCTGGAGGGAACAGAAGCTGGGTGTCAGTTTAACTCTGACAATGTCTATCTAGAGATAACCTAGAGTCCCACGGTGAAAGCTCTGTCCTCAAGACAATCCCTCTGGGTCACAGGGCATTCTCAACCCCAGCTTCGACCCATGCTTCTTATGACTGGATATAGATAAGGGTTCCCATGCCTTCTCATTTGATGAAAACAGGACTTGAATGCTATGGCTTTAGGTGGCTTGATTAAATGACGAGGCTTTGGGAGGGCTAGGATTAGAGCCTAGGCCATTTCACTCTCTGTTCCATTCCAGAAAAACATGTGTGCTGGTCTATCTAATGTAGAGCCTTGAAAGCTTTCAAACTGACAGGAGAGAAGATGAGGATCAAACAGTCCCAAAGCAGAAGATGCAGCAGAGTGGCCCCTGGTGCTCCAGGCATCTCAAGATGAGGTCAGATGGCATCTGATTGAGAGATCAGCAGGGATCGGGTAGGAGCCCTGGTGCTGTGTTTAGAAATGCTGGGTTCCCTCCAATCAGCACAGAGGGGACAAGACATGGGGCCTGCAGGTGAGCATAGATGATCAATTAACACAGACATGAATGGACAGGATATGGCCTTAGGGAAGTTGCCCAGAACAGAACTAGAGCCATAAGTAGTCTCTGGCTATTAACCTGCATGAAGACATCTGTGGTCAGATGGGCAATCACTCAGCGGATCAGTAAGTGAAAACTGAAAATGCAAGTGTGCTTTGAGGGGTCCGTGCAGGCCTCTGTGTTCCATCAGTCTGTGGGGGCAGGTCTGAGACTCTGCAGTTTGAAGATGTCCCCACAATAGCTGCTCACCAGCCAATCTGAGACACTTATTGCCAAGGCTGTCTGTTATGGCAGTGTATAGTGTGCACCTCAATTCCCTGCAGTTCTAAACTGTTTCCCAGGTCCCCGTGACCCTCAGGGTTAGGGGTGATTCAGGGAGTAAAATACATTTCCATTTGTCCTGGTCACTGGAACTTCTCACTCTAAGGTTTCTTCAGACAGTGAGCTGAGTTGCGAAAGTATCTTTCAAGTCATTATTTGGGTCAGAGGGAGCTATTAAAAACTTTTGAAATATTTAGAAATATGGCCAGAGCCCATAAGTTGGAGACAGAACAAGGTGTTCCATGGGAGTGGTTGGAGGGAGGAAAGGGGAAAATCATGTAATTATATTTTAATTTCAATTTTAATTAATTTAAAATTACTTTTTTTTCAATTTTTTAATGAAAAAAACTTTTGAAAATGAAAACATCATGATCAAATGTATAATTTCAAGAAGGGAGACCCAAAAGCTGCAAGTAGGTGTGTAGTGGGTAGCCATTCCAGCTTTGATCTGGAAATTCCAACCCCCATTGAGGCTTCAGTAACTATCACCTACAAGGCGGAGCCGAGAGAGGGCCCTGAAGACCCGAGATCTGGATGTGCCACCTTCTCTTGGTTCCCGGACCCTGGACACTAGAGGTAGACCGAACAGAGTTCTCCAGAGAACACCGCCGGACTGTGCTATGTCTTCCCCAGACCCTGTAGCCTATCCCTTCATTTGTGAGTTACCCCACAAAATAAACACCCTTTTTTAACTACGTGGAGTGGCCTTAATAATTTCACCAATAGGGTGAGCCAGAGGGTGTGGTAGTTTGAATGTTTGGGGCCCCCATAAACTCATGGGGAGCAGCACTATTAGGAGGTGTGGCTTTGTTGGAGGAGGCTGGATGACACATGCCTTTAATGCAGCCCTTGAGGCTGGAGGGCACACCTTTAATCTGAGCAATGCCTTCTCTTGGAAGTGTGTCAGTTCGGGGCGGGCTTTGAGGTCTTTTCTCAAGCTTCCTTCAGTTGACTTCCTGCTGCCTTCTGGTCAAGATGTAGCCAGCTCCATGTCTGCCTGCACACTGCCATGCTCTCCATCATGATGGTAATGGACCGAACCTCTGAAACTGTAAGTCACCACCTCAATGAAATATTTTCTTTGGAAGAGTTGCTGTGATCATGGTGTCTTTTCACAGCAATAAAAATCCTAACAAGACCAACGAGAAGACCAGAGGCCTGGATCCAGGCTCTAGCCCACCCTTGTTCTGCATCATGAGGCTGGGGTAGCTGTGGAAAGAATGCTTAAGACAGGATTGGAAGGCAAGGCTTGATTGGAGAGCTGTGGGCAGAATTATATATAAAAGATAGATGAATATCTGGGACCTGAAGCTAATTCTAGGATTTAAGTTAAAAATGGGGAAGACAGAATTTTCCTAATGCCTGTTCTTGCTGGACACATCTGTCTATTTACTTCTCACACACCTGTGCCCTCCTGCTCACCCACCCACTTCTCACTCAGCTGTGCCCTCCTGCTCACCTCCCCACTTCTCACTCATCTGTGCCCTCCTGCTCACCCACCCACTTCTCACTCAGCTGTGCCCTCCTGCTCACCCACCCACTTCTCACACACCTGTGCCCTCCTGCTCACCCACCCACTTCTCACACACCTGTGCCCTCCTGCTCACCCACCCACTTCTCACACACCTGAGCCTTCCTGCTCACCCCACCACTGTACTTTATGGGAGAGGAGAGTTTTGCTTTGTTTTGTTTTTTTAACTAATTTATTTTTATTTTATGTGCACTGGTGTTTTGCCTGCATGTTTTGCCTGGAACTGGTGTTATAGACAGTTGTGAGCTGCCATGTGGGTACTGAGAATTGAACCCAGGTCCTCATGAAGAACTCTTAACCACTGAGCCATCTATCCAGCCCAAGAGAAGAGAGTTTCTGTTTCCTTCCCTCTGCTCCTCCACATTCCTTTTAAGAGCTTACAGCATGAAATGGTGCTTTGCTTTCTTTGTTTTGGGGGAGTGTGTGCATCTGTATGTGTGCACCTGTGTGGTTTATAATTGTTTTTGTGTTGGTGTGTGCATGTGGGTGCTCATGCATGTGTGTATGTGTATGTGTGTGTCTGTGGGGGAGTACTCATGTGTGTACACTCATATATGGTATACATACATATTTGTGTTGCTGTGTGCATGAGAGTACTCATGTATGTGGTGTGTGTGTGTGTATGTATGCACATGCACGTGTGTGCACACACACGCATAGGCCAGAGGTTGATATTGAGTGCCTTCTGGATCATTCCAGCTCAGTTTTTGATGTCATTTATCACTGAACCTGGAGCTCAGATGTCGGCCTGGTTATTTGGCCTGTGAGCTCCAGTGATCCTCCTGTCTCCACCCCCTGTTCAGTGAGGTAACAAGATGCATGTGCTACCACATCTGGCTCTTTCTGTGGGTGCCAATGACCCAAACTCAGGTCCTGTGTTTGTGTGACCATCTCCCCAGGCTCTTTGCATATTTCTTAATTCATGACATTTCATTTCTAATTTAGCCAAGAACGCAGGTTGTCATTGCAAACAAAGGGCCCAGCATCCAGAACTTGAAAGGACAGTTGTGAATGATGAAGCCTTGAAAAGGCAACAATCTCAGGCTTCATCTGCCCTGGTCCGAGTGTGCAGAAATGGTCATGTTGAAACATCAGCTGGTCAATACAGACTTGAACAGAGAGCAGGAAGTGTCGGCATTGATGTCCGGTGTGTGTGTGTGTGAGACCTTGAATTAGCTATTTAATTGCCACCCAGGCTTCTGAGCTTCTAAAAAGATCTGCAGTTTTTTCATTTATGGGGATAAACATGGCCACCTCTCTGTAACCTCAGGCTTCAATTTGCCATGTGATGCTTTTCCTGTTTTCAAACCACTGTCTCAGGGGTAGAGTAGATTTGGGGTAAGTAGTGGACCTTGAAATGAAAATAAAATTTCAGACGACTATAATCAGCTACAATTGTTAACACTGGGGAGGTTAAGGAGAATTTGTTTTTGATCTTGACATTGAGGAGTCATCAAAACATGCACAAGGAAGAAGGGAATCCTAGTCAGTGCTCTGATCATGAGTCACCAGATTTAAACATCATAGAGCAAAACTAAAATGCGCTTGAGCAGGTGCCATGAAAACATATAGTAATAAAGGTCCATTGAAAATGACTCCTGGCAACAGCTCCCTACAGAATGGAAGGGATAAACTCAATTATTCCAAAGAGATGTCTTCCCTTCATAAAATGTCATGAGGGGTGTGAGATGTATAACACTTGCTTTGCAAATTGTGGAATAGGAGCTCTCATTTCTTATCACATAGAATATAAAAGCATTTGAAGTTTGTTGCACTTGAAATCCCATTTATATTCATAATAGTCAGAACTTCTAAATGTCTAGGACGCACTTCCATTTCCAAAGAGAAAGAGTCATGAATAATGGCCATCACAGGTCATTAAATTCTTTAAGTTCACTGGTGTGTAACCGCATAGATAACAGTTCGGCTTGCTGCCTCCCAGGGAGGGCCAGGCAAGTGAAGCCAGAGTCGGCTTCTGAAACATTATACTGTCCACACCCCCCTGTATTGTTTCTCCATAGAAATCAGCTCTCATAAGTTCTCAATAAATTTAATAAAATATTATTTTTAAATGTTATATTTTAGGCCATGCTTTTGATCACACTTTTGGTGGCTCAACAATACCTACTAGAACAATCCTAATGCCATAGTGCCTTTGACAACCCGATATAACCTATCTTTTCAGTCCCACCAAAACTGTTGTCTCATGTTGTCTAGATAGAACTGATTTGGACCCACTTCTGAACATCTTCCTTGCTTGGGAAGGTTCTTCTCTTCTGTGCTTTCCAAGTGCTCTGTGATCCAGCGTCAAGGTCACTGTGCAGGATTCATGTCTCTTCTAGGCGGAGCCTGTAGCTGTGTCCCAGGTGGCTCTGAACACACTTCACTTCTAGCACCATGAGGGCTACGTGTCGTGATTCATGATGACTCAGAACACAGAGATCAGAATCCAAGTTTTCCTCAGCTCTTGGTTTCCAGTGTCATATACAGAGTAGTCATATCACAGGAGACTGGTAAATAGATAGATACTATTTTCATTTAGTTAGAACTTCAAATTGTAAGTTTTCAAAATTTCAAGTTTTTCAAGGTCTCAACTTACTTGATAATATTTTCTTTTTTCACCATCTTCCAACAATTGACACATTCTGTGTCCTAATCATTGTCCAAGGTTTACATATGTTACATCAAAATATCGTATTGAACAAGATACCCTTGCTTTCTCTAATGAATGCTAACAGTATTGCAGTTATCTTGCAGATATCTTAACATTTTCCTCCACTACCAATGAAGTCTAGATTTCACCAAGTTATCCTTAACCTATACCAATGTCTGTATCATCTGCATTTACACCAGATATATTGATATGTCCACACATGCCCAATTATATGTATAAACTCATAATTACTATATATTATATAGTTCATTATCAAACAAATTAAGTTTCTTCAAGCCAGTCTTACTAACTTTGGATCATCTCCACACATTTATCCATCTGGCAGTCAGTCTTGTATGAAAATACTTTGATGTAAGGATTATTCAGTTATCAAATTGTGAATGACTGTGTATATAATTTACTCATTTGCAAATCTTAATTGAATAACAACTGTGTATCAGATTCTGTGGTACAAAAATGGATAACTGTAGATGTAATTCTGAATGGTTTTATTAAATAAGAAACACAGAGCCAAATGCAGAGTTGAAAGCCCCAGAGGTCAGAGAACAGTAGCTAAGAGCTGAGACTAAGACTGCCTTCTTACCCCTTGCTGCCACTGCTGTCCTTCCCCTGAGAAAGAGACCTACTTCCTATGTGTCTGTCTTTTTATTGACTTTCTGTTCTGCCTTCTCATTGGTTGTAAACCCAACCACATGACCTCCTCATCACTGCCTGTCTATACAGACCTCCAGGTCTCTATGGTTGGTATTGAGATTAAAGGTGTGTGTCTCTATGCTGGTGGTGTCCTTGAACACACAGAAATCTGCCTGTCATGTGATCAGGATTAAGGGTGTGTGTTACCACTGCCAGACTTCTATTAAATGGCTTGTTATTAGCTCTGACCCCCCAGGCACCTTCATTTATTAACATACAAATAAAATCACATTTCAGCACAAATAAAATATCACCATATTAACCATGGTTCTTATCCTCATGAAAGTATAATTTAGGCCAGGGAATAATCTCCAGGTTTAGAATAGACTTGAGAAGGCCTCAGGCCGGTCCCTGAGTGTCTGCCCCAGCAGGAGAGCAATGCTTTCTCCTTCAACTGTGGCCAGGCTCGAACATGAAGCTGGAGGCCAGGGAGGCTGCCTGCTTCCCGGTCTTCTGTATTGACTGCACGTGCTCTTTATTTACTCAAGATCATTTCATAGACCTGTTAGCATAGCATTGTGCTGAAAAAGGGTCAGTAGCCTACGGCTTGCTTTTACCAGGGAGGCCTTGGGGTGCTACCTCAAGACAGCTACACCATGGAAGATAGCTGAGGCTATCTCTTTTTTTTTTTTTTTTTTTTTTTTTTTTTTTTTTTTTTTTTTCCGAGACAGGGTTTCTCTGTGTAGCTTTGCGCCTTTCCTGGAACTCACTTGGTAGCCCAGGCTGGCCTCGAACTCACAGAGATCCGCCTGCCTCTGCCTCCCGAGTGCTGGGATTAAAGGCGTGCGCCAGCACCGCCCGGCGAGGTTATCTCTTAAAGTGGCACAATAGTTCAAAACTGTGTATCAACATGATCTATAGCAGCTACTGTCTTATAATAACAAATTTCTGCTTAGCCACAATTGTTGGATTGTGAAGTCTATTCAACCAAATTCCATCGAAAGCTTTCATCTACATATTTCATTGTTCTTGACTATGAAACCTTTTCCAGTGTGGCCTCCTCTGTGTTCACCTGTCTATGACACACACCTCAGCAATCCTCCCTACAAAGTCTTCACTCTCTGCGTGCCCTGCAACTTAGAAACGAATCTGTTGTTCCCCATCACAGTGTAGTTAGTTGGCTGAGGGGAGGGGTTTTCAGAAGCAAAGCTAAAGTTCGGCAGAGGTCTTCAGAGAATGCCAGCATTGACCAGCAGCATGGAAAGCTGCCCGTGCACCCAGTGTCCGCCTGCCGTACTCATCCCATCCCCCCCCCCCCCCCCCCCGTGGCTGTCCCAGATTTTCTTTCCCCTGGGAGAATTCAGGAGTTCCTGAGTGCTTCTTACAGAGCAGTGGCAGGTCTTCCTGAGAGCCCCCATCCCCAATCCTCCCTGCGCTGAACACATAGTTTATCTCCACGATAAACTTTACTAATAGTTAAAGAAAGTAAGCTTACTGAATATTCATTTTAAAAAAATCACATCCAATTTTATTCTAGTTCTCCAATGTATACCAAACATGCTTATTGCTTCTAAAATGCATGTCACCCTTCATGTAATGGTTATTACATCTTTCTTTTATTCCTTTTTCACTCACTTTTCTTTATAGTTCTTTAATATTGGGTTGCCCAGTTAAGAACCTCTGACCTACTCTTCTGATTAAGTTTCTTTCCAACACTAATGACCAACACTGGCTTATAAAAGAAAGACTTTTGATCTTATCAATGTCTTGTTAGGGTGAGAGCAGGCTGTCACCCATGGCCACGTGGTCTAGTGTAGAATCAATCTTGGCGTCTGACCTTGAGTCCCTAATCGAATTCATAGTCTATCTTTCAGCTTCCTCTGGGGCCAAGTTCAGTTTATCTGTTAACACATTAATGCTGGTACACTGGCAGATACCATAAAGGTTTCAGATATGGTGAGATGGGCATGTTCAATGAAGTCCTCAAGACAAGCCACCCAGAAGTCATTCACAAGCACTGATTTACTTTCAGCTTTTCCTGAGCCCCGTCAAAATCAAGGTTACCATACAAGCGTGGAACAAGTTCTATAACTGGTTCTTTACATGTGTAAGACATCTGCTGAGAAACTTTTACTTAGTAATTCCAGTACCCGCGGGCAATACTGAGCATCTTTGTTATGACAGCAGAGATCAAACAGTGAAAAATACGTTGGCACATTGTCTGAATTGTGTAACGTACTGTGGCTGGTAACAGAGATCAAGAATATTATCCTACCCTTTGGGGTGGTGGAAAAAATGAACAGAGACCAATGAATAAGCCGTGTTCACTGCTGAAGACTGTTGGGGTCCAAGAGAAGCCCCCAAGAAAGACCAACAGTCACGTATGCAATTTAGCAAGAGTGTTTATTTCCAGCATGGTGGGGTGGCAAATAGCGACCCCAAAGGGGGGGGGGTGTCACAAGCTCCTTTTAAGCAGAGTTAGGAGAATTCCAGAGAGGAGGGATTAATCTGGTGCTGATTGGTGGACGAAAGATTAGTCTGGGAGTTGATTGGTGGGAGGCTGTAGTGGTTAGGGGACCATTGGTGGTGGAGGGGGGTCTAGTGTCTAGGGGCTTGTTGAGAAGAGGATAGGGAAAGCTATCTTTAGCTGGCAGAAGTCTGGGGGACATCTGCTGAGCCAGCAGAAGGGTATTGGGGGCCTGCTGAGCCAGCAGAAGGGGGCTGGGGACGCCTGTTGATTGGTTGCCCCTAAGTTGTGGTTTTCCTGAGAATTGCTTGCTCAGCTCCAGCCCGTTCTAGTGAACCGGAACTAAGGCCTGGTCCATGCTAGGGCTCTTAGGGGCTCGCCTGTTAGGGCCCTGGCTTGGCCATCCAGTCCTTCCAAAGACACTGAAGTGGAGAACTCACAGAACGGTTGTCCACGGTCTCTTAGCTATGTAAGAGTTTCCATGGCTGCATCCAGTGCTGTACGAAGGTTTTAGAGGCCAGTTTTCCACAGTATTTGTGAATTACAGTATTTGTCACTGAAAAACCAAAACTCTGAAGAAGTAAAGATAGTAATTTCCACTCACATCATTCAGATCCACCACGTGCATCTAAACACCCTTGCCTAAACCTGTGCTTGTCTGCGACGTAGGCAAACAGTGTCTGGCCATCCCTGGTGGACGGCATCTGCCCTGTGGCTTCTGGATCTTCAAACATCTTCACAAGTGGGTCTGTTGCTGCCTGAAGTTGTTGGAGTTGTGTGATGGTTCTTTTTTCTCTCAAAGTATGAGGGACAGCATATAAGCAGAGGTTCTCAACCTTCCTAATGCTGCAACCACTGAATACAGTTCCTTGTGTTGTGGTGACCCTCGAAAATAAAATCACTCTTGTTGCCACTTCATAACTGTAATTTTGCTACTGTTTTGAATTGTAATATACATATCTGTGTTTTCTGATGGTCTTAGGTGACCCCTGTGAAAGGGTCATTCGACTCCCAAAGAGATCTCCGCTCACAGGATGAAAACCACTGATATAAAGGTTTTCATACACAGCCATAGCTAAATCTACCATGCTGGCATCACTAAGAGGATCCAGTTTTTCTTACAGCAGTTCCTTTTCATTATATGTCTCCTCCACAGAAAGGCACTTCCGGAGCAGAAAGGCCGCATGCCAGTCCAGACAGTGAGCAAATGTGACTCGTCAAGCCTCTGATTCCGAGTGGTGGCTGGACATGCCAGGAAACAGTAACCTTGTCAACAGACACTGATGAGTCTGCAGCTCTGTCTGGGAAGCTACCTGGGCCTGGGGTGACAAGGTAGATGCAGCCATATGAGGATAGCTGCACCCGCTGGGTGCTGGCACCATCATGTCACAGATACTGCACAGGTGTTTCATAGGGGGTGTCTCTGTCAGCTGGAGATGCAATTGTAGGTGTGTGCTCTGGGGAGACTCCATGAGCACACACAGTCAGCTTCATGCCTTTGAGCCATATTTATGACCTTTTCAAAGGTAGGTGAAGAAAAGAAAAGAAAATATCTCAATGAAGAAACAATTAGTAACTTAAATTCCATTTTAATCCCATCACTATCGTTCTCTTAGATGAAGAAAAACTACAAGATATTCTTAGTTATTCTCTATTGTTGTGAGGAAACACCATGACCAAGGCAACTTATAGAAAAAAAAAGCATTTAATTGGGGGCTTGCTTACAGTTTCAGACAACAAGCAGACAATCATTCATCTGCCTGAAGGCTTTGACTCACATTTGTGGTGACAGAAAAGTCATCTGGCAGGAAAAACAATTAGTGCATCCCTACCACCTTCCCTCTGGGAGCAGAGAGGAGGGACTGAGGCCTTGACAATGAACACCCTCCTTCCCGTGGAATTAGCAAACTGTGATGGAGACAGCTTAGCTCCAAAGAAGAAATTCCTTACGCAAAAGCTTTTGGCCAGAGCCGTCCACACTGTTTCAATATTCATACAGAAACATTTACAAGAACCACATGCCCTATCTAATCACAGCCGTCTGCAGCCATCACCTACATACAGTGCTTGCCACATCCCCTGGAAGAATCTCAATTTGCAGGCTTTGGAAGGGGAAGGAGGTTTTCCACCTCCCTCTTGCTAGTGGATTAACAGTCAGACTACAGCCAGCTAGTGCCAAGTTTTTCTGCCAAACATGTGGTGCTTTTTACACAAGGCAAAGGAGCCACTCTGGTACCGTCAATATTTATGTTTTCCTTTCTTACAGGCAAGAAGTACTCGGAATTCCTATTTACGCAAAGCCTCACTAAGGTTGGGTACGGTGAGGCCGTCCTGCAACCCTGTAGCCGGGACAGGGGGACTGCTTTGAATTCCAAACCAGTCTAAAGTGCAAATTGAGACCCTATCTTAAAATATAAAAAAGAGCCGGGTGGTGGTGGTGCACACCTTTAATCCCAGCACTTGGAAGGCAGAGGCAGGTGGATTTCTCTGAATTTGAGGCGAGCCCGCTCTACAGATCAAGTTCCAAGATAGCCAAGGCTGTCTCAAAAAAACAAAAATAAATAAATAAATAAGCCAAGCTTTAGTTGATGAACACTTTCAACTTTCTACATAATAAACATTTTTATGGAGAAAACTTATGAGTTTTATTTCATCTTGTTCTTTTTATTCTTTCTATTGAGATCTCATCCAGTTTTATAGTAAATCAAATTAAGCCATGGGAGGGAAATAAAAATGCAAACTATTTGCCCAACCCACATATTAATCACTCAACTCAGACAAGGGTGAAAGCTGCCTGCGTAGCTGAGTGTGTACACTAGTGTTAAGGCTTACATGTAAAAATAAACATACAATGTCTTCTATGGGCTCATGTGCTTCAACTCGGTTCCTGGCAGCGCTGTTGTGGAATGCCTGTGGAACTTTTAGATGTGAGTACACAGCTGGAGGAAGTGGGTTGCTAGAACAGGCCTTATGGGTTATACATAGTCTCTCTGCTTCTCACTGAGAGGTGAGCAAACCTTGATGCAAGATCCTGCCACCCCAGGGGCTCCACCCCACGCTATACCTTCCCCTCCCACACTGTGAGCACAAAGAAATACCTCCCCTGTTAGCTGCTTTTTCTGGGTAATTAGTCATAGCATTGAGAAAGTAACAAATACACCTAGAAGAAATGTGTACATATTTCTGAAAACAGGACTGTCTACAGCAGCTAAGTTTAAAAAAAAAATTAGACCAGAAATAAATGGTTTAAAATAAAACATGATTTTTCCCCCCACGGGGCTAAAATCTTAACAGCTTAAGATTCCTAAAACAAGGATGCAGCGCAATGGTAACAAGCTGCTGTCGAGTTACGGCCCCCATCCTGCACCAATCCGAACAGCGACTGTGCTCAGAAAGACAGCAACTGTTTGCAACCGACTTATTCCACAGCCTCTTCTGTGTTCACGAGTTCTCTCTGCTGAAGCTTCAGGTGAGGGCATCTCCCCTTCCCACTTAATATGCAACATTAGCACATGACTTCATCGAAGGGAGTGGGTGGGGTGGTTTTCTTCAGCAGTTGTCTCCTGTGGCACCAAATGTTCCCCCCTTGATGCAAGAATGAATTTGAGACCTTGTCTCCCCCCTCTCTTCCCGTAGTTGAGAAGTCCCCAGGGGTGGGGCAGTGTTGTGTTTCTTTCTATAGCTCTCGACCTTGCCAGAACATTTCACGAAGCTCTCCTCCATTTTTATCCACTGAATTAACACAATGGTATAACACATTAACACATCTAATGATTGGTTCTGCCTTCTATCTCATCATATGGTTCCAGTTCTCAATCTTTCCAGCCACTTCACAAACAGAACAACGCCCCAGAGTTACAAATCCTGGAGCTCACCAGGACCCACATTCTGTCATCACGTCGTGCCCTCCTCTCAGCCTGCACCCCTGCGCTCTGCCTTGCACCCCTGAGCTCTGCCCTGCAGCCTTGCACTCTCTGCCCTGCACCCCTGCGCTCTGTCCTTTCTCCGGTCTCTCACTGTTAGAAAGCTCCTTGTCCCCCTTTGCTGGGATTGTCAAAACTGCCTCCTCTCTGTTGTTGTGGCTTTGTCCCTTTCTGGTCTGTTGACAATGTGGCAGCTTCTGTGACCCTTTAAAACCTTAGCAAGACTGTCCCACTCCTGTACTGACATCATGCAGATAGCTCAACATCACACAGAGAATGAGCGTTTTTTAAAATTTATTTATTATGTATACAGTGTTCTGTCTGCATGTATGCCTGTATGCCAGAAGAGAGCGCCATATCTCATTACAGATGATTGTGAGCCACTATGTGGTTGCTGGGAACTGAACTCAGAACCTCTGCGTTTTTACCAGGACATGCGCCACACCACCTCACACTCCGCGTGCTTCCTCTCTGCTGGCTGCTAAGCAGAACCGCTATCCCATGGACCACACCACCTCACCCCGCTATCCCGGCTTTTGCTTCCTCAGGGCCTTTGCACCTGCTGTGGCTCTTTCGCGGTCACACAACACTCTTACACACTTAACTACAGCCTTTCTTTAAACACCTTCCCAGAGAAGGTTTTGCGGGTTGCCTGCCGAGTTCCAACTCCCACCCCACTCTTCCTGCGTCCTACTTTTCACTTTCTCTTCATTTGTCATTACTTCCTCTGATCTGTGCGCATTCAGAGACATCGGCAGGGACAATACATGGTATTGGCTGACATTTAGGTAAGAATAGAGTCATTAGACATACAATATTTCCAAAGAGTCACCAAGGACTCTTCGTGTCTGGGCCAAACAGCCTATGAAGCATAATTTAGAGTGCAGGTGGGCGTGGCTGGCAAGGTGGGATACATGGAAAAGGAAAAGCTCATATGCTCCAAGCAGAAGGGAAGCCATGTGTCTGTGTTTGATGGAAATCATAAATGTTTAACCACTTTTTGGAGAGAGTCTTGCTCTTTAGCCCAGGCTAACCTCAAACTCCTAATCCTCCTGCCCCAGCTTCTTGAGTGCAGGTGCTGGGATCACAGAGATGTGCATCCATGCCTATATTTACCTCACTTTTATAAACAGGTAAAACGGCTCCCTGTGAAGACATAGCTGTTTGCCTTAGGGAGCTGCAGTGGGATAATGTGCCCTCTCCTCTGTCTCTAGATGTCAAGACTCGGAGCCTGTGGAGCACAGAGGATCATCAGGACTAACACATTACACTAACATTCTCATTAGACTGATGGCATCCAACATGTCTGTCTTTGAGACAAGGTGAATGTACTCTCCACAGCGAACAGCAGAGGCAAAGCCATGCTCATAACGGTCTGACTGTGTAGCAGTGTGGTGCGGGATACCCAAGGACAAACCCGTGTCTCTGATGGTGACTTTTAGGGACTGAATACTTTATCATCATGAACAGGCCTACCCAAGGATAAACCCGTGTCTCTGATGGTGACTTTTAGGGACTGAATACTTTATCATCATGAACAGGGCTACCCAAGGATAAACCGGTGTCTCTGATGGTGACTTTTAGGGACTGAATACTTTATCATCGTGAACAGGAACAGTCAACATTTGGGGTTCTGAAAGGTATAGCCTCCCTAGAAAGGCTTCCCTGCTTTTGTATTTCCTATAATATTTCTATTTTCCTTGATACTTCTCCTACTATAGAAAGGCCTTTATTTGATATTATAGCTTTAATAATAATTATTATTATTAATAATATATTTATTTACATAAGTAAATAAATTATAATAAAACTGCATTTAAATATCAGAAGCTGGTATCCCTCTGAGTTAAGGGATCTCCTTAGACCCTGTCATCTTGGTCCTCATGACTCGGGGATCTACATGAAGGGGTACCTTTGACACTAAACCACCAACATGGCAGATTTTATTTTCATGTTTGTGGTGATTACAAATAGTAAGGGGGCCTTTTTGGTTAAGCACTAGTTGAGGGATGGAGGTCAGGTGAAATGAGGCGAGAGGCACCCACTGCACTTGACTAGATAGGATTCAAGGCAGCTTGCACAAGAGTTAGACTGGAGAAGAGGCCGGAAGGGAGCAGGTGAGAGGTGAAGACTGGAGAAGAGGCTGGAAGGGAGCAGGTGAGAGGGTGAAGGAGGGGTGGGAACGTCTTGACTTAGGAGACTTTCATGTGGAAAAGAATAGAGACATGAAGTAATAATAGCCACACCACAACAGAGGAGTAAAGAAATGTTCTTCAGAATTGAGAGGTAACAGATGGGCATGGCAGCAGCTGGAGACGATCCATAAAAATGGATGCAGGAGAGACAGAAAAATTGGGTTTTGACAGGACCAAAGAGACTTCTTTCTCAGTCTCAGGAGGAAAACAGAGCACAGAGGACAGAGTAAGGGTGGGACAAGGAAAGAGTTCTGCTTGGTTCCATCTTCTCAAGCGAAGGACAAGCTCCTGGGGAGCTCACTGTAACTATTCTGGGAATAGTTATTGGCCCCATTGTAATCTATGGGGAACCCAGCTCACTTCCTGGCTCAGAAACCTGTGGTGCTGATGATTCCCTGAGCTGTACTCGATCCCTTCACTTTTACTGTCATCTAGTTTCACAACTGACGAGATAGCATTCATTATAAATCAAAACATATTAATTGAGAGACAAAATTTTGGTGTTCATAGTGGATTGTAATGGCAACGTGTTGGGTTTCCGTTAAGTCTGCATGTGTGAAAACAAACTCCTGTGTAACCTGGAAAGTTCCTCAGTAAAACGAGAGTGTATGACAGAGCCTATAAGCCATCTGAGTCAAGCGAAGGTTCACCATTTGCTTTTTGCGGAGCAGAGCTTTGGTTCTGCCATCTCGAAGAGAAGATGTCAGACTGTGGTTACAGAGTCTCTGCATACTGAAGAGTCCTCTGTCCAGGCTGTTCTTGGAAACAGTCACATCAAAGCACTTGCCTTCCTTTCAGGCACAGCTTATTTCACTATTTAATTAAGCTGCTTTTGATGTCTGAACAAAATATACTTGGACATTTAAAGTGTTACTTTCACTTTCAAAGAGATACCGAAAGTTCTGGCCACCAGTGAGGTATCTCTGAAAATCCTGACACACTTCTGTGTCTATTGCTAAAAGGGGATGCTTTTCAGTTGTGATTTCCTGAGAGTTCTTTGGCATATGCCTATCTGAGGTATGACTTGAGTGTAGATCACCATAATGCAGAGCATCAGGACTCGCCAAGTACTTCCTCAATTAATCAAAGTTAAGTAAAAAGACATAGGCACAAATATCATACCCAACAACAGCAATGTCATAGGACTGCATAAGACATGTAGAGAGTCTAAAACTGTTTATGAATGTACCCTACAAACTTCAAACCGTTTTAAAGCAGATCGTCAAACCACAAATACTAGGGACCTTAACTGACATCATTTTGCTAGTAGCCCTTTCTGCTTGGCTCGTCTCTGTGTGGAAACAAACAGTTTTGATCTACCTTCCCCAGCAATTCTTTTAGAATGCTTCATTTATAATTCATATTTATGTCAAAACACACCAATGCAAGCCACTAAAATTAATGAGTATTTCTCAAGTCCTGGTGGGGTCACAGGAAAAATGAGGTCTCTGGGTGGAAATGACCTCAGCCCATGGCCACCTCACAGCCTGCCGCAGTCTGGGTGAGGATGACCTCAGCACATGCGAGCAAGCGAGCCTTATGGCTGTCCCCTCCCCTGAGTGCATGTTTCTGTCAGAGGATGGGTCTTAATGTTCTGCTTTCTCCCACTCGTATTTAATTGTGCCTGAGTGTTGGAGTGCCTGGCCTCTGGCCTCCGATCTGTTTCTTCAGCTTCCAGGTGGCACAGAGCTATTTTGTCCTCCATCTCTTACAAACTGGAAGCAGAGGTTCCCCTCTTGTGCAGTTCTTCGGTCCAGAGTCTCCATCTGTTCCTTACTACTCCACTGAAATTATTCCCAATTGAAAGGACCAAGCAGATGCCATAACAGGCTGCTCGGTCTTCTCTCAGAGATCAGGCCTCAATTTCGGTTTCCTGAGACTGAGCAAGCAGTCTCTGGGAGGGTCGTGAACAAAAGACATAGTCCTTGCAGTAGCTCCCTTTCTGCACATACTCTGACTGCTCAAAGTTCAGCCAGATGTTTACTGTCTGGGACCCCTCACCAACTTAGAGTTATGTGCATGAGTCAAGAACAGAGCCTAGACCACTGAGCAGCCCCCACAGTCAGCCTCCATGGCAGCTAAAGGACAGAGCCTGGGCCACTGAGTCAGCCCCCACAGTCAGTACGTGTCAGGCCAGCCAGCCCCCATGGCAGCTCAAGGACAAAGTCTGGGACTTGTCCTGGACAGCCCCCAAAATAATTGTAAACCCCAACCAGTAAATTCAAATGTTACATACCCTCACCCAATTAAAAGGGAACAGAGACCTTCAAAAATAAAAATAAACCAATCCAAGTTGCACCCGAGCAAAACCCCCAACCCCCACCCCCCCCAAACACCCTGAAGGGCTTGTGGTTTTTGCCTTTAAATAGCTAGCCTCACAAAGAAAGAGCAACTCCTCCCTGCCTCACTGTAGGAATGAGTTCCCTGCCTAGGCTTGTATCTACAAAATAAACCTTGCTGTTGCATTCTGGACATCCACGGTCTTCAGTGGTCTCTTTGGGGTCGTGATCTGGGTATAACACCAATAACATGCCAAACCCAATCGATATTTTCTAGTTTTTACCTGGCGAGGAGAGAAATCACTCAACACACCATCTTCGAGTTCAGAGAAGTTAGAGATTGAGGAAGAAGAGCTTCAAAAGGAGCTTCTGTATCCTTAAGTGGTTTGAGAGCTGCCTTGCCTTCAGTGTAGAGCTGTGCATGTGGGGACATGTTTGTAACATGTCTGAAGTGGGCTGCTGTCTCAGTTAGTGTTTCTATTGCTGTCAAGAGACACCATGACCTGGCAACTCTTACCAAGGAAAATATTTAATTGTGGCGGTTCATTCACAGTTCAGAGGTTCAGGCCATCAGCAGCGTGCAGGCAGATATGGTGCTGGAGGAGTAGCTGAGAGTTCTACAGCTTACAGGCAACAGGAAGTGGTCTCCTTCACTGGGCAATAGCTTGAGCATATAAGAGACCTCAAAGCCCGCCTCCACAGTGACGCACTTCGTCCAACAAGACCACACCTACTCCAAAAAGGCCACACCTCCAAATAGTGCCACTGCGTTTGGAGGCCATTTTCTTTCAAACCACCAGAGCTGTATTGGTATTTTCTTTTCTTTCCCTTTTGGGGTGGTGGTGGTTGTGGGTGATTTGCTGTGCCCAGGCTTGATCTCAGTCATTAGTTTCTGATACTTTCCATCTCAAAGCAAGCAACAGGAAGTTAACATTTTTCTGCTTTGCATATGAGAAAAATCACCCCTGTTTACCATAAGCAAGGGAGCAAAGGCCACGGTGAGGTTGAATCTGGTCACCTGCCTGTTTTACAAGGGGCACAGGCTCTAGGGACTCCGTGGTTTGGAGTTGGGGAAAGCGTTCAACCTCTCTCTTTATGTGGACAGGACCTGAATACACAAAGAGCGGCTGGGTCCTTCAAGCCAGACTCCAGGGTGGCTTCCTTCTGCCAACCTGACAAGGCCACGATTGTCACCTCCCAGGCCCTCAGCTCATGCATCTGTAAGATGGAGGTGACAGGAGTGGCTGACCTGTGCTAAACAACAGTCGACATAAACTTTCGAGAAAAGGCCTGAGCATCCAGTAAATACCCATATTTAGCCTGCGTGCATTGGCAGCATGAAAGCCATGGTCGGAGTGAAAGACACGCTCGTCAGGTATTATTAGCATTATTACCGGCTTGAAGCTTAATAGTAGATCCTACCTTTGAGTGTCAGAAGACGGTAAGGAAGTGAGATGGGAAATAACTGTGGGGAGGGTGGGGCCACAGGAGGTAATGACCCAGCACGCAGGACAGACAAGTCTCTTCTACTCAACATGCTTGCACCCATCAATGTTTTAAGTCGGGGGAGCTAAGGGGAATATTTGCATATACATAATGTGAGAACCGGGGATGGCACCCCCATCTAAACGGAAAATGCATTTGTTCCGTCCACAGTTTCTATGCTCAGTCTGAAGGTACTCATGTGCTGTCTGTCACACAAGGCCTGCGTGGAATTTTCTACTCCTCACTGGTGTCATGTTAGTGTCAATGAGTTTTAGATTTTATTTATTTGTTTGTCTGTTTGTTTATTTATTTATTTTTGGATTTTTGGATTACAGATTCTCAACCTTTGCAATAATAGACACAAGAAATTCAGCTTGCATCTGCCTTCTGACTGTAATAGGATGCTTGTTAGTAGCTTAATCATAATTCCACGTAGTTGGGAAAAGAGAAACTCAAGCATGAACCTCACAGAGCTTCTGGGTGCCCGCGATCTCTCCTGAGTAATTCACCAGCTAACATTGAGGGCTGCATACAAATGGCTACTTCTTAAAGGCTGAAAAAGCCATCCCTTTTCTCTGTAATTTCTACAAGTTATGGATAGCTGTTCTTAAAAATCACTTTTGGGGGGCTGGAGAGCTGGTTCTGGGGTTAAGAGAGCTGCTCTACCAGAGGACCCATGTCAGCAGCTCACACCCACCTATAACTCAAGCTTTAAAGCATAGGACACCCTCTTCTGGCCTTCAGGGGGACCTGCACACACCTGGATACACACAGACTCGAGTGTTTCAGGAAAGCGTGTGGCTGTCTGTTAGACAAGGAGTTAGTTGGTCATCGTGTTAACTGTTGCGTTTTCCGTAGCCATGGAAGTGACTATAGAAAGTTCTGGCTGTGAGTTCTCTTCAGCATTCTTGTACTAACTGAAAATCTTTTCAGGCCAGCACAGGGGCCATTCTCGGGTCCCTTGAAGCCCTTTAGGGTGACACCTCAGTTTCTCTGACTTGTGCAGTTTACATCTCAACCAGAGGGCTGTTGGTTTCTTTTTCAGCTCGGAGTCTCTGCTGCCCTCTGGTGTCTCTGTGTGGCTCTGCAGGTTCTTCTCTTGCTAAAGGCATCCAAATAACCCCAAGTAAGATGACATATGCCAGTCCTTTGAAAGCCCCTGCAAATCAGAATGCCAGAGGCATTCTGGTTAGGAGTTTGCATTATACTGAATTTATTATCAGAAGAAACCTTAGAGGCCGAAAAGAAAAGAAAAGGTGAATGAACAATACCAGAATGCAGTCTCCTCCTTCTATTCCCCAAGGAAGAGTGAACCAGGCTCTCCCTCTCATTTGCTCCAAGATGAATCGGCCTCCTTAGTACTGAGCATTCTCTGCTCCCCCTCCTTTGCTCTCAGTCCTCCCTGCCAGTCTCCCTCCCCCTGCTCCCTCTGTCCCACCCCCTACCCCGCCCCACAGCAGAACTCTAACAAGTACGACAGTGGCCTGAGTGGACAAGACAGACAGGGTCACCTGAGAATCCTCATGGAAAGCCAGAATAAAGCACACTGAGCTACCATCCACAAGCTAGGGAGAGGGGACTCGCCGGAAAAGTGAAATGATTCCTAAGTTTCCCACGCAGCTTTGTAGTGCTTGAGCTCACCTTGGGCACTGCAGTCGCGTGACTGGTTTCTGAGATTTCAGAAACTCCGTGCCTTTTGCCCATGCCTTGTTTCTGAGCCAGTGTCTCTGCAGAGAGTGAGGGTCAGAGTTCTACCTGGAGGTTTGCCCGCACGCTGTTAATGAGAAATTCAGTGTGACTGTCGTTCTTTTTGTTCACTGAGTAAGCTTGTGGGTTTGCTTGCCTCTGGCTCCCTGTGCATGTTTTCCCTCTTCCCTGTATTCCGAATGTGATGTCACGAAGCGGGCTTCTGAGTACTTCTCCTTGGTGTTCTGAGTACTTCTTGCTGCTGTAGTTTGAATCTGAAATGTTCTCCCATGGGATAACGATTTGAACACCTTTTCTCCAGATGGGGGCACTATTTACAGACTCTGAGCCTTGAGGACATGGGGCCTGACTCATGAAACCAGGTTTCTCGTGGGCAACTCTTAAAAATTACTCCAGTCTCTGCTTCCCGTGTGAGCCACGTGAAGACCAGACTTCACCCACTGTAAAGCCGGAAGCCAAAACAAAACCTTCCTTCCCTGAATTTGTGCATTCTGATTCAGTCATGTTGACCCAAAGAGTACCACACCGAGGCTCCTACAGTTGGGGTTTGATGTCAGTGATGTCAGGATTGGCAGGTGCTGTGTCTCCTCGGCTGTTTCCCCCTTCTTCTCCCTCCCCTGTTCTAACGACTGTGTGTTGGCTCTTTTTGTGGTCATCCACCGTTCTTAAATGTTTTGCTTTTCACTTTTTTAGCTCTTTCCAGTTTGGTTATCACCTACTGAATTACCATTAGGCTTGCCGCAGACTCTTTAGCTGTGTTCATTCTGAAGTATTCTTTATTCTGTCATGAGCTTTCTCCCTAGTCTTTCCTCTATATCCTTTCTAAGATTTCCTATATTTGCATTTCTATTTCCCATCTCCTCTCGAATACCGACCACTTCTTCCACTAGAGCAGTGGTTCTCATCTGTGGCTCAAAACCCCTTTGGTGGTCCAACAACCCTTTCACAGGGGTCTCCTGAGACCATCAGAAAACACGGATATTTACACTACGATTCATAACAGTAGCAAAATTACAGTTATAAAGTAGCAACTAAAATAATTTTATGGTTGGAGGAACTGTATTAAAGGGTCACAGCATCAGGAAGGTTGAGGACCACCGCCCTAGAGTCTCTAGCCATCAACAATCTTTACTTGGATTCCCAGTCTGATAATTCCAGAGCTTCTGCCTTCCTCACTTAGATGCTCAAGTTTTCCCTTCGATGTTTTTGCCTCTGGAGTTTTCCAATGTAAATCTTGCTGAAAGAAAGATATGTTGGCTGAGGTAATAGGGAACGAAGCAAGAAGTCTTTAGTGTGGGTTCTGTTAGTCTGGCTAGCATCTGAGTGTGTTTAATGACCACTGTGACTGTGGGGCCAGAGGATTCCGTTACTTTACCACATTCTCTGGTGTCTAGATCTTCACCGGACCTTCACCAGTTAGCTTCACTAGTTAACTATCTTCACTAGTTAGCCTCTTACCTTTCAAAATTACATGCTAAATAAACCACTTTTCCTTTTAAAGTACCAGCCTCAGGTACTTCATCATAGTAACAGAAAACAGTAACAGCAAATGATAGCTGCTGACTACTATTTTATTCCTTTAAATATTGAACTTTACTCTGGGTCATAGTTAAGTTAGTAGGTTTATTTTTGTCTTTTCATGTATGCTGTGAATATGTGTCTGTGTGGACTCCAGCATGCTCATCAATATTTGTGACTATTGGTGTCTGGGGTTTGTTCCTATGATAACTTGAGTCTCTGTTATGACATTGTAGCTGACAATTTTTTTTCCCAAGTTGACAAAACATAAAAATACATGAAATACTTCTAAGTATTTATATTGTGGCCAGTATTAGATACTAAAATGGCCAATGCTTTTATATACAGTTTTAGTGGGTGTATGTTGGCACATTTTTCCTAAAATATCATACATCTTGCAGAGACGTGTGAGGATTTATATTATAGTTGAGTGGGTAGGGATGCTTTTCATCATTTTATAACACTGGGGAGAGGACCAATCTCATACCCCAAAGAGACTTTTATGTAAGAAATTTTGACGTTTGCTGAAATTAATTCAACTAAAAGGGTATATTAAAAGTGGAATAGAAGGCTGTCAAGATGGCTTAGTGGGTCAAGATGCTTGCTGCTAAGCCTGGGGACCTGAGTCCCATCCCTGGGATGCATGTGGTGGATGGAGAGAACTGACTCCCACCAACCACTGTCCTCTGATCTCTATACACAGCTACATATGCATATGCACACATGTATGCACACACACACGTGCATACACACATGCATGTGAATGCATGCATGCTAACTAAATGCAAAATATGTGATTAAAGAGTACTTGTGTTCTTAGTAAGTTTTTTAAAAAGGCAGGTTACAAAATAATCTCTACATTCCTCTATCTTTCAACAATTTGAGTAATATTTTAGTGACTTAGCTTAATGGAAACATTAGATTTACAATTTTGCTTAAGAATATATTTAATAATCTTTCTCCCTTTAAGAAATCCCAATTGTCTCACCAAATCTGCTGACAGTGATGATTGAGATGTGAGGCTGACTGCTTCTGCATAGAACACTAGAATCCCTAGCGGATTTCAAGGCAGCTACCTAATGTGGTAGCAGCCCAAGATGGGGTTCCAGGGAGAGCCTACAATCCATCAGGAGTGAAGAAGCCAAAGAACCAGCAGTCTGCACGAGGGAACTCGAGAAAGTGGCTAATTCCTATGGTTTTGGGAGCCCAAAAAACCTACAGAGTTAGGGACTCCAGCCCACATAGGGTGGAGACTCCGGCAGATGCAGCTCAAGCCTGAGCCGGGGCCTACAAGGCCACATGCAAGCAGCTTTTCATGAATTTGTGCCCTACAAGTTGGGTGTTGAAATCTTAGTTGGTCTTTTAATAAAAACAAAACAAAAACACCCAAGCCAGAGATCAGGGTGAAAGCTGAAAGATCAGAGAAGCAGAACAGCCAGCCACTAGTTCTTAACTCTACGAAATCCTCAGCCTAAAGAGTTAGTTCCTATTTCCTCACGCCTTATACACCTTTCTCTGCCCTGCCATATTACCCCTTGGTATTAAAGATGTGTGTTCTTCCCAAGCAAAGGCATGAGATCTCAAGTGATAGGATTAAAGGTGTGTGCCACCACTGCCTGACCTCTATGTCTAATCTAGTGGCTGGCTCTGTCCTCTGATCCTCAAGCAAGTTTATTAGGGTGCACAATATATCACCACAGTTGAGGCACCAGCCTCGTGGACTGAGTAACTAGCAGCTGTCCCCATCCCTCCCAGTGAGACAGCTATTGTGGGACTACTGACTGCTGAGCACCAGCCTCAAGGACCGAGAAACCACCAGATTCTCAGCCTCTCAGGTGTGATTCTGCTGTTGTTCCTATCTTAACATAAGCTGGTTTAATAAATTTGCATGTGTATGTATATATGTGCATGTACACATATGAATTTATTAAACTACATGTATGTATTCATTCTGTTATATATGTTCCTCTAGAGAATGCTGACCAATGCATCAGTCCTGGAGACATTTCTCAGAATTGCCAAAGCTGGTGCAGGTAATAAAATAGACAATATTTGACTTACCAACATCTCGGGAGCCCCGGGAAAGCAAATTCAAACAGGCAGGATTGTTTATCAGGAGCAGGTAGCTGGACTATGCTTCCCAGGGTCTGCACAGGGTCCTGTGCACCGGCATTGACTCGGGCTGGAACAGGTGGAATGCAGTCAGAAAGCTGTTTGCATGGTGTCCTGTAGCACTCCATGGCTCAGATAGATGCTCCACAAAATGCTCAGCTCTTATGGAATTTCCTCATCCTTCTATAAGGTGGTCTCATCTGTCAGTCCTGCAACAAGACCAAGTAAGTGGTCAGGAAAGACAGTATGATATGGAGGCTATGTAATTGGTTTAAACATGGCAAAATACCAAGACACTATCTGATGAGAAAGATCACGTATAAACAGTAATAACTTGGCAATAAGGCTGATGAAATCTGATGACAAGAACAGATTCAACTTATGGGGAAAGGGGGTACTGTATTGTTCATTCCAGCTTTTGTGTGCATAATTCCAAACCTAATGCTTCTGAGATATATATATATATATATATATATATATATATATATGTACATATAACAGACACAGGTGTGTATATATAAAGGAAAATACATGTACAAACATTGTTGAAATCATTAGAATAAAATCCAGCACAATTAACCTTCAAATCAGTCGGAAAGGAATGAAAAGGAAAAGATAGTAATATCAAAGATAATAAATACCAAATAAATAAATAAATAACAAAGGTTTTTTTTTGGGGGGGGGAGGGGGGATGGTTTCGAGACAGGGTTTCTCTGTGTAGTTTTGGGCCTGTCCTGGAACTCGCTCTGTAGACCAGGCTGGCCTTGAACTCACGGAGATGCGCCTGGTTCTGCCTCCCAAGTGCTGGGATTAAAGACGTGCGCTGCCACCACCACCACCACCACCACCACCACCACCACCACCACCACCCGGCTATAACAAAAGTTTTAAAACGGTGAAAGGAGGTTGAGCACCCAGTGTCAGGCTAAATAGCTCACGAGACAGGCAGTCTGAGGATCGTGTCCCTGGAGAGGGACAGGCTGCCATCTTTGTCTCTCCCAGGCCAGCTTACAGCAGTGGCCTAAAGAAACCCTCTGTGGTTCCTAGAAAGAATGGAAATGGGAAGCTAAGCCCTGAGAGAATTTGGTAGAGTTTTCTATCTGTGCATTCTCGGGTGGATTTGCTGGTGTCTCGTGAAATTAGTGCATCCCTGGAGGAGAGACTGGCCCCAAGACTTCCTGATTCTGGTATTCAGGTTAGAATGATAATGTAAGTTAATGTGGAAAGCCTTGCCTCCTATTCTCGTACAAATTTGTATGAAGATGCAAGTATCTGTACCTTGAACATCCAGAATTCTCTAGTAAAATAAGAAGGTGTACATTTAAGTTAAATACTCGCTGTAATCAATAGTTCTAGGTCTTTCTGCATTCGTTTGCATTGCTCATGAAATCAATATCATCTATGATTTCTAGGCATGATGTGCTTCACCTAAACTGTCACACACTCTTCACCAGTCTGTCCGTGAGAGTCCTTTACATCCTTATCCCTGCCACATCTGAGCTCTTCTCTTTTGATTTTTTAGTAGTATTTTTTATTTGGGCTTTTTCTTTTCTGCATCTTTCCAGAAGTTTATCCTTTCCCCTTAAAAGAAAAAAAAACTTCTAGTTTTGTTGACTCTCTGCAATTAATTCATAGATTCGTTTCCTTAATTTCTGATCATATTATGTTATTTCAGATTTTCTAACTTACTGCCCCCTGGGCTAAGTCATTTGCTCAGCCCAAGTAAACCATTCCATCTTTTCTATTATAATTAGAAAAAAGTGAACATTTCCCTTGAAATACTCTCTCGAAATCCCTAGCATTTGTTGGTGTTGTGGCAAGTGAGATGTGTGAACATGTATATAGTAGTATAATATGTATTCAAATTGTTGTCCCATTATCAAATAGGACCCTACTGTTAAAAGCTTCACACTCGGCCGGGCGGTGGTGGCGCACGCCTTTAATCCCAGCACTCGGGAGGCAGAGCCAGGCGGATCTCTGTGAGTTCGAGGCCAGCCTGGTCTCCAAAGCGAGTTCCAGGAAAGGCGCAAAGCTACACAGAGAAACCCTGTCTCAAAAAACCAAAAAAAAAAAAAAAAGCTTCACACTCACCTTAGTCTTGGCTGTCATTCAAAACCCATGAGTGATGGCAGCAACTGTCTATTTTTTCTTCCCACTCCCATCCCCCAAGAGTCCTTTAAGGCGCATGTCCTCACCTGAGGTTCATGCGACAGATGTGTCATAAGACACTTTCCCGTGGGGAATGAGATGATGATGAGGTCAATGGCATTTCTGTGGGACTCTTCACACTTCTCACAAAGACTTCACAGAAAGAGTTGACAGAGACTCGTTTAGATGACCCTCAATCTGGTTTCTATCACTTTAGGCATCAGAACAGGAGTGAACCTGTAGCAAAAACTTGAATTCATTCAGTTAGGTTTCATCAGATGAAATCTGATTCACTGGCTATTCCCAGAATGAAGACAGAGAGTGAAGAGAGGATCAGAACGGGAGAGGACTTCTGTAGTGAAGCAGTCCATGACTTCAGGTTTGCTGATTAATTTCAATTTCGCAAGTTTCCTATGCTATTGAGGATTGTCATTGGGAGCCTGTGGACCATGTTAAGATAGACTGCCTATCACAGCGATTTTCTGTTTCCTCCCTGCATTCATCAAGAGACCATCAGTCAGGTACAATTGTAGATCCATCATCATGTGACAAAGCCTGCTTCCTCTTTTGGAGGAAGGATGCTGGCAAGAAACCCCAAGCCCCTAACTGTGAAGGAGGTAGCCAATGACAGGAGAGAAGAGTCCAAAGACAAATCTGGGCCTATTTATCAGCTGGTCCCAGTCTGAGCCCTTCTTCCCCCTCAGCTCTGCCCAAGCTGCCCTCCCCCTCTCCTTTTGTACCTGGCCCTGCCTTTAGCTTACACAGGGAAGGGTAACATGTCATTTCACTCAACTGTAGGTGACATATCTGATGGTGCCCTATAAACCTCCTAACAACATAGACAATTTATTAATACTAAGTTATTGCCATAGTTGTCTACCCTTTTATCCTATCATGTCTATATTAATACATTTCTATATCATATCCCCCTTTCTTCTTTTAGAAAGATATTGACTATGACCAATAACAATTTTTAACCAACCCCTAAATAAAGACAAACATCTGTAATCCATTTTTTTGGAATGTGAAATATTTTCTAGGCTACTTCCTGCTGATTGGGGGCATTGGTAGTCTTATGGGAACACAAAAAAAATTTAGGATTATGGTCAAGTCCTGATTGGAGTAGTCTGTGAGGCTGTATCATCTCAGCTAGCCATCTCAATATTGTCCTGAGCAGTTTGGAGTCCAAAGCCGATCTTTGGGCGGTATTTGTCAGCTTAATGGCGTTATCATTGTCCTGATGGAATCATCATTGTGGGGTCCCATCATCTTTTTGGAGACTTCAAAGTTGCTGTTAGATATGGTCATGGTTCACTGAAGAAATTTTTTTTCATGAGATATTTTTTCTGGATGATTTGTTCTTTTTCTTTAGATGTCTCATTTGTCCAGTGTTCTTCAGATTCCTTAGCCTTCGTTCTCCTGAAAGACAAAAAAAAAAAAAAAAAAAAAAAAACCACAACCCTTCCCAAACCCTAACTTTGGGGAGGTTCCAAATCTAATTATTACCAATTTTGATTTATGGTTTCTCCTAAATTTTTTGTTCTCTCTTCTATAGCTGTTCTAGCATCCAGAGCAGTATGTTTTTTTACAATAGGTATTAGGTTCTTTAATTGCTCTGGGAAGGAGTTTCTTCCATGATGACAGAAAAGGACTGAACAGAATTTGACATGGGGGCCTGTGAGAGGCCTCTCAGGGTGTTTCCCAAAGGCAAAGGCAAAGGATTACTTAGTCTGTCTCTTGCTGATATAATTCATTAGTCCAATGTCTGCCTTTGCCACACCTTCTGCATAATCCAGAAGGGAGGGGCACTCTGTTGGGATTATTCCTTGAGAAAACATTATTTCTAGGAATGCCCTGTTTAGAGTCCCTTTTTAGTGACCTTGTTTACTGCAATTGAAACATTTGACATTACTATTTTTCTTCAAACCTCTGGAAATCATCTCTCCTATCCAAGCATCATCATGGTCATGAAATTTAATATTAATTGTATCTTGGATCCATTCCTCCAAGGGTGCTGATCTTGCCTTTAACAGCCTAATTACCCTTTTGCATTGTGCATTAGCATTTTAAAAAGCCAGAGATTCAATTATTATTTGTCTAGCTTCTGAATTTGGTATCATTCTATTTACTGCTGAAATCAGTCTTTATAAGAAATCAGTGAAGGTTTCTTTTGGGCCCTGTATAACTTTTGTAAATGACTCAGTTTTCTTTCCTACTTCTTGAATTCTGTCCCAAGCATTCAAGGCTGCCATGTGGCATAAAGCTAGGGTGTGGTCATCATATAAAGACTGTCTTTGTATATCAGCATAATATACAATTCCAAGAAGTTGATCTTGCAAAACTTCCACACCTCTAGCTCTACTTTGTTGTTCAATGGTCTTAGCCTCATCCTTCCACAAGGTCCTCCATTGTAATTGGGGACCAGCCTCTAAGACTGCTGTAACCAAATTTCTCCATTCTTCAGAGATAATTCTATTACAAGTTGACCATGAGTTTAACATCTGCTTCATGAAAGGTGAGTGGATGCCATATGAAACTATTGCTTCTTTGAATCTCCTCAAATCTAACATTTGCATCCTGTCTCACTTACCTAAGGGGGTGGAGGTAAATATGAAGCATGGTGATGGTGAGGTTCACAGGTCAGGGTTCCATGCTAAGCAAATAACTGAGCCGTAATCTTAGGACAACAAAGTGATTCTGCACCCATAAGCAGACCCTGAACCACCATGTTAATAAATGCTTATTTAATCAAATCTATTTTGATTCAATACCATGTCCACATTTCCAATAATAATAATGAAACTAAATAGATCAATGATATTGGAAAAAAAGAAAAATCAAAAATCAATTTGAAGGAACAATATGAGCAAGGACAAGAGCCACTATAGTGGGGAAGGGTACATTATCACACCAGGAATTTGAGAAAAGCACAACACAAACCCAAACAAATAAAACATGATCATGTCCTAAAAGCCTTAAAAGAAAAAGTTGATAATTTCCTGTTATTCAGTCCTCTGAGTGAATTCTTTAATAGACTCTCTTTCATCTTGAAACTTGTAACCGTTGTCCATCAGGCTCTAGATATTTTTCTCCATTCCAGGGCTTCAACAGAATAGACGTGGCCCGGCCCTCTATGAACTACTCGTACTTGGGAGGTTTCTATGTGTTCTCCTCTTTTTAATAGAATTCTATTGGAGTATTGGATAGGGCGTGTCTCAGGTTTGCATATGTTTTCTCCTTCAACACCACTATACTTCATACATCATTTGGTCTTGGCATCTCTACACCATGAGCAAGGGTTAGCCAGGAAACAATCTGCTGGGGAATGATTTCAGCTCATGTCCAAATTATTCAGCCCAGATCTTGTTTCCTCCCTAAAGACTTCCTTATCCTGAACTCTTGCCTCCTCCCTAAGTGAACCCCCATGGTCATGAAACTATGGTCTACAAAGCTGAACTACAGATGGGAAGTTGAGCTTCACAAGCAGCCTGTAGTAGAGAAGGCCATCACTGCACTAAACAATAAAGCATTGACTCTGCAAAGACAGAAATATTTCATTTGTAATAAAAATGGGAACAAACTGAACAGATTTCAAAGCAAGGAAACATTTCAGGAATAAAAATAAAAAAGTATTGTATGATTTAAAATGTTAATATTTAAGGAGGAAAAGAGAATTGTGTATGCCCATTCATGCAAAACCATTCTGGTTACAAATTTCAATGGCTTTTTATCAGAAATGGCCAGGGCAAACTTAATGACAATCAGTAGGTTCACATTTCAATTTAAAAGGACCATGAAATATCTTATGTAATTGACCTCAATTGTCTACTCACATTGAAGTACAGTAAGTTAGACCACATTCAACACATTCCTAGCAATGCTTTATTATCAAACTAGGTTCATTGCAAGTGGAATATTTTTTTCTTTTTAGTATCTTTATTTATTGGCTTTCATTTTTTTCTCATACAATGTGTTTTGATCATAGTATTTGCCCTTCCCCAACTCATCCTTGATCTTCCCCACCTGACTTTATATTCTTTCTCTCTCTCCAAAGAAAAATCAAAACAAATGAATACCCAGACAAAACATATAGAGAATCTGCTTTATGTTTGCCAGCTACCCCTGGCTGGTGGGGGATATACCCAGGGTCACTCCATTTGGAGAAGATTGCACCAGTATATACCACAGGCAGGTCACTATTGTAGATCTTAAGGCTTAGATCTGGGTGATATTGGTGACTTCTTTTCTCCTCCAGTAGTGTGCATAGTACCTTCCAGCATCATGGACACTACTAGTCAGTAGGGGTGAAGCTCCTGGTTGGGCACTACCAGCTCAATTTCTCTAAGTTCAATGATATAAGTAATAAGTATCTCCAGCAAGGGTCTTATTGACAGTTTTTGGAAAACAAACCAATAGCATTGGCAGTAGCTTGTAATGTTGGGGGCTGTCTATGAGATCCCTTTGGCCAATGACTCAACAAGATATAACCCATTTCTACTACCGGGATTTTAATTGGTAGCATAAGATGTCTAATTCAGGCATTGTCTCCCTCATTATTTGGTAACCCCATTTCAATTTCTTTCATTCATATATAGAATATATATATTAGGAATTTCAACAGTAATAGGTTTCCATACAGCTTTTCAAAAGGCCTTCAGTGTTAGTTGTCCCTCCCCATGTTCCCTCCTTTCCCCTCCTTTCCCCCTCCCAATTTAATGCTCCTAATTTTCCCTTTATTTCTTTATAACACTATGTTCTATTCTCCGTTGGAAGATCCCGTCCTCTGCCCTGGTCCCTTAGTCTCCCCTAACCTCTGGGATTATTCATATTGAAGCACACATATCCAAAGCCCAGAAGCTAAAGTCCACACAGAGAAAACATACAATGTTCGTCTTTCCGGGTCTAGGGTACCTCCCTCAGGATGAATTTTTCTAGGTTCATCATTTTCCTGTAAATTTCATAATTTTGTTTTTCTTAACAGTTGAATAATATTTTGTTGTGTAAAGGTACTATACTTTCATTATTCATTCATCAGTTGATGGACAACTGGTACCATGAAAGCTGGTCCTCAGGGAGGGGGCATTTGAGTCAGTTCACTGAATTTTAAAAAAAAAAATTGGGGGGCTGGGTATATAGAACACCAGGCTAGCATGCAGAAGGCCCCAGGCTCAATCACCAGATGGCAAAAAAAGAAAACAAAATAGCTTCCTTATTCTATAGCACCTGAGGATCCATCAAACCAGTGTAATAATAAGTGAATTGAGTCAGAAGACATATAGGGAGAGCAAAAGGTTTGTTTTATTCTTTGAATCACCTTCAAAGTAGCATGTGGTCTATTTCTTAGTACAGATCTGCCAGTCCATTTCTAGCTAGGTCCTAAAACAGACACAGTAAACACTCAGCAGCCTAGACTCCATGCTGGGACCTAAACAAACACCAACAGTTATTAAAGAATTATGATCATGTAGAGTATGACCTCTGTGTGGACATGTGGAATAAAAGTAGAAATAAATAACAGCAAGATGTCTGAAGATGTCTCAGACAACTTGAAGTTAAAAATATGCTTCTAAATACCTCACAGATCACAGAGGAAATAACAAGGAAGACTATGGTAGTGAGTGTAACATATTAGAGTTGTTGGTTGCAGTAAAAGCACTGCTTGACATGAATTTATTTAGCTACACGTTTGGACTAGAAAAGCAGAAAATGTGAAATCGATGTTCATAAGATGGTAGAAAAAGGGCCAGCTGTGGCAGCACACACCTTTAATTCCAGACCTCAGGGAGCAAAGGTAGATGTTCTATGTGAATTTGAGACCAGCCTGGTCTACAAAGTGTGTGCCACACCAGCCAGGGCGGCACAGAGAGATCTTGTGTTAAATATGCTAAATATATATACATATATATATATATATATATATGTGTGTGTGTGTGTGTGTGTGTATATATGTGTGTCTCTATATATATATGTATTTTTATATAGAGAGAGACAGAGACAGAGATACAGAGACAGACATAGAAAGGAAAAAATATATTTTTTATATATAAGTAGAAAGAGAGAAAGGAAAAACTAAATATAAAGTAGATAGGATAATTAAGATACTAGAAAGAAGAATGGAAACTCAGAACAACTTAGCTAACTATCAAATTCAAGTGTTGATTCTTTGAAGAGTAATTAAACCAACAAACTGGCACAGAGAGATTGCTCAGTGGTTAGGACACTCACTGCTCTCCCAGAGGACCTAAGTGCAGTTCCCTGCACCGACATGGTGGCTCACAGCCACCTGTAACTCCAGTTCCCAGAGATCTGATGCTCTTCTGTCCTCCATGGGCACTTGCACACATATAGCACATACCAACACACACAGATACACATAAAAAATTAAAATAAAAAAGTCAACATTATTAACTTGGATACAAGGTCTGTTAAAACTTCAGCCTCTTGCTGGTGGCGCATGCCTTTGATCCCAGCACTCGGGAGACAGAGGCAGGCAGATCTCTGTGAGTTCAAGGCCAGCCTGGGCTACATAGGGAGTTCCATCCAGGAAAGGCAACAAGCTACACAGAGAAACCCTGTTTCGAAAAAACAAATAAACAAACAAACAAAACTTCAACGTCTTTGGAAGCAAGAGGTATTTTCAGAAAAAGAAGATGCCACTCCTGCTATGGCCAGAAGAGGACATCACATCCCAGCAAAGTGGCATTACAGGCCCTCTGATAAGGATGATGGAAACAAGCTGGGATCCTCTGAAAGAGAGCTAGTGTTCTTACTCCCTAACCCATCTCTCCAGACCAAATGATGTGATATACGGTGGAGGAAAAAATAAATAAATAAACGAGGGTTCAACAAGCTACCTACTCTCCCTAGCATCTGTTAAAAATTATTTTTAAATCTCAAGCCAGGTGTGACTTCTGTACACAGCTATGAACACAAGACTCAGTAGGCTGAGGGAAGGGAGTGCAGAAAGTCTGAAGCAGCTGGTTTACATTGTGAGTTCCAGGCCAACTCCAGACCTTGTCTCAAAAAAAAATAAAAATAAAAAATAATAAACCTTATCTCTCAGACTTCGTTAAGAAGAGCTTAGTGCCTGGGTCCTCTTGTCACATGTGAGGGCATATAGTCAATCCTCAGCATGACCACAACACAAACACTATCTCTTGGTGCTTTGTGGAAGTGTAAGTAGGACACTGATAGGACATATGATCTGGATCCAGGGCTTAATCATATATATATATATATATATATATATATATATAGATAGATAGATAGATATATATAGATAGATATAGATAGATATAGATATAGATATAGATATATATCGACCAATAATAGAATTCCTTTCTATGTGTACATATGTAGAGAGAGTAAATCTACCTACCTCTTCTAAGATACAGAAGCCTTCCAGACACAGAGCATTGTGGTTTCTGCAGAAGGACTATGGGATGTAACAGGTCTAAGCAAAGCTTGGAAATCCATGAGCATGGCAGTCAGGGATCTAGTAAACCAGAATTCTTCTAGAATCTTCCTGCTACTTATGTTTCTGATTTTATTGATGAGGATGTTCCTTTGTGTGTAGGTGATGAGGGTGGCGAAGATGTGGGGGATGTTTATGTCTGTCTCTCTTCTCTGAACAGACGTCCCTGCCACTTGGACTTCCCTGCTATGATGGACTATACTCCTGAGCAGTGAGCCGAAGAAATGTTTCTCTCTTGATTTGCTCTTGTTGGGGCATTTTGTCATAGCAACAGAAAATAAAGTAACACATACACACACACACACACACACACACACACACACACACACACACAGAACTAAATAGTTATTTCCAGGAAAATGGACGGAGATCATCATAGTAAACAAAATAAACCAGACTCATACAGACAAATACTGCATTTTTTTAATGTGGAATGTAGTTTGTTTGTTTGTTTGTTTTTATAAATGCCACAAAGGTAGAAGGCAGTGGGACTCTAGGACACCAGGGTGGGGGAGAGAGACAAAAAAGGGGGTGGTGGAATGATCAAACAACATTTCACACAAGTATGAAAGATAAAGCCCATCGTTTTGTACAAACAACACAGTCTAATTTTGAAAACTGAGTTTATCCCATCTTGTTCCTCCTGCCTCATCTCCTTCCACTATGGAATGGCACAGGGCAAGCATCCTCACCAGAACTGGCATCGTGTTTTTGGGTCTTCCCAAAGAACTCCAGGACTTGAACCAAATACATTTCTTTCTTTATAAACTGCTCACTCGGCAGTGTTCTATTACGGCAACATCAAGCTGATACCAGGTGAAGCGGGAAGGGGATGTGGGCTGGAATCCAGCTCCCACTCTGTCATTATGCTCTTCCTAGTTTACAATGTGGCCTCACTAATCCAACCGTGCTGCCCAGTGCCTAGCCTCTGCCAGACAGCACGCAAGAGTGCCACAGAATCCCTCCATTCGCTGAGACAGGATCATACCATGTAGCCCTGGCTGGCCTTGAACTCACAATCCTCCTAATATGGTCTACTAGGTCCTGAAGTTATAGATAACTGCCATCATGTTCACTCATCTTCTCGGGCTGGTTTTAAAATTATTCGTTTGATTGCTTGTTTTAAACAATGCAAATGTAGATTTATTAAGAAAGGGTGAGAAAAGAATTCCCAAAAGTGGGAGGGGGCCAAGCAAGGAATACCCTCCCTTTGATTTTTTTGCAGGGTGCTGGCCTCAAACTCATAGAGATCCGCCTGCCTCTGCCTCCTGAGTGCTAGGATTAAAGACGTGCGCCGCCGCCACCACCACCACCACCGCCCAGTTGTGATTTTTTTAATCTGATTATGATGCTACAGCAGAAACAAGCACCAAAAGCCACAACTTGACATACACATGTGCACACACATATTTATACACACACATACAGCTATACATATGGTTAACACAGGTCAAAGGCCAATGGCTTTGGAAGACAGCATTGCCTTGTGCAAAGAAAAGCTAACGGGGACCGTGGGGGAGGGGAGAGTGTAGCAATAGTGTCTTTGACTTCACACCACACGTGACTCTTGCTTTCTTCTTGCAAAGAGTAGCACTATTTTATTCAGATTCTGAGAGAGGAGCAGTGTTCTTAGAGAAAATGAGTAGAGCCAAGACAAAAGAAGTTATTTCTGGCCCCGGCCAGTGAGATAAACAGGTGAAATTGGCTGGAAGACACTGAAGAGGAAATGTGTGAACAGACATGCACACAGAAGGCAGCTGCTGTGGGATGTTCTGTATGGCAAATGTGTTGCTGATTAGTCAATAAATAAAACACTGATTGGCCATTGGCTAGGCAGGAAGTATAGGCAGGACAAGGAGGAGAATAAAGCTGGGAAGTGGAAGGCTGAGTCAGAGAGACACTGCCAGCCGCCACAATGACAAACAGCTTGTGAAGATGCCGGTAAGCCACGAGCCATGTGGCAAGGTATAGATTTATAGAAATGGATTAATTTAAGCTGTAAGAACAGTTAGCAAGAAGCCTGACACAGCCATACAGTTTGTAACCAACATAAGTCTCTATGTTTACTTGGTCGGGTTTGAGTGGCTGTGGGACTGGCAGGTGAGAGAGATTTGTCCTGACTGTGGGCCAGGCAGGAAAACTCTAGCTACAGGCAGCGGTCATTCTTTTTCCTGCTTTTAACTCTACTTGGGGGGTGGATAATTTGCTTTGTATAAGGACACATCACCCATCTAATCATGAACAGAAGCATGGAAAGATAAATTTCTTTGGGCCGCAGGCCAACCTGGAGTGTGCCACCACATTGCATTGAGCTCCACAGGTACCACGGGGTGTGCTGTGACTTCTGGAGAAAGGAGGGAACGAAACACCTCACACAAAGGAATAGCAGCTGATAGTGGCGGAACCATGACAATCATGATAGAAAACATTCTCTCCTCTCTCTCTCTCTCTCTCTCTCTCTCTCTCTCTCTCTCTCTCTCTCTCTCTCTCGGTGCCTGCCACCTTCCCACAGTGGTCTGGGATAATATCCCCAGCCCCTGCCTCTTGCCACTGCTAAAGAACTCAGTCATAGATGTCACAGAACTCAGTTCTGTGTTATAGGTTATAGGTCTAACCTATAACACAAGGGGGTGGGGGGATTGAGCAATAAACAACATGTAAAATCAAAGCAGAATTAGTACTACAGCATCCTATACATCAAAGCTGTAAGCAGCAGGTATTGTTCATTTCTTCTGTCCTGGAAGCCACAACCCTGCAATCTAGCCGATGAAATAGCTCTGTAATTTAGCACTTGTGTTTAGGGAGAAGGGGAGGGATGTTGGTTTAGTTTGGTTTTGTTGTTGCAGACTTCAGTAATAAATAGCATTGTTGCATGGACTTTTCCTGTGGAAATGAACAAAATGTCTGTTCATCTCAGGGTATCAACACAGACCAATAAATAATTCCGTCCAGTATGGCTCGGTGAACCACAGAATTTTTTCCTACTTACAGTCACATGCATAAGGAATTATTAACAGGAGGGTGAGTGTCCCCAAAAAGGTATCTTCACAAAATCTTACCTCAGCATGGATGAAGACTTCCCCCTGGTGGCATTGATGGCGTGCCCCTCTTAGCCACATTCTATACTCAGTATACACTAACATTGCCCCAGTCATGGAAAGCTGCAGTAGAAATCAGGGGACACAGGACACAGTGGCTGGAATCACAAGTTCTCCCTAGCCCTAGTATGAAGGACTGTCAACAGATTCCTTTTTGAGGATGGCCTGTAAGTGACCACAACTGCTTGGACTAAGAATGTAACCCCTCCTGTGCTCAGAGCAGTGGTCCACACTCTCCTTGACAGTATCATTATGAAGATACTACACTATTTCTGCTGGAGACTGGAGTAAGATTGTGTAATTTTCAATACAATCTTAAATGGAAGAAAAATCAGAATCCAAGAGTGTATATATCCTCTCATTACAACCTCAGGGAACATGGCTATAATTAGCCTGGGCTGTAATTGGCAAACAGGTTGTTGTTAAATATGCACCCAGCTGAAAGCAGGCAGGGAGAGTGTTGTGGATTCACGAAGCTGTTTAGGCAGGAAAGTAAAGAAAGAAAAGACCACAGTGCTAACCGTGAATGCTATAAAGGGCATCCCTCCTCTCCACCAAGATCATCAAAATGGCCCAGGCAGCCAAGTGAAGAGCTGAATGTGCCAGGAGCTGTGAAGGTATAAGAGACCTGCATATTCCACGCAGCACCCAGAGCTCTACTGTGGGAGCCCATATCAGGACACAAGCTCTGTAATTCAAGGAGCACTGGGGGTCTGGCCCTGAGGGGACACAGCACAGCTTCCAGGTGCCACTGCTTGGATAAATATTCCTTCCAGAATGTTTGCTACCGATCTGCAGCTTCGGTGGATGCTGTGCTTGTGGTCAGTCCTGGAACGCATGAACAGCCAGATCTATGCCCTCCTTGGGAGGCTGCAGAGGACAGTAGAGCAGCCATGTCCCGTGAGATCAGCCATCTAGGAAACCTGCAAGACGACACTCACAAATACATGTTTATAAGCATGTAAAGGGGCCTTTGAGATGGTTCAACCGGTAAAGGAGCTTGCCTCCAAGTCTGATGACTTGAATTCAATCACCAGAGCCCACATGCTCCCTATAAATAAATACTTAATTTTTAAAAAGTATGTGAAAATATATACATAGGCATTAATACATTCTTTAAAGGTAAGGAAATGTTCTTTGCATTTTCTGTCTACTGTGCCCTATGGCTGATTTAGACCTTTCTATATTCATACATCAATATTCTCTATTTTTGAAACAAGGTCTCTAGCCCCGGTAACCCAGCCCATCCTCATTACATAGTCAAGGGTGTGCTTGAACTTCTGATTTTCCTGCCTCCACTTCCCAAATACTGGGTAGTGATTTGTTACCATGCAGGTTGTGAACCTCACTTTTTCATGAAAATTGCATTATCTGATTTCTCTGCCACCATGCTCACACTGTCACCCACGTCCCCACCTGGTCCACAGGATACAGATAGAAAGAAGCATGTTGCACACAGGAATAAGTCCATGTCCTGTCTTGAAGAAACAGCCCACTCACTCAGTACAGTCACCTCAGAGGACTTCTGATTCGGCCTCCTCCTGCCCCCTACCTCTTCAGACCCTGACTCATGGGTGTCTTCCTCTAACTATGCTCCTCTCTACAGTTGGGCCCTAAAACAAAGGAAGCCCCTCATTTTTATGTAACCTATTTTACAATGGCCATTTTGAAGATCTAGGAATGGAAATTGTAAATAACAGTGTATTGCCAAATCCCTTTCCTTGGGAGAGACAAAAATTACATGAACCCACCCCCTCAGGTCCCAGTGATAAACCACAGTGCAATTCCTCCAGAGTTCACTGGGAACCAACGAGTGTATCAGGCCAATGGGGGAGGCTTCCAGGCGACCTTAACCACCTACTCTAGAAGGTCTGCACCCAGGAGGGATGGTGGCTTCTCCATGGCTGTGTAGATAAAGTCTCTTCCCTTCATCTTCCCCCACCTGCATCCTGTAGTCCCTCCCCCAAGACCCAAGGTCACATGCAACTAGGGAAGAATTATAGCTAGTTAGGGTGGCTGTACCCTCCCTGCCCACTCCTCCAGTGATGAAAGGTAAACAGCCAACAGGTCCAACTGTGATGAGCTTTTGGCCCAGGCTCAGCCCGACTCTTGTTCTACACAGGACTACCCACCAGCATGATCTTGAAATAAAATCAACAAAGGCCTAAAGAAAAGAAAAGCAACATGATGAAATGGCAGACAAGCCTACATATAAAGTGCTCAGGCATGAGCACATGGAACCTACATGCAGGCAATAGCGTCTGACAATGGTGGACCACAGAGAGGTGGAGGTCTGTGAGAGGCAAAGCATCCGCTGCAGTACCACCGTCACCAACGGCTAATGTTGCTTTTCCGTAGTTCTGGTTCTCAGGAGACTAGATCAAGAGCAATTGCTATAGAGAGAGACCACCACAGTCCTTCCTCCCATAGATCCACTACATTAAAAGTTATTTAGATTTACCTTGACATATATGTGTGTATTTGAATATGTGTGTGTGTGTGTGTGTGTGTGTGTGTGTATCTATATGCACACATACTTTTGGAGGGTTTTTTGTTTAGAATCACACTCTACGTTTTAACAGGCTTCTGTCTGATTAACCAGAGGCACTCTCTGAAGTCTAATGCTGTTTATTTGGGACAACAGAACCCACCAATGTGGGTCCATGTACCCAGGGAAACTGTGTGTGTTCATTCAAGGACCGTTGGGGCAAACGAAAGGTTTTGAAGGACAAGCTGAGGAGGAAGGAGATGGAGAGATGGCTCAGTTAATAAAGCGCTTGCCACACACCTTGAGGACCTGAGAACAGCACCCATATAGACACAGTGACATTCACCTGTCACTCCAACACTGGGGGCCAGAGACAAGAAGACCCCTGGAGCTTGCTGGCCAGCCAGTCTAGCCAAGTCAGTGAGCTCCACAGTGGGTGTCTTAGGGAAAGGTTGAGGTCCAGGTATACAGAGAGGCACAAGGGCCTTGGGGGTCAGTGAGAGACCCTGTCTCAAAGAGCAAGGTGGTGAGTAACTGAAGAGGAAGCCTGACAGTGACCTGTGGCCGCCACATGGATGCATACGTTCGTGCATGTGGTTACACCCGCACAAACATGCTCAAATGCCACATACACGTACACACACACACACATACACACGCACACGCACCCAGTAAGAGGATTGCATAATTATTTTGAAACCATCTTAGGCTACAAAGAAAAATAAAAAAGGTAGTGCTATTCCAAGATTAAATAGTTGTTGGGCAGACACCTTTGTATACCCAGTGTGTGCATGTGAGCGTGTGTGTAAGTTGTGGTTCTAGTAGAGTATTTTATGAATACCCTTATCAGTCATGCATGCACGGGATCCCCTCCTTTGTTTACTTATTTATTATTAATTAATTCAACATTTCTTCCTCCTTTTTTGTTAGGGCTTGACAAGGGAGTCCGTTTTGATTCCTACAAGCTTCACAGTACGGCAAATCAAAGCCTCTCCAGGCACCAAACCGCCTGTGTTTCAGAATTCCCAGGGAGGAATTCCCAGGGAGGAATTCCCAGGGAGGTCACAGCAAACAAGGAAAGGGCAACAGAAAGCAGCTAAAGGTGGCACTCCTTTGTGCTTGTGCAGTCCCCCGAGACCCCGGAGACTCGGCTGCTGTAAATGGGACTTGGTGCTGGGCTGCCCACAGACCCCGGGGACTCAGCTGCTGTAAATGGGACTTGGTGCTGGGCTGCCCACAGACCCCGGGGACTCAGCTGCTGTAAATGGGACTTGGTGCTGGGCTGCCCACAGACCCCAGGGACTCAGCTGCTGTAAACGAGACTTGGTGCTGGGCTGGGCTCCTCCGACAACTGGAGAGCTGAGATGTCTCCGAGGCACATCCCCAATCTAGGAGGCTGTCTGCCCTAGCCCCTTGAGAGGAAGTACACAGAGGACAAGTTGCAACAGCCACTGTACTTCCTTCAGGCCTCACTCTTGGGACGTGGCGACCAGCAGAAAGCAGCTTGGTGGTGGAGGAGTGCCTTAGTGGAGGGACGCCAGCCCTGGTCCAGGCACACCACAGAGGTAACCTCAATGCTTGTGGGAGTGAATAAGGCTCCTGGGGGCACACTCCCAGGAGTGCTGTGTTCCTGCTCTTACCTCCCCCCAGTTTTTCCTAAGTTGTAGTCAATTCATAGGCCTTAAAGATCAGGGTTTCATAAAAACCGTGTGGGGTGTTCTAGAGGCCTTTTTAGATGGTGTAGAACACTTCTTGGCTCCGACTCAAATGTGCCTGAGTCTGCAGTGGTTGTCAATAGATATTGGAGAGGCCAGTGTGCTGTTCCTGGGAGGAGTTCCAAGAAGTTAGCACTCGGTGACCTGGCTTCTCTGCTCAGTCTGGAATGCAGTGTGCTGCCACTTCTGGGTTAGGGAGGAAAACAGAAGGGTTCGAGGCCACAGACTGTGCTGAACTGAGAAACCCTTTCTGCCGCCTCGACTGAACGGGGTCTGACTGAAGCCTCATCTTGCCTCTGCTTTCACTGCCTAGAAAGGACACCCGAGTTCTGTATCTTCAGGCAGTTCTTCGGCAGCCCCAGAGACGGGTCAGCTGCTGGTGACTCACACTTCCTCACTTCCTGGACCTTTCAAAGGTCCAGCCTGGGTCTGAAACCCTTCCCTGAAATGACTTATTTTGTTCTAGGGTAGACGCTCAGTGTGTCTGCACCGGCTTGCATTTCTCCATTAAAAAAAGAACAGCTGATGTGCACCCCCAGCCTTCCTGCGGTTGGATTTATCAGCAACCGCCATGGGCTCTGTGAATTCCAGAGGTCACAAGGGAGAAGCCCAGGTGGTAATGATGGGCCTCGACTCTGCTGGCAAGACCACGATCCTGTACAAATTGAAAGGGAATCCACTGGTGGAGACATTACCCACGGTTGGTTTCAATGTAGAGCCTCTTGAAGCTCCCGGACATGTGTCACTGATTCTCTGGGACATTGGGGGACAGAGCCAGCTCAGGGCCACCTGGAAGGACTACCTGGAAGGCACTAGCATCCTTGTGTATGTGCTGGATAGCACAGATGAAGCCCGCTTGCCTGAGGCGGTGGCTGAGCTGGAGGAAGTCCTGGAAGACCCCAACATGGCCGGTGTCCCTTTCTTGGTACTGGCCAACAAGCAGGAGGCTCCCGATGCTCTTCCACTGCTTGAAATCAGAAACAGGCTGGGTCTGGAAAGGTTCCAAGACCGTTGCTGGGAGCTCCGGGCTTGCAGTGCTCTCACAGGCCAAGGGCTACAGGAAGCCCTGCAGAGCCTGCTGTGCTTGCTGAGATCCTGCTGAAATGCAGTAACCTGTGACTCCTCAAGGCTGGAGCAGGACAGAAGCTGAACAGGCAGAACAGCTTATCCTTGCTTCTATGATCAGGAAGGGTGTGGGGCGTTTACCCAACCACCCCCACAGTTCCCCAGAGTTTTCTTGAGTGCGAGCAGCAGGAAATATTAGATAGAAGGATTTATTGCGGAGAATATCGCGGAGATAAACAGATAGAAAATAAAGGATAGCCTCGAGAGGGCCTGGAACCTATTCCAACGGGCCCCGACTGCCTCTGCCCCAGGGTTTTTATAGAGACGCCAAGGGGTGGAGCAAAAGACCTCCTCCCCCAGCACAGCCAAGTGCAGACCATCTCAGACACCTGCACTCAGGCCCGTGGTCTAATCATCCTCTATGAGGACCTGCTGGGTAAAGCCACGAGGAACCCGAGAACGGGCTCCCACAGAAGGGCCAGCTGATTCTTGAGAAACTGCAGCTCAGTTTACCACACAAGAAATCCTTTTATTCTTGGACAGGATATTTTCTTCTCAGGACGTGTTCTTGGTGGCACTTGTGATGAAAACCAACTGTTTTTTTTTTAAAAAAAAAATAATAATAGCCGGGGGGGAATATAAAAATCCTCAAAACACCTCATGTGATAGCTCAGGACCAAGTGTGAATGCAGCGAAGTTGGCGACAATAACTGAGAACCAAGTTCACGAACGAGAGGAAGTCTCAAAACAGCATCTGAGTGTCACCTGGACCTGTTGTCAACAGGAGCGATTCTTCCTGCTGCCTCTGGGCACAAGCCATTGTCACTCTCCCTACAGTTGGCTGGGCTGGCAGCAGAGAGGGGTCATTCAGCTCCCACAATTTCACCCTGCTCCCCAACTCTGATGAACCCCTTCTGCCCTCCACCCTATGTAGTAAAAAAATAAAGCAAAACTCCCCGTGTACTCTCTTTCTTCTTGTTCCTTTCCTTTCTTTCTAGCACATGTCTTTCCCTACATATGAGAAGATCGGGGGCTGGGAGGTGACTTAGCAGGTAATGGCACTTGATGCCGAGCCTAATGACCTGGGTTTGGTCCCCAAAACCACAGGGTGGAAAGAGAGAACTACTCCTGCAAATTGTCCTTTGACCTCCACACATGTGCTGTGGCACATGCATGCATATACATGCACACACACACACACACACACACACACACACACACACACACACAATGGCAAGCATGTGTCTCCCATCCTCTAAAATCACATATTTTCAAAACGTGTTCTCAATCAGATCAAGCTTGGGATGTAGCACAGTGCCTTGAATGCACGTACAGAGTTTTGGGTTCTATCTCCAGCACTAGATTGGGGGTGCAGGAAGTGTAAAGGTCAATGGCGCCTGCCCGTAATCCCAGTGTCTGGGGGCCAGAAATGTCAGGAGGACTAGGAGTTGAAGTCCAGCAGGGGCTGCAAAGTAAAACAAGAATTCTAGTAAAATAGATCAGATGGGTTGATTTTAATGCACTGTGTGTAGAGGGTGAGAGTTGTTTCATTTGTGGCCAAAACAAACAATCCCCTGGTGTGGTGGCCACACAGCCCTGGGAGGGGGGAGTCTACATAGTCAGATCCTGGGAAAAGAGGGGCAGGGCAAATAAATCAGGATGGAAGGGAGAAAGGGAGGGAGGGAGGGAGGAATAGGGAGGGAGGGAGGAAGAGAGAAAAGAAAACGAAAGAAGGTTGAGGAAGAGCAGAACAAGCAAAGCAACAAAACCCGCCCAGCAAACCACCGCTGCCTGTGGACCAGGAGGTACGGGTGGGCTGTGATCTGAATCCTGGTGACAGCAACAATTCTCTCCAGTTCTCTCGCTACAACCCAGGGATCGGGGACAGATGTGCTGCTGCTGTATTGTTGATTGTTGTGTATTATAAAGACACATCTGTACCCCATATTGTGAAAAGGAATCTGCATGTGGGTGTTATTAGCAGCTGGACATCCATACATTAGAAATGGTTTCTTGTTCTGAGTTAACCCTTCCCAGCCCAGCTACACATCACACACCACACACACACACACACACACACACACACACACACACACACACACACTTACATGCATACAGCACCACTACAAAAGAGGCCTTTCAGAAAGCAGAGGCAGAGGGAGGATAGGACAGAAGGAGTTCCTGTAGGCAATCAAGTGAGATAGTAAGGCACCCAGCTGTAACGGTTTGAGGCAAGGCACAGGAGCTCAAGGCAGACCTGTGGACCAGACAACAGTTGGACTGGATTGATGAACTAAGGCCCTGAGGAACCATGCTGAGCTGAAGCCTGGGGCAGTTGGCAATTCTCTGTCTGTTGGTCCTCTAGTGCACATATTAGGTGGTCCCCCGTAGCATCGGGGAGTGACTTCAACCCTCCCTTGATCAGGTGTGTGCCGTAAGTTCTTGGGCCTGGCTTTTCTGATATGGTTTAAAATCTCATGTGCTCATATGGTCTCAATTTTCTTATTGTCTGTTTGTTCAAGACAGACTCACTACGTAGCCCTGACTGGCATGGAATTCACTACGTAGGTCAGGCTAGCCTTGAACTCAGAGAAATATGCCCGCCTCTGCCTCATGAGTGCTGAGATTAATGGCCACCACAACCAACCCGTAAGATCTCGATTCACTTAAATGTATAGATGGTGCTTGTTTCTGTATCTGCACTGAAAATGGAGCCTACAGCCACTTGTAAATGGAGTCACCCAGGGCAAGGGATGGCCTGAAGCCACTGTTTCACGCAGTGTGGAGTTACTTAGAGCAGGGCACAAGGTCTAGGTTCAATCTCTAAAACTGTTTTTATATCTCCCCCATAAAAAATGGGGAGAGAGTTGTGGGGAGAGGGTTGATGGTCCCTCTTGAATATAAGATTCATCACTCAGCTGTGGAACAATTTTTTTGTACATTGTGAATATTTGTTGTTCTATTGGTTTAATAAAGGGCTAACTGGCCAATAGCTAGGCAGGAAGAGGTCAGGTTGGAGAGCCAAACTGAGAGGACGCTGGGAAGAAGAAGTATGGTGGTATTTTATTTGTACTGAAATGTGATTTTAATTGTATGTTAATAGAGTTGCCCAGGGGTCAGAGATATTAGAGCCATAGCAAGAGTGTGGTGGTGGTGGTGGTGGCGGCGGCGGCGGCGGCGGCGGCGGCGGCGGTGGCGCACACCTTTAATCCCAGCACTTGGTAGACAGAGCTAGGTAGATCTCTGTGTGTGGAGACACATGCCTTTAATCTCAATCCCAACCATAGAAGACCTGGAAGTCTTTACAGACAGGTAGTGACGAGGCATGGGTTTACAACCAATGAGAAGGCAGAACCAAAAGTCTTTAAAAAGACAAACACACAGGAAGTAGCTCCCTTTAGTAGAGCTCTCTTGGCTGAAGAGAATCGCTGAAGCAGGAAGGGTGAGGCTCTTAGCTCTGACCTCTTGGCTTTCTTCTCTGAATCGGCTCTGTGTTTCTTATTTAATAAGACGGTTGGTTACATCTACAAAGAAGGGCTGGGGTTGCCGAGAGTCGCCAGGCAGACATGGAGAAAAGCAAGACGAACATGCCATGCTGAAAAAGGTACCACCATGAGGTAGAGTGTAGTTTAGAAATATGGGTTTATTTAAGTTGTAAGAGCTAGTTAGTAACAAACCTAAGCTATTGGCTGAGCATTTATAATTAATAACAAGTCTCTGTGCAGTTATTTGGGAGTTGATGGGTAGGACAAAAACTTCCGCCCACATCACTCCCCTCATTATCCTTACTGTTTGTATAACATTTATTGGAGGAGGCTTGTCATTTTAAGTTCTTTCTTTGGTCTCTATATGAATCTTTTTGTGTTTGTTTTTTTTTTTTTGGTTTGGATTTTTTTGTTTGTTTGTTTTTTGTTTTTGTTTTTTGAGACAGGGTTTCTCTGTGTAGCTTTGAGCCTTTCCTGGAACTCACTCTGTAGCCCAGGCTGGCCTCGAACTCACAGAGATCTACCTTTTTAAAAGTTACCTAGGTAAGCTTGTTGTTGTAGGTGTTCAATTCGCTCAGCCAATGACTTTTGGGGTGTCTGACACGATGGACGTGGTTTTCTCTGGGTGTGTGACCTGTTAAAACTGAGGAAGGGGTATGTGCTGGCTCTCTTGGGTGGCGAGGACCCGGTCAGGTGGTGTGGAGCAGCTTGTGGTTGGTCCCCATCTCCCCTGAACAGAGCGACAGGACTCAGCAACTGGATCAGCGGCAACATCTACCTTGTCCTGTATCCGTGAGTCTGTATCCCCATTGCACCCCTTAATAAATTAGTACCAGACCTCAGTGACTTGTCACAGTAGCCTGTGGAGCTTTGGGTGTAGAGATGTAATCAAGTGAGATGGGGACCCTTCCCCCAGTTTCCATGGAGGAGAGGGAGCCTGACTTAGGCCTCAAACGCAAACCATCCCTGTCCTGAAGATAGAAGTTTGTTTTCCTTTGAGTAAAGGCCATTAGCTCACAGAGGTGGTGACCTCATTTGCTAGGTGAGTCCTGGGTGAACTCAGAGTGACAAATGGGTTTCACCAGGCCCTTTTGCTTGGGGACTGACATCATTGCTTTGGGGACACATGGAAAGACTGTGTCTTCTTGTCCACCCTTGCTAACTCTAGGGGGGGCTGCCTGCAATGTGCCAGGGCCTAGCTGAATGCTTGCTCAGACTAGCAAATTGTCTTGCTCAGCAGGGGTCTTCTTCTCATTATCAACAGATGCCAGGATCCAGTGAGATTTTCCTTTCACTCACATGGAAAAGAAGGGTGCAAGGCCACAGTGTGTCCTAGGGAACAAAGGAAGGTTTTGAAGGGCCCTGAATTAAGAAGACAGAGCATGTTCAGTTGTGGTCAGCAGGACTACAACAGTGAATTCATGACTGCCCCTGAGCTCGGCCAAGGAAGGCTCTCACAGGTTGTGAAGGCTGACCCTGGAATCTCTTTATATAAGGCTCGTAGATGCAGACGCTCCGAGAAAATCACAACTTTAGGGAGTAGAGAGTGTATTATTGTCACCGAATTGTTTTGATTTCCACTCCTCTAAGATGTTCACCGTCAAGGACCTTGGGCTCTGCGGCAACAGAATGTGTGATTTAAAATTCTCCCCAAAGGCTGAAAGATGCTGAGCAGTGAAGACTGCTTACCCATGTTTGCCGCTCTGCATCCCCATTGGCAGGCTCCCAGTCACCTGTAACTCCAGATCCAGGTGAGCTGACACTCTCTTCTGGCCTCTTTGGGCACCAGGTACACGTATGGTCCATATACATACATACTTGTATACATTTTAAAAAATGTATCTTAAAAAAAAATGAAACAAACAAAAACCTCTTTTAGAGGCTTCATCCAGCAACTGATGGAGCAGATGCAGAGATCCACAGCCAAATATTAGGCAGAGCTCATGGAATCCTGCAGAAGAGGGCAAGGAAGGGTTGTAAGAGCCAGAGGGGTCAAGGACACCACAAGAAAACAGCTCATAGAATCAACTAACCAGGGCTCATAGGGGCTCACCGAGGCTGAACCGACAATCACGGAGCCTGCATGGGTCTGACCTAGGTCCTCTGCATATATTTATGGTCGTGTAGCTTGGTGTTCTTGTGGGGCTCCTAACAGTGGGAGTGGGGGCTGTCTCTGACTCTTTTGCTTGCTTTTAGGACCCTTTTCCTCTTACTGGGTGCTTCATCCAGTATTAAGATGAGGGGATGTGCCTAGTCTTACTGCAACTTGATATGCCATGTTTGGTCAATATCCCTGGGAGGCCTGCCCTTTTCTGAAGGGGAAGGAGGAGAAGTGTTAATCCCATAAAACTCAAGGTTACAAACACTTCAGCCCAATGTAAGCAGAGGGGTTTTTCTTCTGTTTTGTTTTGTCAAACAGAGTCTCATGTAGCTCAGGCTGGCCTCAAACCTGATGTGCAGCCAGGATTTGTCATTTTTAGTATCTTTGATCGGGGGTATCATTAGGGAATGGCACATTGTCTCTGAAGGCAATTTTTGCTTTATCAGTTGAGTCCAAGTTTCTAGACTCTCAGTCAGCCTGAACGGCAAACAAGATCTTTGCCTTCTCAGACCCTCTGAATTTCCCTGTTCTTCCTGTCTTCCTCCCATGACCCAGGCAAAAGAATGAGCACACCACAAACCCCTCCTGTTAGGCAAGATGGGGTCAAATTCTCCAGAGCAGTCAGATGATGACCGCTGGAGGCAGTCTGCTGGTTATTTGTTTAGCCACAGCTGGGTCACAAGACTCTTACACAAGTGTGTGGCCTCCACTTGGGCCTGGTGTCCTGTAAGCCAGGGATGACTAAGCAGTTTTGGGAGGACCTCAGGGTCATTCCCTGGCAGGTCCACCTCTGGCCCTTTGCAATCAGCAGGTAGATAACACCAGATCTGATTCTGAGGCTGCCATGCCTCTGGCAAGACAAGCGCATAGTTATTAGTGCCTAACCTAATTTGGGGCAGGGGTGGGGTGTCTTCAGGGAAGCCAAAGAGTGAATGCCATTGAGTCATTAGCCTAAGTAGTGACATGCATACACACATTTGATCGCATGGTCTCTCCAAACCTCATCAGGCAGGCAATAGGGGAATTAAAAGAAGGAAAAGAAAAGAAGAATGAAAGAAAAAGAAAAGAAACAAAATTTCATAAGAGCCAAAAAGCAGAAGAGAGAGTTGCAGGTTTGAGATGAACAGTGAAACCGTGGCATGTGGAAACAGTTCACAGGGCAGAGAGCCAACATTCAGATGTCCTAGGTGTGGGCACTGCGTAGGTATGTGCAGCTCAGCAGAACTCCTCTGCAGCACACACCAGTCTAAGAGGAGGCAGCATTAACCCATCCAATGTGGCCACATGTGAGAAGTCTCTACCCTGTTCTAGAGACAGGGCGCAGAGACATTCAGGAACTTGAGTGAGTCCCACACATGACTTGAGCTCCAGAGGCATGTCTCCAGAGACCACATACTCTCCGGGGACACAGAACTTAGGCTCCCGAATCAGGAGGTCTCAGGACTTGCCACAGGAAGGACCAAAGTGTGGTCAAAACAAGAACTGGTGGAGAGTCTAGGTGAAGAATGACCTCAGACTGTCCTCTCCTTTCGCGCCGGCAGCAGCTGCCCCTCCGTTCCTGAACAGGATGTCACTGGTTTCTCCTCTGGTGGCCTTGCCCAGGTGAGCAAGACATACAAGGGAAACACACAAGAAACTGGAGGAGTGGGAGGAAGTGAGTGAATGAGCAGAGGCTGCCGGGACCTTCCTCACAGCTCTACCATGTGACGGAAAGCGCATGTACCCCACCCCAGGACTGAGATGCTGACCAGCAGAAGGTCCCCAGATGACAAGCTCTGGCCATATCCACAGAGTTCACACAGTACTTCCCCCTTTCCCCACTTTCATTTTCCATACAGAAAAATATGTAAATATCAAAATAACACAAAACTTCTCAATAACAATAACACTGAACCCCAAAGGATGATATAAGAAGGCCTTCAGAATTCTAGGGACAATGTAAACAGCAAGCCTATATTATAATCCATAAAATAAAATACTGGTAGATTCTGAGTCAATGCTGGAATGTCAATAATTGAATGGCCAAGTCCGTGAAGGGGAAGGCACAGCTCTACCTTACAAATGAATGCCAACTCGTAAGTGTAAAAGGAAGGAAAAGAACAGAAAATCACCCTAGAATATTCTAGTAATAACTGCTACTGCTTCATCAATGAATGCTTAAATTATATGGTGAAAGTTTATAGATAAACTGGATGTTTGTATAATCCAAAGTCTGTTCAATAATTCCTACTGTTTGCAGAAATAACTTAAGCCAGGTATAGTGATACACTACTACAGTCTCATCATTTGGGAGGAGGAGGTGTAAGGATGAGGGGTTCCAAGACCATCCTTGGCTACATAGCATGTTTGAGGCTAGCTTGGGCTACAAGAGACCCATCTCAAAAACAAACAAACTAACTAACTAAACTAAAAAGAAAGTCTGTTATGGGGAGCCCACCAGAGATGATCACTCAGATACAGTTTATAGTCAATTGAAAGTCTTTATTCCAGCCGTCTGGACTATACTCTGGTATTCAGGACCCAAATATAGTGCCAAGTGTTTAGGGTAAACGGTTTTTTAAAGGCAAAAGCCATATCCTGGTATCTCATTCTGCAGCTGCAGGGGGAGGTCTAGACAAGCAAGCAATTTAACAGAAGCTAAGATAAGCAGTTAGCTAGAGGGGGAGGTCTGGACAAGGAAGCAGTTTAACCGAAGCTAAGATAAGTTAGCTGGGGCATCTTGACCTTAGGTTCCTAGAATAGAGCTGAATAGTTTTCCACGGGCTTCTGCACCAAGGAGATAAAATTCCAGAACCTAAAGTTGTCTCAGCAAAAATATAAGAAAGAGGAATCTCTGCACTGTCTTGCCCTGTCACAGTGTTATAGTGGGAAAATGCAGAAACTACTTTAGCCATGTGATCAAGGTCAGCATCACCAGCATCAATAACAAACAAACAAACAAACAAACAAACAAAAAACAGCTCTCAACTCAAAGGAATGAAAGACAGTTTATTCTGGAGTCAAATACACCATGCTCCAGTAAGGTAGCAATTTCATGAACTTTTTATAATAACAGGACACAGCCATACATAAGGACAGGTTTCAAATATGTGGATGGGTACATCAAGTAGGTGGGTTATAGCAACCTGGGAAAACTGTTATAGGTCTTGGATTCTGTCTGACCACACGCTTAGCCCTTCAATTGGTGGGAAACTAAGCTTTTGCTAGTACATTCTAAAGGTCTTTATCTGTTTGTCAGGTATTAGGTCTGGCTTTATCTGTTAGTCATGGGATGATAAATCTGATACAGAGCAGGGTAAGGAATGGCTATTTAGACAGTTATAGATGGCCCAAGAGAAACTGTAGTTAGGTTCTGGACCTGCAACTTGCCAACCTCTCCATATCACTGAAGTTTTAATCAGTCAATTGGCCTTTGTAGACACCACTTCTATTCAGGAATTCTCACTCACTCCAGTAACAAGTCCAACAGGCTTTATACTCCCTGATTTGATGCACGGAGAAAGGCATGTTACCTTGGCAGTGTCGTTACCCCAAGTCCAAAACTCACTGTAATCATGAGGAAAGCCTCAGACAAATCCAAACTCAATGGCATTCTAAAGAACATCAAGGTTGTGAGAAACAAAGACTGAGGACCCAGCCCAGACTAGAGGACTCAACAAGTACATGCAACACAGAATCCTGGAAAAATAGAATGACATTTTTGGAGACACTGGCACAACCTAGCTTGTAGAGCAGGAAAACACAGTGCATGAAAGTTAATTTCCTACTTCAGACAACTGTACTGTGGCTGTGTGAGATGTCAGCATGAAGGGGAGCTGGGAAAAGCCATTGAGTAGATCTCTACACAACTTGGTTTCTTCTCTTTGAGTCTAAAATCACTTAAAAATAAGAACACACACACACACACACACACACACACACACACACACAGCCTATGGAGAAATATTTCCAGCCTACAGTTTTATACCCAATAAAACTATGAATCCACTGTGATGACAGACCAATGACAGTTTTCAGACATGAAAGGTCACATGCTCCCTTCCTCAAAAGAATAAATCAAGGTGAAGACAGCGATTCAGGTAACACTGAAACCAACATTTGTAAGACGAATTGCTAAAAGGTCTTATTAATAAAAAACCTGGAGCCAGATATTGGGGTGAAAACTGAGAGATCAGAGGAATAGAACAAACCAGCCAACCTCACCTTACCAATTCCTCAGCCTCCAGAGAGAGAGCTACTTCCTGTATACTCACACCTATATGCCTTTCTGTGCCCTGCCTTCTTACTCCCCTCTCCCCCCAGCTACATCACTTCCTGTTTATCTGTACAGACCTCCAGACCTCTATGGTTAACTAGTGCTGGGATTAAAGGTGTGTGCCACCATGCCTGGCTCTGTTCCCAGTGTGGGCTTGAACTCACAGAGATCCAGATGAATCTCTGCCTCCTGAACGCTAGTATTAAAGACATGTACTACCATTGACTGACTTCTATGTTTAATATAGTGGCTGGCTTTTTCCTCAGATAAGCTTTATTGGGGTGCCCAAATAAAATATCACCACAAACACTAGAGAAAGTCAATGTGTTTCTGGAACAATGCAATGCAGAGGCCCCAGAGCAACCAGTGTGGATGGGAACAGGAGAACTAATGTTTCCTAGAAGGCTTCTAACCTACCAAACACCTACTTATTTAATTATACCAGTAAAATTTTTCAGTTTGATTTTTTTTTATTTTAAAATGTGTGTTTGCTTGCATGTATGAATGTCTACCACATGGCTTGTGTCCACAGAGGCTAGAAGAGGGCATCAGGACCCTTGGAACTGGAGTTACATATGGTTGTGAGCTGCCATGTGGGTGCTAGGAACCGAACATGGATCCTGAGCAAGATGAGTAGCCAGTGCTCTTAACCACTGAGCCATCTCTCTAACCCTACTTTTGAGTTTTGAGACGGGGCCTCAATCTATAGATCATCCTGCCTCAGTATCCAAAGAGCTGGGATTATAAATGTGATTATAAATCCACCAGTTTAGGTGACTTTTTTTTTTCCCCAGTCCTGGAAATGAACCCAGGACCCTTATACATGCCTCATTGCTCAGCACAAGTTTTCAGTTTTGATAGAGTATGGAGTTGAATTGTGGATAAGCATGTAGAAAACTAACAGAGAGAGAGAGAGAGAGAGAGAGAGAGAGAGAGAGAGAGAGAGAGAGAGAGAGAGAGAGAGAGAGAGAGAGAGAGAGACAGAGAGGCAGAGAGAGAGACAGAGAGACAGAGAGAACCTGAGGGCAGAGAATTGCACTAAAAAGAAATATAACCCCACTACTCTAAATAGCTCAGTTGTAAACAACATTTGTGTAGTCATAAGACTGTAAACACTAAGTATTCATTTAACCAAATGCCTATTTTGGGAGAAGGGAAGGAGGTAAGTTTGTGTTAGAGGAGGAATGAAAGTTAACTCTTGTCTTTCCGGGTAAGGAGTGAGGAGTCTGTCCCCGGGGGTCTCAGCTGGAAGGTGAGCAGGGCCTCAGCGAGCAGTTCTGTGGAATGACAGTGAGGACGGCTATGAACATGAACACCCAAGGGATTCAGAGTCCCTGCAGCCACAGCAAACCAGTTGGGACTGAATGGCAGCCAGTGTGGAGTGGGCACAGGCTGAGTAGATGGGCCAGACTGGGCTGGCTCAGTAAGAGATGGGCTCAAGTTCCATGTCGGCAGGAGTCAGTCCAACTCCATGCCATCCGGGGCAGAGTGCAGCCTCAAGTCAAAGCAGCGGCCGTTCTGAGGCGGTTCCGTGAAACCTGTGAAGGAGTAGTGCTGATCAATGTGAAGTGACTAGGAAAGCGGGTTCCAGCCTCCAACAAGCTTGGGAGATCTCGCTGGGTTGGCTGACATGAAACAGATTTTTCCAGTGCAGGATATATCAGAGCTTTTAGTATGAGGATCGTCATAGCCACTGTAAGACGGGAAACGAGGCAGTGTTGATCATGACCATGAGACTCCATAGAGAATAGAACACTAGAACAGAGAACAGACAACACTTTCTAGATGAGGGATGCGTCACAACGGGCTGGCGTTAGCAGGAAAAAGATCTGGATTTGGTTTTGTTTTGTTTTGTTACAAGGTTCCTGCGCAAGCACTTAGCCAGCCGTTCAGCTGCATCCCCAGATCTGGCTCCTGTACTTTGAGACCTTTACCACCAATTACCAAGGCTCTATCCAACTGGCTGGGTCGAATTCAGGCTTCAAGGCCAACAGACAAATGATCTGAGGTTTGAGACAAGATGAGGACTACAAACAGTGGCATCTGTGAAATCTGTAGCCATCCAGCAGGGAGATGGGCTCCAGGGACCTCACAGAACTATGGTGCTCACGGACCTGCACAAAACCAAGACGACACCCACATTAGCCCTTCGCCAGCCTGGGAATGATGGGGAGAGCTGCAGAAGGAACTGTGTGAAACGCAGGGGGTAACTGTCTGTCTTGCATTCACTCTCCCCAGGGGCTTTCACTTCCGTGTCCAGGTTCTATGGCATCTAGTGGGGTTTCCTGGACCGGACACTTCTCCATCCAGCTGAGGAAGTACCATTCGCCTGAAGCAAGGACACACCCCTTAAGACGCTAACATGGGAGGCTGGCAAGATGGCTCAGGGGGTAAAGTGCCTGTCCCAGAAGCATGAGGACCTGAGTGTGGATCCCCAGCACACACAGCGGCCATGCTTAACTGAAGCTGCACGCGCTCTTAACAGCCGAGCATCTCTCCAGTCCTGATACACGGACTTTTCCATCCCCGTTTTCTGCTCTCTAGCATGCCTTTCTCTGAAGCGCTGGCTTTCCACTAGTGATTCTAGCAACTTCTGTCCTCGCCCTGCAAACCCAGCATGCTTTCAGTCCATGTTACTGAAATGCACTGTCCTACTGACCTTATCCCATGGTAAAAATCTTACCCTTATCCCCATATTTTCCCTCAATCTCAGCTTTCTAGCCCTGCCCAAGATCCCAAGATCCAGGCCCATTGGCCATTTTGAATATCCATTGGATAGAGATGTAGAAGCCACCCAGGGACATTGTGGGTTAAGTAAGGGAGTCACTGAGACCCTTTGGGGCTTTTAACACATGACCATGGGCCAGCTCTATCTCCCTATGACCTGAACAGGAAAAGGAAACTCTTCCAGCATGAAGCCCCTGTGTTTTGGAAGCACTGCTTATACTATTTTGGCAACAGGTTGCGATCAACCGGGATAAGCTGATTGTCACCCAGAATTCCTTTGAGAGGTGCCCTCAACTTCAGGGCTGGCCTCGTCCACTTCTTCTGAGAGGGAGAGTGTCAAGTAAGTCTCTGAAACCTTCAAAGTCTTCAGGAGTCTCTCTAGATTATCTTTGAGTGTCGGGTTTCAATTCCTGATGTAGGAACCTAATTTGACAAATATGTCCAGTCCATCTGTGTTGTACTCTGGGCTCTGAGAAGCCAGCTTTGAATATCCGGGAGGGCACCAGAAACTCCCCAGTCCTGCTAGTGTCTGTTCTTCAGGACCGAACGGCAGGAATGGGGGCCACCTGCCTGGTCACAGCTTCTGTCTCTTGGTGCCCATGGAAGTGATGATGAAGGTGACTCCCTTGGGCCAGAACACCGTAAAGTCTCCTGGAGATGGGTCCCCCTCTTGGTCCCATCACTGCCAGCTTTCAGGAACAATGCGGCCAGTGGGTTTTCAGATATGGTTATGTTGGGGGGACCCAGCTGGGGGAACTCAGAAGAGCCAGGGCCAGGGAAGGAGGCTCTCCCAGTTAGGGATTCTCTCCTCCAGATTTAAGGGTGTCTCCTGGTCCTCTGCTGGCTGGATCGGGGAGCCACTGACTCCTCTCCCCTTTACAGTTGTTCTGAGTTTGCCCCCCCCTCACAAAAAGACAGTGATGATGGAGGATGGGCCTGTTCCGTCGGCTGACGGGAGGTCAAATAACTGCATGAGCCAGGACGGAAAAGCCCAGTGCCGCGAGGGGCTGTGATGTGCCGATTCTCACAGGAGCACATGCTAAGCCCTGTACCAACCATTCTGGAGAAGGCTGAGAGCCAGGGAAGCACACCTCTTGCAGGGTCTCGCTGGCAGAGCAACTCCAACATGGTCCCACTGAGCGCAAAGCCAAGCTCTAGCTCTGTGGCAGTGGCTGGCGCTTCAGATTCCACCTCCTGTGCTCGTGCATCAGGTGGGCATCTCAGCTTCCCCTGCCAAGTTCTTTGGTACATAGAATAAGATAATCGTCCTTGGGGTTCACGGGATTAATGAGGGCTGGACAGTACAGTGAATAGAAGCGCTTTGAAGAGGAATAGCTCTGTGCCTGGGCGCTAACAACAGTCCATCTTTCTTTGGATGCCTGCCAGCGTGGCATCCCATTTCCCGCCCCCATTTACTAACTGCCTAAGACATAGAAACGGCAAATGAATAGATGAGCATGGCTTTTATAGTGGGTACCCTACACCCAGAACCCAGGAGCCCACAAGGTGTTGAGGGAAATGCCCAGTCTCCGGAGATTTTTGAACTCAGACCTTGGGAGAACCAATGTCCTTGGATCTCACTGCCCGTCTACCCTCCCCCAGCCTTGCCCTAAAGACTCCAGATGCTAAAAATACCCTGGCCACCTGCTGCCCAGGGAGACAGTAAATCACTGGCCTTCTAACTCCAGAATCCCAGCCAGACCTGGTTCAATGTGGCTGAGGGCACAAACCTACGGGGTTAAGTCCACTTTTTCCCACCCAGGCTGCTACCAGCAGCTTTCCCCCACTGCCGAGGAGGAGGCTAGAGGCAGGGAGGGCAATGCCCAGAGCCAGCAGGACCAGCTTCTGGAGCCAAGGTGTCAAGTGGGTGTGTGGCAGTCTGGTAGAGGGCTACTACATTAGAGGCTCCGGGAGAAGGCAGAGGATGAGGCCACAAGAAGCAACCACTTTACTGTGTTAGAATAAAGTCGGCACACCCACAAATTGCCACTCTGTGCTGTCTTGTTAACCTGCAGCCACCAGGTGTCACTATTAACAAGGAACACAACTGTCTGTGGTGACATCCCCAGACAGGAAGTGAATTCATGGAGGAGACAGCTCTTGCTTGCCCTGGGCACTCAGCAGCACATGGGAGAAAATTGCTAACTGCTTCCAGTTCTAATTAAATCCCACTCGCACAACCCTGAACCAAAACACAACCAAGAAATGTCAAAGGTCAACTCACTTTCATTCTTAACACAGGACCACAGACAAGAAATGAGAGGCAAAGAGGGAAATTTTGATGGACTTTTCAGCAAAAGGCTTCGTCAACAAAGACACTTGTGAGGATATGACACAGCAAATGAAGATTATATTTGAAAATGTGAGGGTCTCTGGGCTGTTCTAGAAAACCAGTTTTACAACTAACTGCTGTCATGCCAGGTATTGTGGCTCACGCCTTTGATCCCAGCACTCCAGAGGCAGAGACAGGCAGATCCCTGAGTTTGAGGCCAGTCTGGTCTACAGAGAGTTCTAGGACTCCACAAAGAAACCTTGTCTCAAACAACAACAACAAAAGGACAAGTAACAGTAACTACTGTCACTCAACTGCAGGTCCAATCAGTGAAATATAAAAAACAGGACAGTACATAAGCACCAAGCCAAGTGATGAAATTAAGGGCTATTCAAATGTAATGAGTAGACCCACGTGATCAGAAATTACTTAGTGTGGTGGTTTGAATGAGAATGGCCCCCATGGGCTCATATGTTTGAATGCTTGGTCCCCAGTTGGTAAATTATTTGGGAAGGATTGGGAGGTGTGACCTTGTTGGCAATGTGCTGCTGGGGGCTGGCTTTAAGCTTTCAATAGTCCAGGCCATTCCCAACACGATCTCTCTTCTCTTTGTCTTGAGTGGATCATGATACAAGCTCTCAGCTACTGCTCCAGCACCATACCTACCTGCCTGGTGGCCGCCATGTTTCCCACCATGATGGTCATGGACCATGAGCCCCCCAGTTAAATGCTTCCTTTTATAAGTTGCCTTGGTCATGGTGTTCTGTCATGGCAATAGAAAAGTAACTAAGACATATAGGTTAATTTTTTTTAAGTGCATAACACCTCCACTCTGATTTTCAGACCTTTTATGTTCTTGGGAGCATGTCTAATATTCTGTGTAAGACTCATTGTTAGGGTAGAAAGACCATGTTGCCGTTGCTGCTGTTGTTGTTTTGGGGGTCGAAGTCCTGTTCTGTAGCCCAGCTGGCTCTGAACTGGAGCTTTTTCTGCCTCAGGCTCCTGAAGATCTAATTACATAGCGTTCTACCACATCTTGCTACAAGGAGCACTTTTAAGTGGACTTTGACCTAGTCCACTGGTGCTCTAACTCTTGTGTGCCTCAGTTTCCCTGTGCATAAACAGGATTTTTTTAAAAGACCCCTTTAAGCAACACAAATCTAGGATTCCATGTGTGGCCTTAGAAGGCTCCTGTGTAGTTGAAGAAGTGAGTGTACAAAAATTACTATTGAATGCTACCCAGGGCCACGTAAGTGACAGAGACAGGGGCTGGGAGAAGTGGACAAGATAAGGCTTCCAGGAGAGAAGGGATGGAACCAGGACCTAACTTTGCAGCATGATGGGCATATTGGAGTCTCTCTTGCAGAGTTGAAAAGCGGTCCCCTGAACACTTTAAAGTACCGACTACTTGCCCCACAACACATAAACATCTGAGGAAACTTGTTTCACAAGTTAAGGATGATCACCGCCAACCGGCCTCTGCTGTGCGCACACATTTCTCAAAAATGAAGGCCTTTTCATACTATCCACAGTTACATTTCATATAACACAGAGAGCTGCAGCTTGCACAATGGAAAGCTGACCACAAAGGAGAGAGGATGGTAAAGTCCCAAAAGTTAATACACCCCCAGGAAAATCTTTAGAAAACTGAAACCAAGTGTGTCTTACTGATCCTCTCTGGTCAGAGACATACTTTCTCCCTCCACCCTCCCCATCTTTCTCCATTGAGACAGGGTCTTACTATGTTATCCAACTGGTCTCAAACTACTGGCCTCAAAAGGTCCTTCTGCCCCAGCCTCTGGAGTAGCTGAACACAAAGATACACGCTACCAATGCCCAGACTGATTTTTCCTTTTGTTCTTCCAATTTTCCATTCTCAGCATTGCACATCTACCAATTCTAGTTTTGAGTGTTTGCGTTGTAGGGCTGGAACTCAGAGTGTCAGGCACACTAGGGCAGTGCTCTACCATTACAGCCAAGCCCTTGTAATGAAGCGGCTTTTGAAGGAAATTCATCCAGGAAGCGTAATGCATCAGATTGCCTCGACTATTAACTTCTTAGGGTTAACCAACGGATGTGATTGTTTCCTACAGGGAAGCAGAAGTGGGAGACGGATTAAGTCTGGAATGGGCAGCGATGTCCAGGTGTGCTTCATGAAGAAGATGCAGTCTCCAAATAAAGAGTGGGTGAAGGAGGCTGGTGCACTTGCCCGCCTACACCTGGCAGGCGCTGACTAGTACTTCAGGGCATTTAAAGTTAAGGGAGTATGGCAGCTAACCTGCTTGTTGGAGGCTTTGCCCAATTATTCTCTTTATAGACGATTTCTCCTTAGACCCAAATGAGAGCCTTGATAACAAATCCAAAGCAGGCACATGCATTTTTATGATGACTTTTGCTGTTTTTGAAACTGTGTTTGCGCACTATAGCACAGGCTGACCCTAAACTTCCGGAGATACTCCTGTCTGCTTCCGAAGAGCTGAGATTACAGATGTGCATACTACACCAGAGCTATAATTTGTATATTATAAAGAAAAACACGGGGTTCTTTTCTAAGCCTTGTATTAGTCAGGGCTCTCCAGAGCAAAGGACCACCAGGGTGAATCAATCAATCTGTTCACCTAGCATCTATACGTATATATTAAGTAATTTAACAAATCAGCTGGTGTGAAAATAGTAACAACACTTGATCCTTGAGGCTGGGTCCCTCGGCAGATCCAGTCTGGCCCTGCAAACCTACAAGATTCCTGGAGAGCCACTGGTGTTTAGTCAGTGACAGAAGCCTATGACTACCGATTCCAATAGTGAAGAATCATCAGCAACAACAGAGTAAATCAGCCAGCCCAGGCCAAAAGCCAAGCCCAAAGGCCAGGGATTGTCTCTCTGCCAGAAAGTGCTGCCACATTCAGGGGTGGGCCTTCCCACATCAGCAAGGCATCAGGACAGTTCTTCAGGGGCGCTCCCTACACAGGTGATTCTAATTTGGGGCAAGTTGACATTCAACCAATCATAATAAACCTTTTGTTTGTATTTTGGTCTCTCAGCCTCTCTTTGGCAAGACTTTATAATTTTCACACCTCAACATGTAGCCTGTTCTTAGAACTCAGGTGTCACCATTCAGGATTAGCGGAGCCAAGACAAATCACAAGGACATAGTAGGTATCACCTGGACTCTTCTCAGGTGGATTATGAAGACATCAGCTCAATGCTTTTCTGGAATGAAGGGGTTCGCAAGAGAAATTTAGAGCACTAATAACAGCAGGTGGGGGTGGACAAAACACATTGCTGCTCCCTCCTCCTTCCTGTTTCCCAGGCTGCCCTTGAACTATGTACGGATCTGGGGATGACTTTGAACTTCTGAACTTCCTGCTTCAACCTCTCAAGAGCTGAGATTGCAAGTGTGTGCCACCACATCCAACCATGCAGCACTGGGGATTAGATCCAGGACTTGGTACATGCCAGGTGAAACACCATGACCAAAAGCAAGTCAAGGAGGAATCACAGTTCATCATTAAAGGAAGTCAGGACAAGAACAGGGCAGGAATCTGGAGGCAGGAGCTGATGCAGAGGCCATGGAGGGGTGCTGCTTACTGGCCTGTTCCTCATGGCTTGCTCAGCTTGCTTTCTTATAGAACCCAGGACCACCAGCCTTCATGTCCCACATATTCTAATCACCCTCTTCCCGCTCCCATGACCTCAAGATCACTCTTCCAATCCTGTTTCCCAGTTTCTTCGGCATCCACACAACAGATGTGATGAGAAGCCAAGCACAGAGCAACTGATTCCTATGGTGCCAAGCAAAATTTAGACTTACAATATTTATTTATTCATTGTATGTGTCTGAATGTTTAAAGCCTGCGTGCGTGTCTATGTAACGTGTGTGCCTGGCGTCTGAAGAGGGCATTGGGTATGCCTGGGACTGGAGTTACAGACAGTTGTGAGCCGCCGTGTGGATGCTGGGAATCAAACCCTCTACAGTTCACACACATATTCCACCAGCTAGGGAACAGTTCTGTCCCTAAGCATTTCTGGTCAGGGATACTCAACTTCTATTGTGTTTGTGAAATTTACAGACAAAATCGTACCCTCTGCATTCTCCGGGCATGGTCTTTCCACCTTCTGTGATGTTGTATCAGTTCCACTCTCTTTGTTTTTAGTGCACTGGGTGTACTCATCATAGAGTGAAAATCTATTTCCAAACATTTGGGGTAAAAAATACCCGCCATGTCTGGTGCCCCTATGAGACATTCTGCGAGGTCTGTATCTGGGGTCAACTCTCTGAGTTACAAGGTACAACTTCTGGGGATGACTTCCAAACCACAGAGGGGACTCTGCCAAGAGAGGTGCAGCATGACCAATAGGCCACCACTAGGGCTACCCCCTTCTTGGTCTCTCTTTGGCTTCCCCCTCCACAACTGCCCCCCAAAGCAGGGAAGCTCATGGAGCATAAAGCCACATTGGAGGAGTCAGTGAAATGGCTCAGAGGGTGAAGGTGCCTGACGACCTGGGTTCAATGCCTAGGACCCAGACAGAACTGATTCCAGCAAGTTGAGACACTATATGGCCCTGCCTCGTCATGGTACAGAGCACAGACACCAAGCTTGTGTCTACTCCTCTCTGTCACCCAGACTGTTAGGGCACAAATTGCACTGCATCAAACCTTTTAGAATGTATGTCATAGTTATATTGTTAAAATTTTACCAGCTGGTCGTGTTGGCGCACCTTGAATCCCAGCACTCAGGAGGCAGAGGCAGGTGGATCTCTGTGAATTCAAGACCAGCCTGGTCTACAAAGTGAGTTCCAGGATAGCCAGGGCTACACAGAGAAACCATTTCTCAAACCCCGCCCCCCCACTTTTTTTTTTTTTTATTGAGATAGGATACATGCCATGTCACCCAGACTGGCCTCAAACCCATGATCCTCCTCAGCTGGCCAAGTACACAGGTACACAGGTACACGACCACTCCACCACCACTCCGGACACTGCTATTGTTTCCCACTGGGTGAGCAAATTTGAAAACGTGTAAAACAGAATCATCCCTTTTACTTCTAGGTTTACACCATTAACCCAAAGAGACCACTGAGAAAAAAAAAGGCTGAAACAAAATGGTTCTTTTGGAATAAAAATTTATCCTGCTCTTTACAGTATTCTGCAATACCATTCACTAACATGGCATAACACTTATGCAAGTCATAAGAGCATCTAATTTAATATGATCTTATTACAAGTGAAAACTTACCCGCCACCCCTTTGTAGTGTTGAGAGTGCAGCTCAGGGCCTTGGGAATGCTAGGCAAGCACCACACCCCATGTCCTCCTTTCTTTATATTGTCATTTAATCAAAGGACACAAACAAACAGCCACGTTTGTCGCCCTCCCATCCATCTGTAATGGCTGTCTGGAAGCAACACTGTAAAAAGGAAGTATTGACTGGAATGTCCGGTCAATCCTGACTCATACAGCAGAACATCAGAGCGCAACGTTTCCAGACTTTACTCGTATTTTTTCTCTAAATTGGCCCCTTGGAAATGTGTCTCCTTTAGTTCCCTCCATGACTGCCACAGCAGCAGTCCTGGGATCAGAACCCACAGGCCATTAAAAAACACCAAATAGACCCAAAAGTAGAGCCAGTTCTTGGTGTTGAGGTTGGGGCTTCCCACAAGCCACTCAGGGAAGAAGGTCATCCAGCCACCGTAGAGTTCACACACGCACAAGGTGATCTGTATGAAGTGCCTGTGGAGAGAAGACATGAAGTGAAGCAGGTACAACCTGGCACTCTGAATTGGGGCATCCTTTTTGTAGGGGAGCACCAGCAGTCTTTACTACTGAAACTTGTGGGCTTCTGTGTGGTGCTCCTTGGATGGGCCAGGTCAGCCTAGACAGTGAAGATGCCATCTTTGCGTGCAGAAGCAACCCTGCCTTTCCCAGCACTGTTCTAACAGCGTTTAGAGTTCTAAGGACACTTGAGTACCCTGCACTGTTCTCAGGGGGACTTAGTGAGGTCACCACTGACCCTCCAAGAGACCTGGAGGTGAATCTTGACATCAACCAGTTTCATCTGTTGTAAAAGATGACGATTATCCTTCCTCCAAAGTCAATGAAATATGTAGATAAAGGGTTTTCATTACCCGTGACCGACACACAATCACGCAAATATTATCAACGTTTGAGACAGGACACATGTAAAATTGTAATCTGTCTGCAAGTGTGGTCATGGAGCCAAAACAGTGTTAAAGGAATCAAGAAAAATGACTGCTAGTTATCTGCAAAAGTGGTGGGAGAGGGGATTAAAAGCTGAGAGGACTCTTTCATCTCTGAGATTTCAGGATAAAGCTTTACATCTTGTCTTGAAGTCTTGCAGAAAGCTTTTGTCTTGTGGATAAATATGTCACTTGGGCACTGGGCAGCTAATGTCTCTCCCTTCCCGCTGGACGGGAGTGAACTCACCTGTAATATTTCTCCTTGACTATGGCGTAAATGAGAACCAATGCCAGAAACCCATCCAAGACAACGGTCAGAATTTCCAGAGACACAATGGTTGGGTCAGAATACAGCCATCTTCCATCAGCCTTGCCATATTCTTTCCCTAAAGGCAAATGCCTGCGTTTAGTCTCTAATCGGCACACATTTTTGTTGTTAATTTTTTAGGCAGCGTACAAACAAATGGGCTCCATTATGACAATGTCAGACAACCACATCAGTTCATTCTACTCATGCTCACCCCCCGATTATCCTCTCTGCTGATCTCCTTTCTCCCCTAAACAGCAGCTTCCTACTTCCATACCATATACAGCTTTTAGTTTAGATTTGCGGAAATGTGGCACTTGCCCATTAATTGATTGGATGATTTGGTTTTGCCCCTTACAATTTTTTGTTGTTGTTGTTTGTTTGTGTTTTGTTTTGTTGTTTTGTTGAGACAGGGTTTCTTTGTGCAGGCCTGGCTGTCCTGGTAATTTTTTTTAATTTCTTTTAGATTATAGATATTAATCTGTGCCAGAGGTATAGTTGGTAAATATTATCTTTCCTTCTGTGGGCGCTCCTCATTCCTTTACTGAGTAGGAATTTTTAAACTTCACACAATCCCATTTGCCAATTCTTGCCATTACTCTCCGTGTTATTGGATTTCTGTTTAGGAAATCCTTGCCTGTGCCTATGTCTTGAAGTGTTTTCCCTACATTTCTCTCTAGCAGTTTAGCATTTCAGGCCTTACATTAAGGTCCTTGATCCCTTTGGAGTTGGTTTTTACACGGGGTGGGAGAGGTGCTGGCTCCACTCTTCCTCATGGGTTATCCAGTGCTGCTCACACCATTGTTGAAGAGGTCTTTTTTCCCAATGTATGTTTTGTCACTTTGTCCAACATCTGGGGGCTGTGGTGTTGCAAGGGTTTGTTTCTGGGTCCTCTATTCTTGCCTATTGGTCTATGACTAGTAAGCCTTTTATGCCAGTTAATGAAAATGGCCACTGTCTTACAACCTTCATAATGCTTGCAGAGGGCAAGAGAAGCCTGGGACCCCTGTGTCCCTCACCCTTGACATAAGATGGAGGAGCTGCTCTACTTGTAAAATACAGTTTCCAAGCACATTCATGTATGTGCAGTCTACCCTGGGCCCTCTTCACTACAGTTGGCAGGATTTTAAGTTAATTCAACAGAGTCAAATTTTGCAAACACAGTATTTAATAAAGATGGTTTTAGAGCCTGGGGAGGTGACTCAGTTGGTAAAGCTCTGGCCTTTCAAGCATGAGGACCTGAGTTCAATCCCCAGCACCCACGTAAAAATATCAGGCAGGAGACTCACACTTGCCATCTCAGCCCTGGTAAGATGGAAACAGAACACGTGAAGCTTGCTGGACCACTGGGCCAGCAATTAGCAATGAGCCTAACTGATGAGTTCCAGGCCAATGAGAGGCCTTGTGTGACAGGAGGTAGATGCCATTCTTGAGGATACCTGAGGGTGTCCTCTAATCTACACACACACACACACACACACACACACACACATACACACACACACACAAACACGAGTGTGCTTACACACACTACAGTAGGATGGTAGTGTTGTGGAATATTATTTTAACTGAGCAAAGATGTGTTACATTTGTTTATGCTGCAGAATATTACTTTAACTGTATAAAGGTGTGTTACATTTGTTTCTTCTGCCTTTATTAACGATGTAAAGATGTGTTACATTTGGTTACTCTGCATTTGTTTAATTATATAAAGATGTGTGTCTGTTTCACCTTGCCTGCCTAAGACACCTGATTGGTCTAATAAAAAGCTGAATGGCCAATAGCTAGGCAGAAGAGGGATGGGCGAGGCTGGCAAGCAGAGAGAATAGGAGAAATCTAGGTTTGAGAGGAGAGAAGAAAGAAGAGAACGAGAAGAGGGAGGCATGCCCAGGGCCAGAAGCCAGGCAGCTGCCAGAAGGACAGACAGAGACAGCAGGAACATAAGATAAACAGAAAGACAGAAAGAAAGGAAAAAAGCCCCAAGGCAAAAACGTAAAGAAACATTAAAATAAGAGCTAAGATAAGGCTGAACATCCACAACTATTAAGAAGTCTGTGTCATGACTTGGGAGCTGGTTGGTGGCCCAAAAGAAAGCCTGGAACAGTAGTGTTAACTGTTACTTGACACAACCTAGGACCACATGGGAGATGAGCTTCTGGGGTGGAGGTTAGGGCTGTTGTGATACCATTAATTGAGGTGGCAAGACATGCCCACTGGGCAGGGAATCCTGGACTGTATGAGAGTTGGGAGAGCAAGCTGAGCATTAGTACTGCCTTGAACTTGATATAGTTCAAGTTCTGAAAACACTCAACATATTTGCTAATAGAAGACAAATGAATGCTGAGGGTCTAGGAGGATGCAGCCTGAACTTCAGAGTGAACCCCAAATGGACAGTGTTTAGCAGCAACAGCCACCCCACCCTTACAAGTAATAATTGGAAAGTAGTATATTCAAGAATCTTTTCAGACCAGCACTTTAGAGGCCATATTTATTCCTGCTTTAATTGTTACTAGTATTTTCAAAAGATTTACAGAGAGAGAGAAAATATGTGGAATATGTGTGTGTGTTTGTGTGCATGTGTGTATATGCACTTGTATATGGATGTCCAAAAGAGGGTGTTAGGTACCCTGGAACTGGAGTTATATAGGTGGTTGTGAACTGCCCAGTATGAGTGCTGAGACCTGAACTGAGGTCCTCTGTAAGAGCAGCAAGTGCTCTTAACCACTGAGCCATCCCTCCAACCCCTAATTATTTTACTGACTTTTATGGACTGCTTCAGGAATTTGCATGTGATCCCTGAACAGTGGCCAGGCTAATCTTCTCTGTATGGTTTCTATTTTAGTTTATGCACTGCCAAAGTGAGCACCCTGATTATTTTTTTTAACTGGTAATAGCAGTACATGCTGATCTCAAACTCTCAGATGATGGGAGTCAAGAGTGGACATCTCTAGCTCGCTCTCCTTTCAAACATGCTCTCATGTTACACGGAGAAGGTGTAACTGGTTAGAAATGAACTCTGATATATGACCGGACAAAGCAGTAGGAACCTCTCTTCTCATAGTGGCCAGAGAAAGGATCCCTTGGGACCATCTAGTAAGGTCTCTAAAGAAAGGCCATCCTGAGAGAAGGACCACACAGGTGAAGAGTCTCCATGTAAGGCCACACATACCATCATCACTCGACCTTGGTGGAGCATCTGCCATGTTCAGAAATAACTGTCTTAACCGGAAAGCAAGGCAATATTGAAAAGATAAAAATTTCCCTAAATATAAATGTATAAATGAGAAGTAAAATGAACCAATTGAAGTATCCAAAATCTAGGAGAATCATTTATGTAAAATGTCAATTCTTTGGGAGGGAAGAGAACAGTGCATGCTTAGACATTAAAAACAGAACTAACCCCAAACCACTATTTCTAGTCATTCTTTTTAAAGATTATTTATCTTATGTGTATGGGTGTTTTGTATGCACGTATGTGTGCACCCTGTACATGCCTGGCGCTTGTGGAGGACAGGAGAAGGGTTCAGACGCCCTGGGACTGGAGTTACAGATGGTTGTGAGCCACCATGGGGGTGCTAAGAACTGACCCAGACCAAAGCATCTCTCTAGCCGCTTAGTCAGCAGTATTTTCTGAGCACAGAGGGGTTGTCTCTGCTGGGCCTTGAGAATGTAGCCATAAGATCTGTATGCAGGTGGCTCCTGCTAGGAGGGACAAAAGTAAATGTGGTGCTTAGATTGAAAAATAAGACCCAGGAAGATTCCCTAATGATCCACCTCTTCATCGTGCTCCGTCAGAAAGGTGCTTGGCTGGACCAGCCACTGTGACATCTGCTCACATCCCAGGGAGGAGGCCACTGCATCGTGCAGGGCCCTATGAGAGCTGCAGCTGGGAAGGCAGTGAACTTGCAGGGCCATGCTGGTGGGGCTGGTGGGAACAGGACAGGGTGCGGCTGGTCCCTTAAGAGAACGTGATGGTTTCATCTGGCCCACTCCACAGGAACCAGCACAGTGTCTGCTCTCCACAATCAAGAGGGCTGATGGCTAGTGACTCTTAGCTATGGAAATACTGGGGTGTCTTCCAGATTTTACTGTAATGTCAAGGCATATAATTTTTAAATTCACCTTTTTTTAAAAGATTTATTTATTTATTATGTATACAGCATGTATGACTGCAGGCCAGAAGAGGGCACCAGATCTCATTACAGATGGTTGTGAGCCACCATGTGGTTGCTGGGAGTTGAACTCAGGACCTCTGGAAGAGCAGTCAGTGCTCTTAACCTCTGAGCCATCTCTCCAGCCCCTCACTTCTTATTTTTATCATCACGGTTGTGGTTTGATCTGGGACCAAGCCCACTGCTTTGTGCATGCTGGGCAAACACACAACCAGTGAGCTATACCCCGGCCCTTTTCTTTTCAGATAGTCTTATTACGTAGACCAGACTGGCCTCCAGCTAGCAATCTTCCCGCCTTACCCGCACCACCCCACCAAGTACTGTGATTAGAGGTGTGTCCCACCCCACTTGGTGGCAAACAGAATACTGAACCCTGAGTCCTGGCAGGCCTCACATCACAGGAATGACTGGGTAAAGAATGAGGTGCTCCAGAGCAGAGCATGTGCAAACGCCCCAGGTCTGGAAGCAGAATGTCTGCAGCTGGAGGTAAGTGGGAAAAGCCGAGGAGTGTCTGGAGATGGCGGAGAAGGCAGACAGATGGCCTGATGGCGGCCCTGCTGTCCACCAGATCACACGTGAACCTCTGCTATGTCCTTTGCTGCTGAACTCTACCCACTGCCCACCTTGCTAAACCTGAACAACCAAGGGTCCAACACCAGGGTTAAAAATCACGATGGTGTGATCAATTCCATTTATTTTGTGACTGACAACCGCAGGAGGCAGCGGTTCAGAGGGAGAAGGGGCAAGGCCATGGCTGAGGGGGGAGGCTTTGCAGACCACCACTGCTGCATGCTCTGCCATCCGGAGGGGACGAGGGTGGCCTGCAGCCTGCAGCCATGGCCAGCCTCCGGGAGGTCCCGGCCTGGACCCTCTGGATCAGCAGTTGCTCTAGAGCATTTGCTTTCAAAATAAAAGGGCAGTCTACCTAAAGATGGAGACACAGAAAGACCCTGTCAAATGTTCACGTTCCGTGGACTTGAGCCACATCTGGACTAGTCACTTTCTCTGATGCTAAAACAGGGCAGCCAGCCAGTCAGCGTCGAAGCTGCAGCAGCCCTCCTGACAAAGGGGAGCAGAGGAACACACACGAGGGCGGGGTGGTGCTTCAGGCCAGGACCTCCAGCCTCATTCATGACTTTGCAGCCGACCTCAAGCCAAGTTTAACACAGAGAGGTTGAGCCCAGCCTGGAGCTACAGCGGCAGGACTGTGGCAAAGGGGCTCAGATCCCTGCCTGAACACAGACCGGAGGGACCAAGGACGACACGTTTTGTTCTCAGAAGCACTGACTGAAATGAGACAGTTCAGTTCTCTGGACATTTCCTAACACTAATCGTGAAGAGAGTGTCCACAAAGACCTTGGTGTGAGCATGTGACTTCAGGACAGGACAGAAATACAATAGGGCTGGGGGTGACACAACCCAGTAACACAGCATGTGCTTAGCATGAGCAAGGCCATAGCTCCATCCTCAGTACCAATGATAATAAAATAAAATGATAAATTAGGACTGGTGAGCTGGTTCAGCTGGTCAAGGCACCTGCCACCAAGCCCGACAACCTGAGTTTGATTATTAGAAATCACCTGGCGGAAGGGGAGAACCACTTCCCGAAAACTGTCCTCCACATGCACACACACACACACACACACACACACACACACACACACACACGCACACACACACGGAGAATAAAGAAATAAATTAAAAATAAAAAGCATGAAAGAAATAAGAACGTGAAACACACCCACATATACTTGCATATATCATACACATGGACGCTTAATAAATAAATGAAGATAAAAGCAGAGTAAAATAATAAAGAAAATAAGGAAAAGGAAAGACACGCAGTAGACAATGCAGAACTGCTGATGCCAAACCTGAAAAGAGCAAGCACGAGAGGCAGGCACCTGACTCGCCGACTTAGCCCCACGGGTATAGAGCATTCTGGGAAGTCAGTATCAGTGACTAAGTGTTGGCCAATTTACACTGAGTGTTAAGAAGATGGGGAAACCACTTGGTAGCTCCACAGGGCAGAAGGAGTTTGGAGAATTATTCAGAAGACGGGTATAGACAGACAATCAAAAGCAAACTGGAGCTGGAGAGCTGCCTCAGCCGTTAAGGGTATGTATGCTTTGCCAGAAGACCTGAGTTCAATACCAGCATTCACACTGGGCAGCTCACAGCGGCCTGTAACCCCAGCTCCAAGGGAGCTGACGCCCTCTTCTGGCCTCTGAGGACACTGCTCACATGCACAAACTCACACATATATAGACACACACACACACAGACACACAGGCACAGACACACAGACACACACACACACACATACACAAATGAAAATCAAGTTTTACAAAGTAAATGTATATAAAGCATATATGCGGAAGCACCAAGTTTAAATACTGCAGGCTTTCTGGTGTCTTTTCTTTGTTTTCCAGTGTTGTGTAGGGGCTCACATGTTAGGCCAGTGCTCCACCACTGAGGCACACCACAGCTGTCTACACTCTGTTTACTATATAGCTTTGCTGAGATGTAATTCACATGGCACACAATTCCAATTTTAGTACATTCACAGATTTGAATAGACACAATCTAGCTGAACATTCCAAACGAGAAAGCCGCCCCCATCAGCAGTCACCCACTTCCCTTCCACATCCTCTCTCATCCCAGTCCCAGCAACCACTAATTGGTTATCTGTCTCTAAAGATTCACCTATTCTGGACAGGACATGTAAATGGAATCATACAATATGTGATATAGACATTCAGTTCATCGACAGCCATTCTTGCAATTAATCTCCTCAGACATTTCAAATGCAAATGTTTTTAATTACTTACATAAAGATGCAATCAAGCCTTGGGAATCTGCAACATTTCCTACTACAGACAAGTAGACAAAAGCGCCTTCCTAGAGGGAAGAAAAGGGAGACAGACTCTGTTTAGCCTCACCACCACAGGGCGGCACAGCAGACACATGGCATTCCATGCAGCAGCTCCCCTTCCCCTCTGTAAGGTATCCACAGCTTGGCCAGCAGCCTGGAGGACCACACCATCTCTGGAGGCTAACCAGACTGGGAAATGAACGTGGCCAAACCTAATAATAAATGTTACCTTTTAATGACTGGCATTATAAAATCAGAGGTGTGTTCTTGGGTAGAAAAAAAAAGTGAAAATTTCAAGGAGAGTGCTTGACTGTGGTACAAAATAAAAATTAGCTTTAGATTATTCCAAAGATCCTAAGTCATAGAGAAGACTCTCACTTCATTTTTTAACCTTAAAAATAAAAGGCATGTGGCCAGCAAATCTCTACAGCAGAGTTGAACCCCTTCCTACACTACATAGGGCAAATTCAAGAAGGCTTTCAACACACAGCAGCCTTCTTCTGACTTTCAGTGATGAAAATGTCCGCAGGTATCTTAGTATTCCCCCATCGTGTGTTTCTTTGCCTAAGCTTCCAAAAATCCAACAGCTAGAATTCCCCGGTAGAGGAGCTGATGTCACATCGGTTCCCCTGACTAATTCTTACTGCGGGTCAATAGCTTTTCCTCACCACCGCCACCACCCCTAACAGCTTCATGTGACATTAAAACTCTCCGCCTCCCCTCTACTACCTTTGGTACCATGGTTTACCACTCCTGCGGGCTACCTACTTCTTTAGACTGTTCACCCTGTGACGTTACTCATTTACACCAGTCCCCCATCCCCGTCCTCCCAGCAGTCAATCTGGGGTTTACTCTAGTTCATACAACAATGAAGCTCTCTTCTTGTGCAGAAACTTCACTTGTTTCTTTTCTATATAAGAACACGTCTCTGATTTTATAATGCCAGTTCTTGAAAAAAACAAAAACCAAATGACATTCATTATACATAGGTATAACATTCTTCCATTAGTTACCTAAATTTGTGACTTTAGTAACGGATGAAGCGTCTGTCCACTCATTCCTCTGTGTAGTGTAGGCTCCCTGCTGAGAGCTGAGTCCCCCACCCCCGCCACACACACACACACACACACACACATACACACACACACACACACACACACACACACACACACACACACACACACACCCTGCTTCCTCTCTCATTCCGGCTTCCAAAGGCCAACTTGTACCCATTTTGCTTACTAACAGAAGACCCTGCAGACAGATTAATCCCCATTCTGGTTCTGCAAGCATATTTATTTGCCTCCTCTGTTTTATCTGTGACTGGATTCTAAAACTGGAAAAGCTACTCAGCCATTCCCACCATGCTTATAGAGGTAGTGTTCACTTCAGTGGACCTCAGATTTTTTTGTTTTTTCTTTACTAATCCAGTATCTTGACCCATGTTACTTAGTGATAAAAATTATAGGTGGAAGGCCCTTCCATACCTGAATGTCTCAAAACCACTATATTAGTTTGCTTCATATGTGGGCTAGGACTTACTAGTGAGAGATTCCTGTCCATCCCCCAGTTTGTGACTGTCTGTCTGTCTCTGACTTTCATGCTATCTCATGAATGTCAATCAGCCTCTTACCCACTCTAATCTCTGTTAACACAGGCTTGGCAGCTGGTTTATGCTATCTTTTCCTGACACTCTTTCTGGGTCACCTAATTAGTAAATGTGCTTTGTCTGAGCCCATCTAAAATGCATTTTCTTTACAGGAGATTTAGGCCAGGCATGGCAGCAAATACTTGTACACAAGTCTGGTGCCAGTGTAGGCTGTACTGTCAGTTCTGGGCCAGCCAGAGGTGAAAGAAAAGAATAGGGGTGGGGAAGGACAGCAAGGATGGAAGAAAGGAAGAAAGAAGTGAGGAAAGAAAGGAAAAAGAAAAGACAGAATCTAAAGTGTTTAGACTGAGGCTGTAGCGCAGTGGTAGATCACTTGCCTGGCATGCACAAGGGCCTACGTTCTACCCCTACTACCTAGCAAAACCAAGAGCAGTTAAAGGTTTTTAAGATGTATTTGTAATTGTATACATATGTCTGTCTGTGTGCACACGAGTGCAAGTGAGTACAGGCGCCTATGGTGGCCAGAATAGAGTACTGGATCCACCTGGAGCTGAAGGTTTAGGTGGTTGCTAGGAACCTAGCTTGAGTCCTCTGTCAGCACAGAACACATTCTTGCATTCTTGGTTACTCGACTGGGCAACAGACCTACTCAGTTGACCCCCCACACACACACACACACATACACACACACACACACGTATATATGTATGTAAAACTGAGAGAGCTGGATATGATAAGTAGACTAGCTGGGTATGGTAGTAAATACATCAGCACATCGGTTCTCAGCCTGTGAGTTTCAATCCCTTTGGGGGTTGAGCGACCCTTTCACAGGGGTCGCCTAAGACCAACAGAAAACACAGATATTTACATTACAATTCATAGCAGTAGCAAAATTGCAGTTCTGAAGTATCAATGAAAATAATTTTATGGTTGAGGATCACCACAACATGAGGAACTGTATTAAAAGCTCGCAGCATTAGGAAGGTTGAGAACCACTGCATTAGGAGGTAGAGGCAAGAGGATCAGGGCAGCAAGGCTAGCCTCAGCTATGTGGTGAGTTTTAGGCTAGCCTGGGATGCATGAGAGCTTGTCTCAAACCAAAGATTAGTAGACTGCATGAACCTATACCCAACTGTGATAGTACACTGTCATCTCACAAAGTTGCCACTGAGGCCAAGGGGAAAAGCATTCAACTGTTAGCAACTGTGAGATCCTTCCCTCAAAGTAATCTTAAGGGCTGAGAAGCCCTCCCTCTTCCCTCAAAGCAACTCTGAGGGCTGATAAACCTTTAGCAACCACATACCTGCCCCCCAACCCATCAGCCAGCTTTCAGTACCACAGCAGCACACCCGAGAAGGACTAACTTCAGAGGAAAAACAGTTATTCAGCTCACCATTTCAGGAGGTGAGGATCTAGATGGCCTGGCCTATGGTGGATGGAGAAAGTTGGGGTGTATGTGGAGAAGAAACCACATCTCAAACCAGGCTTGGTCTTTTTTTTTTTTTTTTTTTTTTTTTTTTTTTTTTGGTTTTTCGAGACAGGGTTCTCTGTGTAGCTTTGCGCCTTTCCTGGGACTCACTTGGTAGCCCAGGCTGGCCTCGAACTCACAGAGATCCGCCTGGCTCTGCCTCCCGAGTGCTGGGATTAAAGGTGTGCACCACCACCACCCAGCTCAGGCTTGGTCTTTTTACAGCCATCTCCTTGTGTGAATTTTCAAGGGGTCCTATGAGGGCTACCATATCCCTCAATGACCTAAGATCTTCCCATTAGATGTCACCTCTTTCAGATGGCATCTCTGGAAGGTCCTGTGACTTGAGCCTGGCCTTTTCCAACCCTGACAGAACTTAGGAGAAACACAAGTAAGTAGGCACAGGCCCATGGCAGCAGCTACACTAATGTCCACATACTCACCCAACAACAAGCTCAGCAAAACACAGGAGGCAGACTCTGGTCACAGAGGGAGACCAGTGACTCTGGTTCTAAAGACTCCTGGTCTCTGGACTAAGTCTGCTCTAAACCCACAAGAGCTACAACAGAAACCATCTAGTGTTATCTCCCAGTGGCCAACATTGTTAAAGGAGACCACAGGGTTCCTGACATAAACTGTAAAATTTGCTTTTTTCCTACCCCTTAAAGTTATCTTAGGCTCTGAGCATGAAGTTGACACGGACCTTGTCATTACCAACATAGAAAGTTACTAGCCTCAGGGGTCTTTCATCACAACATACGGTCCATATCCAACCTTCATATAGCCGGAGTATATGAAGAACTTAAAAAGAACCAAAAGATTCACCACAATTTTAACACCAGAAGAGCAAGTCAATGAATCAATAAGCAAATGGACAGATGAACAACACTTCTCAAATAAAGTACAAAGGGCCACAAGCAGGTGACGCAATCTTCAACACCTTTAGCCATCAGGGACAAGTAAATCCAACGGACACTGAGATTCTATCTTACATCAGTTTGGATAGCTAGCATACAAAAATAGGGGCTGGGGAGATAGTCAGAATGGTTAGGAGCACTGCTTGCTCTTCTAGAGGTCCTGAGTTCAATTCTCAACAACCATATGGTGGCTCACAACCATCTATAATAGGATCCAATGCCTTCTTCTGGTGTGTGGGCATACATGCAGGAAGAGCACCCATGTACATAAAATACATTTAAAAAAAAACCTAGCTAGGCATGGTGGTGGCACACACCTTTAATCTCAGAATCAGGCTGAGGCAGGAGGCTCTCCAATTCCATGCCAGCCTGAGCTATATAATGAGGCCCTGTTCCAGAAATCAGGGTGACAAAATGATTTATCAGGTCAAGGCACTTCCTGTACAAGCTAGGGGGCCTGTCTGACCCCTAGAACCCACATAAAGATGGAAAGAGAACCAAGGCCACGAAGTTGTCCTCAGACTTCCGTACAAGCGCCATGGTACATACACATATACACACATAGTAATAATAATAAAACACCCAAAAGGAAACCTACTACTGTAGAAACTTTCTAAAACACATACATACATAAAAGAAATGTAAATAGAGTCAACATGTAATGGAGAAGACAATACCCCAACCAGATAGCATATGCTACCAAGTAAAACCCCCTAGTAATAGGAATGGTCCCCCTTTGGGACCCATAGACCCACCAAACTCTACAGGCTATTGCCAGTGCTGTTGGTTACCATCCACAACCTTAGAGCAAGGCCTTACTGCAGGAAGACACTATGTACTTTTGGCACAGAACATGGAGAAATCTAGCTGGTGCTCACTGGAAACTTCACCCCTACTGGAGAGTGTCCACAGTGCTAGAAGGTGCTATGTACACTATCAGATGAGAAAAGTACTTATCAATATTATCCAGCCGTGAAACCAGTGAGGGAAAACATGACGTGAGTGGGTAGGGATGGTGGCCGGAGTATATGGGAAGAGCTGGAGGACAGGAAAGAATATTATAAAAACAGAGCATATGAAGTCCCCAAAGGGGAGAAATTAGAAACCAAACAACCAAAACATATTACCTATGCCCATCACATCCTGCAAAGCTTGGTCCTGTTAGACCAACTGGGGTGATGAGGGGTGGAACACAGACAGACGGACACGCACATCTGGAGTGTAGTCAATGCCTTCTGTACACTCTGTCAGCATTCACACAGGGACCACAGGGAGGCTGTGCTAATTCCCTGAGCCTGGCCGGGGAAGGCTTTGCCATTTCCATGGGTCCGAGGCATTGGGGTCCTGGACACATGGCTGTCATGTGTGACACATGACACATAGCCATGTCACTAATACACATTCGCTCAGGGCTTCCTCTGCTCCCCACACATGCCTGTATGGGAAGTGGTCAGGCATCAAAATGCTCATCCTGCTGTCTCAGGCTCTAGGTGGTAGATGATGGCCACTTATCCCCAGTTTGCTTATTTAAAAAAAAGATTAAGGTTATGGATATCAAGATATTTGGCCTAAAAAATGGGCTACTTCCTATGCAAGGTTAAGACAGGAAAGAGCTAAGGCCATCTAACGGAGCAGCTAGCAAAGTCCCTTTAAAAACGACCATGTACTGTGGCAGATGAAGTTAACAAAGTCTCACCTCATTTTTCTCTTGAGGTATTTCCAGACTTGGGACTTGTAACAATGTATTTTATAGATTTTTAGAAATTGGGAGTCAAGGACAAAAAGAGGCCAGTGTCTTGCCTGGCTGAACAACTGTGATCTAGGATTAAATAACAATTTTATAAGAAATGGTGCATATACTCATCTCAGTCCTCAAAGAGACATTTTCTGCAGAAGATAAAATGGCTTTACAGAAATTAAAAAACAAAAACACAAAATGAGGCTAATTTGTATGGAAATGCATTTTGGAGTTTTTTGCTTTAAAAGTGTTTGAATGAAGAAGACTCAGAAATCAATGTAGCACTCAGCATTAAGAGGGGAGCGTGAGGTGGAGAGCGGTGCCCACGTGAGCCCTGTTGACACACATTAGTATTTTCAGATCTGACCAAGGGTCTCAGCCTAACCACACTGGGGTTGTCATGGCAACAGCCTGCACCGCCATTCACGGGAGGACCAGCTGCAGCAGCCCCTCTCCCAGGCTTTACTGACTTTAGATATGTCCACGGCCAGCTGCCATCCTCCCACTGAAATGACGGCTCTCCTCTGATGTAGTCTCTCCCGGCCCCAGCAGATGGCTGTCACCTGATATTACCAGTGGACAGTGATGGCGCCTGTGGAACCTTGGGGTCGGGCACACTAGTTCTGCTGCATCCATGATACTGGGCTTAGTGTTGGATTTAGGACATGAGAACATCTGTCCTCTTGAGGGAATCCCCCTTTCTGCTGATACAGCTGTTCTCATGTTAAGGACCAGATGGGAAGCCTTGAGGCTCACTGTGACTGGACATGGGGATTATGGCTATCTGGCACACACGAACAGGATGAAGTGGGCAGAGGGGAATCGCTGAGGGATGCAGGCAGAGGGAACTGCGACCTTCGAGGTTGGGGAAGTGTCTATGTTCTCGCAGCCCTGGTCCAAGAATCCCAGATCTTGGAATCATCTGCAGGTTTGTACCAGTGCAGAATCTCAGCCAATCCCAGGGTGACTTGTGTACACGGTCAAGTTTGAGAAACACTGCTTGAAATCACAATGGTATTTAATCCTTATAAGAGGTTTTTTGTTTGTTTGTTTTGAGGCAGGGTCTCAATTTGTGGCTTGAGCCAGCCTCCGTCTCAAAAGCCTCTTGTCTCAGTCCAGCACTGAGATCTTAAGAGTGAGGCACACCTCCCGGGCTTACAGCAACCCTTCGGAGAGAACATTTGTTTCCATGTTTTAAGGATGTGCTAGTCAGCTTCAGCTGCCAGGATGACAAAACCCATAGTCCTCTGAAGGCGCTTCAGTAGAGGAATTGCCCGGACCAGACTGGCCTCTGGCCATGCCTGTAAGGGATCGTCTTGATGACTGATGTGGGAAAGCCCAGCTTACCGCACAAGGCACCATCCTGCCAGGCAGGTGAGGGGATGTTTAAGAAAGCTAGCTGACCACGTTCCAGCATGTGAGCTAGCAAAGCCGCCTTCCGCCGTGGCTCCTACCTTGAGTTCCTGTCTGGCTTTCCTCAGTCATGGACTGTGGCCTGGAGGCAGAAGGTGAATTAAACCTTTTCCTCCCCTCTGCTTTCGGTCAGAGTATCACAGCAACAGAAAGCAAACCAAGATGACGGGTAAGGAAACTGAGAAGGGGCGTTCCCATCCTCCCTTCTCTTCCTCATTACTGGAGGAGCTTCCTGTGGGAGGGTCCTGCCTGTGCCTTCCCAGATGGAGAAGGACAGTGGACTCAAGTGCACATCGGTTGTACCCCCCACCTCATAGTCTTCCCTCCACCCCCAGAGCCTGCCCAACCAAACAGTGAAAGAATAGTTAGTAACTGACCCTGGGTTTATCTCACTACTTTTTTTTTTTCCAAGACAGCATCTCACTATATAGTCCTGGCTGTCCTGGAACTCGCTCTGTAGACCAGGCTGGCCTTGAACTCACAGAGATCCGCCTGCCTCTGCCTCCCGAGTGCTGGGACTAAAGGTGTGTGCCACTATACCCACCTGACCCTGTGTTTAAAGAGGAACCTGCAGGAATGGGGGAGCAACCTGTGGGAACAGGATCTCACTACCCTTTATTATAAACGCATGCTAGGCTGGACCTGGTGAAGAGAAGCTATCAGAGGCCAATTTCAACTCCACATCAGAGGGACTTCTGCAAACAGGGCTGCTCCAGCTAGGGGAGGTGGTGCTCCGGCTAGGGGAAGTGCTCCAGCTAGGAGAGGTGATGCTCCAGCTAGGAGAGGTGGTATTCCAGCTAGGGGAGGTGGTGCTCCAGCTAGGGGCTCCAGCTAGGGGAAGTGGTGCTCCAGCTAGGGGAGGTGGTGCTCCAGCTGGGGGAAGTGGTACTCCAGCTAGGGGAAGTGCTCCAGCTAGGGGAGGTAGAGCTCCAGCTAGGGGAGGTGGAGCTCCAGCTAGGGGAGGTGGTGCTCCAGCTAGGGGAGGTGGTGATCCAACTAGGGGAAGTGGTGCTCCAGCTAGGGGAGGTAGTGCTCCAGCTAGGGGAGGTAGTGCTGACTAAAAGCTTTCAAATAAATGGAGGGGACCCTGTGCCCATATGGTGTGTCAGGAAGATCCTGGTTCCAGGGCCAACGGGACCACTAGGAACCCGAGACTATATTCTTTATATCCAGCTGCTGCCACCTTTCTTCATTACATTCATGTATTACTTACAACATTTATCACATCTTATTTCTTGTGTGGACTTGTGCCACAGGACACATGTGGATGGAGGTCACAAGACAATCTGTGGAAGTCTGTTTTCTTCCTCTAGCGTGTGGTTTCTGGGGATTAACTTGGTTCTTCAAGCTTGGTGGAAAGTGTCTTTACCAGCTAAGACATCTCGCCACCCCTCTGTTCTCACCATCTGTCCCAGCACCTGGTGCTCCTGGGACACATCTATGTGGTGTGTGCTGTGCCTGACCTGGGCCCACCCAGCTTGCAGAACGACATCCTTATTAGTTACTGTTCTATTGCCATGACAAAACACCACAACAAAGGCAACTTATAAGAGAAATTGAATTTGAGGGCTCAGGGTTCCAGAGGGTTAGTCCATGTCCATCATGGTGGGGAGCATGGCAGCAGGTAGGCATGGAGCCGTAGCTGAGAGATTACATCTGGATCCACAAGCATAAAGCAAATTGGAGAGCTAACTGGGACTGGTGTGGGCTCTTGAAACCTCAAAGGCTCTAGTGGCATGCCTCCAACAAGGCCGTATCTCCTAATCCTTCCCAAACAGTTCCACCAACTGTGAACCAAATACTCCAAGCCATGAGCCTGTGGAGGGCAATCTCATTCAAACCACAACAGCTATGAGAAGCCACACTCTGACTACAGGTGACTGGACCCGAGATGAGGATACCTCTAGAGGAGGTAACTCCCTGACTGGCTGCTGTCGGGAAGCAGTCCCCTGTAAGGATTAGCTAGTCAATGGCGTCTTCACCCTCGGCGGTACAGACTGAGAGAGGGAAGACGTCATGGGACTCCAGGAAGGGGGCTCAGTGGATAAAGGCGTTTGCTGCCAAGCCTGACTAGCTTGCTCCCCAGGATTTCCAGTGCTTGCCAACTGTCCTCTGACTTCCACATCCACACTGTGGCACACACACACCCCTCCTAATAAATAAATAAATAAATGCAATAACAACAAAAAGGAAGTCATAGGTAGTCAAGATCCAACCGGCATGTATACACACACACACACACACACACACACACACACACACACACACCCCAATGATAAAATGAAGTAAATAAAATTAATTTGGTGTAATGTTATGAGGAATCAAACAGGGACCAAGATATTTCATCCACATCTTCTCCATTATCAAGGATATAAGAAAAACATCCTGTGGCATTAAAAGTTTTCGAAGCTGGATGTTGTGGCATGGCCTATAATCTCAGCATGCAGGCTGAGGCAGGAGGAATGTGAGTCTGAAACTAACCTGGGCTGCACAGCTGCACTACGGAGCCAGACCCTGTGTCTAAAAACAAAACCACAGATATTCTGTTGTGTTTGCTTTGTTGTTCTTTACGTATTTTTTTTTTAATGCTGTGAGGCTCTGTCTCATAGGAATGTCAGAAATTAAATCTCTAAAGTCTTACTAACATGACTGCCTAAACATGAGCTGAATAAACATGACAACAAGGACATGGTGACATGGACAGGGAAAGCCCAGAAGACCTCAGCCCTATACAAAGAACTCCAGGCAACGGAGGAATGCTGAGAGCGGGAGAAACAGTCTTCCCCAGGAAGAGCACACCAACTGGTTATCCAATGCAAAATGGTCAGCCCTAAAACCATACATACAAGTAAATATATGTAGTAGTATGTATGTATACAGATGTAACAACAGTTAGTGAAAAAAAGAGGTCACGAATTTGAAAGAGAACAAGGGGAGATATGTGGGATGGTTTTCTGGAAGGAAGGGGAGGGTGGAAATGATGTAATTATAACCTCGAAAACAAAAGAAATGATAAAAAAAACCTTGTTAGTTTTATTTTGTCTTTCATGTGTGTGGTGTTTTGCCCACATGTCTGTCTGTACACCATGTGCCTGGTGCCCAGAGAGACCAAAAGAGGGCATCAAATCCTTTGAAACTGGAGTTAAAAATGGCTGTGAGCTGCTATGAGGCTGCTGGGAATTGAACCTGGGTCCTTTGCAAGAGCAACAAGTGGTCTTAACTGCTGAGCCATCTTTCTTGCCCGTTTGTTTTTGCAGAGACAGGGTTTCACGTAGCCTAGAGTGGCCTCAAACTTGCTATGTAGCTGAGGGTGACCTTGAACCTCTGATCCTCCTGCCTCTGCTTCCCAAGTGCTGGCTGCAACTGCAGACATCAATGCACCTAACAGAACAAGCAGCGTTTCTGAAGAACTCGAACTTCTTTATACATATATATATATATATATATATATATATATATACATACATACATAAAAAGGCTGGATATGGGGTGTGTGCATTTAGTTCCAGCACTTGGGAGGCAGAGGCATGCAGATCCCTCTGAGTTCAAGGCCAGCTTGCTCTACATAGCATGTTCTAGGTCAGCCAGGACTACATAGTGAGACCCTATCTCAAATTAGAGAGAGAGAGAGAGAGAGAGAGAGAGAGAGAGAGAGAGAGAGAGAGAGAGAAATAAAAGATTTTAGGTAAATGACACCAAAAACATTTAAATGAATTTAAAAGTGTTAGTTAAATGGGGGGGGGGACCTAGATCAGATGTCTGAACACAGCTGTGCAGACACCGTCTGCTCTTGGGATGCTTCAGTGTGGTTCTGAGCCTCCCAGCAGCCAGAGTGAAAACAGAAACATTCGTGCTGTTTTTTCCTGTCAGAGGAAAACACAAGCTAGTTTGGAAGGAGAAACCAAGATTCTCTTAACACTTGCCTGCAAGAGATTTACCGTGACTGTCACCCATTCAGTGGCGTTACTAAGACTGTTAAAAAAAACTCTGCTACTCCACAAGCTCTAAGAGGACAAGGGCCACACACTGTGCCTGTCTAGGACAGCACGTGGCATCCAAAGTGCCTTTCAAATATTTGTGCACGGAAAAGGACAGCATCCTGATACTCAGCTGCAGACAGCCATTGCTCCTGCTGGGTGACACGGTCTTGTTCGTGACGTTAGAGACAACTTGATTCTGGTTAGCCAAAGGGCCGCCAATCTAGACAATAAAAATGGACTGAATCACTGAACGCTCTCCTCAGGGCCGACAACTTAGCAGCTGGGCTTTACAGCCAAAGCCCTGCACTCACCAGGCTGCCCGATACCTTGAGGCAAGCATGTATTTACTAGACCTTGTTATCAAAGGTGGCAGAACCAGAAAGTGACAGGGAAGACAGAGGCCAGTGGCAGACTGAGTCAAAAGGCAACTTAAGAAGCCAATGATTTATCAGTGGGGAGAGGAAGAACTTTTAGTCCCAAGAGTCGGAGACTGCCTAACGTTCTAGCAGCGGTGGGGAACAGTGGTGGATGGTGAAGGGGCAGCTGGTGATGGTAAATGGAAATCGGTAACACCTAATCACAGACACACCACGAGTTTAAAGAGGACGCACACCGCAAATGAAACCCAGGCTCCCTGGGACAACTGCCCTTTATCCTGAGTAACAAGTCTAAACAGAGCGCTTGCAGGAACATGTAATGCTACTAAGAAATACCAAGGACGCTGATCAAAGGCCAAGACATCAGATTCCAGTCAATCCCCAGGGTGGCCGGGCACACAGCACCCAGCACGATTGTTCCCAGGGTGCACTTTTCCCATCCCTCCCTGACCTTCCTGCTCACACCTCCCAACTTCAAAAGACTCCGCCGCCTTCTTCTGCCTGAACAGGCTTCTTGCTCGCCCTCCCTCTCCTCCTCCTCCCACACCCTGCTGCTCTTCTCTCCACCAGCCTGCTTTTGCTTCTGCTGCCTCTCACCCTCACCCCTCAATCCCACCTCACTGGTGACTCAATCCCACTGTCACCCCTCAATCCCACCTCACCCCACAGTCCCACCTCACCCCTTGTGGTGGTTGAAAGGCAAAGGCCCCCAAAAGGAGTGGCACTAGCAGGAGATGTGGCTTTGGTGGAGCAGGATGGTCTTGCTGGACTGTTGGAGCCCACTAGGTTTCCTAGTGGCTGCGACCAGCAGGACTGCATAAGAGGTTGACTGGACCACAGGCCTGGGTACCAGGCGACTGTAACTAGCAACAGGGAGGTCTTTTGCTCCACCCCTTGGCATTGTTAAAAATAGACCCTGGAATAAAGTTCTGGGCCAGTAGATAAGGATCCAGGCCCACTTGAGTCTATCCTGTGTTTTCTCTCTGCTTCTCTCCTCACTATTTCTAACTAAGTCTCTCATCCCTCAATCCTCAAGAGTTACTGGGGTAAATAAGTGTGGGGGCTGGTCTCCCACATTAGAGGAAGTGTGTCACTGTGGGGGTGGGCTTTGAGTTCTCCTATACTCAAGCTACACCCAGTGTCACAGTTCACTTCCTGTTGCCTGTGGCTCAAGATGTAGAACTCTCAGCTCCTTCTCCAGCACTGTGTCTGCCTGCATGCCATCATGTTTCCCGCCATGATGATAATGGACTAAACTTCTGAAACTGTAAGTAACCCCAATTAAATGCTTTCCTTTATAAGAGTTGCTGTGGTCATGGTGCCTCTTCACAACAATTGAAACCCTAACTAAGACACTCCTCAATCCCACCTCATGCCTGGATTTCACCTTACCCCTTAAGGTAGTTTGAAAGAAGATGCCCTCCAAGGGAGTGGTACTATTAGCAGCTGTAGCTTTTTGGAATAAGTATGGCCCTGTTAGAGGTAGTGTGTCACTATGGGGGCAGGCTTTGAGGTTTCCTATGCTCAGGATACTGCCCAGTATCTCAGTCAACTTCCTGCTGCTTTCTGATTAAGATGTAGCCAGCATGACATCTGCCTGCACACTACCATGCCCCTGCCAGGATGATGATGGACCGGACCTCTGAAGCTATAAGCCCCTACCTCAATTAAATGTTTTCCGTATAAGAGTTGCCATGGTCATGGTGTCTCCTCACAGCAATAGTAACCCTAACTAAGACACCCCTCAATCCTACCTCACCATTCAGTCCTACCCTCAGCACTTATACAGCCCTGGTCATGCCCACAGTTAAGACCTGTCTGCCCACATCAAACTTCCTACAGCAATCTGTGCAATCAGGACAATTCCTTACATTCATGCCCCGAGATCCCTCTCCCATGTGATTCTAGGTTTTGTGAAGGGGAACATTCACACGAACACAGTCTCTGTACCTAGACTGGCCTAGAACTCACTCTGTAGAAGAGTCTGGCCTTGAACTTGTGGCAATCATCCTGCCTCCGGCTCCCCAGTGCTGGGAGTCCAGGCATGTACTACCACATCTGGTTTGTATGTGGTACTGGGATGAACTCAAGGCTTCACAAATGATAGGCAAGCACTCTACAAACGGAGTCTCTGGTTCATGGGGATAACATTGCACAGGTGCCAATGAAGCCCGGACACCAGTGACAGCTGTGGGGGACACCCAGCAAGACCTGTCTGCAGATTCCTCCTGACCTCTCTTGCTCCCTCCTTGGAGGCCAGACCTGTGCTTTAACGGTCTGCTCAAGACAGAGAGACACACAGACAGGGCAAGGGCATGCATGCTCATTCTGCTTCTGTGACCCACCTTGGAGAAGAGAATTTTCAGTTGCTACAGCCTGCCTTGGAGAGAAATAGCAGTCTGTGAAAGGAGAGCGGAAGGTCAGAGAGACACTATGATAATTTCTCTGCTTGATCATCTTTATCTTTATTGCTCTGAAGCTGTTCCCAAGCTGCTCTGGGAACAAAGCAAAAGCCCAAATGGACCTGATTGCTCCAGTTATTAGGAAATAGTAAGAGCCATGGGAGTTATAAACCTGAAGGAATGGCCAAACACCAAACATGCTATGGTGTAATATCAGTCACCTCTGTCCTTGTTCAAATCCTTCCTACTACTTAATAGCCATGTTTATTACCTATCATCCCAGCTCCCTTACAGAGGTGAGCTCTACTCGGCTTCAGGCACTTCTGAATCCAGCAGGTTGATGATCATGATTACTCAGTACACTCTGGTTGGACTGAGGTGAACTGCCTGAGGGATGCATGGCTTGAACCTCTGAGATGAACTGCCTGAGGGATGCATGGCTTGAACCTCTGTCCCAGAGGCAAGCTCTGAGTTTGGTTTTGGGAGGTTTCAGAGATGCACCAAGGGGGCAGGGCTTTCGGTTCTCAAGGCTCTATTCTGTAGTATCAACTCATCCCTTATTTTTGGATACCCTTGCAGCAAACTGCTAACCAAAGCTAATCCGTGCAAGTACATTCCTTACAGGCCTCAATGCTAATTCCACTGCTCTCCGAGGTTGGTGTTCAGACACTGGTGAAAGCGCTGCTGGCAGCTGCAGAACATCTGTTAATGTGGGCTTATCAGACTTTGTGAGATATGTCTCAATTTCAACCCAATGGCTTGTGGTGTTTGTCAGGGTCACTTCCCTAGGTGGAGGAAAGAATACCTAAGGTGGGGAAAACTAGGCAGGGCAATCACAAAGGAGCCCTTCACAGCAGGCCATCAAAGGCTCTTGAGGGGGCATTTCCTTCATATCTGGAGCAGGGGGAACAGACCAATTCCACACATCAGACCAGACTCAAGGCACCATGAATGGAGGCACGTGCCATGTTACCTGAATGTGTGCTTGAAAAGTCAACTTAAACTGAGTGGTGGACATACAAATACATTTTTTTTGAGACTCTTTACACCTTTTTATATTGCTGGAATGTTATAGTTATGTATTTTCCTTTAAGTGGGACCTGGTTTTTTTTGTTTGTTTGTTTTTGAGACAGGATCTCAGGTAGTCCAAGTTGGCCTTGAACTTACTATGGAACCAAAGAGGACTTTGAATTTCTTATCTTTCTGCCTCCCTCCCAAGCGCTGGGGTGACAGATGCGCACACTGGACCTATTTTACTACTATTCTCCTCTGGGAGATTATGTAGCTTAAAATCAATTCTTTAAACAAGGGCTTTGCAGGAAAGAACCTTGCTCTAGTCTCTACACATAATTATTAGGAAATTATTGGCAAAGAAGGAATTTCACCTTTGTGCAAATACCTGGCATTGGCACATTTAACTGGCAATACTCACAGACCTAAACCATTGCCAAACACGATGTTTTCTTTTTATTTCAAGACTTTAGCTTCACATTAGCTTAAGGGTAGGTCAGATTTTATTTGATTTTATTTTTTAAAAAAGGTATTTAAGATTATATTTTTAAAAACTTGGGAAGGGAGTAGACTCCAGTAGAATTGTCTATGTAGAGTCCCACTGGCTATTTATAAAGTGGGGTGAGGGATCAGGGAGATGGCTCAGTGGATAAATGCCCTTCAGCCAACCTTGGGGCCCTGAGTTTGATCCCCCAAATCCAGTAGTTGGAAGGACAGAACTGATTTTTTCAAGTTGTCCACTGCTCTCTATATGCAATGCTATGCCAGGTGCATGCCCTGCCCCCATCCAAGTAAATACATGAAAAAAAATAAAATTATTCACTTTATTTTAGGTGAATTTAAAGGCCACATTATGGTTAATCTTGACTGTTAACTGTCAACTTGATGGGATCTGGAATCACCATGGAAACAAGTCCCTGTCAGGGATTATCTATACTAGGTTAAGTGAGATGACAAGACCCACTGCACATGTGGGTGGTAGCATTCGGTCAGCTGGGGCCGAGGGCTGTGGACCTATGTGCACAGCTGCCTCCTGCGCTTGCCACCGTCCCCGCCACGGTGGACGACAGCCCCTACCTGTGAGTCAGAACTAACCCTCACCCCCTTACATGGCCCTTGTCAGGAGTAACCCAAGTAACTCATACAGAAACTTGGTCCACCTGACCATGTGGTTCTCAGGCCTTTGGAACTGAATTGTAAGAAGAATGTGAACGGTTTGAAACTTTGGGCTAGAAAAGCCGTAGAACGCTCTAAGTAAAGTGTAACAGGCCAGTCCGGCAAAAGTTTGGAAGACCAGACTACTGAGAGGTAAGAGGACAGTGGGAACCTGGCTTATGAGAATCCAGAGGGGAATAAGGGCCTCTACAGGAAACCTAGCTAGAGGTCGTTCATCCTGACATGGAATCTGAATGCTTCCTGGCTGTGTCTTGAGTACATTAGACCAGAAATGCACACACTAAAGATTAAACAACAGATTACTGAATGATGAGTGAGTAGTTGAAGGAAGCCAAGAAGGAAATTTTAAAAAGTGATCTCAGAATTAAATAAAAACATAAAATACTCAAAGCTTGTGGAATAAAATAAAAGCAGTCCTAAGAAGGAAAGTTATAGTTCTTAGTGCCTACATTAAAAAAAAATCATAAAGTTCGAATAAATAACTTAATGATGCACCTCAAGAGTTTAAAAAACAGGAAAAAAAAATCAAACTCCAAAACAGTAGATTGGAAGAAATAATTAAAACCAGGGCAGAAATTAATAAAATGAAAAACAGCAACAAAAATAAAAAAATCAATAAAACAGAAAGCTGATTCTTTGAAAAGATTAACAAGATTGACAAACCCTTAGGCAAACTAACCAAAAGACAGAAGACCTAAATTAATAAAATTAGGGATGAAAAGGAGGATACCTTAACAGACATCAGAGAAATTCAGAAATTCGTATGGACATACTTTAAAAACCTATATTCTACAAAATTAGGAAAGCTACAAGAAATGGATTTCTAGATATAGCTGACCCTCAAAAGATAAGCCAAGATGAGTGGTGGGGGTTTGGGGGGGGTGAGAAATTTCTCTAGCAAGTCTCAGGGGAATACGTTTGATAGGATACTAGGCAGCACCTGGTAAGTAGGGCTCGGTTTGAACCGGGGAATCAGCCTTGGCAAAGGGGGCGCCCTCCGGCTTCCCGGGAAATCCAGCCCGCAAGTTCCCAGCCCTCCTTCTCCGGGCGGAACCCGAGGCCGGCAGCGACACAGCGACGCTTACCAGCACGAAGTGCACCAGGGCATCGTAGCAGAGCCAGGCCAGCACCCCACGCTCCACCGCGCTCCGCCCGTGGCCCAGGCGCAGGCCCAGAGCGCACCCCGCGGCCAGCAACGCCGAGCACAGCAGCAAGGAGGAGCCCGCCGCCGGGCCCAGCACCCAGTCCTCACCCATGGGTCCGCAGCACTTCCCGAACGCAGGGCGAGCCAGGGAGCCGGAGAGCTGGGAGCTAGACGCTCGCGGGCGGGGCTTTCGTGGGCGGGGCTTTCGTGGGCAGGCTCCTGCAGGCGGAGCTTCTCGTGGATGGGCCTCAGAGGGACCTGGCCCGCAAAGCCAGCTTGGCCCACCAGTGCAGCCCAATTCTGTCCTGATGGTTCCTGGACCCAGGCTATGCTTTACATGCTAAACCGCCTCCACAAGATATACGAAGTCTGCCGTCTAACAGGGTTCAAAAGGTTAAGTCACAAAGTGAAGTCCAGACAGTGGGGATTTTGCCCCGAGACTGTAAACCTTGAGACAAAAGGTTCTGAAGAGGCCTAGCAAGTCTTGCCAGAGGCCCAGGCAAAGATCTTTACAGTTATTATCGGCCTTTGAACCATGGTTTCGTTTGTGTTTGAGACAGTCTAGCTATGTAGTTCAGGTTAAAATGGAAATCAGTATGCAGCCCAGGCTGGTGGAACTCAAGGTTATCCTCCTGCCTTGACCGCCTGAGAGCAGTAACCACAGGTGGGCATCACCATGGCGGCCCTCCCCCTCCCCCGCTCAGCACTCCTCCGGGCTTTTAAATCCTATGCAATTAATTGACTCACCCTATTTCTAATATTTAACTCTCAAAAGTCAAATGCTGTATGCCTCCTCTGGGGACGTCCTCAGCAATATAGCACTTGCCTAGCACCCACTAGATTCCTAGGTTCCGGGGGTGGGGGTAGATTCTGGGAAAGGGTAAGGCAGTTGTTTAATGGAATTAATCTCAACTTTGCAACAGAGGACATTTCTGCAGGTTGCCTACACAGCTGTGTGGACAGACTGAGCACTGCTGAGCTAGGAGGATGAATTTTGTTATGTACACCTTACCACCATCGAAAAGATTGCTGGGACAAGTTCAAGAAACTCCCCCACCCCTGCCCCTGGTGATGTGCTGTGACAGATAACATCTGCAGAAATGATCCCTTTGCTCCTTATTACTAATCCCTTGCACTACAACACAGACTCCGTAAGAGCAGGGGCTGTGACTCGCCTGTCTGGTGTGGGATACTTACACCAGCTGTCCAATCCAAGAACTGCCCTGAGGGAAGAGAGCCCATTCTGCCAGTCCAGTAACAGAAAACTAATCATTCTTTGGTATGGTCAGTATATTTCTCAAGCACATTTCCCATCAATTTTCTCACATTCTTTTTGTGATGCTTAGTTATGAATTTGACAGGCTCTAAGATCAACTGGGAGATTATAGCCTTTGAGCATGCCTATGAAAATTTCTCTAGGTTAGGTTAGTGATGGTGGGAAGGCACTAGTCCATAGGGTGGCTTCTGAACTGAGCAAAGAGAAGCAAGGCACTGGCACACTTCATGCTGCCTCCTGTGGATGCACGTTATTAGCTACCTCTAGCTCCTGCACCATGATTTCCCTGCCATGATGGACTGTACCCACAGACGGGGCAAAAGTAAACCCCTTTTCTCTTAGATTGCTCCTGTCCATATATTTCTATCACAGCAGCAAGAAAAGCAATACACTTGGTAACTAACCTGTGTTCCACTAGGTGGAAATGCTTAGATTAAGGGGCTGGAGAGATGGCTCCTGCCCTATCAGTCTGAGTTCAGTTCCCACCTCATCAACTACCTGTAACTCCTGCTCCAGGGGATCCAACGACCTCTTCTGGCCTCTGCAGCGTAGCACTCACATATACATGTACTATTCATAGCTTAAGAAACATGAAAAGTGTAAAAGCTTGACTTAAGAGTCGTCATATAATCTCCCACTCATAGCCTGCTCTTCAATCTTAGTGGTTTCTGCCTTCACTACCACACTGCAACAGCTCCCTCTGAACGGTGACTTCCTGATCAGACCTTGCAACGTTTCAAATCAACTTAGTTCACTTTGCATATCAAGGTCTGATTCTTTCCTGTGTCTCAAGTTAATTCCATCCCCTCAGATCTAGAACCATCCAAAAATCAAGAATCACCCTGGTACTTCCTCTACCCAGACTGCACATCCCAGGCATCACCGCCCCAGTGTATACAGCTTCCAAGCCCCTTCTGACCCGTGCACTTCATCTTTGACCTGTTTCACTCTCACTGATGTCACCAATCATCTCAACTGTTACCAACTAGCTGTCCTCATGACACATCCATCTTTTTGCTTATGAAAGTGGGTTAGGGTTAGGTATCTGTGTCTGCCACTCCATGGAGGCCAGAAGAGGGCACTGGACACACTGGACATAGAGTTATAGACAGCTGTAAACTGCCACGTAAGTGCTGGCAACTAAACCCAGATCTCCTGTAAGAGCAACAAGTGCTCATAACCACCGAGCCCTCTCTGCAGTCCCACACACCATCTTCTCTTGTCCATTCCTCTTGTGCCGATTTCCCACTGCTCAGTGCTGACCACCAGGCTGTGCTGCCCGCCCCAAGCTATCAGCCTCTCCCTGGCCCTATAAATCCTTCTATTGGTCGTTGATCACAATCTTTCACTCCCTCTTATGCTTCCCACATGCCTGTGTACACTTTTCCCACCTCCAGATTTTTCGGGCAACCTGCCCGATTAACCCCTGCTTTTGCAGCACAATCAGCTTCATAGTTTGGAGAAATACCACTGAATTGAGCTTCTTCCCCAAGTCAAGAGGACTGCACTGAATCAAAAGCACAGCTGACCTGTAGGAAACACACCGGCCACAAGCTTTGGGACCAGGCCTATTCCTAACATTTGTTTATCCTGTGCCCTATCATAGTACCAGGCATGGCAGAGGATGCTCAATTAATACTTTAATGTCTCTAAAGGCTTAGTCAAAACCATTCATTAAAAAAGGAAAAACAAGGACACTGACAAGGCACAGGTAAGAGTTAAAACAATATCATAAGAAAAATTGGACCAAGATAGCATGAAATTTAAATCTCAGACAGACAGATGCCTATGTGATAGGGTAAAGAAAGTTTAGGCTGTTAATTCCAAGTCTAAGAGAGAGCTGGAAAATAACTGAAACTCTCTTCCAGCATTCGAAGGATGATGGAATGCTGTCATTCCACTATAACCAGAAACTAGTCACACTACTCAATACTGGGGTCCATGGCCTGTTTAGGTTGACAGGAACCAGGCTCAATAAGGCCTTTACAACCAGGAGGGGGCCAAGGCATGGGTGCTCTTGTGCGGGAGGGAGGCTCTTGTAAGAATAGCCCAGTCTCCTCTGCTCTCTGGAAAGATCAAACATGTAGTTCCAATCACACTTGTAATGATGGACATTTAAGAGAAGTGAGTCTGTTCAGGGATGGAAGGGGGCTCCATAGCAACAGCAGCCAACATGCAGACTAAGCTCCTTTGGAATGAGTCATTACTTCTCAATCCTATCTCATAAAATGGCAGCCTCAAAAATCTGATTTTTATCTCTAAACTATCACATAAATGTAAGTGCATGTAAGTGTATGCTCTGTAACATGCAGCAATGTTTACATTACAGAAGACTGGTAAAACTGCTATTCTATGAAGACATTGTTATTTATCTTACAGCTTTACATAGGTCTTGTATTTGGACACCATCATTGGAAAGGGAACCAATCATTCAAGAGGTAGAGATGGTCATGGTTCTGGTAAGGCAGGGGCACTGCAGAAGAAATTCCCTGCAGGGACTTCTCAATACCATTTCTTAGTCATAGTATCCCTGTTTTATTTGTTTAATGGTTCTGGGATTTGTATTCAGGACCTAGAGCATGCCACTCAAGCTCTCTACTTCTCCCCTGCATTACTTAATAAACTTGTAAGCTTCCTGAGGGAACCAATTTCTTGGTGCCTTAGGAAGTGATGAACATGAAACATAGTTTTCAAACTTACGCTGACTTCTGGGGCCAACACTCACTAAAATTGCTAACCACCACTGAGAAAAGCCTACTGTTCACACAATACAGACAGCTATGCACTGTTTCAGATGGGCCTTTTCTACAGGAGTTGACTCTGACCAATGGTGTACAAGGATGGAAGTTTGGGCCCCTGGAGACATTTAGCAATGTCTATGTTCAGTCGTCTGTACTGGAAGAGGATGAAGTGCTACTGCAAACTAGTGAGTAGAATTCACAGACTGCAATCATTTCACAGTGCACAGCAAACGTCTTCAGAACAATCAATTATTCAACATCTTAAAATGGACTGAAATGAGCCGAGGTATCTGTTGAGCCAAGCACCCATTTCCCCAAGCCCCCCCCCCACACTTTTTTTTGTTTTTTCGAAACAGGGTTTCTCTGTGTAATAGCCCTGGCTATCCAAGAACTCTCTTTGTAGACCAGGCTGGCCTTGAACTCAGAAATCCACCTGCCTCTGCCTCCCAAGTGCTAGGACCAAAGACATGCGCCGCCACCACCACCAGGTCCTGAACACCCCTTCTGGATAACTGGTCTCTATGTACATTTCTGAGAGTCTTCCTCTCCCAGTCTTTTGCTCTTACATGAAAAGTTTCCTTTTAAGCTTCAAGGTGTGTCCATGATTACTCTTCGGGTCAGCTGACTTAAGAATCAGCTTAACAAATAGAAATTACACACACCCCCAAGAGTTAATTAAGTTTTCCAGGGAGTTTAAAAACCGTATGTCAAAAGAGTGTTAAAACATTATCACAGGAAAGCTATCTGAAAGCCAAGTGTTGTTGGTTTACCAGTATCATTGAGTGCCCTAAAAAGGATGCACCTCTGAAGGAAATGATGGAAAGATCACAGTAGCACACTGATTTACTTAAACATTGACTTCTTTTAAAAGTAGTTCGAAGTGGCAGTATACAGAAGATTTCTGTTCTCAAAAGTCTGGCTGCTCCTTTGTTCTTCTAATTAATCTAAGATTCCATTCAGAGCTACACTTCTATCTTGAAAGGGAACGCTTTTCAAGGTTACTTCAATTACTACTCTGTTACAATTACATGCCTTCAAAGGTTAGGCAGACTTAGTCTGAATGGTTGGTTCATTTCACCAAAATCATAACCACACCATCTTTTCAAATAACTAGGTTTCCCCCCCTAAATTACAGTGTTTCCATACACACAGATTGGCGGCAAATGGAGTGATGAACCTATGATCCAAGGATTGCCAGTCACCACCAGAAGCCAGGAAGGAACTCTTTGCAGGCTCAGAGTGGAAGAGAGCCCGGCACAGACAGCACCTCGACTTGACTTCTCGACACCAGAACTGCACCACTTTCTGTGGTTTGAAGCCCCTGGTTCGCTAGTTCTGTGTTTTCACAGCTTAGGAAATTATACACGTTAGTACTTCTGATGTGTCACAAAATATTCTCTAGAGTAGCTATTGATGGGTCATTGTTATGGTAGAAAGGAAACATCAATATGACAGTTACTCATGCTTTACCATCACTGTGGCTGGCACTTGAAGATAATCCCAAATTTAAATTTAACCACACAGAAAACAAAGCTAAACAATTATTTTCAGAAATAAATCTTTCAATGTTTATCATATTTGATAGCAGCTTTTTTATTGGTTACAAAACCTAAGCCCATATACAAAATTAGGAACACGTTTAGATGCCTCTTTTGAAAGAACATTTTAGTCGTTTTTAAACTGAGTTTAAAAAAAAATAAAAACAATGCAATTTTAAAACACTGTTTTGAAAACTTAAAAGTGCAGCAATACACTCAGTTTCCTTTATCTATGAAATGGTGTGATTCCAATTCAAAACTGGTAAGGTCACAGCAAACGGATCAAGCAGAGCACACAAGTCTGCACTACTTGATGCTAATGTTACTTAAAGGTTAGTTTGCACTTAAGACGCGAGAGGAAATAGGAATCATCACAGTAGAGGCCCGATTTTAATTCATCTCAATGTGTGCAAATCTGAAAAGGTAACTGTCAGTTCAGTAGGGAGAGTCCAGAAGAAACTCAACTGGAAGGGACAACTCACAATATCAAGAAGATTTGGACTTTAAGGGTTTCACCAAAGTTTGTGACCTTAATTCATTCTGACTTTGTTATTCCTACTTTTAGTGAACACTATACAGTTTCAAAATTTAGACAAGTGTTTGAACAGGATGCAGTTACCATATGAAGCTTTAACTCAAAATTTGGGTAAAGAAAAAAGGCACAATGAACTTCAACTCAATTTTATGTGCACAAGAGTTGAAAAATCTGAGCCACCTTAAAGAGAAATTGATTCTAAAATTTATAAAACCTATAAATAATCAGAGGCCAAACCACTATATTAAAACAGATTCTCTAGCAAGTAAAAATCTTGCAGTTTAAACATACGCTTGTATCCATTTTAGATACAAGACAAAACTCTTTAAAGTGGCTCCACCTTGGCAGATACATATATTTGTAATGAAGCACACCTGCTATGTGTTGTTTATCAGTGAAAACACCCCAGCTGATTCACAAAGCTCTGATGGCATCCGTCTCCTCTTCATCACAGTAAACACACCCCCCCCATCTGAGAACTAACTTAGTTTAGATTTCTATCCCTTCACATCAATGCATTGGGAAATTACACCCAGTGAACAAGAGCAACAAAACCATTTCTGTGACAGCACAAATTATTTAGTTTAAAAAATTTCAAATCCATATTCATTCATTAATAACTGGGTCAGACAATTTACCAAAAGCAATGACTTTACATAGTAATACCAGACTTTGCAGAGTTAAAGATCACTGCAAATCAGGCTGAGTTAAATAACTGCAGATCATTCCTCTACACAGATCCTTGGTTTCTCTTTAACATGTGCGGATGCTTTGAGTGGGATCGGAATGAGCTCCCCAATACTCACGAATGAAGTCTTGTAACACTTCTAAATAGTTGCTGGTTTGTTGCCACCACATTATCAAAAGTACTGGTTACTAAGTAAAAAATGTTTTAAGACTAAATTACAGTAAACATGAAAGCTCCACAGTTTAAACCCAATATAAATCAACCATATCCAATTATCAAATTAAAACAAAAAAAAATTAACTCCTGGAAGCTGAAAGCAAGACTATCTTAAAACATCACCAATGAGTATTTTAGACCTTTTCCATTCTTGTTTTGACTTATTTATTTACGTATTTTTTGTAGTCAGGGACTCTTGCTTTCAACTTAACAGAAGTTCAAGTCTGTAACAGGTTGCAGCTCAGGTAGAGACCATGCACAGCATTTGATTATTCAAAACAGCAGGAACACACAGGCTGAAGTGAGTGGTCAAATAGGGTTTGCTGTTCTCAACAATTAGGTATAATGGCGAAAGCATTACCACTGATATCTAAAGCTCTTGCTCCAACCCTGGCTTCTGAGGCAGATAATAAACACATCAATTAATGGTAGGTGAAGTACAGTTTTAAAAAACTTATCTTTTTAATCAATAACCAAGTTTCTTGTTTTGAAGTTATTACTTTTGTGTGTGTCAGTTCCACCAATGAAAATCATTTGGCTTGTACTTTAATTCTTCACATAAGAATATGAAAATATGTTGTGGAGGACAATGATGGAGGCTCAGATCACTGCACCTCTGTAGTCTTCCAACATGAATATGCATCATACCAAAGTGTCTTGATCCACAGCGCACCTTTTTCCAAAGGAGCATCAGCCGGCAGCTGATACGCCACCACTATGGAATATTCTAACTGGAGACCGCAGTTGTCAGCATGTGGCACCAGGGGACATGGAAAAACAGGGTAGTTGAGATTGTTAGGGAGAATTCTAAAACAGTTTAGGAATCATGCATATGCATTTACAGTCCATGTGAGAGTGACTTTTGGCAACTGCAAAGTGACTGAGACATGGCTTGCTTTAGAAGCATCAAAACGAAGAGGCAAGAGTGCTGGGAGCCTTCTGCTGCTCGCTGTCTTATCGCCTGGTGGCCGTCTGGTGGTGTTTTGTATTAATGAAAGATGCTGCACTTAATTGACCTTAGAAATTAAATTCTTTTGTTTGAAGGTTGGCTGTTGGGTCAAAGTTGTAAGTACCTCCTTGTGTTGCTTCAGGAATGAGGCTAGGATCTTCATCAATCTAAAAAAATAAAGCAGAAACTCCAAATGAATATTTTAACTGCCTAAAGATACCCAGGTAAACTAGTAACAATTTTATTAAGAAATTAAACAAATATAATTGAATATGCATTTTTCTTTTTTTTTCTTTTTTTAAAGATTTATTTATTTATTATGTATACAGCATGTACGACTACAGGCCAGAAGAGGGCACCAGATCTCATTACAGATGGTTGTGAGCCACCATGTGGTTGCTGGGAATTGAACTCAGGACCTCTGGAAGAGCAGTTAGTGCTCTTAACCTCTGAGCCATCTCTCCAGCCCCTGAATATGCATTTTTCAAAAGTTCCTGCATCTGTAGATGTACTTCACTTATCTGAATGTCATTTCTAGAATTATTTCCAGTTAACAGATAAACTGTAACAAGAAATGCTTTTATAATGTTACCTTTTAGTGAAGTTTTGGATAAAGTATTTAAGTGATTAATGGAGTATCTAACAGAAAACATTACAAATTTTATGTACATTAATAATAAGAGAAAAATTCTAAGTAAATGGCCATTATATATAAAAATTTCAATTTACATGCACACATCTGTATTTTAATATATACTTACATCATCACCAGAGAAATACTGATCTATGATTTCAAATGCTAATTTATATATGTCTTCATTTTCATGCTGCTGCAAAACTTCAATTTTCTCCAAACCTGGAAAAGAATATAAAAATAACTAAGGTGATGCTAATCTGTACACTCTAATTATAGAAAAACTCTATGAACCTCAGAATATGCCTTTCACCACTCAAAGTCTAGGGGCTGGAGAGATGGCTCAGCAGTTAAGAGCGCTGGCTGCTCTTCTAGAGGACCTGGGTTCAATTCCCAGCAACCACATGGTGGTGCACAACCATCTATAGTGGGATCTGATGACCTCTTCTGGAATAAAGGTGTGCATGCAGATACATAAAATAAATCTTAAACAGTCTAAAATAACAACAACAACAAAAAAAACCTAACCATCAGCCCATTAATCCCTTTCTCCTTAAAAATATTTGAGATTCCCTGGTCTCTGAGGCACCAGTTTGGGGGGGAAAAAAAAATCAACCACTAAAACATTCCATCTGACAAAGATGCGATGGAGTTTGTTTTCGGTTGCAAGGCAAGTTAACGCTAATACAAGATCTGAAAATCTCCCAAAATGTTTCAGTATAATCGTGATATCTCCTAGAATATCTTCTGTCTTCCACTGTTTTCTGAATGTAAGTTTTTAGAACTTAATTGGTGGAAGTTTTACATCAAAAACACTGCATTTTAAAAAGTGACTAAGGGTGGTGGTGCACGCCTTTAATCCCAGCACTTGGGAGGCAGAGACAGGCTGATCTCTGTGAGTTCGAGGCCAGCCTGGTCTGCAGAGTGAGTTCTAGGACAGAGCCAGGGCTATATGGAGAAACCTTGTCTCAGAAAAAAAAAGGAGGGAATAGGTTATGTTCTAGAGGTATAAGGAACAGAAAAAGGAAGTTTTCAGAACACTAAGCACTGATCTCCTTTCCAGGTTTTATGAGTAGTCAAGCCTGGACTTGAACCTGAGATCCTCTGGTTCTATCAAGTGCTGCACATAGGTGTGCACACCTACTTAATTGAGAATATCTTTTGTATTTCCAGTGTAGCATGGACTTCATGTACCAGATGCATAAGTTTATAAATTTAAAACCTCAGTATTCATCCTGAAGATCCTTTTTTTTTTAAAACACATTGAAACAGTTTACTTTTAAAATATAATATACAAATCAGAAAATGGAGAAAGGGGTGTCAACAGTAGTAAATGAAAAAGCTTTGTAAGACTACATTCCATATTGTGATTAGTACTCAAATAAAAACAAATATAGCTTTAACACTAAATAGAATTCTCTAAGTTATTCAAACTTTCTGGGTTATGAAATTGACTATGAAGATAATTTTTATCTTAAAAATAAAACATCTTACAACAAGCATGAGCCTGACTAGTTAGACGACCTCCACATCAATACTATTTATATGATCTGGGACAAAACTCTCACATACTCTTTTGTTTTCACTGATCTATGATGCTATTTTATTTATTTTCTCTAAATCATAAGCTGGGTATACTATCCATTATAGTTAACAAAAATGTAAACAAACAAATCATTAAACTACAGTAAAGAAACTTTTAATGTCTGGATACTTTAGTACATAATGAACAGGCACCTTTTAAGAACAGAATTTTTAAATACATGTTTCATTATGTCCTTACCGGAAATGACAATAATGACTTCAGTCCTAGTAACTTCAACACACTTTTGTAACAATCCGAAAAGCCTCTCTAACTTATAGAATTCGAACAAGACACACAATTGGGCAATCATTTCCCAAAGAAGGGTCCACCCAGACACATGGTAATATGTATAACATAAAAATGTGTTTGCTTTGTCTAGAGTTTGAGAAATGGATTAAACAAAGCTTTTACCTCCTTGAGTGGTCCACCAGGTTTTTAACAAGCTTCTACACACTGAGACTTCAAGAGGAATGCTGTGGTTTGGTCCTCAGTATTGAGTTGTTGGGAGGACTTTAAGAACCACTAAGAGACAGGCCTACTGACGGTTCAGGGCTGGGTTCTGGCCCTTAGGAGAGTTAGTACAGCTTTTGCAAAGCCACCCTTAGTTTCATCTTACAGTAGTAAGTTACTGCAAACACTGAATCTGTCCCCATCTCTCTTTTATGCTCTCCCACGTGTTCTGTCCTGTGCCCCCAGCCCTGAGGACTTCACTAGAGGCATGAGCACTCATACATTAGACACAAATTGGAACCACCATTCTGTCTTACACTTTTACTTTCCAAAGTTCTGAGCTAAATAAATCTTTTTTTAAATAAGCACTCGGCCTCAGATATCTTTGATATGGCAGTGGAAAACAAACCAGTATAATATTTCCTAAAATCCATCAATCTCCAGGAAAGGTGACTTCCCAATCAGTATTTCTCACTACTGTATTTTTGTGAAAATCTTTTAGTAATGCTAATATGGTGAATAAGACCAGCAAAATAGTGCTCCCTTAGTAACAAGGTGCTTTCAGTAGATTTTAATATACTAAGCTTGGAGGAACTAGTATTTCAGAACTCCGATGTTCAACTGCTTACCTCCACACTCTTCTATTATTTCAGCTATTGTGCTTGCTTCATCACCAGCCATTATCAGGATGTTCTTTAGACCATCCAGAACCACCTGAACCACTTGAGAGTCTTTTACTGACAGTAAGTTACAGAATGGTGGGATTACATTCTGCTGTACAAGGTACTCAACCTAGATAATACAAAAGAAAGATTTGTATGAATGTAATTCTCTTTTCCCTCTAAAAACTGCAGTACAGAGAAGAAAACATTCAGTAACTTCTAAAACTAAGAAAGACGTGCCCTTGCTGGAATAAGTAGCAGTGACCAGTTAAAGTTTTTCAAACTCACCTGATCTTTTCTGCCACTTATCGTTAAGTTGCTAATTGCCCAAGCAGCTTCCTTTTGTGTTCCGAAGTCCCCCTTAAGAGTAAAAACAGATTCACAAAGTAAATTCTTTATCCAAAAGTCTTGGTTGTAACAAATTAAGATAAATAATGAATTCATGATATGACTGACCTTCGCGAGCTGATGAATGATCATGGGGATTAACCCAGCATCTATCACAGCCTGAACTTGCTGCTGATTGCCTGCAGTTATATTGGAAAGGAACCACACTGCTTCCTGTAATGAGCAAAATATGGGCCACTTTATTGGAAAAACTACCTTTAAAGTTTTTTTCTCTTTAACGTTTTAAATACTTGATAACAAAAATCTCTTGAGTAGTGTTAAAGTAACTGTGTCTAAAACGTGACAAATTGTGTTAAGACCTCCCTTTTTTAAAAAAAAAACTTATCATTTTATGTGACTCTGGTGTTTGTATACAAGTAAACAAATGTGCACATGCATGCCATGGTGCCCATGTGCAGGTCAGAAAACTTCAAACTTTGGAGATTTGGTTCTCTCCCTCCATCATGTGGTTCCAGAGATCCAATGCAAGTTGTCAGGTTCACATGGCAAGAATTTTTACCTGTGATTTAGCCAGTTCAAATCTCACATTTAAAGAGGAAGAAAGCTTCCATCCCTAATACTGTGTGTCCACTTAACACAGTATTAATTTAATATCCGCAAGCCTACTATAAGCTACTATAGCAGTGGTGATACAGCAGCAAATAAAACAGACTCGAGCCTTTATCCATGGAGGTACATTAGCTCCTTTTGAAAGGCAGGCCTGAAGAATGGAATTCCCAAATACTTGTCAAACCTACTTCTACTAAAGAGCTTTAGTTTATTTAAAGCATGAGGTGGGGGAGAAGGCTCAGTGGGTAGGATGCCTTCTACATAAGCATGAGGACCTAGGTTCTGGTGCTCAGTACCTATGTTGAGATGCATGGCGACAAGAATCTGTACACACAGCTGCAGAGAAAGCAAAACTCTAATATACTGTCAAGTGCCATTAGTGAAAATAGTTTGAAGGGTCCTCAAAAAGCTACCACATAATTACCATGACTCAGCAGAAAGGAAATTAAATCAAGGACTTAAACAGTCACTGATGTGTCAGTGTTTTCTGCAGCACGCTTCCTAAGAGCCATGAGGTGAAAACAACCTCAGTGTCAATCAATAGGCAAATGAGAAAAATGTGGTCTATACATACAAGGGAATGACTTATTCAGCCATAGAAGCAAATCAAGTCAGGGCTTGGGAGGTGGCTCAGTTGGTAAAATGCTTGCCATGCAAGCACAAGCACCTGACTAGTTCTCCACATCCAGGTAAAAGCTGGGCTCTGTGACACGTGGCATCTATCTGTACCTGAAGCACTGGTGAGGCAGAGACAAAAGGATCTGCAGGGCTCAGGTCCAACGAGAGACCGTGCTTCAAAATACAAGGTGGGAGAGTTGGAGGGTGAGCTCCATGTAAAACGTGTGGACTGCTTTTCTCCAGAAGCAGAGCTCAGCTCCTAGTAACCATACTGGGTGCCTCCAGCTCCAGGGAGAGCGATGCCTTTGGCCTCCACTGGCCCCTGACCTCATGCACATGCCCACCCACCCCCACACAAGAGAAAGACACAGAAATAAAAATAATAAAAGTAAATTTTAAAACTACATGCAGAAAGCAACTGGGGAAGATACATGATGTTGACTTTGGACATACACACACACAGCTCTAATACAGTCTATTAAGTGAACTTAAAAAACATGCTATGTGAAACAAGCCATAAAAACTACTTAAATACTTAATTATCTACCATACAATTAAAAATAAATTTAAATAAATTTGAAACTCTTAAGAACAAAATTTTATGGTCTATGAAAGAAAGTATGACACCTTAAAGTCTATCCCAATTCTGTAAGGAAGTAAATTATCTGTTTGGTTTTTTTTAATGCCAGTTAATTTAGTTGGAGATTTTATGTTTTGTTTTTTTTTTTGCATACTGGTTACTAATTTAATGATACTGCTCAACCTATAAAACACATAAACAGTCCAAAATATTTTTTATTCTGTGATAATAGTAGGACTAAAGGAAACAGAATCTAAAACAATTATAAAAGATTAAGATTCACTTACAACCATTCTCTCTCAATGAGAAAACCCATGGTAACAGCAACAAGGAGACTGTCACAGACAGCAGGAGGAACAGTGTGAGCCTTTACCTTATTGATTTTCTCTTTCGGGTGTGACAGTAGGTTTGGGAAGTGGGACAGGACATCGCAGTTGAGAACCACCTGGGTCTGCTCGTCAGTGCCAGTCACTATGTTCCCAACTGCTCTGAGTGCTGCAGTCTACAGTAGGGATAAAATGTTTTAAGTACGTTTATAATGAAATTGTCATTTCTGTATTTTTCATAACTCTGAGGAATGTGAGGAGCAAATGATTAACATTTATTTCATCCCTACAACAAAGCCATAACCAAACTAAGCAATGACATTTAAACAACCATCTCATGTGGAAATAGGAACTCCACAGAAAAATTATGTGAAATTTGTTAGAAAAAAGCTTTTTAGGCCTGGCAGTAGTGGCACATGCCTTTAATCCCAGCACTTGGAAAGCAGAAGCAGCTGATCTCTGTGAGTTCGAGATCAGCCTGGTCTACAGAGCAAGTTCAAAAACAGCCAGGACTACACAGAGGAAACTCTTTCTCAAAAAACAAAATAAAACAAAAACAAAAACAACCCAACCCCCTTGCCCCTCAAAACACACAAAAATAAAAAAATCATAAAGTTCTATTTTTAAAAGTTATTCTTATCAAACTGGCACCACAGATTTTAATATGGTCCTGAATCAGCACACATTTGTGTTTATCACTTAACACAGTCCTGTTTTTCCTATATTTAATGTTATCCTGGGTCAGTATGTATTTGTAGTTAGAAAATCACTTTGGCAGAGAAGCAGGTGAGCAGACTTAACAACGCCTACCCCTGATCAGAGCAGAGTCAGAGGGTATGCAGTTGAAAGGCTACTGAAACCATCCCAGAGACAGAGAGTTAAGGAGAGGCAGAGTGAAAGCTTAAGTGAGAAGAAAAACGTCCTGTGACAGAATTGGATGAAGGAAGAGCCTAAGCATCCAACAGAAGGAGATGAGAACCCAGGAATTCAACACAGGGGATGGAGAATGTAGGCATCAGACAAGCACCATGCTGTCTCCTAACAGAACATTAGAAGAAAAGCAATTTGTGGAGACCAGTAGTTTCATTTCTATCTGGTGGAAATGACAATGGAATGCATGCAGGTCTATGTTTAATGGCTTATGTAACTGAAAACCTGAAAAATTAATCAAATGAACAAATTTGGGTTCAGAAAATGAGCTAGGGCAATCCTGAGGTGCATGCTGTTGGAGTTAACTGAAGGTTGGTTGTAGAAAGGTTGGTCAAAAAAGAAAAATCTTGTATGAGAAAAAAAAAATGAAAATACTTACTTGAACTTTCACTTCCTGGTGGCTCAGAAGGGGCACGAGGAAGGGTACAACCCCTGAATCAATAACCATCTGTATCTGCTCATTTCCTCCATCTGTCAAGTATGACAGAGCCCAAACAGTGTCTACAAGGATCTACAAGAAATACAAACAGGAAAAAGGTATTCCAGGAGTTGTAATAGAAAAATAAAGACTTTTCTACTTTATCTTGGTGGCAAAGGCATCCTTGTATATGACAGGTACAAATTTGATCTTTTTCTCAGGGCTTACCTGTGATCACCCTTCATAAACACAAGACAGAAGTCTAGGATGCTTGTTTTCCAGTTTCTGACTTTATGTATCAGATAGATAAAAATAGAAATAATGGGTTGGCAAAAAACTTAGCAAGCAAAGAGCTTGCAAGCTAGCCTGGTGACCTGAGTTCGCGATCCCTGAAAGCCACATAAAGTTGGAAGGAGAGAACCAAGTAGACAAAGTTAACCTCTGACCTCCACACAGGTGCAGCGCTCATACATATACATAACACACAGACATAAAATACATAAAAATTGTTAGACAAGCAGAAAATTCTCCCTGAGTCCAAAAATAATTGTGATCTATTATTCATGTACAAGTACAAGGCCAAAACACAGTGCTGCTTCAAGTCTAGAAGAACCTCAAAATAATCATATATCCATTTTACTGGTTTTTAAGTATGTTCAGCAATACCATTTTTCAGACTACTAAAATGAACAGGTTAAGGAATGATTCAAGCACCTTGACACAGGTCCTCAAATGAAAAGCCTGAAGCACAATTACGTTGTGCTGACTGTAATGGCACACATCTGTGATGGCAATACTTGAGAAATGGAACCAGGAGGAAGAGCCACCCACAGCTACACAGTGAGTGTGATCAGCCTACGCTGCACAAGACCCCAAAACTCAAATGAAGCCACATGCTCATCCGTCTGAAGAGATCTGGTGAACTGATTCAGGACACAGAGCTAGTGTGGGGTTCTCCCTGGTGTCTTCACAGCAGCCAAAGCACCGCTCTTCCAGAGGCCTTTCTACTAAGGGTCTCAATTAAAGACATCTTGTTGCCTTAAGTTTTTAAAAGCAGCTACCTGAATTCACATATCCTTCAAGAAGGCATGCATACAAGTCAGAGGAGCAGATAAAACCACACATAATCTATACCTTTAGCATACTAAGAATCATGAGAACACAATTTCAAATTACCTATAAGAAGAAAATACTTCAATACTAATTTGGATCTGGACTTATTTCAAGCCTGCATGAGATGAAAAGAGCAAAGAGTGAGAGGGGAAGAAAGGGGAGCTATTATGTACATGTTTGAAACAGAAACCGTCAGGGAAGGCATTACAGAGATGAAAACCAGAAGGAACTCAAGAGCTATATCAAAAAAAAACAAAAAAAACAAAAACAAAAAAAACCCATGCAATCTAAGTGTGGTTATTGGAATAGAATGGCCCCTCGTTGGCTTATATATTTGAATGTTTAGTCATCAGGGAGTGACACTACTTTCGAAAAATTAGGAGGTATGGCTTTGTTGGAGTAGGTGTGACCTTGCTGGAAGAAGTGTGTCTTTGGGGGTGGATGCTGAAGTTTCAAAAGCCCAAGCCAGGCCCAGTCTCTCTCTCTTCTCTTTGTCTCATGTATGTGGATCAAGATGCAAGCTCTCAGCTACTTCTCCAGCACCATGTCTGCCTGCATGCCACCATGCTCCCACCAAGCTGACAATGAACTAAACCTCCAAACTGTAAGCAAGCCCTAATTAAATGCTTTCTTTTAAAAGAGTTGCTGTGCTCATGGCATCTCTTCACAGCAATGGAACAGTGATTAACACAGAAATTAGTACCAGGAACTGGGGTATTGCTGTGACAGGCCATACCATGCAGCTTGTTGGCAGAATGTGGACTTTGGATTAGGAAAGCAATTGAATACTTTAAGCGGGGCTTAATAGGCCAAACTAGTAAGAGCATGAAAGACAGTGGTATTGAAAGCAATGTAGATTATGACAGCCTGGCTCAAGAGTTTTCAGAATAGAAGAATATTAGTAAGTGGCCTTGAGACCATTCTTGTGATATTTTGGCAAAGAATGTGGCTGTTTCCTGCTCTTGCCACCCCTACCCCGCCCCCAATCTGCCTGACACTGAACTGATGAGTTTTCCATTAATGGCATTAGCAGAGGTGTTTTCAAGACAGGCTAGTATTGATTGTGTTGTGTGGTTTTTAGTGGTCACTCTTATGCAGATCTATGATGAACAAGCAAGCTTAACAAGGAGAAGTATAAAATGTGCCATTTGAAGAGAAAAGAGAAACAAGGAAATGTAATGGAGCTAAATCCAGTGTTCAAGGAGATAAAAAGTTCAAAGTCCGATGCTAAATGACATAAAGGGAGTGGTGACCTTGGAGCAAGACCCTACCCAGCTAAGCTTCCGACTTGTACAAGGAATTAAAGAAAACCTTAAGAAGTGAAGGAAACCACTGAAAACAGAAAGCTGATGCAAATGCAACTGGACAAGGGGGCCAAGCTCCAGCCCCAACAAGCAGCAGAACTTGGCAGCTTTGGCCATGTGGTTCTGGCTTTAGTATCAAGGATGCAAAAGATGGGTTGTGGAATCTCCCTCCCTGACTAAGGAAAGCTGCTGAAGCCAAGTGTGTGTCAAAGGTATTCCTGCATGGAGGCCATTGTGTGAAGCTATGAAGGTGAAGCCTGGTTTACCTTGGAGACCTCGAGATGTTGGAGATGTCAGAGCCATGGGATACATGCCAAGGAAAGCTGCAGACTGGGTGTGGAACCAGCCCAAGGGAAAGAAAGAATGTTATAGTCAACAAAGCTGGAAGGAGTTGGAGATCTGAAGAGCACTTTGACATCAGACACAGAAATGCAGAATTTGGAGTTTGCTCTGCTGGTTTTCATTCTTATTTTGGTACAGTATTTCTTCACTATGCTCTCTTTCCTCCCTTTTGGAAAGGTAATGTATATTCTGTGCCATTGTAAGTATGGGATCTGCCCCCCACCCCCACCCCTTTTTTTGTTTTTCAAGACAGGGTTTCTCTGTGTTGTGTTGCCCTGGCTCTCCCGGAACTAGCTCTGCAGACCAAGCTAGCTTCGAACTCAGAGCTCCACCTGCCTCTGCCTCCTGAGTGCTGAGATTAAAGGCGTGCACCACCACTGCGTACCTGAACTTTTGACTTTTAAACAGTGTTGAGACTGTTATAAACTATGGGACTTTTGAAGCTGGATTGAACGCATTTTCACATTATGATATGGCTATAAGCCTATGGGAGCCAGAGAGTGGACTGTGGTTTGAATAAGAATGCCCTCCCCTCCAGTAAGCTCATATATTTGAATGCTTAGTCATCAGGGAGTGGCAATAGTTTCGAAGGCTTAGGTAGTATGGCCTTGTTGGAGTGGGTGTGGCCTTATTGGAGGAACCATGTCACTGAGGGTGGGCTTTGGGTTTTCAAAAGCCTAAGCCAGGCTCAGTATCTCTCTTATACTGCTACTGAGGATTTGGATGTAGAACTCTCAGGTACTTCTCCAGCACCATGTCTGCCTACATGCCACCATGCTCCCTACCATGCTGACAATGGACTGAACCTCTGAAACTGTAAGTAACCCCAATTAAATGTTTTCCTTTATAAGAGTTGCTATGGTTGTGGTGTCTCTTCACAGCAGTAGAACAATGACTAAGACATTGAATAACAATAATAACAAAAAGACTGAAAGGAACAAAGCCTAGGAACTTGCAGCAGAACAACACAGCTGACACCTGTGTCATCCAGAGTTCCAGGAAAAAGTGAAGTTGAAAACAGCTGTGCTGCATGGTGATAGGCCTTCCAAACGAAAGTACCTGGAGCAGCAGTTTAGTAAAGAATGCCTTCAGTGGCACTCAACACGTGGAGTTTACTAAAGCACTGCTCTGTGAGAAGAGTGTGTGTACAAGCGTGTCTGTGTGTGTGAAGTTATTATTTGTATTGAGCAAAACTTTTTGATCTTGGGGAGTCTGAGTGCAAATTTGATGCACAACCATTACAGTGAGAAACATTTTCTTGGTCTACGGAAGATCATTAATGTTTGACGACCATATAAGTTGTAACAGTAGACTGTTTTATGTGTAGGTATTATTGTTAAATACAGGGATTGTTTCCAGACCCAGAAAGTGAATCATAAGTTAGGATGGACAGTAGACATGATTATGATGATGTAGGGAAGGTCTGCAGTCCTGAAGCTGCAAACACATGGTGAGAGATTAGAACAAACTGGAGACGGGCCATCAACACACAGACTCTGCCTAACTGTGCTAAAAAAATACAACCTTAAAATACCCTGTAGAGTCTGTGCTCACCTCATTCATACAGTCATGGAGCTCCCTAGTCAGTGAACTTCTACAGGGAAAAGTTCCCCCGAATGAACTGAACATCAGGTTGAACACAGGGACAGCAGGGCTGGGCCAGGCCTTGCAGCACTGCTCCTTGGGAGGAGCCACTTTACCTTCTCATCCATTGCAACAAAGAGTCTGGATCCTTTGTCCAAGTTCCCCCAAACTATCCTAAGGTGTTCGTGTTCAACTATGAGAGCCTGATTTTGGCACCACCCTGCATGGTGTTATTGGCTGTTGTTTGCCTTGGTTTCGAGGCTGTGAGCAGAGAGCAGCCTCTGTGTTGAAGAGGTAGAAGTTAAGTACACATATATTTTTTACTGTGACTTATTCAGCACCACATTTACAAAATGCCTTGTTTCCTTTACTATTGTTTTGAAAAGGCAGTTTAATTAAAATTGTTTTAGTTTAATATAGAATAGTTTTATTAATTATGGCTTTATTTTGGAAAACTCTTGAGTTTTAATTCAAATGTTTGCCAAACCTTCCAAAGTAAAGTGATATTCAGAAACAGTTACTGAGACCAGATGGCTTACGGACATTTCTGGGGTATTCACATTTGAAGATTCCTTATTAATGAATGTCTGACTTAAATCTAACCAAAAATTGCAACACTATTCTTTGTATATTTTCATTAATAAAGGGTTAACAACTTAATTGCAGACAAATAAAATACTTAAAAAACGTGTATAATGGTGGGAATACCCCTAAACGTGTAAATGACTGCAGTCTACAGATGCAAAGACGGAGATGAAGCAAAGAGAATAAGCCCAACAATCACTGCACAGGTAAAGGAGTACAAAGCAAAGGTATTTAAAAAGAAGGAAGTATACAGATGGCTACTAGAACAAAGCATAAATGATATAAAATTAAACTCTTCTTTGTTGTATTGGGGTTAAACAGAGCCTTGTATATAGAAGGCAAGCACTTTACCACTATGCAACGACATCCTGCGTAGAGCCCTCAATTAGCTTTTTAAATGAAAACTAACTACAATCTATACAAGATATATCTAAAATAAAGTTTTTAAACCACCAAATAAACAGAAAAAAGAAAGTAGAGGCTGCAATTCTCTTAAGAGAACAGTAGAATTTAGCTGAAAACAAATGCAAAAGACACTTTATGACATTAAAAATTAATGAAGATGCAATAGTTACAAACATCTATTCACCAAATAACACTGCAATTGCCATTATAAAATAGATAATATACAAGAAAAATATCTCAAAAAACTAACAGCAGGAGAGGTTTGTTCTGTTACTGCTTTGTTTATTTGTTTTCTTTTTTTGGTTTCTAAAGACAGGGCTTTCTGTCTAACCACTGTGGATGTCCTAGAACTCTCTCTGTACTCCGGACTGGCCTCAAACTCAAGAGATCCGCCTGCTTCTGCCTCCCAAGTGCTGGGATGAAAGGCGTGTAGCATCCACCACTGCCCTGCCTCTGTTACTGTTTTTTAAACAGGGTCTCTGAGGCTGGCCTTTTATATTCCTGATCCACTTCCCTTCACCTTCCCAGGTTTATATTACAGGCAATCACCACCAACACCCACAATTAGGAACTTCCACCACACTACTTTCAGTAACCAGGAGATCAAAGCAACAAAAAGCAACAACAGCAACAGCAGCAGATCTGTAACGTACACTAAACTTTCTATCCTGGTGATTTCTAACCTGTATCCTTTTGATGTAATGACAAGCATGAGTGTAAACAGCTTTCTGAGTCATGAGTCATTCTACTAAATCATCCAGTGGGAAGTGGTCTTTGGGACCTCCCAAGTCACCTGTCACTAAATACTAAGTCTTGGCACATAAATGGTCTGCTAAAATTGTTAACTTTCCTTTATCTTACTATAAAAGAGGTTAGGTTGGTGTCGGATGTTAATGTGACACTGCACTATCCCTGAACACATTTAAAACAGGCAGGAAAGCCGGACACTGCAGAATTAAAATTGCAAATGAACTTTCAGCAACACAGCAGGTAAGAAGCAAACACACGAACTGGCCCTCTAGACTCCCCTGTGACCCTCAACAGCAGGTGCAGGTGGATTTCTAATGCCTCACAACCGTCTACTACAGGTACAAAGTCACCTGACTGTTGCCATGACCCCCGTCTACCCTCCCTCACTCTCTTTAGCTGTCATCTCATCCATCTTTAGTCCTGTGACCTCAAGCTTCTCTTGCTGATGTTTGTGTTGTCATAGCTAACCTAAAATCCAAGTTAGAAAGCTGGTACTCCTGACTTCTTTCCCTCACCATACATATCAAATCCAGCAAACTTACAACCTAAGCATATCTAAAGTCGTCCACACTTTCTTATTTCCTAATCCTTTGCTCTAGCATTGGCTAATTTTCTCCTGTGTCTACCAAAAATGTACTACCAATCTGCCTTCTTAACTCTATCATCCCCCCTAAAATCTACTTTCCTTACAAAGTATGAGTTAGGAATACAGAATATAATTTCGACCACTTATTCCTAACTTTGCTATCACCAATATAAAAAGGCTATGTGCTGTGGATATCACTCTGTATAAATAAAACACTGATTGGCCAGTAGCCAGACAGGAAGTATAGGCGGGACTAGCAGAGAGGAGAGAGCAAAAGGAGAGGAAGGCAGAGGAGAGGAGACACGAGCTGCGGTTCAGGGAGCATCATGTAGAAGCAACAGGTAAAGCCACGGAACACGTGGCAACATATAGATTAACAGAAATGGGCTTAGTATAAGAGTAAGAGCTAGACAATGGTAGGCCTGAGCTAATGGCCGAACAGTTTAAATAATATAAGAGTCTGTGTGTTTATTTTATAAGTGGGCTCCGGGACTGGTGGGACTTGCCGAGAGCTGGAGAAAAATTCTCCAGCTACAGCTATGCGAGCTTTATTATTTTATCCAAGGCCCTGTATGATCTACAATCTGTTTGATCACTGCCTTATCCAACTCAAATCTTATATATCTATTGCTCTGACTTAAAAGGAAAAAAAGAAATAGTGGGTTCATGAAAGGAGTCAACATAAGACTACCTTTCAGAATGAGTTTCACTAATTAGGAAAGAACAAGAAAGCCTCACAACCACAAATGGGGGTGGGGTGTGTGCATGCCCGGGCCTTGAAGTGGGAATATATTAGAAGAGACAGAGCATGGGCAATCACGATGGGACCTTGAACAAAGACAGCCTCCCCTTCAATTCCCAAAGGAGTCTCAGCAGGAGAGTTAAAGGACATAAAAAGTATGACAAGGGTTCCAAAGCAAAGAGCCTTAAAAAATCCTCAGAACAAAGGGAGTTTCTGATTTTTATAGGTTGCCAGAGGGGCATGCAGACTTCCTATCATATGACCCAGTTTGGTGGGGCCTGTGCACAGAGGCAGGCACTAGACAGGACCATGAGCTTCTCTTGCAGCTGCTAGTGAGGGGTGCTAAGGCCACAGCAGATTGCTTTCTTACCAACTTTCCACTGGGGTGGTGGATAGGGGGTGTAGAGGACTTGCTTTCCCGCCTAGCCTGAGACACAGCAGATGTCTGTCAGTCCTTTGTTCTAAGGGGTGGACAGCAGAGAGGTGTGACCCCCAAATCAGGTCACACCTCTCTGCCACAGGGTCTGTGATCTTAACATCTGTTACACTTACACTGCTTTGTCGGTTCTCCGTTCTTTGCTTCAAAACTTCAAACACAAAGAACTCCTTTGGGCTGAATTTTAGCACTTTCTAAAATATAGCCTTACCTATGAAATCTTATTCAATGCCCATGGTTTCATCAGTCCCTCATAATCTGCAATCTTCAATCTATGCTGGAAAATACTCTCACAGAAAAAGCTCTATAATTCTGGTCACTTTCCTTAGCTGTGCCTATTACTACTGTTCACGCTTTCATCAACTTCAAGTTATTATAAGTAAATAACTGCCTTCGTAAAATTTCCCTGCTACAAGTCATACGTTTTCTCAGCTGGCTGTTACACATATAAATGTTTTACTTATCTATCAGAAAACCTTCTATAGGCTTCACTCATTACAAGACAAAGCCCAAAGTTTTTTTTTTTTTGGTTTTTCGAGACAGGGTTTCTCTGTGTAGCTTTGCGCCTTTCCTGGAACTCACTTGGTAACCCAGGCTGGCCTTGAACTCACAGAGATCCGCCTGGCTCTGCCTCCCGAGTGCTGGGATTAAAGGCGTGCGCCACCACCGCCCGGCAAAGCCCAAAGTTTTTAAACATAGGACTCAAGATTGCAGATGAACTCCACTTCAAGCTTGAGTCTATTGTACTCTCTAAAACCTCAGTGTATTCAAGTTGTCAATGTTCCTGAAACGAGGCTCACACTGACAAAACAACAAACAAACAAAAACAACAAACCACTCAAGCTAACTCTATGACTTCAGACAGAAATATCATGTCATAGGACTTTTTATGAACTAAACGGATTGACATATGGCAAGTGTATAAAACAGTGTTCCACACATTTTAAACCAAAGATAGATGTCATCGTGACCATTCTTGCCACAATTTCCTTGTATTTTATAATGCTATAAGTACTTTGTTTTGTTGTGGGTTTTGTTTTCTTTTGACAAGATCTCATGTAACTCAGGCTGGCTTTGAACTCCTGATCCTTCTCCTCTGCCTCCCAAGTGCTAGGTATATACCACCACACCTGGCTCTTATAATATTCATTTCAAATGTTACTTCCTTGGTATTATTTTTGAATTTGCCAAATAAAATTAAACGGACTTCCATAGTCAGCACTTTGGTTATTTCTCTATTATACTTTCTTGTTTGTTTTTACATCACGTTGTATGTTTGTGAGATCATAGTATAGGCCATGGATCTGGCTTTACTTCTGTCATGGCAATTAGTTTTGTATGACCATAGTGGTTCATAAAATTTTACCATTCTATAAATACCTGAACTTGAAAAAAAACACTATAGCAGCACCCCCATTTGTAGGGACAAGTTATAATACCCCACATGGATGCCTGAGACAGCACAGCATATCTATACATATACATAGATAGATGTGTATGTTTTCTTATACATACATATAAGATAGTTTAATTAGCAAATAAGGCAGATAAAGAAATTAACAATTAATGATAAAATAGAGCAATGATAGCCATATACTATAAAATTATTTAAAATGTATTAATAATTTATTCTGAAGTTTTTCATTTAACATTTTAAGACTGAAACTTTGGAAAGTGAATGCACAGAAAGAGAGACCTCCGTCTTTAATCACCTCACAGATCAACAAATCAGCACATTTGCTGACAGAAAGATTAAAAACAAAAATTGTATCAATCTGATTTAAACTTACTCTCATTCTCCAAAACCACAGAAAGAGCGAGAGAGAGAGACAGAGACACACACACACACACACACACACACACACACACACACACACACACACACGGATGGACGCGGATGGATGGCCAGACAGACAGACAGACAGACTATACTCCAGCACTCATTTAAAAACCACTTCTGGTCCCATCAAGAGACAAACCCACACTGACAACACCACTTTACTCACATTTATGTCCGTATGGTATATGAGGACACACAAAGCTGGCAAAATCTGAGGAGAGAAGATAAATAGTAACACTAGTTGATGGACATGTCTTTTATAAAAAACAAACTGTGACACAAAAAGCAGTAACTACTTAAAAACCATGTGAAATTTGTTTGAATATCTATTTTAATAAATTCAATCTGAAAAATAAAAAAGCATATTTCAAGTGTCTAATTAAAAGATCCAAATAAATCTGACCAAGATTAATACTCCTTTAAAAGAAAGTCTATTATTGCCAGAGATCTTATTTATGACATAAAATGTCAGGTGAGAAGAATGGAGATGTCAGCATACAGTAATAGTCAAGAGAAATTACTTTCCACAGTTATCGTCTAAATTTTTATTCAATAAGCTGCTTGAGAAGAACAATAGCTTTCGTCAAGAAAACGACACCCAGTACAAGGTATAAGTTTGTTTGTTGACCCTGAGCCTAACAGCTCTTTACAAGTCCAGAGCAACTGAAAATGGCTGCTAGGGACTCACACTAAGAACAGTGTCTTAACAAATGGTACAGACACAGACTATAAAGATACAGAGTCACCAACTCTCTATACAGTCGAGCTAGATTAAAGGTTTTATAGGATTTTTAAAATTTAAAGTAGACCACATTTCTAAGAACATCAATTTTGTCAGAAATCAATGGACTGAATGCAAATTCACTCAAATTATTTGCATATTTCTTAGCATTAAATCCGTAAGGCAATACAGCAAAACTGGCTCCCCTCTTCCCCCACTGAATTAACGTTTTCTCTTCATGAAAATAATGCATTAAAATGGACTGACATTCTTTTTGCTTTTGTGCAACACCCAACTTGACATACAGTATGTTATACTTAAAAACAAAAGAACCTTCATACTTTTAATGAAATCAGAATATGCTCATTATATTCCCTGTGTATGAATAAAGCTTAAACAGGGAAATAAACCATCTCGCCTTTACAATTCTGCATTTACCTCCTGAACTGTCTCCATAGGCGGTGGGGGGTCCTTATTCCTGCAGAGATTGACAATGACCCATGTGACGTTCCGAAGGAAGGTGATGGGAATGGAGGGGTTGATGAAGGACAGAAGAGGTTTGACAACTCCCAGTGATATGACATAATCTCTACATTGAGGACCATCACCTACAGAAATGAAAATTGTATTTAAAAAAAAATTACAGTCAGGATGAGAAAGTCTGAAATGTGTGCAATGGCTCATGTTGGGACACTGATGCTCTATGTTTCCTCACCAGTAGTCGGACATCAAGCGTTGCTTTCCACGATTTTGATTTGAGGAACACAAATTTAACCACTACTGACACAAATTACATATTCCTTTTACACTTAAGAACCACCTTACAAATGTTTATGAATACAGTCAACTCACATGAAATTCAGAGGAAACATAGTGTATAATGGCTATGCCAATGTAGGAAAAAAGTTAATTTAAGATTCTCAAGTCAAGTCTTTTCAAACCTAAATTCAGCTTACCTATAATGTTTCCCAAAGCCCACACCGCTTGTTCACAAACATTCTGATGTGGGGAATGGAGGAGTCGCAGAAAAAGTGGCACTGCATCTGTACGTAAGAAAAACTGGGTTATCTACTGTGTTCACAGATTCCAACCCAAGTAGCTTAATAAAATATTCACAGTTCATTGCAACACAAATGTGGCAAGGATACACAAAAATAACTAATTTTAGTACTTTTAACCTGCTAATACTTGAGCAATAAAGCACCCAACAGAGCCCAAAGCATGCTACTATGCCATCAACTAAAAAAAATGCATGAAATCTTTTAATTTTTAAAAGATTCCATCCCAAACATGCATCCTGAACCATAATACTTATTTTCAATATAATTCTAATGTCTAATATGATTGATCAAAACCTATTAACCATATTTACCAAATAATTTAAAATAATCACAATTCTTATTCTATCTTTATTTTTTATATATACGGGTGTTTGGCCTACATGTATATATCTGTGCATTACAAGTGTCTGTGGAGGCCAGAAGAGGGTGCCTCTAGAACTGGAGTTACAGATGGCTGTGAGCTGTTGTGTGTGTGTGTACACGCGTGCGTGTGCACACACTGGGAATGGAACCTGGATCCCCTGGGAAAGTAGTCAGTGCTCTTAACTGTGGAGAAATCTCTCTACTCCCTAAATTTCTTACTCTATTATACCCTACACATTATCATTATAACCAACCTCAAAATAAGTTCACTTTTTCTTAAACTTTCTACTCTTGTGCTAGCTCTAGGATATTTAGCTCTACTTCTACACTACTTAGATAATGTACTTGGCCTTTTTATTAAAAATAACTTATACTTTAGAAGAATGTATCACTGTAAGTATATGCTAATTACTAGCACTTCTGCAGGACTACATGCCCGTCACTCCTTAAAGAGCTTTCCTGTCTCTAGCAACCACTAACTACTTACTCTTCTAGTACTCAGCACCCCAGAACCGGGCACTCACTAAACAGCTGCCTTTTCTATTTACGCAGTTGTTGATTCTGGACATTTCAAAGAAATCACACTGAATGTGATTTTTTTATGTCTGATTTCTCTCACTTCGTGACTTTGCAGTTCACCTATGATGTCACAGGTACCAATGCTTTATTCTTCTAGACTGTTAAATAATATCCTGCTGCATACATTTTATTGATCCATTAATAGTGGACTTCTGAGTAACTATGACTGATGCTGCTGTGAACATGTGTGTACAAGTCATTGTATGCAAGAACTGGGGACACACGGCAAACTCCATGAGTAGCTTTTTTTAAGAAAAAACAAACTAATATTCAAAGCATTTATATTTCCACCACTGATAAATTCAGTTTATAATGAAAGTAAAATTCTATAGTTAACCTTACCTCCTAAAAACTTGCTCACTACTATAAATAACTAGCACCAAATTAGAAAATTTTCTAAGCTATGTTAATTTCAGCCACAAAATCAGTTTATCTTAAAATAAGCAAGTTTGCCAATGCACCACGTACAGTGGCACACACCTCTAATCCCAGGACTTAGGAGGCAGAGGCAGGCTGATTTCTGTGAGTTTAAGGCCAGCCTGGTCTATATAACAAGTTTCAGGTCAGCCAGGGATACACAGTGAGGACCTGTCTCACAATTAAAAAAAGAAAAATGAACCAGGGTATGTGAGCCAGGTGTGACACCTGTAATCCCAGCACTCAGAACACTGAAGCAGGAGGATCCTGAATTTAAGATCAGGTGGGGACTACACAAAAAGCTCAAAGACAGACCCGGCTACACACCAAGACCCTGCCCTGCCCCGCCCTGCCCCACACCCCCAAACAAGTATATGCTGTAACATGAAAGGCCTAAGCTATTCAGCATACTTAGAAGGTATTAAAAACAAGACACTTCAATCCTGTTATTAGGGGATGGTCTCTACCCTGAAAGTCTATTCTCTTTCTCGGTCCAAAATAACAATTATGACATTTTAATAATACTTATGGAAAAGATAAAAAAATCATTAATAACATTAAAAACTTATACTGTAACTTTAAAATAGTCTAAGATGAAATTCAGTCATTAGTATAAAACCCACTGTCACCATTAAAAAGAAAGATTTGACTTACTAGACTGTACAACAGCTTGAGTCTGTGCAGAAGTTCCTGATGCTATATTAGTTAGTGCCCAAGCAGCTTCAAACTGTAATGAAGGACTGTTAAAAATAAAATAATCCTTTAGACATGGAACTACCACCTTAACTTACAAGCCTCAAATCTACACAACCCTCTTATGTGGTCTTTCAATTTCACCTTGTTATATTCATCACCAGCTGCCCATCTCTATCTACCTATCCATCTGACTGCTTCTCCAACAGTCACTACAAACCTGCCTTCTTTATGTCCACCAATAGTTGCAGCACTTAGCCAATTATGTCTCTTGACTCCTCCTTACTCAAAAACATCTAATGAATGGGTCATGACAACTTTACCTCTCGAATATTCCTTGTATATACAGAGAAACCCATGATCACTGTATGAGCCAAAGTTCTCACATCACTTCAATACAGCTGCAGCCTCCAGACTAGTCTTAAATCTGGGACCCCCATCTGACTACACTACACCATTTGGGTTACATTACCAACTATAGCTATTTATAAGCCTGCATAATTCTGCAGTTAAAGTATTAGAACTGAGACAGTCATGGAAGACCCAACAAAGAAAGTAAAACTCAAATTCACTCTTGTAAATTGGATTTTAAACAGCAGGCACTGACAATCTACACTAAAAAGGACACCATAGGTTGGGTGATAATATGTATGGACGATAAGAAACAGATCAAGAAAGCTAAAGTTAAGGATGCACAAAAAAGAAACTGTGTGCATGTGAATGTTGGGGGGAAGAAGTATGGTCTGTACCACAAATTCTAGGCTTCAGAACTTGGAATTTATTCTACTGAGAAAAGGAGTAAAGTCAGGCATAGTCACACACACCTTTAATCCTAGCATTTGGGAGGCAAGTGCATCTTTGTGAACTGGAGGCTAGCCTGGTCTACATAGTGAGCTCCAGGCTAGCCAGGGCTACACAGTGAGGACCCTGTCTCAAAAAAAGAGGAGGGGGGAGATAGACAGACAGAAGAAAGGGAAGGGTAATGGGAAAAAAAAGGGGGTGGAGAGTAAAGCCGGGTACAGGCCTGCAATTTTAGATATGAAGCAAGTGGGGGGAAAGGAACGATGGTAAATTCACAGATTGCCTGGCCTACAGAGCCAGTTCAAAGTGGCCTACCCAGGTCAATGAACAAAAAGCTAAAACAGAAGCAATGGCCGGAGATATAGCCCAATGGTGGAGTACTGCCTGCCCTGTATGAGGATCCAGTGGGGGGGTGGGGGGGTTAGAGTTAGAGTCAACAGCATGTAAAATGGATAAAAGAGGTTAAAGGCCCAGAGCTGGGAACCAAGAACAAAAAGGAGCCTAAGTGGTAGATGTAAAATGGAATTTCATTTTTTAAACAGCTGGAATAAAATTAATCTTTGCTCAAACTCTGCTCTGGAAAATACATAGCAGTTTTTTAAGGTGATAAGTACAGGACACATCTTAATCAAAGTATCCCTTGATCCCAAAGAGACTGAGACTTTCCAGACCTCACAGCTCCACTGATAATTCCCCTTGAGATCACTTAAGACAGTGTACTTAGCCTGCTAGCCCCTAGGAGTTTTGCCTCTTTAAATTTAATTTGCCTTTAAGAGAATGATGTAACCAACCTTACTATATGCCTTGGATTGTTCATGCAATCAGCTTTTACAACCTAAGCTAATGCAAAGCTTTACTCTTAAGTTATGTACTCTTCCACACTCCTGACCCAGAATTTGTGTGTGTGTGTGTGTGTGTGTGTGTGTGTATGTGTGTGTTGGTAATCACTTGCTGAAAATATTGACCAGGTTAGAAGCAACCTTCCACACACAAATATTCACCATAAATGTTGAAAACAACCTGTGAATACAGCTTGATCATGTGTTTGCAGTACTGTTTGCCCGGGTCAGTTGAATTCCTCATCCCTTTCCCAATGCCATGTTTACTGTGCTGACCAATACAGAGTAAAAGCCCTTTGTTAGGGACAGACACAAGGACAGGGGCAGATTCAGACCCATATAACAGGCAGATTACAGATAGGCCAGTAACCGGAGTGTACATACAGATGGAAGACACAAGGAGAATAATGAAAATTCAAATTTGGGCTTACTCTTTGTCAAATTAATCTAAAAGGAAGTGGCTTTGTTTTCACTCCTTATTGCACCATCAATGCATTTTAGTGTTTACCGAGGTTATCTCAAATGCATTAACAGACACAGTTAAGGCCCTAGAGGTAGAGGGAGTAGGGCAGCTACTGTGGAAACACAAGGCGTTCTTACATACAAAAAGCCCTTAGTGGCAGCACTTATATATCACTATTTTTATTGAATCAACTAAAAATTTTTTGAACATTTAGCAAAATATCTTTGTTTCAGGCCGTATGTTCTAGAGGCGAAAATAGTATTTGTTTTAAAGAATTCTGGAGTTCAAACCAAGTTAATTCAAACTGATGGCGTTTAATGTACATCCCTGAGAAATGTCTATACACAAATGGAAATGGGGACAGAAGTTTCTAAGATGCCAAGGACTACCCTCCCTTCTCTTCTGGGTAAGAAGAGTGCCCTCCCATGATACAGGACAACTAACCATGGCTGGAGTGGTATTAAAGATTACTCAGAGGACCAGTGATCAGTGAGACTGTTCCCAGGGTAAAGAACAGCCACATGGTTCTGGAAACCATTCATGCTGACTAGTCATGAGGCTAATCTATATATAGACTCATAAGCGAACGGTGACTCAAATACTATTTGTGATGTTTAAATACCATCAGAGAGTAAGAAAATTACATGGAAATGTATGACAACTTAAAAAACATAGGGCTAGGGATACAGCTCAGTGGTAGAGCACCTGCTTTAAATGCTCAAGGCCTTAGTTTTGTCTATAGTATCTCAAAATGAAAGTAAATCCAAGCTTAGTGAAAACAAATCACCACTGAACCCTTCGGTAAAATAGCAATTTTAAATTTTAAATTAACTTAAAAAAGTGAGTAGACGGATTCAGACTTACTTATCATCCCTTTCTAGGCATTTGACTAGAATCGGTAAAATCCCAGATTTTATTAGGTCATCAATTGGTGGATTTCTGTCACTGGATAACAGTTTCCTATAAAAATAAATATAAGAAATTAATTGCTATGGCTCTCAAACTGTGAACATAAATATACTATGCCACTCCACTTGTGCATGGTCAGCTACAACACCCGAAGGGAGGGAAGTACAGACCAGCTCTTACCTTGCTGCCTGGACAGCACTCAACTGGACTACAGGGTTATCACTTGTGGCATTCTGCAACAACAAGTGTGTATTTCAGAGATTAAAAAAAAAACTATTTTAAATCATTTCAGGATGGTAGTATTAAATTAATAACATACCTGCAATATAGCTTCTAGTGTTACATTTTGCTTAAAAAGAAAGAAAGATAGTTCAGCAGAGAATATTAACAAAACTATTTATTAGTCTATCTGGTTATGAATTAATATGCCTTGTAATTATCATTATCTAATTTTTCTTAAATTTAAAATAATGTCCCCTAGCTATGACAAAAATATTTACAGGCACATTATAAAAACGAGGGTAACTTACTGCTTTAAAATCAGCATCAACATCTGAATCTTCTAAGCTTTCTTCTTGGGGAACATTTCTCTTTTTCAGTAAGTGCTCGTCTCTTTTGTTCTGAAAGGTAATAAATAAATGTTTAAGAGTCCATGAAGGCTGTTGTGAATGAAATTGTCTTTGGTGCCAGAATTAACAATGAACTAGTTTAATTCCACTGCTTGTGTATCATCCCCACCCTCAGTTCATTAAGCATCAAGTGTTCTGACCAACACTGTGAAGGGACTTGGGGTACAGTACTATGTATCAGTTTTCCTCTACCTACTGCTAACAGCTGCCTGAAGCAATTTATTAAGAAGACAAGATCTTAAGGATAAATATTAAAAGGAATAGGAATTTATTAAATGTCACATGAATTAGCACCAGTTCAGACTAAACTTTTACTATCTATTACTACTTACTACCATTAGAATCATTATTACTAGGGGCATGAGCCACAGTGCATTTATAGAAGAAATAAGAGAAACACTTTGGGATTCAGTTCTCTCTTCTCCTCTTTTGGAGTCCAAGAACTGAATGAAGGTGATCAGGCTTGTGCCGTCAATACTTTTACTGACTGGCCATCTTGCCAACCCAGATTAAACGCTTGCTACCCGAATTTTACAAACGAGAATTCTTCCCATCCTACATTTTATGGCATGTAAATTGTTTGGATTTTTTTTTTTTAAGACAGGGTTTCTCTGTGTAGCTTTGGTGCCTTTCCTGGAACTCACTCTGTGGCCTCAAACTCACAGAGATTCACCAGCCTCTGCCTCCCGAGAGCTGGGATTAAAGGCGTGCACCATCACCACCTGGCTAATTGTTTAGAATGTTAACTACGCCATTTCAAGAATTAATTTAACAGTGACAAATTTTTCAACTTAAAATTTGAATATACTTCAGGTGCCCTATATTTTTGGATGTATTTGATTACAACAGAAAGTTATTTAAAAAGCCTTAATATTCATGGCAAAATTCAGATCACACAGAAAACGAAAACTACATACACATGCGCATAATACCAACTTTTGTTCTGTGTACAAGCCAGCACATTTAAACACAATGGTATCTATATAGTCACTAGCTCAATCCCACTTTTATAACATCATTCTTCCTTAGTAACTACACAAATAACCAATATTAGTTGTCTCTTAAGCTACAGTACCTCACAGATGGCAAAGCCACTGATATTTATACATCTCAAGTGGCTTCACACAATATATATTAACATATAGTGAAAAAATAGTAGATGGTGCTCTTTGGTTTTTGTTTTGTTTTGTGTGAAGCGGTTACTAGGGGCTGAACCCAGGGCTTTGCACATGTTAGCCAAGCACTCCACCACTAAGCCATACATGTAGCCCTAGATGGCATTCTTGGCCAGGTGACAAAATGTGCTACCAGCCGTAAAGGACAAATTAACTCTTGTGTGCTCCCTGGTCTGATGCAGGGAAAAGAAACAATATCCCTTTGGCATTATTCCTGATCAAACTAAACAATTTGTGAAAAAGCAGACAAACCCTAATCTATCATTGAATAAAAAAAGCCTGTATTGGGGCTGGAGAGATGGCTCAGAGGTTAAGAGCACTGCTTGTTCTTCCAAAGGTCCTGAGTTCGGTTCCCAGCAACCACATGGTGGCTCACAACCATCTGTAATGAGATCTGGTGCCCTCTTCTGGCCTGCAAGCATGCATGCAGGCAGAACACTGTATACACAATAAATAAGTAAATCTAAAAAAAAAAAAAAAAAAAAAAAAAGCCTGTATGCTTCAAAGATTCAGTCACTAAAGATGAGAGAGACTGGGGACCAGTCCCACAACAAAATGCTGAACCTGATCTTGGATAGGATTTTTGACTTACAATTTGCAAATTCTGAATTGACTCTATTGATTAGATAATGTAATCCTATGTTAATCTGATAAATGTACTGTCACATAGAAAAATCTCTTTCTATGGAATATGAGCTGATATACTAAAGATAATAGGAAATCTTGCTATTATTTGCAGCTGGTTCAAAGAAAAAAATGCATGTGTCTAATATGTAATTAAAGAAAAATAAAGCAAATATGGAAAAGTGCTAATAATCCAAGGAAGCTAGGTGCCACAAGGGTGTAGAGTAGTTTTTTTATTATTCTTGCAATTTTGTTTCAAACTACAAATCTGAAATTTGTTTTCCACAAGTTAACAACTAAAATTAATTCCATTTAAAAGTTTAAACAAATTAATTTTCAGCACAGCCACAAAAAACTGGCTAGTTTTTTGTCAATTTGACATAAGCTAGAAGGACTCTCAGTTAAGAAAAAACTCCCATAAGATTTATCTGGAGGTAAGTCTGTGGAGCATTGTCTTGATTGATGGTTGATTTAGGAGAGTCCAGATCACCGCTAGCAATGCTACCCCTGGGCTGGTGGTCCTGGGTGCTCCAAGAAAACAGGATGAACGAGCCATGAGGGGCAAGCCAGTAAGTAAGCAGCACTCCTCCATGGCCTCTGCTTCAGTTCCTTCCCTGAATGACCCTCTACAAACTAGAAGCTGAAATGAACCCTCTTTCCTCAAAGTTGCTTTGGTCATGGTGTTTAGAAACACTAAGAAACTTATATTCCCTAAACTATTCTAACTCTGATCCCTTCTATTTCCATCCTGGTTACTCCAGCTTCTCATCATCTGAAAAGTTAAGCTCCCAAAGCCTTTTGGGAATCCATCCATCACTCCTACTCTTTCAGGTCTACACATAGATTCCTCATTCTTGGGACAGCACTTGTCATTACAGACAATAACGTATCTGCTTTGGTAGGTGTACCTGTATCTAGATAGGAAGAACTTTCCTGATATGCAGAAGTAACCGTCTTATTCAATAAGAAACACAGAACCAATGCAAAGAAGAAAGCCAAGAGGTCAGAGCTAAGAGCTAAAAACCTTACCCTTCCTCTCGCGGTGCTCCTACCTCTCCGAAAGAGACCTACTTCCTGTGTGTCTGTCTTTACAAAGACTTTCTGTTCTGCCTTCTCATTGGTTGTAAACCCAACCACATGACCGCCTCGTCACTGCCTGTCTGTACAGACCTCCAGGTCTTCTATGGTTGGTATTGAGATTAAAGGTGTGTGTCTCCAATGCTGGCTATATCCTTGAACACACAGAGATCTACTTAGCTCTGCCTACCAAGTGCTGGGATTAAAGGTGTGCAGCTTTTAATATACCGCCCAGCTTTCGCTATGGCTCTAATAGCTCTGACCCCCAGGCAACTGTATTTATTAACATACAAATCACATTTTAGTACAAATAAAAAATCACCATACTGATATTTTCTTGTTTGGGTGGACAGTGTCTCACTGGGCAGTCCTCACTGGCCTGGAACTTGCTATCCCTATCAAACTGGCCTCAGACTCAGAGAGATGTGACTTCTTCTGCCTTCCGAATGCTAGAATAAAGGTGTGCGCCACCACACTGGACAGAAAGAATCATTTATACCTAAAGTGTTACGTTTCTTTTCAATTATGAATGGATATTTAATTTCATTAAATCATGTTCCTTTTGTATCAATTTCCCATTTTCCTCTGCAAATGTGAAATAGTCCATTTTTAGACTATCGTTTTAAATCTAGGACTCAGTTTATTAAGATTTCATTTAGAATTATTCTTCCTCTCCCAAGTGGAACTGGCTAACAAGCATATTTTCTGGAACTCTCTCATTGGTGCTCAGGTGATAGTTTTTCTTGTTTCATAAAAGGAGCTGGGAGTCCTCTTTCTTAATCTGAAACCATTTAACAAACTGGAATTACCTGCTTCTTTGAATGTCTGTTGGTGCTCACCTATAATACTACTTTTGTTTTGGAAAAAATAAAAGATGGGAAAAATTACAGTTTTTAGCTACTGATTAATTTGTTTTTAGACCTTATCAGATTTTTCCTATTTTCCTGAATCAGAAGGGGTAATCCACACTCAAACTGCCTATTTCACTGAAGTGTAAGCACTTAGTTGTTAAACTACAAAATCTCCCTTTCCATTCCCATGCCTGTGTCTGGGCTGACCAGAGGCCAAGCTGTGCAACTTGCCTTGGCAATGGAACATTAAACAAGAAAGCTTGAAAATACTTAGATGTTGGAGACTGTGTCCTCTCCTGCTGTTATCTCTGAAACCACCATGTGAGCACTGAACAGTGGAGGACAAGGCTATGTGGAGAACATGGTCTCAGCCAACATTGACACATACACAGATGATGCTAGATCATTAATTACTAACCCAAGAGAAAGGGAGGCCAGAGGCAACCAACCACTCTCAAGCCACACAATGGATAAAATGACTATTGTTTTGTCATGTAGGTTTGGTCTGTTTATGATGTCCCAGATTTCTTGGAGGTTTTTAGAATTAACATTTTTTTCAACTGAGGTAGTCATTTCTTCTATCTTCAATGCCTACGATTCTCTCTTCCATGTCTTGCACTCTATTGGTGGGACTTACCTCTGAGGTTTTTGTTTGCTTCCTAAGTTTTTCATTTCCAGTTTTACCGTACTTTTCTTTATTGTTTCCATTTCTACTTTCATGTCTCGAATTGTTTTCATTCCACTATTTGTGCTTTCACAGGGTTCACTGATTACTTTAATGTCCTTGAACATGTTCCTAATTGTTATTTTGAAGTCCTTGTGTTGTGCTTCCGTTACACTGCATTTCTTAAGGCCTACTGTAATAGAGTTACTGGGTTCTGGTGGAGGCATATTTTCTTGGCCACTAATGTTTGACTTTCTGCACTGGTGTCTAGGCATCTGAGTTCGGGATGACTGTGATTCTGGGTGTTTATAACTGTTCTTGTCTTTGTTGGGTGGGTGTTCCATTATTGGTTCCCTCTCTAGATCTTAGAACCATGTGGTGGCCTGATAAGGAGTATAGAAGTCCCTGCCAGGGGTGGCCACTGGGGGTCCTGGGTAGAACTTGCTTCTAGGGATTAGGAGCTGAAATGAAGGAATGAAGATGGGACAGGAGGGCGGAGGGCGGAATGGGTCCACCTGGAGGAAAAAAGCTGGGTCTGCCACGAAGTTTGGTAAAGTCCTGTAGGAGTGGAGTCAGGGAGGGAGGAATCACCCTTGCAAGCCATCTACTATAGGGCTAGGGGATGAGACTGAAAATTTTTCAATGGATAGAAGGAAAATGCATATCACTCTATCTACAGGCCAGTACAGCAAGCTTCTCTGTCGGTGGCCAGCTCATAAATAACGACACAGAGACTTAATAATTATGAAGTCTCAGTCTTAGCTCAGGCTTGTTTGAACTAGCTCTTATAACAAATTAACCCATTTATATTAATCTACATTCTGTCATGTGGTGTTACCTCTCTTCCATCTTGTACCTCCTGCTTCCTCTCCTTGTCTGGCTGGCGACTCCAACTTTCTTCTTCCCAGAGTTCTTCTCTCTCTGCCTGGAAGTCCAGCCTATACCTCTTCCTGCCTAGCTCTTGGCCATTCAGCTCTTTATTAAACCAATCACAACAATATATCTTGACAAAGTATACAAATTCCCACAACAGGCCAACATAGCCATCATGTTCCCAGGTAGAGAGTGCCTCTGGATAGTGGTGGCTGACACAGAGGAACAGGGTGAGGGAAGAAGGCTAAGTCTCCTGTTGAGTTCTACAGAGTCCCCAGGGAATGGAGTCATGGGGAACCTAAGACCCTGCAAACGGTCTGCTACAAGGCTGAGGATAAGACTGGGGAGTTGGAAAGTGGAGATAGGAAGGAGAATGAAGATTGCATACCTGATTCCTAGGCCAGTATGGCCAGAGGAATTCCAGATAAAGAATGCCTCTGGGGCAGGGTAGTGGTCAGCACGCCTTTAGTCCCAGCACTCAGGAGGCAGAGGCAGGCGGGATCTCTGTGAGTTCAAGGCCAGTCTGGTCTAGAGAGAGTCCCAACACAGCCAGGCAGGGCAACACAGAGAAATCCTGTCCCAAAAAACAAAAACAAAACAAGACAAAAATACCTCTGGGTACTGGAGGCTGACACAAAGGGATGGGGTAATGGAGAGCTGGGAATGAGTATCTGAGGAGTCCCCAGGGAATGGAATGGGAAAGCTGAGTTCAACATTTTTGAACCTATGTTGACCAAGGACACTGGCCTGTAGTTTCCTTTTCTTGCTGTGCCTTTACATGGTTTGAGTATTAAAGTGATACTGGCTTCTGAGGAGTTTGGGAATGCTCCTTTTGTTTCTATTCTTTTGAATGGCTTAAGAAAGACTGGCTGGAGACATTCTTTGCAAGACAGACATCAAGTTAGCTGTGAATCCATCTGGCCCTGGACTTTTTTTTTTTTTAAATCTGGAAGGTTTTTTTTTTTATTATTTCGATCTCATTTGTTTTGGGTTTGTTTAGATTACTGACTTCTTGGTTTAATTTTGGTGGTTCGGGTGAATCTAGAAATTGAAATTTAACAATGTCTTTTAGGTTTTCAAGCTTAATGAAATACAAGTATTTCACTATAATATTCTGAATTTCTTTGGTGTCTGTTGTACTTCCTTGTTCCTTTCTGAGTCTGTTAATCTGGGCCAATTAACAGAATTCTTTTGGTTAATTGAGCTAAGGGCCTGTCAATCTTGTTATCTTCTCAAAGAATAACTCTTAGATTTGTTGACTGTTTTGTTCTGTTTCTATTACATATATTAATTTCGGCTGATTTTCAGACCAGTTTTGGATTTGGTTTGTTCTTGTTTTCCACATATCTGAGTTGTATCGTTAAGTCATTTATTTGTGCTTTTTCTGATTTTTAAATGTAGAAACTTAGAGCTATTGTCTTTATAGGATTGCTTTCAATGTGTCCCAGAGGTTTTTGTGTTGTGTTTTCACTTTTTATTTAGTTATGAAAAATTAGTTCTCCCTTGATTCCTTCTTTGATTCATTCATTATTCAATAATGAGTTGTTTAATCTCTGTAAGTCTGTGCATTTACCAGATATCTGTTTGCTAGGTATTTCAAGTTTTATTGCATTGTGGTCAGATAGTTTCAATCTTTTTGAATTTGTAAAATTTGTTGCTTGTTCCATGATGTGGTCTACTCTAAAAAAAAAAAACCATCTGTGCACTGCTGAATAGAATGTATATTCTTGTTGTTTGTGTAAATTATTCTGTAGATACCCGTTAAGTCCATTTGATGTGTGATGTCAATTAATTCTGATGCTTCTGTTTATTTTTGTCCAGATGACTTGTCTATGGGGGAAAGTAGGGTATTAAAATCACCTATTAATGAATTGATACTAAACTGTGCCTATAAATACAGCAATAGATTTTTTAATGAAAAAAATTCACCAGAGTTTGGCACATCTGTTAAGGATAATAATGTCTTCTTGGTTAACTGTTTAATTGTAATTAAGTATTCCTGATATCCTCATTAGTTTTAATTTGAAGTCTATTTTGTCAGATATTAGGATACATCTGTCTGCTTACCGGTCATATCTAATTAGAGTACTTTTGTCCATCCTTTTAATCTACGGTGATGCCTATCTTTAAGGCTATGATGTATAACAACAACAGATGGATGGATTCTGTTTCTTTATCCAGTCAGCCCATGTCTTTTGATGAGAGACTTGAGGCCATTAATATGTAAAGTTATTATTAATATGTGTATGTTAATTGTGGTCATTGTGTTGCTGATTTTTGATAACTTGTTTCTGTTCTCAGTAGTACTTTGTGTTTTAATAATATGGTTTTGTATCTTTCCAAATCTCTGTTATGCTCATTCCTCTCTTCAGCCCCAAATACTGTTTCCTGTATTTTCTTGGGTTTGTTTGGTTGGATATAATGTTTTAGGTGATTATATCATGGAAAAAATTTTTTACCTTCAACTATGGCAGATAGTTTTGCTGCCTAATAGTCTGGGATGGTCAACATAGTCTTTTAGGACTTGAAATACACTGCTCCAGGCTCTTCTGATTTTCAAAGTTCCACTGAGAGATCAGCTGTTATTCTGATGGGTTTTTCACTGTTTATGATTTGTGTTTTTCTCTTTCAGCTTTCAATATACTTTCTTTGTTCTGCATATTTAGTGTTTTAACTATGATATGCCAGCGTGATTTTCATTGCTGATCTTATCTACTTGGGGTGCTGTGTATTTTTGGTGTCTATATGGGTGTGTCTTTCCTTAGTTTGGAGTTTTCTTCCATGATTTTGTTGAAGTTCTGTTCTATGTCACAGACTTTGAATTGATTCTTCTCCTTCATCTATGACTCTAATTCAAAGATTTAATGTTTTCCACAGTGTCCTACATTTCCTGTATGTTCCAACATTTCCTTTGTTCTTTTAAATTTCTTTTCAAATTTCTTGCTTATTTGATCTAGACCCTCTACTTTATCTTCCATTCTTGGTATTCTATCTTCTACAAGTCCTGATATTCTTTCTTCTACTTGATTCATTTTACTTACAAGTCTTTCCTTGAGTTATCTAGTAGAGTTATTACGTTGTTCAATTCCATCATCATTGCAGCTTGAGAAACTTTAATATTTCTATCTCCTTACTGAATTCCATTTTCCAGTCCTGGATTGTTTTTTATCATTTCCACCAGCCTTGAATTTGTGTTTTCTTGGGCACCAGTCTTTTATTTTCCTTAAGTTCTTTCTCCTTAACTTCATTGAGCTGTTTCTTTGAATATTTTTTAAACTCCTCAAATTCTTTAATAAATTTTGATTGTTCCTTTAAAGTCTGTGTTCTGGGTTCATCTAGGTAATTTTAATTGGCAAACATTTCTATGAGACCAGTTAAGTTTTGGAGAGACGATATTGGCTTAATCTGTCATATTGTTGGTATTTTTGCAATGAGATATGGGCATGTGGACCTTTTTTGTTAGTTCTGAGTCTAACGTGGACAAGAGCAGGTTGGGGCAGAAAAGAGGATGTGTGGGCAGGTTTGGCTGTGAGGTCAGAAATGGCTTGGGTAGAATGAAGTTAAATGGACAGAAGGGTCTGCGTTGGTGTACAGGATGTGCTTCCTGGTCCATGCCTAGAGTATGGGTGGCAAGGTTGGGTGTGGTATGGAAAGGGCCGAATTGGGTTAGGGAATAGTTAGGGAGAGTCCTGGAAGAAGCCTAGAGTTCAGTGTGGCACAGGCATGTGAGGTCAGAGAGACTTACTTGGCTAGACCCTAGAAAAGGAAATAAGAGTTCTATCTGGGTAAAGTGGTTGGATTTGGTGCAGAAGGGACTTGAGGGGGATAGTAGGTAGGACATGTTCAGTTGGAAGCCTAGAAAGTGCTTCAGGCACAGTTGGGGTGGCCAGACTAGGCTAGGGTACTGGATGTGGGAAATGGGCTAGATCTGTTGGGTTAGGGGGAAGGTGTGGATGGAAAAGGCCGGAGAGATTCACCCACAGCTTATCTCTTTAAGGATTATGTTTTCTGTACCCCATTCTTAAGTCTGGCCCTAGATTCTTAACATTTCCTTCATGTTTTTTTTTTCTAGAAGTTTTATACTTTTGTGTTTCATATTTAAATGTATTATCTGAGTCTGAATTTTTGCATATAGTGTGATGTCTGGGTTGAGGTATTTTTTGTTGTTGTTTTTAAAATTTTGTGTTTAGATGTTTTTCTTGCATGTATGTTTGTGCACCATGTATGTGCCTGGTTCCCAGAGGCCATCTGATGCCCCGGGGCTGGAGTTACAGATGGCTGTGATCCACCATGTGGGTGCTGAGACTCAAGATCCTCTAGAAGAGCAGCCAGTGAGTGTTCTTAACCACTGAACCATCTCTCCAACTTCCTGCGGTACTGTATGGATGTTCATGGTGTCCCTTGATGAGAAGGGTATCCTTCTTCCACTGAAATGGTTTTGTACTGTTACCAAAAATCAACTGGGGACTAAGGCTATAGCTTGGTGGTAGAGACTTAACATGTGCTACCTAGGTTTAATTCATAGAACCATTAAATACATAAATAAGCAAGCAAGCAATCCCTTGGGGACCTGCTAATGGATTTGGGTCTATTTCAGAGTTTTACCTCTATTCCATGGATCTGTGTACCTGTCCTGATAGCAGTAAAGTATTGGTTACTATTCACTATATACTATAAGCTTTCATACTGAGCAAACCAATTCCTTGTTTCCTTTTCTTTTCTGTGTTTTTGGTTTTTTTTTTTTTGGCCAAGACTGTGTTAGCTATCCAGGAGTACATTTTAAAATAAGCCGGGCGGTGGTGGCGCACGCCTTTAATCCCAGCACTCGGGAGGCAGAGCCAGGCGGATCTCTGTGAGTTCGAGGCCAGCCTGGACTACCAAGTGAGTTCCAGGAAAGGCACAAAGCTACACAGAGAAACCCTGTCTCGGAGGAAAAAAAAAAAAAAACAAAAACAAAAAACCAATAAATAAATAAATAAATAAATAAAATAAGCTTTTCTATGTCTATAAGAATTCTTGCTAAGATTTTTTAACAGATAATATATTAAATCAATAGATCAATATAGGATGGCATCTTTACTATGTTGAGGTTTCCAATCTATGAATACAGTATATTTAACTGTTTACATAATTCTTCCTTCCTTTCATTAGCATGTCATAATTTTCAGTATACAGAACTTGCACATGTTTTTATTATGTATTTATTCGTGTGTGTGTCAGGTGTGGAGGTCAGAGGATAATTCACAGGAGTTGGTTCTCTCCTTTCACCATGTGTCCTGAAAAATCAAACTTGGGTCCTCATACTTGCCTACAAACGCCTTGCCATCTTCCATATTTTCAGTATTTTCTTTTCTTTGAGGTAACTATGAATGGTATTTTTTTAATCCTGCTTCTGCATGTTGTTAGTATATATGATTGATTTTGATTTTTATGAACTGAACTTTATGCTTATCAAATTCATTTACAGTCTAGATCTTCTAGTATCTTTATTTTTCCCCTGAGATCTGTGTTGGGATAATCTTTTTGTACACTGTGTTAAGATGTGACTCTGTTTAACCTCACCTGCCTAAGGCACCTTCTGACCGGTTTAGTAAAGAGCTGAATGACCAATAGCTATGCAGGAGAGGATAGGTGGGACATCCGAGAAGAGACAGGAACTCTGAGGAAGAATCTGAGAGGCAGGGATTCACCAGTAAGATTTGGAGGAAGTGGGATGCACAGTGCTGATGAAAGTTACTAGCCACATGGCAAGACATAAACTAATATAAATAGGTTAATTTAAATTTTAAGAGATAGTTGAGAACAAGCCTAAGCTAAGGCTAAGTGCTGTGGGATGTTCTGTATGGCAAATGTGTTGCTAATTAGTCAATAAATAAAACACTGATTGGCCATTGGCTAGGAAGGAAGTATGGGCGGGACAAGGAGGAGAATAAAGCTGGGAAGTGGAAGGCTGAGTCAGAGAGACACTGCCAGCCGCCACAATGACAAACAGCATGTGAAGATGCCGGTAAGCCACGAGCCATGCGGCAGGGTATAGATTAATGGAAATGGATTAATTTAAGCTGTAAGAACAGTTAGCAAGAAGCCTGCCACGGCCATACAGTTTGTAACCAGTATAAGTCTCTGTGTTTACTTGGTCGGGTCTGAGCGGCTGTGGGACTGGCAGGTGAGAGAAATTTATCCTGACTGTGGGCCAGGCAGGAAAACTCCAGCTACAGCTAAGCTTTCATACCTCATAAAGTCTCTGTGTTATTCGGGAGCTGTCAGTACAAAGAAAGACCAGTTACAGATAGGGTCTCATATATTCCCAGGCTGACCCTTAAACTTGCTATGTAGCTGAAGATGGCTTTGAATTCCTGATCCTCCTGTCTACAAGTGCTAGGATTACTGGTATGCACTATGACTGGTTTATGTAGTGCTGGGATAGAACGTGGGGCTTCTTACATGCTAGTAAGCACTCTACCTACCAACTCATTTATATTCTCAGTCCCAGAAGCCTTAAAGTGAATATTCCACACAGATAGTACTGTCATATACAAAGCTATCTTTTCCTTCCTTCCTTCCTTCCTTCCCTCCCTCTCTACCTCCCTCCCTCCTTCCCTCCCTTCCTTCCTTCTCTTCTCTTCTGGCACTGCAGAACTTCCAACAGTATAATAATTAACAACAGTGAGAATGGATCCTCTTGACTTGTCTCCAAATCTTAGGGGAAAGCTTTCAGTCTTTTATCATTAAGTATGAAGTTTGTGGTTGTTCTTCATCAAATGTGGTAACTCCTCTCATTCCTGATGTGTTTGGTCATTTAACCAGGAATGGGCATTAGATTTTGTAAAATGCTTTGCCCAAACTAATATAACCTTATGGTTTTTCTTGTATACCTTGCTAATATAGAGAAAGGTCAGGGTAAGGTTGTTGAGGTGGTTTAAATAAAAATGTCCCACATAGGCTCATATATTTTAATGCTTATGGAGTGGCACTATTTGAAAAGATTAGGAGATACAGCCTTGTTAGAGTAGGTGTGGTCTTAGTGAGGGAAATGTGTCATTGGGGGTGGGCTTTGAGGTTTCAGAAGCCCAAGCCAGACCCAGTGGTACTCTCTTCTTCCTACTTCCTTCTTCGGCTTCTCCAGCACCATGTCTGCCTACATGCACCCATGCTTCTCATCATGCTGACAGTGTATTAAACCTCGGAAACTGTAAGCAAGCCCCAATTAAATGCTCAGTCATGATGTCTCTTCACAGCAATAGAACACCGACTAAGATAGTTGTTTTATTCTGTTCAGGGTTTTCTAAGACAGATGTCCCACAAACTCAGGCTAGCCTTGAATTTATGGCAGTTCTGTCCCACCTTCCAATCCCAACTGGGATTACAGGTGTGAGCTACCACACCCAGTTCAATATGTAATATTTTGTGTGTAGAGGGTATGTGTGCATGCCATGGTGCTCAGGTGGAGGTCAAAGGACAGGTTGAGAGCTAGTTCTCTCCTTCCACATACGGGTTCTGGGGATCAAACTCAGGTTGTCAAGTTTGGTGGCAAGTTCCCTTACCTGCTGAGCCACCTTACTGGCCCACAACATGGGAGTATTTAAAAAAAAAAAAAAAAAAAAAAAAGTCAAACAACAAACTGAAATAAATACTGAATCTGATCAGCCAAATGACCTTAACATGTTTCACTTTTAGTTTACCTGACTGATCAATCATTATAAGTTTAATATAATGTGTCAGGGTGGGAAATACCAGTAACAAGCTTTTTTTTAATTAAGATTTATTTATTTATTATGTATACAGTGTTCTGTCTGCATATACACCTGCAGGTCAGAAGAGGGCACAGATCTCATTATGGATGGTTGTGAGCCACCACGTGGTTGCTGGGAATTGAACTCATGACCTCTGCAAGAGTGCTCTTAACCTCTGAGCCATCTCTCCAGCCCCAGCCAATAACAAGCTTTAAATTGATTCTCAACTTATAAAGCATTATTCCTTGAACACTTACACTAAGACATACTACAGCACAATGGTTGAAAACTTTGTCATTTGTCAGCTAGTGACTTTAGATCAAAGATTTAATTCCTATGTAACTCTGTCCACAATATGACAGAAACCAGAAGTACAGCTGTCTAAGGATCATTATCACAATATCTACACACAGACTTAATAGAGAAGGAAGAGAGTAAAGAGATAAAATAGAAACAAGGGTTCATGTAACCGGAGCCAGAGGTCAGGTAACAGTACACATAGACACATTTTCTCTTTAAGACTGAAAAGCTTCACCATGGTAATTTAATAGAGAAAGGAGTTAAATCAGAAGAAGGATCTAATTCAAGATATCAAGATTTGAAGTAAATTCCAAATCTATTCTTAGAAAGTACAACTATAGAGAAATCAATGTATTAATTTTCTTGATTGGCAATTTAAATTATTTGTTTCCTATAAAATAAGTTCACATGAAAATACACTCTGATGAAGGTAAGTGTCTTAGTCAAAGTCCTATTACTGTAAAGAGACACCATGACCAAAGAAACTCTTATAAAGTAAACATTTAACTGGGGCTAACCTACAGTTTGGAGGTTTAGTTCGTTATCGTCATGGCAGGAAGCATGGAGGCACACAGGCAGACATGGTGCTGGAGAGGCAGCTGAGAGTTCTACGTCTGGATCAGCAGGCAACAGGAAGACAGAGCCACTGGGCCTGGCTTGGGCATTTGAAACCCCAAAGCCCACTCCCAGTGACACATTTCCTCCAACAAGGCCACACCTCCTAATGACACTCCCTATTAAAATATGAGTCTATGGGGGCCATTCCTATTCAAACCATCAAAGTGACTCTCTAAATTCTTTAAAATTAAATAAAAGAAAATAATCTTGACACCACTTGCATTCAGTTAGTAATTAATAAATAAGGTTTCTCCTATTGCAGACATGGGAATAGGGAGGGTCCTACCACACGTAGACAAGAGAGGATTAAGAAAATAGTAATTTCCTTAAATGTTGTGGAATTTTAATGAAGGCAAAGTGTTTCTCAAAATACTTAGCACCCTTAGTAAAATGGATATTATAATTGTGACTGTACACAATTATAACTATTTAATCATATGAGTTTTTATTTACTATTATTACTGTATGCTTGTGGATGTATATGGATGTGTGTGGGAACGTGTACAATGGAGTACGTGTGAAAATCAGAGGACAACTTGTGGAATGGGTTCTCCTTCCACCTTACCTAGGTTCTCGGGATCAAACACAAGCTGCAAAGCTTGTACAGACAGTACCTCTACACATTAAGCCATCTTGGTAACCCTGGTGTGGCGTATGTTGGGTGGTTTTAGGGATAACTGTTTGGCCACTGTATTTTCATAATTCAAGTCACACACAATTTTAACACAGAAAAAACAACCAAACAAAAACAAACAAACAAACAAAAAACACCCCTTGCTCTGTGTACCAGTTTTTTAAGACAGGGTCTCATGTAGCCTAGCCTGGCCTTAAATCTGATATGTAGTAGATGACCCTTGCCCTCAGTCTTCCTGTCTCCACCTCCCAAGTGTTGAGATCACAGGAGTAGTGTCACATCCACAGCCAGAATAGTCTCTGAACTGGTTTCTTTAGATGCACACTCCCCTCCTTACCTTCCGGAGTTCAACTGTCACTTCATTTCTGTGTCTTCGCATTGTCTAAAAAGAAAAATAAAGATTACATTAGTATCAAAATATTAGTACTGCTAATATGCAAATTGGTGTCTTTTTTTTTAGAACCAACTTAAGCTTCTTTCAACAATTTTTGAGGGTTTATTTATTTTATATGAATGTATGTAGTGCCCATAGAGGCACGAAGAAAGCCCTGATCTCCTAGGACTACAGAAGGGTGTGAGCCACCATGTGGGTGCCAGGAATTAAACCTGGATCCTCTGGAAGAGCAGTTAATGCTCTTACCTGAGCCATCTCTTCAGCCCCCCAATTTAATCTTAAAAATTAAAAACTAACCCATGTATTTATTTATTTAATCTGTTGTTTATTCATATGGGATCTCACTACGTAACCCAAGCTGGTCTTGAATTCAAACTCCTACTTCGCCTTCCTTCCAAGCTCAAGACAGTAAGCATGCGCTACTGCACCTACTTGACCAATTCTTTTTGAATATGAATTTCATTAGCTAAAAAGCTGACTTTATGCCAAGCAGTGGTGGCGCACACCTTTAATTCCATCACTCAAGAGGCAGAGATAGGTGGGTATCTGTGAGTTCAAGGCCAGCCTAGTCTACAAAGTGAGTTCCAGGATAGCCAGGGCTACGCAGAGAAACCATTCTGTTTGGAGCCTGGGAAATTAGAAATACAAACAGCAAACTCTGTGTTCATGAAGTTCCATAAGGGAACAAAGGTTCTACAGGAACTGGGCCAAAGGTTATTTGTGTTACATTCTGGGGGGGAAAAAAAATCTGGCTCCATTCTGCCTGTGTCCTGGAAATTTCAAAAGTAATGAACTAATTTGTTTGGAAACTGAAACTTCTAGACATCTTAGCATTCAGGCTATTGCATGGATGGCGCTCAATGCCTTTAGCCTGGTTTATATCAAGAATTCTGAGCAGAAAAATGTAAAAAGTGCAATTTGATGAGGAGAGGAGTGTTCACCTTACAAGTGGCAACAGAGACATGGCAGAGCTGCTACAGATGTTCAGGAGGTTAGAGCAGTGAAGAGACCGCCCACTGTACTCACGCACTAAAAATGGGTTTGTCAGGCTTAACACTCGGCTCAGGGATTAAGAGTGTTTGCTAATCCTCGAGAGGATGAAAATTTGGTTCCTAGCACACATAACCACCTGTAACTCCAGCTCCAAGAAATACAATACCCTCTTCTGGTTTCTGAAGACATTACACATCTATGGTGCCCTAACAGCAATATCCCTTGAATCAAAGGCTCAGCACTGTAAAACTGAAAATCTTTTTGAAAAACTTTATCTGACAGTGGAGTGCCTGAAAAACAAGAATACCTCTGTAAGAGTTCTCTGCTCAAAAAATGGCTGCCTAGAGAAGTATATTGCCTGGGTTAAACTATGAAGACATGCAGCCACTATAGCCACAGCAGAAGTCGGTGTCCAATTTTGCAGGCATGAAAAATATAAGAGTTCAAGGGTCATGAAGACTTATGTCAATGTTTCAGAAGAGGTCAGGCAATGTGTGGCAGGGTCAGATTCACTGCAAGGAGAACCTGTGAGGCTACTGCGTAAAGCTAAGGTAAAGCCTAAACTGCAATGATAACCCCAGCATGCTGGACATATCAGGAATACAGGATGTCTACAGAGGGAAACTGTAAAGACTGAGTGAAACTGGTCCAAAAGAGAGGCCATGTGTGCTGCAAGGAGTAGAGCTGTAGAGTGAGGCAACCCAAAGCCCACGCAGTGGGACTCATATAAAGGCTCAGATGCCAGACATGGGCTACTGGGCTTGGCACTCACCCTGTAGATTCAGTTGTTTTGGTCTTTCCATTCTAGCTCTCCATTCCTCCCTTTGGAATAGGAGTGTTTATTCTGTGTCACTGTAGACTGAAAATTAATTTCTTTTTAATTCTACCGGGACTCACAGTTAAGAGATTGATTACCTTGAGTCTCAGAAAAGGCTGGATTTTTTAACAAAGCTTAAACTGTAGACTATAGGGGCTTTCAAAGTTGGGCTGAATGCATTTGACCATAAGTCTATGAGAAGCCAGTAGCAGAATATTATGGCTTGAGTATGAAATGTCCCTTAAATCTCCTGTGACTCTAAATTCGGTTTGTCACTATTTAACTTTCCAAACAAGTCAGAAATTGGCAGAATGACTCCTTTGGATTTAAAGACAAAGACGAATTTTAAAATACTTTATTTTTTATTTTAAAATAAGAGCTGCTAGACTAGGGGTTGGGGACCAGACCAAAAAAGGAGGAAGTAACAAAGCAAAGAAATTGATAAGGGCTGGAGATATGGCTCAGTGGTTAGGGGTACTTGTTGCTCTTGCAAAGGACCCAGATTTGGTTCCCAGCATCCATATGGGAGCTCACAACTGTCTGTAACTCCAGTCCTAGTGGATCCAATGCCCTCTTCTGGCATCTGTTGGCATTGTACACATGTGGAACACAGACAGACATGCAGGCAAAACACTCATACATAAAATGAAAAACAATTTCAAAAAAATAAAAATTGATAAAACTGAAAAAAAAAGAAAAAGCAGAACAATGAAACGAAGCTCTCATTCTCTCTGAAAGCAAAATCAGCATAACTGACAAAATACAGGGGAAAAAAAAATAAACCCAGAGAAGTAAAAAGAAAGGAGTATACAAACTACTTATACTGGGAATCAAAATAGCAGTAAAACACAGTCTGTAACATCACAAGAATAAGGAATAACTGAAAACACGCAAATTTGTTAATTTAGATGAACTGGATGAGCTTCTGAAAAACAAACTACTATGTCTTAACCAACAGAAGAAGTTGCAATAATGAAATTCATAATTTAAATGTTTTCCTATCAAGGCTCAGAAGATTTAAATGGAGAAATCTTCTAATGTCTGGAGGAAAAAAATCAGAACATCACCTCTTTCCAAAAATATGACAAGGTACTAACAAGAATACTTACTTGCAAGCCAATATTCCCTATGGGTATAGATGTGGAAACTCTCAAGCAAAAAATTACCAAATAAAAATTCAATATATAGTAGTTTTTCCATACCAGGAGTTTTACTTTCCAAGTTTTTACCCATTGTCAACTGCAGTCTAAAAATATTAAATAGGGGTTGGGGTGATGGGTCAGTGGGTAATGAGTGTTGGTTGCGCAAGCATGAGGACTTGAAATTAAAACACCAGATCTCACTCCTGACACACAGACACACACACACCCTAGGCACGGCCATGGATGCCTGTACTGTAGCCCCAGCATTAGGAGGTGGAGACAGACTGGCTAGCCAGCCTAGCTGAAATGACCAGTTACAGGTTCGGTAAGAGACTCTGTTTCAAGGGAATAAAGCAGGCAGTGACAGAGCAGAACATGCTATGTCCTCCTCTAGCTCCTACTCATATGTCAATAAGCATGTATATATGTACATAAATGCATATAATGCACATAAATTCAATGGAAAAAATCACAAAAATAAACTATTCTGTACATTCTGAGTTTCTTGATAAAAAGTCACCTTCTTGCCCATCATACAAATCATCCCTTTGTTCTGTCTGGTCATCACTTAACACCATGACAGCTATCACATTAACTGTGTGGCACTGTATTGTGTTCAGGTAACCCTTACGTGGTATTCCAATGCTATATCAAAATGCCCAATTGCCTTCATTCATTTCACCTCACTTCATCTAATCTCATCATGTAGGCAGTGAACCACCTCAAATCACCATCACAGGAGTAAATACAATATGATACAGTATGTTGGGTAAGAGAGAATCCATGTAAATGTTATTACAATATATTGCTATAGCTGTTAATCTTTTACTGTTCCTAATTTGTTCATTTAAACTCAGATCATCAGTATTTTTATATATGGGAGAAAGTAAGTTATATACAAGGTATATTATCCATACCATAGTTTCAGGTACCAGTAAAGGTCTTAGAACATAGTTCTTGAGGATACTGGAGGGGGGGGGGGGCGCACACATAATGTATACTGTACAAAAAGAATATACACCATAACAAAGTGGACTTTATTCCAGAATCCAAGACTGGTTCTGTATTTGAAATCTAATCAGTGTGAAACATATTAACAAACAAAAAAGATAAAATATTTGACAAAATTCTATACCCAGCTGGGCACAGTGGCACACACCTTCAATCCCAGCACTCAGAGGAGTCAGAGGCAGGCTGCTCTCTGGGAGTTCCAGGCCAGCCAGGACTACACACCAAAACTCTACCTAAAAAACAAACAAAACAAAACAACAACAAAAAGTAAACCCATTCATAATAAAATCTTCAAAAAAAAAAAGCAAAAGAGGAAATTCAAATCAAACTAAAGAACTACAAAAAACAAAAACAAAAAACCCATAAACTATTATTAACATACCTGAGAGTCTGACTATTTTCTTCCAAAGAATGAGAACAAGACAAAGATTTTACTTTCACAGTTCTTATTCAATACTATAATGCCAGGAGTTCTTGGCAGTAAAATAAGGTAAGAAAAGGACGTAAACATACATAGATCAGAGTGCAACAACAAAACAAAAAACAAACACAACAGTCCTTATTTGCAACCAGCACGATTGTCAATATAGGAACCTAAAAAAATCCTGGATCTAACTAGTAAGTTCAATGAGGTCATAAAACAAAAAAATAAAACACAAAATTATACCTCTACATTAGCAAAGAAAACATAGTGAAATTTAAAATACAGTTTCAACCTTTGAAAAATTTACATATCCAATATTATACAAGCTACAACTTACTGAAGACTCACAGACAGAAGCACATTTTAAGTGGCAATAAAAAACAGATTTCTGCCGGGCAGTGGTGGCACACGCCTTTAATCCCAGCACTCAGGAGGCAGAGCCAGGAGGATCTTTGTGAGTTCGAGGCCAGCCTGGGCTACCAAGCGAGTTTCAGGAAAGGCGCAAAGCTACACAGAGAAACGCTGTCTCGAGGAAAACAAAACAAAAACAAACAAACAAAAAAAAAAAAAAAAAAACAGATTTCTGCATCCAAAGGTAGACGTTTAGATGCTAAGCCTGACAAAGTTGAGCCATAGACACCAGGCATGCACCTTTCTCAAAACAAAACAAAACAAAAAAAAACTAACATGTGCAATATTAGTTAATCTGTAATCCTAGCACTCCTATGCAAAACAGAAGGCAGAGACAGGAGAATCCCCAGAATTCTGAACATGTATCAGGAAGAAAAAGGGACTGTCTCAAACAAGGTAGAAGGTAGGATCAATACCCAAGGCTGTCCTCTGACCTCCAAACCTGTGCACAAATTCCTTCCCCCTCCCCGGCTCTGTCACATGCACACACAAAAAAAAAACCACACATTGCCGGGCGGTGGTGGCGCACGCCTTTAATCCCAGCACTCGGGAGGCAGAGCCAGGCGGATCTCTGTGAGTTCGAGGCCAGCCTGGGCTACCAAGTGAGTTCCAGGAGAGGCGCAAAGCTACACGGAGAAACCCTGTCTCGAAAAACAAACAAACAAACAAACAAAAAAAAAAAAAAAAAAAAAAAAAAACCACACATACACACCAATTTTTTAATTTTAAAATGAAGCCAATGATTATATAAATAAATGGAGAAGCACATAATGTCCATGTATTAGGAGATGCAACTTGGTGAAACAGTCAGTTCTTCCCATACTAATACAAGTTTATAAAACCATAAGCTAAATAACCCTTTCCTCCTGGAAGCTGATATCTAAAGTACTTTGTCATGGTATAGGAAAGCTGATTAACAACCTAAAAACAGACTTCAAACTCTTATCAATTAATCTCATGTACAATCCTTGTGATGTGAAATCTGGCTGTCAATTTATTAGATTAAGGTATGGCCAGGGAGCTGGTAAAAATCCCTGAGATTGTCCTATGGCCGGACAGACAGAAAAGCTTGTGTTGATACCAGACATTGGCAAGATGAAGAAGTTTCGTACATTGTTGGGGAATATAAAACAGAACAATAATTCAAAAACAATTTGACGTTCATAAACTCAACATGCAACTACCATAGGACCCAGACACTGAACTTCTAAGCATTTATTCCAGTAGAAAGAAGCTTATTTTCCTAAGAAACTTATACCGTATGTTTACAACAGCTTTACTCCTAGTAGCCAAACCAACAAAGCAACAACAAACCAAGTATTTTCCATGCTTCAGCTGTGACATTTACATACCATGGAACACTGTTCTAAGTCAGTAACAAGCACATAAGAAAGTCAGGTGGCGAGATTAAAGGGCTTCAGGCTAATGGTATGATTTGGGTAAGTATCCCCCAAAGGACCCTAGCCTACGGTATTCCTTGGAAGTTACAAGTCTTTAAGAAGCAGAATCTAGTGGGAGAAAAATAGGATATTAGGGGTGTAGCCTCTCCCTAACGACTCTTTGCTTATCTGCTGCCAAGAACAAAGAGACCTTCCTCCACCATACACTCCCAACATAATGTACTGTGTGGCCACAGGCCCAACTGACCATGAATTCCAACTCTGAAACCATAAGCTAAATAACCCTTTCCTCCTGGAAAATGATTATCTGATGTACTTTGTCATGGTATAGGAAAGCTGATTAACAACCTAAAAACAGACTTCAAACTCTTATCAATTAATCTCATGTACAATCCTTGTGATGTGAAATCTGGCTGTCAATTTATTAGATTAAGGTATGGCCAGGGAGCTGGTAAAGCACTAATTATTCTCAGTGCTTCAGTAGGCACTGAGTTCATTCTTGGCATTTATAATTCAACTCAACTGTCTAGGGTATGTCTGTAAGGATGTCAAAGGACAGTGGCATCTATGTTGGTAAGTGAGTTAAAGTCTGTCATCAACATAGGTGGACACCAGCCAATAAACTGGGTGTCCACATAGAACAGAAAGGATGGGCAAGTTTTAGCCTAGGTCTGGGGTGTCTTTGTCTCTGCCTTTGAGCACATTCCCCATCCTCTGGACTCACAGTAGTATGCCTGCCTTTCCCTTGCCACACCTCTCATGGGTCTATAGCTTCAGCCTTCCCTGGTTCTCTACCCTCCAAACAGCCACTGTGGAACTAACTATTCGGCCTCCAAAATGAAGCCAATGAGCTTAGTATATCTGCTCCCAGTGGTATTCACCTTTATCTCTGTCAGTTCTGCCTCTCTAGAGACACTACAATATATCTCATTTGGAAACTCTCCAAACTTAGAAAACACGGCATTTTAGACAAGTGAAACCTGAGCACACACTGGCTAGGTGAGAGTCTAGAGGAACGACTGTTAGGGTTTAGGGGGCTGTGTGGAGAAAAGGAAGTATGGCACTGCCACTGCAGGGAGTTTTAAGAAACCTTATAGTTTAAGTAAAACTGTCCTCTTAATAATTTGTGTGTGTGTGTGTGTGTGTGTGAAGACTGTTCGAGAGTTGGTTCTCTCCTTCCATGTGGGTCTTTGTGAGAGGTCTCAGCAAACACCATAGCCAGCAGAGCATTGATCCACATGAGTCTGGTTCAACATTACTCAGTAGCTGGTGTTGGTTCAAACTTTTGGAGTCTGGGCAGTTTTTCTTAGGCATATTTAAGTATTTAAGTACAGTACAGTTTGGGGGAGAGTTTCCTTGTGTAACACAATCCTGTGTGCACAATAAAGCTTAAGGTGCAATTACATTGAAACAAAATAAATAAAAGTAAAAAAAAATAGTAAGTTAGAAGGAACAATTAGGGGTTTGATGTAGTGAAGCATGCCTGTAATGCAAGGACTCTGATAGCTGCATTGGGAGGATCCTAAATTCAAGTGCAATGTGGGTTATACACTGAGGTTCTGTGGAGGGGATTAGGAGAGGGGAAAAAAAGGGAGATTAGAGAGAATGAATAAACAGAAACAGAAAAGAAGAGAAAGAATGGAGGGAGTGTGGGAGGCCTACCCATTTCTCTGTGGGTGGCCCACTCCCACTTTTTCACCAGGGTACCCTTGAGGAGGGAAGAGGGAGAAACATTTAGATAGAAAGACAGAGAGGAGAGAAAAAGATAGAAACACAGGATAGCCTCAGGAGGGCCCGGATCCTTATCCACCAGCTACTTCTGTCTCTTCTAAAGGGCCTTTTATAGGAACGCCAAGGGGTGGAGCAAAAGACCTCCCCCTAGCACAGCCAAGTGCAGATCCTTCCAATCACCTGGTAACCACACATGTGGTCAGGCAATCCTCTAATGCAACCCTCTGTGGGCCTTCACAAGGGAGCAACAACTAGTAAATATAAAAGAAATAGTGATAAATATAGAAAAGAAAGAAATAGCAGGTCCAGTAAGTTACAATATCCTGTTTACTCAAGATCCAAAGAGAAAAAGGCAATGAACAAAAGCAACATTTAAAGAGACAACAACTAAGAATTTACAACTGAAGAAAAGAAAAAAGAAAAGAAAGCCACATTCAAGAAGTCAATATCCTAGCCCTCAGGAGGGAGATGCAGGTAGATCTCTATGAGTTCAAGGCCAGCCTGGTCTACAGAGTGAGTTATAGGACAGCCAGAGCTACGCAGAGAAGCCCTGTCGTGAAAAATCAAAAAGATAAGCATTTTAAAAAAAGAAGTTGACAAACTCCAAGTGCAAAAACAAAACCAAATGCACATGGATAGAGAGCATCGGGCTGCAGTGCACCAAGAGGTTAAGGACCCTAAAAGGAGCCAGGGTGAAACAAACTATATCCAAAAAAGCAGTCATTTTATTTGCTTATAAGTGGGCTTTATAAATTTTGTATTTTATTGGACTAGTTTATTAACAATTTTACCTTTTAAAAAACAATGGCCCTTAATAGAAAGTGGCTAAAAAAGAAAAAAGAGTATCAACTTAAAAACATACTGTTAGCATAGACTCTCAGATGACAAATCCACCCTAAAAATCTACACTGAAAATAAATCAACCAGTTCAGAACAGTACAGATCAGAGCAGGAATAACATATCTGTAAGCAAAACAAAATTAAACCCTACATACTACAATCCATGAGTTGTATGAATAAAACCTGTACCTTAATAAACATAAACAGCCACATTATACTTGTTCCTTGGCCTATCAACTGTTTCCCAAGCATTGTAACTGGAGTGTTTAAATTCTACTTGAGGAAAGGAAGGTAAAAGACAAAATAATTTCCAGGTTCAATTTGGTTTTGTAGACTGTATAAGGATACAAAACTACCCTCTCCAGTAGTGACACACAGAAAATGATTGCTCTGTGTTATCTTGTACTGATGCCCTTTAAGGAAGGACTGCCACCAAGTAAGCATTCTTGTTTCATGGTATTCATGACAAAGCTACTTCTGTAAAGCAATAAAAGCCACAGAGCAATGAGACATCAACCTCCTAAAAGAACATGTTACCTTCAAACTCAGAATTGTGAAGGAATGATAGAACTCAGATGTCATCACAATTAAGTAAATTCGTGGGTCCAGGCAATGATTATTGGTGATTTCTAACATCACAAACAGAATCGGACACAATATACCACACAACAGAAGTACATCCCACACCCCTAGATTGTATAAATTTAATAGAAGAACATGGATCTTTACAGCTAACACTTAGTAATATAATAAAAAGACAAGTGACACTATTAAAGCACAGCAGATTTGCTAAATAGTCATTTCTCCAAAGAAGGGAGACAATGACCAGTAAACATATCAGAGAAATGCACATGAAAATCACCTGAGATGCTGCCTACAGGATGGCTAAATTTTTAAAAGGAGGTCCAGTGTTGCAGCTCAGTAGTAGAGTACTTGCCTAACATGTGCACAGCCCTGTGTTTGCTATCTAGTACAAAAAGAAAAAAAGCAGGTATGTATTAAAAGGACTAGAAGAAAGTAAAACTGATCAACAAATACAATGTACTCTATTCATTAACTATGTAGCAACAAAAAGGAATACAATACACACTAGTTAACCTCTAAGAACTTTGAGCCACATACTATAATCCCATCTCTACAAATATCCAGAACTGGCAATCTACAGGCAGAAAGATGAATATTTCTTAGATAGAGGGAGTGGGGGATGAGGGAGGAGAGTCAGAAAACAGCAGGTGAGGGCTAAAGGATTTCACCATCTACCATGATGGTGAAAATATTTTAACTTCAGTTGTGACACTTTCACAACTCTTGGAATAAATACATCAAAAGCCACTGAACAGCAGACAATCAATGAGTGAACTGAACAGTATGTGAATTAAAGCTCTATAAACTAATACGGTGTGAATTAGACATCAACAAGTAAGTACAGTATCTACAAGAATTCAGGAAGATGTGGAGCAACTGATAAATTTGTCTGTACAACCACTTTCCAGCAACAATCTGGTAAAATTTGGTAACACTAAAAATCAGCCTAAAAGACAGTCTACTCTATTTAAACTCTTGCTACATGTGCCACAAGACATATATAAACAGTTTGAGGGCATCATTGGTATGTAATAGCAAAACATAAAAACAATTTAATTAACTGTGATACAATTATTTAACAAAAATTAATGAACCTTTTCTTCACATTAGCTTATGAAAAAAATTAATATTATATTTCAGTATAGAAGTATATATGATAAATCTAGAGACACAACTTAATAATTAGTAGCCATAGTAATAGAAAAATAGAGCTAGCTCACTCATTCTAGTTCTGAAATTAAGTACTGGATTCATGGAAATCTATTTTATTATTGCTTCAAGAATTACTGTCTATGAGATCTATTTTTGTGTATGGAATATCACATTGCTTTTAAGAGTTTAAGGGGAAAATAGCATTACTAATACACTACCATGCATCTTGTATTAAACTTGTTCTCTAGGCTGGAGGAAAAGCTCAGTGAGAGAGCACTTACTTAGCACATGCAATTGCCCTAGGTTCAACACCCAGTACCCAAAAGGTCTTCAAAAGAAATGCATAAAAAACTGTGATCCACTGATGCTTTTGCCCAGTAACACCAACAAGCTACAGCCATCAAAATACAAAGTAATAGTAATAGGTACCCATTATAATTCAATTCAGTGTAGGCCTAAATAAACAACAACAACAACAAAAAAAACAAATAATAACAACAAACCCCACTGATAATACTAACACTTCTACGCTATACCTGGCTTGGATTAGTAATTCTCAAACTTTAGTATCCCAGAATCCTATAGCTTGTTAAAACAGACTACTGGCTCCAATCCAGAGTGTTTCTCAAGCACCAAGTCTGGGGCAGTATGAAAACATTACGTTTTAAAAAGAGCTCAGTACCAACACCAAACCAAAACAAGTAGATAAGTACATAAAATATATTCAATACTGAAAGTATAAAATTTAATGTGATACTCCACAGTTTCCATTGCAAATAAATGCCTTTTCTAACTGTTCACTGAGTTGTATATACTTTGGTCTGGTTAATTTCCATGTGATGTTTTTATTTATCTGCAAGGTTTTTTATTTTTTTTTATTTATCTGCAAGGTTTTTTATTTTTAATCAAAAAGTTTATGAAATTTTAAAATAATAAAAATTACAAAACAAAAAAACTATCTCAATTAAAGATACTGATATTGCTAACTAAGGAGTGTTGTTTGAATCTTAGATGGTCTTTTAATAAAAAATAAAAATAAAAATAAATAAATAAATAAATAAAACCAGAGCCAGATATCAGGGTGAAAGCTGAAAGATCAGAGAAGCAGAACAGCCAGCCACTAGCTCTTACCTCTATGAAATCCTCAGTCTAAAGAGACTGAGTTCCTGTTTCCTCACACCTTATATACCTTTCTCTGCCCTGCCATATTACTTTCTGGGATTAAAGGCAGGTGTGCTTCCCAAGCAAAGGCATGAGATCTCAAGTGTGTGATTAAAGGTGTGTACTACCACTGGCTAGCTGTTTCTCTTCTATACTGGATCAATCTCATGTAGCCCCGTGTGGCCTTGAACTCAGAGATCCAATGGATCTCTGCCTCCGAGATTAAAGGTGTGTGCCACCACTGCCTGACTTCTATGTCTAATCTAGTGGCTGGCTCTGTCCTCTGATCCTCAGGCAAGTTTATTAGGGTATACAATATATCACGTGCACCACCATGCCCAGTCTGTAGTTGGTTCTTGAGGAAAAAAGTTGCCACAGACTCTCGAGTTACGGAGAAATTAAAACTTAAAGGTGAAGAGTGGAAGTCCGTGTCTGGCCAGCCTTTTGAACAGGCTGTTTGAATAGTTGTTGAAGATACCAGTAATACAATCAGGATTTTGATTGGAAAGGAAAACTAAGCTGAGCCACTTGCCAGTCCTTAGTAAATATAAGGGAGATGGTATCAGAAATGAGAATGAACATAAGATGTCGGTAGATAGTGTTGAAGTGTATGGAGATAGATGAGACACTGGCCATCACAGTTGGAATGATGTTGGGAGCCTGAGTGATGATTATAGTTAATATTTATTGGGAGCTTCAGCATGCCATAGGCACTGCTCCTATTTAGAAACATTTGCTATAACTTGATTGATTGGTCTTAGGAACCTTATGAAGTACTCTCATAAAGAAAAGAAACAGAGGAGGAGGGGAGAGAGAAATAGACAGATGGACAGAGAGAGAGAGGGGGGGGGGGAGAGAGAGAGAGAGAGAGAGAGAGAGACAGACAGACAGACAGACAGACAGACAGACAGACAGAGACACCCCAGTAGCATTCCCCAAATATCAAAGCTTGTACATGTGGGGATCAATGATACAGCTCCAGACTGACTCCAGAGCAGATATGTCATCATAGGGCAGTGCACTAATGTGTTTGTCTTGTACATACACACAGTCTATGTTGAATAATTCATTTGGTTTATAATTACCTTAGAGAAAAATTGTTCAGTAGATATAGATGAAATTCTAGTAAAATAAGAAACGCAGAGCCAAATACAGAGTTAAAGCCTAAGAGATCAGAGCACTAGCGAAGCCCAAGACTACCTTTAGCTTACCAGTCGCTGCCTGAGAGAGAAACCTTCTCCTGTGTGACCTGTCTTTTTATTGCCTTTCTGTTATACCTTCTCATTGGCTCTAAACCCAACCACATGATTTCCTCATCACTGCCTGTCTATACAGACCTCCAGGTCTCTATGGTTGGTACTGGGATTAAAGGTTTGGGTCACCACTTGGCTGTATCCTTGACCACACAGAGACTCTGCCTGCCATGTGATCGGATTAAGGGTATGTGCCACCACCGCTGGACTTCTGCTAAATGGTTTGCTTTTAGCTCTGATCCCCAGGCAACTTTATTTATTAATATACAAATAAAATCACATTTCAGCACAAATAAAATATCACCATATCTCCCCCTTCTATTCTAATAAAAAGAAAAAAGGAAAAAAGTTATAACTAATATAAGAAAAACTATATACAATAAGTACAATAACTATATACAATATATACAAGCAATAAATAAACAATGTCTAGTCCATTTGCATTTGACAAACTCAGAGAAAATATTCCATTATCCTATTTTTGGTAAGTCCAAAATGTACCTGATTCACTTTCTATTCTAACTTATATTACTAACAGAACTATCTTATAATGTTTTTCAAATTTATACACTTACACCTCTTAAGTGAGTTTCTTTTCTGAAATTCTTAACAAGGAAAACTATAATTATAACTATCTAATCTTTAACTAACTATAACTATAACTATCTAATAGTAAGATTTTGATGCTCTGTAATTTGGTGATGATTGTATTATGTATTTTGTGTGATAACCTAGAGCCACATCATCGTAAGTATACCCAAGTTCCTTTCATTAAAAACATACTTAGTCTCCAATTTTGTACTGATCACTGTCCTCGTTAGCCAAAATTCTTTATAAAGCCATCTACACTACCTTCCTTTTCACTCTATCCAAAACTCCATTAACACTATTCTTGCCAAGACCATCAGCAACCTTGCAACTGAGGATCTCAATCCTTATTTGGGTTGCATGTCTGCAGTGCTCTGTTCAAATTATTCACGCATTAATTTTCATTTCCCTAACTTCCATAACACCATGCACCTGACTTTCTTCCCTACATACACACATACACACACACACACACACACACACACACACACACACACACACACACACACACTTTCTAGGTAGTGAATATGGACAGAAGATTTCAGATCTTCTGAAATCCAGACCTGAATTGCCCCTTCAAGTGCAGCTTCCTTTAAGTAAACTGCTATATTTATGTTGATTTGGGAGTATTCCACAAGTCCAACAACCTTAAGGAATTTAGGCCAATAGTTCTCACCGGAGCTAAAGTATCTTCTGGATCACCACCCAGAAATGACCACAAATCCTATGATATTCCAAACCGAACTCAACATTTTCCTCTCATCTCATCTATTTTGCCCTATCTGTAACAAAAGTGGGATGTTAAAATACCTAAAAAGTGTTTCTGAGAAATGATACACATTAATAAGAGCTCCTGTCACTTTTACAAAGTAGGTAATTACCAATGCTTATTACCCCGTTTTTGTTCTTCACAGACTGCAACTTGGATTTCCAATTTTAGACCCCATTTCTTTTGCTCATTAAGCTTTTAATCTTAGTGGTTTTATTTTTAATTTTTAGCAAACCTGCCTGGTCTATTTCAGTTTCAGTTTCTGAATACTACTTATATTTATTTCCTTGTGTGTTGCACAAACCCTAATTGGTCTTATAATAAAAACCCGGAACCAGATATCAGCAGAAAGATCATAGAAGCAGAGCAAGCCACAGCCACCACCTCTTACCTCACCAACTCCTCACCAGATGGGAGAAGATAGGAAGTGACTCTCGCAGGCTGAGGAGTTGGTGAGGTAAGAGGTGGTGGCTATGATTTGCTATGCTTCTGACCTTTCAGCTTTCACCCTGATAACTGACTCTGGGTTTTTATAATAAGACCATTTAGGGAGCGGGGGAGAAAAGGAAGAAGGAAACACAAGGTTAAGAGCACTGACTGATGTTCCAGAGGACCCAGGTTCAATTCCCAGGCCGTCCAGTGTCCGATCACGCCAGAATTATAAAAAAAAAAAAAAAAAAAGACCATTTAGGATTCGTGCAACACTTGAGCTTGGAATCGTCTGTGTTCTCTGCTTGTGCTAGTGAGACTATACAAAATTTGAAACATTTAGCCTCTAATAGTAATTAGAGCAAAAGGTAAATGATGTAGAACCTAAATACCGAAATACATTAATAATCTGGATATGTAATCATACACCATACAACAACATATCACATATCTGGTGCTCACTCCGTAACATAGGGGAAACAAAAAATTCCTATCATCTACTGCCAAGGTAGCTATGTGATGTTAATGTCACAGTGGGTGCTGGCTAGTTTTTATTTCACCTTAACACATGCCAGAGTCATGTGAGAGGAGGAAATCTCAATTGAGAAAATGTCTCCACTAAGATCCGGCTGTAGGCAAGCCTAGTGGGCATATTTGTAATTAGTGGTTAAGGTGGAGGGCCTAGACCATTGTGGCTGGTGGCCACCTCAGAGATGGCGGGCCTGGGTTGCATTAATGAAGCAGACTGAGCAAGCCATGAGGAGAAAGCTAGTAGGTTGCACTCCTCCATGGCCTCTGTCTGCATTAGCTCCTGCCTCCGGGATCCTGCCCTGGTTGAGTTCCTGCCCTGACTTTAATGATGATCTAAAGCCTTTCCTCCCCAAGTTGCTTTTGGTCACTGTGTTTTATCACTGCAACAGTAAACACAACTAAGACACAATGTAATATATACTCACTTGGTTGTAGTGATGCTAGCTAGTGCAAATAAACCTAGCACCCTACCAGGTGGATAAAGTATAGTACATACAACTATGTGAAGTACACTGATACTTGTGATGACAAACAAGTACACTATCGGTCTATGACTTTATTTTACTACACTTTTTTTAGTGCACTTTTATTTATACTCTCACTACTCACCTGAGAACTATCCAGACCGCCTTGACTGACTGTGGGAAGGCCCACCCTGATCACCCTTCCCTGCTCTCACACCGGCATTTCCAAGCTTTCACCGTGGACTAGTGGTTCTCTAAGAACCTTCCAGCTTCAGAAGCCAGACTAGGATGGCTGAGGCACCAGCCTCGTGGACTGAGTAACTAGCGGCTGTCCCCATCCCTCCCGGTGAGACAGCTATTGTGGGACTACTGACTGCTGAGGCACCAGCCTCAAGGACTGAGAAACCACCAGGTTCTCAGCCTCTCCTGGGTGACTCTCTGTTGTCACCATTTAAAGCTGACTTCATAAATAAATCCCCTTGGTTCTGTTCCTGTAGAGAACCCGGACTAAAACAACTATAACAGAGTGTGCTATACATAACAGCAGCAGCCTCATACACTTCATGTTTACTAGCTCTTTCTTGACCTCATCAAGAAGCCATACTGTGTGACTGGCCACACCATCTAGCTCACAGAATGACAATATTACCTAACAATGCATTTCTCAGAACATGTTCCTACAGTTAAGCAGCACAACTGGATATTCAGTATAAATTACATTAAACTTAATTATGCTAAATTATCATCACTGTTTTTATTAAAATTTTATTGTAAAGAACTTGCAAATAAACAAACATCATGAAGTGACTAGCCACAACCAGTCTATACATCTACTTCCATACAGTTAGAAGAGCCAGTCTGAAACTGTGGAAACTACACAGTGGATTCTACACTTTCACTATCGAATATAACTGTGCTGGCTAGTTTTATGTCCAATTGACACAAGCTGGAGTCATTGGAGAGGAGGGAACCTCAATTTGGAAAATGCCTCCATAAGATGATGCTGTGGGCAACCCTGAAGAACATTTTCTTACTCAGTGATTGATGGGGGATGGCCCAGCCCATTGTTAGTGGGGCCATCCGAGATGTATAAGAAAGCAGGCTGAGAAAGCCATGAGAAGCAAGCCAGTAAGCAGCACTCCATCATGGCCTCTGCATCAGCTAGCTCCTTCCTCCAGCTTCCAGCCCTGTTTGAGTTCCTGTCCTGACTTCTTTCAGTGATAGATTACAATGTAGAAGTGTAAGCCAAATCCTTCCCCAACTTGCTTTTGGTCATGTTTCATCACAGCAATAGTAACCCTAACTAGGACAATATTTTTATGCACTTATCCACCACACACAGTTAAAATGAGAAAAACAATTAGCTGTCATCCTCTTCCATGCATTTAGTGCTTCCTCAACACTAAAAACTATCCTTTTTCAAAGAAAATGGTATTACAGTGTCATCTCTGGAAGAGAAGCATCACTTTGATCCAAAAAGTATTGTCTAGTATGAGAAATTAAGAAGCAAATAGGAGCCTTCAAGACTCCTTTCCCATCAAGTCTTTTGGTCCATTTGTTATAGACAAAAAAATGTAGCAGTGATGAAGTTAGTAATATCATATCAGAAACCTGAAACTACGTCAATTTGCAATCTACTATAACTCCATTGCATCTCTACTTAGAAACTAACTAAAGCTGAAAACCAAGAGAAAGGAGAGAGAGGGAGGGAGGGAGAGGGGGACAAAGAGAGCATAGAATTCCTTTAATAAGAAAGATCTGAGGGGTGGGGAGATATCTCATCAGTTAAAAACATGGCATCTCATACTAGCAACTCCAGTCCCAGGGCATGTGACACCCTCTTCTAAACTACTTGGGCACCAGGCAGTCTGTGTCTCATACAGGACTCTGTGTCTCAAGAATTTAAATATTTTAGAGCAGCATTGTGGAATAATTTAATTCAAGAAGAATGCTAATCAAATTAGCAAAAGAACAAGTACAAAGTGTGATTATTAGAAGTGTAGAGATGACTCAGTGGTAAAAGCACCTGCTGTTCTCACAGAGGACCTGAGTTCAAGTCTCAGCACCCACATCAGGTAGCTCACAATTGCCTGTACCTCAGATGAGGGGTGAAATCTAACTCCCATTTCTGGCCTCCCTCTACCCAGCGCTCCCCCCGCCACACACAAAAATTAAGGAATTATGATTATTCTTGTCATCTTGATTTGGTGACAGTTTCATGACATACACATATGAAAAAACATGCAGTTTATCAACATGGCAGTTTATCCTTACATGCAGTTTATCATTATGTTAATTATCCTTCAATAAAGCTACTTGAAAATGAAGCTTAGTGAAATACTGTGCAGGCTAATTTTATGTAAACTTGACATAAGCAAGAGTTGTCTGAAAGGAGGGAACCTCAGTTAAGAAAATGCCTCCCTCCATAAGATCCTGCTGTAGGGCATTTTCTTAATTAGTGATTGATGGGGGAGGGTGTGGTGGTATTGTGTTGCCCAAAATATTGTGTATCCTAATAAACTTATCTGGGGTCAGAGAACAGAAAAGCCATAATATTAAACATAGAGGTTAGGCAGTGGTAGCACATGCCTTTAATCCTAGCATTCCAGAGACAGAAATCCCTCTGGATCTCTGTGAGTTCAAGGCCCAAGGCCGCATTGGAAACAGCCAGGCATGGTGACTCACGCCTTTAATCCCAGAAAGTAGCCTTTAATCCCAGGGAGTGGTGGTAGAAAGCAGAAAGGTTTATAAAGCGTTGAGGACCAGAAACTAGAAGCATTCGGCTAGTTAAGCATTTGGCTGGTTAAGCTTTCAGGCTTTGGAGCAACACAGCTCAGCTGAGATTCATTCTGGATGAGGACTCAGAGGCTTCCAGACTGAGGAAACAAGACCAGCTGAGAAGTTGGCCAGGTGAGGTTAGCTGTGGTTTGTTCTGATTCTCTGACCCCAGGTAAGTTTATTAGGATACACAATATTTTGGGGAACACAATACCACCACAGGAGGGCCCAGCCCATGGTGGGTGGTGCTACCCCTAGGCTGGTGGTCCTGGGTTCTATAAGAAAGCAGGTTGAGCAAGCCATGAGAAGCAAGCCAGTAAGCAGCACTCCTCCATGGTCTCTGCATCAGCTCCTGCCTCCAGGTTCCTGTCCTGTGTGAGTTCCTATCTTGACTTCCTTCAGTGCCAGACTATGATGTGGAAATTTAAGCCAAATAAACTGTTCCTCCCCTACTTTGCTTTTAGTGATGTTGTTTCATCACAGCAACAGAAACTCTAACTAGGATATCTATGCTGTGTGATATTTTGTTTATGTTCTGACAAATAAAGCATGCCTAGAGATCAGAGGTTGGAGTTAGCCACTACTTAACCATAGAGACCAGGCAGTGATGGCTCACACCTTTAATCTCAGCATTTGGGAGGCTCACACCGTTAATCCAAGCACAATTGGGAGGTGAAGACAGGATACTACAATCATTATCTTTAAGCCAGTAAAGTACTTGTCCTAACAGCTCTTCTTATTAGCATTTATTGTACATGTATGTGTACAATGTGTGTGCAGAAGCCTGCAGAGCCCAGAAAAGGGCACTGGATTCCCTGAAACTAGAATTATAGGCAATTGTGAGCCACCATGTGGGTATCAGGAACCAAGCCCTGGTCTTCTCTAAGAGCAGTTAATTACTGTTGAGCCATCTCTCCAGCCTCCCAATAGCTCTTTAATAAATAAACATCTTGTAAAAAAAATTGTTATTTACTGTACAGTTAGGTGTATCTATACAGACCATTCAACTTGTGCCTTATCCTTCTACTCAATTACAACATGAATACCAACATCAAATATATGTATCTTACATACAAAAACCTGAAGTAAGGTCCAGAATGTGCATACTACAATTAACTTGTTTCAACTTTCAGACCTCTTTCATCTTATATTGAAAATGCTGAGGGCCTGGTGTGGTGGCACATGCCTTTAATCCCAGCATTCAGGAGGTATAGGCAGGTGAATCTCTAAAAATTCAAAACTAGCCTGGCCTACAAAGTGACTTCCAGGTCAGCCAGAGCTACACAGTGAGACTGTGCCTCAAAAGAGGCAAAGAAATAGAAAACAAAGAAATGCTGATTCTGGCTGGAGATAGAGCTTAATTGTTAGTGGTCTGCCCTGCATGCATGAGGCCCTAGGTTCAGACCCCAGCACTAAGAAGTGCTGCTCTTATTTGCTTCTTATAGTCTGACCACCTGTCTTCGTTATATGAAAAGTAATTACAGCCCAAACAGACATTCTGCTGTGCGTTTTATGTTCTATTGTTTGTCTTCTTTTAGGGTAATCAAATATATCACATATCTGAAGTAGTCACTAAGTGCCTATGCTGGCTTTTCATATTAGGTTTCCTCATTAAAGATTGCCATCTGCAACTCAATCTACTTGGAATATTCTACCACTAAAGGCCCTGGCATTCATGCTGTGTACACACGCGCTTACCCAATACCACTGCACGCCCAGTACCACAGACTGACAGGATCTGTCAGATTTTATACATAAATGTTTGGACTTGCTCCCTTTCCAGCACCTCTTTTCCAGGATTTCCACTGTTCTCTCTCTAGAACTACTTTTACAGTTCAAGCCAGTAATACTGTGTACTCTGCCCCAAGCAGAAGGATTATTAAGGAACCCCTAGACAAAATCCCACCAACTTATAATTTCACCAAATAGCTGTTTGTTTTTTTTTTAAGAATAGGACCCACTCGCTGGGCGGTGGTGGCACACGCCTTTAATCCCAGCACTTGGGAGGCAGAGCCAGGCAGATCTCTGTGAGTTCGAGGCCAGCCTGGGCTACCAAGTGAGTTCCAGGAAAGGCGCAAAGCTACACAGAGAAACCCTGTCTCGAAAAACCAAAAAAAAAAAAAAAAATAGGACCCACTCAAGGTTAAACATGCTTTTTAATGCTCCAGTGCTTTAAAATGTTTTAAATAAATATATTTTATCTAAGTCTTATTATATGAGGGATGGAAACTTTAGGCACTATATAATCACTGACTCAGAACTCCACATGCTACTTTGACTACAGAAACTGAAATGCCTTCATTATCTGTTGTTATAGTTAGGGTTACTACTGCTGTGACACCGTGACCAAAAACCAAGTTGGAGAGGAAGGGGTTTATTTGTTTTTTATCTCTGCATTGTATTCCATCACTGAAGGAAATCAGGACAGGATCTTCCACAGGGCAGGAACCTAGAGGCAGAAGCTGATGCAGAGGCCATGGAGGGGAGCTGCTTTACTAGCTTGCTTCTCATGGCTTGCCCAGCCACCTTCTTATAGAACTCAGGACCACAGCCCAGGGATGGCAACACCCACAATGGGCTGGGCCCTCCCCCTCAATCATTAATTAAGAAAGTGCTCTATAGGCTTGCCTACAGCTCCATCTTAAGGAGGCATTTTCTCAGTTGAGGCTCCCCCATCTCTGATGGTTCTAACTTGTGTCAAGTTGACATAAAACTAGCCAGCACATCTGTGTTGTCCAGGCTGGTTGAATTCCCCACCTTCCTGCTTCCCCCTGAGCACTGAGATCCCAGGTATGTATAACTAGGCCTAACTATCTTTTTCCTTTTCATAAGAAATGCTTTTATTCACATGTAATATATAACATAAAATTCAACCTTTTAAAGAACAGTAAGATAACAAACTCAGTATTTTTAAACATTTGTTAGTGTTGTGTGTGCATGTATGTATAATAAGGGGACACATATGCCACAGCATGTATGTAGAGGTCAGAGGACAACTCTGTGGAGTAGGTTCTCTCCATCCACCTGAACATAGGTTTCAGGCTGCCACATTTGCAACAGCAAGTGCTGTATCCATTGAGTCAACTCACTAACCTCTGCATTTGCTGTATGAGACAAGGTCTTTCACTCAAACTCTAGTTTACCAACTTCGCTAGGCTGACTAGCCAGTGAGTTTCAGGATCTGCCTGTCTCCACAATTCTGTAAGCCTAGCTTTTCACATGAGTTCTGGGGATCCATACTCAGGCATTCACGCCTGCACAGCCATCTCCTCAGCCCTAGCCTGGTAACTGTGGAATTCCTCTATGTTGCAACAGCACTTGACAAGCACTGTTCCACTGCACAGGCCACTACACTCTAGTTACTCATTCTTCAGGGGCACTTTGAATTGTGATACTGCTACTATTTATGCATGCTTTCCTATCTTTTAGATATACACAGGAATAGAGGCTAAAAGTGCTCCAGAAACACCCAGGGAGATGTGTATGAGGTAGCTATAGTTATAAATAAGACAGTTTATAAACTATAATTGTTTTCAAATGTACGTAGAAGCTTAACTTGTTATTTTCTACGTTATATTTCTTTGAAAGTTCAAAAACAAAACTGACTTCTGCTTTTGTGCAGCTAGGAACAGTACTACTGTGAGTGGGTGACAACTTCGTATCTCAGAACTGTTTTCACCTCTGTGACAAAAGGAAGAGGTTGGAATCATTAAACTACCAATGTTCTGCTAGATCCATTAAAAAATTCAACTAAATATGAAGTCTACACTTTGAATTTAGTTTACCAATTCTAATTATATGCTAGAAAATATATTTTAGCTAAATTTGATACAACTAAGTGAAATAAACTATAACTGTCATAACTAACAATACAGCAAAATAGCACAGCAGTCCAAATGCTCCTCAAACTACCGCAGTTACCTGGGCAAACCCATCATGTGTGACAGAAGCTCAGTGCGAGTATACATTAAGTACAGCTAATCCAGGGCAGTACATATGGCAGGGCAGCCACATACCAGTTGGTAAGATTAACTTTAAAATCTGAACTATGTATCATTTTCAAATCATGGGAAAGTTGAAAACCTATAAATCAGAAAACTGAAATACCCAAGTCAAGGAACATCTTCTGTGTTTCCTTCAGCTAATCCCTCATTCCTGGAAAGGTCCTATGCTGTATCCCCAAAGCACCTTTTCTTCAAATATCACCCCCTTTAAAACATTCTCTACATGTAGCCTAGCTTCTTAAACTGTAGGCTAGGACCCTATATGAGGTCTTGTAGCTGAATTTCTCTTGGGTAACAAGAAATACAGCAATAATAAAAAATTTTCTAATGTCCAACAATAAAAAAATTAGCCAAAAATGTTTTACTAAGCCCCAGGTGTTTCTAGGCTTACTCAGCCATGCCAAATCATGAGTTTATTACAGCCTCAGTTCTGACCATGTGTGCACTTTACATTGCACTCCATTACATGCCTGAAACACCTCTGGCTCAGATTCTAGACTATTACATGTTATAAACTTAGAGCTTCATACATGTCTTCTGCTCTTCTAGAGAAACATAATGGGGGCGCTGAGGGAATGGATCAGTGGTTAAGAGCACTTGTTGCTCTTGCAGAGGACCCAGTACCCACATGGCAGCTCACAATCATATATTACTCCAGTCCCAGGCGTCCAATGCCTCTTCTGGCCTCTACACAGATGGTGCACAAACATACATGCAGGCAAAACATTCATACCCATAAAAATTTTTTTGAATTAAAAATTAAATCCAGGCTAGAGAGCATCTAGGACATCCATCTTCAGGTCGTAGTTTTTATGGGACTGATCACCCAGAAGGAAAATAAAAATGGGTGATGTTGAAAAAGGCAAAACGATTTTTGTTCAGAAGTGTGCCCAGTGCCACACTGTGGGAAAGGGAGGCAAGCGTAAGACTGGACCAAATCTCCATGGTCTGCTTGGGAGGAAGACAGGTCAGGCCGCTAGATGCTTGTACACAGTTGCCAGCAAGAATAAAGGCATCACCTGGGGAGAAGACACCCTGAGGAGGTATTTGGAGAATCCCAAAAAGTTTATTCCTGGAACAAAAATGATCTTCGCTGGAATTAAGAAGAAAGAAGAAAGGGCAAACCTAGGAGTTTATCTTAAAAAGGCTACTAATGAGTAATTTCACTGCCTTATTTATTATAAAACAAATGTCTCATGGCTTTTAATGTGTACCATAATTTAATTCATACACCAAAATTTAGCTCATGAATGGCTAACAATGTTTTTATTGAACAGTCCTGATTTAAGTAAAACTGACTTGTAAAGTGGGTATGATCTTTTTAAAAATTAACAATTCCAGTCGCATAAATACTATCACTGCTCTCCCTTTTTCCAGACAGGAATGGACTTAATTCTACTTCCCACAAAGATGGGTGTCACCTCAAACCTATTGAATGGTTGTATACTTAAATGTATATAACTGGGAATATGAGCATGTTTAAACACTGGGAAAATCTACCGCCGTCTCAGGAAAGAGAAGACTCACCTGTGATTCAGTTTGTGTTCACTGGCCTGTTACAGGCAATGGCTACATGTCAGGAAGCAACTGTCTACTCTTGACTTAATGATGTCATTTTAGTTAGAATTCCTTAAGTCAAAGAAAGCTGCCTTTTACCACTGAAAGGTACTTTTTGTAGTCTACGTATAATATCAAATAAAGAGTATTTAGTACTTTAAAAAAATTAAATCCAAAAGAAAAACTCTTTGTGTCTACGGGGCAGTAAGACAGTTCACTAGATAAAGGCATTTACTGCCAAGCCTCAGCACTGAGTCCAATCCCAGGACCCACATGATGGAAAGATAGGACTGACTTCTGTAAGCTGTCCTCTGACCTACACACACACACACTAAATAAATGTAAACTTTTTAAATTAAATTGCAGAATAAACCACTGGTCTGAGTTTCATAAAAAGCCATCAAATGATTTGGGGCTTGGGATTAATACAGAATTTCCAACAGTTTCTGAATAGCTTTAAATATACGTCCACCATTTTATGCTATATATTTATGTGAAGTATCATTCTCAGCACTGATGATCCACCTCATTACTATGCAAATTTTCTTTGTCTTTAACAAATGGTAAAATTACATGTATACCAAAGAACTGATTTAAAATAAATTTCTTTATGACTATCAGTAAATGTTTTATTTGTATACCTATTTTATATACCTATACATCCAGTGTGGGAAAAGTTTACAAGCCCTGCTCCAGAAAAAACTCTGTCAAAGAAAGAAACTAAAAGCAAGCCATCAGATTCAGCAGCCTGTTAGCTCCCCTACTGCAGAGCATGGTCATGTCTTTATTTGTCCAGATCCTGTCCACCTGAGGCCCCTTTAGGATCCGAGCCCTTCAAGTCCCGCTCGCAACTGCTCCTGACCACAGGACTCTTTCATTCCTGTTCTAGCCAGGTCCTTGCTTCTTTCTATGCTTACTTCTTCAGTTTAGCCTGCCATTCTGAACAAACGAGAAGAAAACTTTCCATCTCTCTTGACTGTAGCTGTTCCTTTCCATTACTACCAATTATTTAGATCAAGGTCAAACTAAACGAGCTCAGCTTCCTCAACTCAAGCTCACTCCTTACCCAGCATGGCAGCATCCAGCCACTGTCACTCTCCCAGCTCTCCATTTCTCCCTGGTCTGTAAGTGCCAAACAAATGGCTCCTATTTCTTATGACCATCAGACTTCTCCAAGGCAGTGGCCTTCCAACTACTCCCTTACAGGGTATCTTTCCCCTAATGTTCTGAATCTCTGAATTATAGCTAAGTTTCCAACAGACCCATTCTTCAGCTACATTTTTCTCTTAGTCCTTCAATTGGTATATCCTAAGGGTTCTTACCTTTCCTGGTTCCTTTTCCTTCATTATTACTAAAGGCTTCATCAACACTATCATCTTTTTAAAAAATTACATCCATTTATTTACCATAGAGGCCCTGGTAACTGAACTCAGGTCTTCAGGGTTAGCAATAAGGCTTTTACCTGTTAAGCCAGTGGTTCTCAACCTTCCCAATACAGTTCCTTCTGTTGCGGTGACTCCCAACCTTAAAATTATTTTGTTGATACTTCATAATTTTGTTACTGTTAGAATTGTTAATATAAATATCTAATACACAATATATCTGATATGTGGCCCCCAAAGAGGTCACGACCCACAGATTGAGAACCACTGTACATCTTAATCATTTTCCTCCTAATTGCTTTAACTATTTTTGAAGTTTCACTACTGACCACACAGCCTGTAAGCCAAATCTGATAACCACTTGATTTTATAAGCATGGCTACTGTTCCTTTTGTGCTCAAGGCAGAGATGAGTAGCCACAATGGATGAAATATAGCTCTCCAAAATGTAAACTATTTGGGCTTCAAAGATTATGACTGTTTACAGAAAAAGCTTGTCAACCTGTTCTACAATGTAAAATACACCAAATAAATAGTTGTAATAACTTTTCCTGCTTATGAGTCCCAATGCCAATGCTATTTCAGACCATCTATGAGATTTCTAAGTATATTACTCCCAATTCGGTTTTTTTTTTTTTTGGTTTTTCGAGACAGGGTTTCTCTGTGTAGCTTTGCGCCTTTTCCTGGGACTCACTTGGTAGCCCAGGCTGGTCTCGAACTCACAGAGATCCGCCTGGCTCTGCCTCCCGAGTGCTGGGATTAAAGGCGTGCGCCACCACCGCCTGGCTCAATTTGGTTTTTTGCTCTCCCCAACACACCTCTTACATTGCAACCAAACAACAAAGAACAGTTTTCTATGCACAAATCACTCCACTTACCGCCTGGGAGGAGAGGGTCTCCACAATCTAGCTATCCTACTCAACTTTCTTTTTTTTGTTTTTTGTTTTTTGTTTTTGTTTTTTGAGGCAGGGTTTCTCTGTGTAGTTTTGCGCCTTTCCTGGGACTCACTTGGTAGCCCAGGCTGGCCTCGAACTCACAGAGATCCGCCTGGCTCTGCCTCCCGAGTGCTGGGATTAAAGGCGTGTGCCACCACCGCCCGGCTGTCTACTCAACTTTCTAACCACTCCACATTTAAGAAATTCTCCATTATTTTAGTTCCCTAAATACACCATGTTGCCTCTTCCAGGCCCACCCAACATTACCAACTGACACACCTACATGTTTACCTACCTTGAACTTAAGCAAAATCATCTTCACAAAGCCTTCCCTGACTCGCCTAGGCCACTTCCTAAGGGACCCACTGTACTAAGAACACATTTCCATTAAAGTATTTCTTTGCTTTCCATGGCTCCTGTACTAATCTCATTCTTCAAGAAGAACGCTGAGGCAGAGTGGGTGGATTACTAAAGGGTGGAGCTGTAAAGTTGAAAATCTGGGTCTTGCCCCTTCCTAGTTGCATGTTTTTAAGCAATTTACCTAACTCACTTTCTCTATCCACGTCAGAACACGTGTGACAATTAAAGTATTTTTAAAGTATTCTTAAAAGCCAAGTGTTTTGCTCACAGTTAAGTGCTCCACAATTACTGGTTATTGTTATCTCCAATGTCTTATCCCTCAAACTCAGTTCAGAATTCAAATAGCTAACTGCTAAGTGGAAGAACTACAAGAAGCTTCTTCAGCACACATTCTTTTCAGCTTCTGAGACTTCTATATGAACATTTAGATTCCAGAACTCATTGTCTTTATACTCGAGCTATTTCAGCTGGAATGACTTGTTAAGGTTTGCCTAAAACCCTCCTAAACGGTCAGTCCTGTGCCCTAGGTAGTCCTCCAAATCCACACAAACCAAGACAGTTGATCACCTAAGAATTATGTTACCAATATCACTGACTTGAGGAAGAACTGAGGAGGTCCCACTCAAGATGTAAATGCCTAGAGCCAGCCAGGTAGCTCAGTGGGAAAAACACTTGCAACCAAGCCTGGCAACCTAAGATCAATCCCAGGACCCTCTTCACCTTTTCTATAGTGAAAAGAGAGAACAGAGTCCTACAAACTGTCTTTCCATGTGCCTTACTGCTGCCCAGTGGTAGTCACTAGGTCAGGTGTACACAATGCATTAATTACACTGCAGTATTTTCAACATACGATGTGCAAATAAACACAAACACACTATCCCAAATAAAGCTTTTCAATTTTCTTAAAAAGAAATAAACACCGGGAACAGAATGTTATTGGTCTAATTTGTGTTAGCCAGAAAAAGGTGAGGCGCTTTAAGCATAAGAGATGGGCGCACTCAGATTGAAAAAAATCCCACCACAAAAACTGGTCATGGTGGTAAACACATATAATCCCAGCATGTGGGAGGTGCAGGCAAGAGGATCAGGAGTTCAAGCTTAGCCAAAGCTACCTAAGACCTTCTTCTCAAAACACAAAACAGAAATCTAAGGTATCCAATGACAGGAAAGTAGCCTCCAAAGCCAAATCAAAGCACTGTTACCGAAATGGTACAATAGACATACCATCATTGTTTGCAAATGACAGGCCTGAAGGCTGTCCTTCCAGAGCTGCTTCAAGTACAGTCTTCCTGTAATCTACTCACTTCCTCAGGTCTGGTCAAGCACAGCCTTTGTCTATACTCCACCAGCATGCTACAAATTACAGGTAACTTAGCACATGACACTGAATTTGTTTGTTTGTTTGTTTTTGAGACAGGGTTTCTCTGTGTAGTGTTGGTGCTTGTCCTGGACCTCACTCTGTAAACCTCGAACTCACAGTAGATCCGCCTGGCTCTGCTGGGATTAAAGGCGTGCGCCATCACCTCCCAGCATGACACTGAATTATTATACATAAGCGTAGAGAAGAGTCTCCCCCTAAAACTCCCTACATCAGAAAAAATATTTCATGGAATCTTTCTTAAAAACTCATTTTTATTTTATGTGTATGAGTGTTTTGCCTACATGTATGTCTGAGCACCACATGCATGCAGTACCTGCAGAGACCAGAAGAGGGCACTGAATTCCCTAGAACTGAAGCTGCAAATGTAAGGCGGTGAGCAGTCCCACGGGTGCAGAGAATCACACCCTGGTCCTCTGGAAGGGCAGCCAGTGCTCCTTACTACTGGCCATCTCTCCAGCCGCGCATACTTATAAACTTTATGACCAAACTCTGCTTGGAACACAGGAAAACACCAAATGCTATTGAATCTGTTTTATAATCACGAGGGTCTGTGAATCAAATAAAATGGGAAGAGAAGGCCACTACAGGAGAACATACTGACAATATCAGAAATAGTAGATTCAGCCCCTCAAACGTGATGAAGAACAAAAACTTCACGGGTGTAAGGATAAAAACATCCAGTTTTAACTTATCTAAGAAGCTGAAGGCATTATCTATAAAAAAGGAACCCCTAATGTCCATATGCATAACAGCTATCTAAGGACAGAGAACAGTGTAAGACGTTTTTAGAAACATGGCATTCCAATGAAAAAAAAAAAACTGGCAGGTAAAGAACTCTAGAGCCCAGAAGTCTGACAGTTGAGCCACTCACTGCCTTTGCTTCCTCGGGCACCACTTACAAGTGACCAGTCACAGCCTGGCAAGCTGTGCACTAAACCCCTGATCAGCATCAGTACCTCTGACCGAAACTCCCTAGATAAGAAAAAAATCATATTTTCATTTTTGAAATCATTCTTTCAGAATAATTCCATATCGTAATCAACATGGAGAGGCTATGGCAAAACCATAGAAATGACAGTTACATCTGCCTTCCAGTTTTACTGTCCCTTCCCTTCCAGATATAAAAACAGACTTGGAAGTGATGCTACAACCAAACCTTGTCCTAGCAAAATCAAGCCACTTTAGGAATGGGGCCACTTACACAGACAGTACCACTGACTCAGAAGCCAGGCGTTCTGGAATACACGTTGTAACCTCTTCACTTGATAGCAAAAGTTCATGTTACTTGCCTCTCCTTCAAGTGTTGTCCAGTACGTCACAACTCACCAAAATAACGAAAATTTCATTTCAGCAAATACAGTAACTTTCATATTTGTGACATTAAACTATTCCTTATTATAAAAATCCTCTGATCAGCCGGGCGGTGGTGGCGCACGCCTTTAATCCCAGCACTCGGGAGGCAGAGCCAGGCGGATCTCTGTGAGTTCGAGGCCAGCCTGGTCTCCAAAGCGAGTTCCAGGAAAGGCGCAAAGCTACACAGAGAAACCCTGTCTCGAAAAAGCAAAAAAAAAAAAAAAAAAAAAAAAAATCCTCTGATCAAAAATTATCAGCATATATTCTAAAACACATAGATAGCATCAATTAAACTTTTTAACTAAAAAAATGCTAAAAAAAAAAAAACATTTTTAGCATAAATAAAACACCTGCAATCCTACACTCAGGAAAGCACAGGAGGATCAGAAGTTCAAGGCCAAGCTTAGCTACACAGTGTTACAAACCATCTGAAGGGACCAATCCTTTAACTTCCAGCTTATGGAAAACCCTGAGGATGGTGCAGAATGAGAAACACCACGAGAAAATGAAAAACTTTCTGTTAGGCTCAGCCATATAAAACTGCTGATATTTGGTTATTTTGAACTGTAAAAATGACAATTTCCCATGGTGAAACACAATGTAAGAACACTTGACCTTTTTTTTTTCCCCAACAAATTAATGACACTTTTAAATGGTGGAAAACACAAGGGTCCACCACTACCAGGAGGCAGGAGCTTCAATAAATGTTCTAGGCCAGCCTGGGCTATGCAGCAAAGCTTTGTCTCAAAAAGAAAAAAGAAAAGAAAAAAAAAAAAAAAAAAAAAACAGTAAGGCTGAGGATGCAGCACAGTCAGTAGAGTACTTGCCCAGTACACTGGAAGCCCTGAGTTTGATCCCCAGCACTAAACTGGATATAGCAGTACATGCAAGAGTATCTGGAGTTAAGGTCATCCTTGGGTATACATGTTTAAGGCTAGCCTTGGTAGATACAGAAGGACCCTACCTCAAACAAAAAAGGCCAAAATAAACAAAATGGTGAGCAGACATCAGCCAAAATGTATGAAGTAGCCCAAGTATTCACTGATAGAATGAACAGACCAATGGGTCTCAACTTTCCTAATGCTGAGAAAGAACTTTGACTAACCCCCCAAACATAAAATTTATTCTCACTGCTACCTCACAACTGTAATTTTGCTACTCTTATAAATTATAATGTAAATATCTGCATTTTTTTGATAGCCTTAGGTAATGCCTGTGAAAGGGTTGTTCAAGCCCCAGGATGAGAACCACTGGGATAGGCAAAAATGCAGTATATACATACAATGGAATGATAAAGGAAGGAAATTTTTATACATGCTACAATATGGATGAACCTTGAAAACATTATGCAAAGTGAAAATAAGCCAGTATCCAAAGGCTTGTGTCTGAATCCTTAATTTAATAAGTACATGCTTTAATCTCCTAACACTTTATTTGTCATACTAAAATGTTTAAATTTTATTTTCGAAGTAGAAGGGAAAGACAGTATAGAATTAAAAGTCTCAGTTCAAAAACATATTGTGTTTTTTCCCTTGTTGGCAGTCTGAAGGCAAGATGGTCACTAGCAGCTCTAGAGTCACCCATGGGAGCTCCGCCAGGGTTCTCATTCTTAAGGTCTCCTCAAACCCACCAGGGTCTGATAAGAAAATAAGGGCTGAACATGTGTCAGCAGTGGTTGGTTCTATCAGCACACAAATGACAAGCTTCATTAGGTTTTACTAAGTGACCTTTCTTGAATGGATTGTTTAAGACCATCTATGCAGTAAGGGATCATGCTGGTCTTTGTACATAAAAAAATAAAAGATAAAAAAAAAAACCCTGAAGACCATACAAATACACAGAGATATTTTGCAGAGCTGTTGAGACTGCTCAGTAGTCAAGAGCAAGACCTCTTGCAGAGGACCTGTGTTTTACTCCCAGCACCCACATGGCAGTCTACAAGTCTGTAAACTCCAGTTTCAGGGGATCCAACACCCTCTCCAGAGCACCAGGCATGCACTTGGTACACAGACATACATGCAAAAAAAAATCCATATGCAAAAGATTAATTAAATATTTATACATACACACACTTTGGGAAAATGACTGTGCCAGTGGTATCTAGAATGGTTGTATTCATTAGATTGTTTTAGTACTTGCTTTGTGCCAACCATATTATGTAGTAGACAATGAAGATCTAGAGTGGGTATCCTCAAAAACCTCACAATCCAATTGGGAGAACAGACAAAACACAACTCAATATATTACTACTACTACAATAACAAAGATACATGCAAATTCTCTCAGGAGCAAAGAAAAGTACCTTGATCTAAAGTATTTAAGAGGTAGGAATTAGCCAATCAGCAAGGAGACAGAGAAGGATATTTTAGTCAGCAAAACAGCCCTGAGAATAGAAACAGCCCTGGCAAAGAGGGGAGGATGGGATTCCAGATTATGTATAAGCGTATAAGAAGTTCAGTGTTGTAGAGCTTAAAGGGGTGGGGGAGAGGAGGGGCAGTGGGGAGGAAAAAAGCATCAGGCTTGCTGAAAGATCCCACTGAACTAGAGGAAGGGCACCACTTTGGGAAATTTTTATACTGCCAGGTGATAGGCAATAAGGCCTCATGTACAGGAAAACAGAGTTAAAATAAATAGGCAAGGCTAAAATCCAGACACCAGAGATTGAAGCTACACTGACTGGCATCTGACTGAAGGTGAAGTCGAGGAAGGAGTCCAAGAAGGCTCTCAGGTTTCAAGTTTAGTCATAGCTAGGGCAGTGAGAACACAAAGACAGAACACAGATTTACACTCGCTGAGCATGAGAAGTTGCTGAGGTGTCCGTGTGAACCCCTCCACAGATGGCTAAAATAGAGTTCCCTCCTGCTCTTGCCATCCCCCTCCCCACCCTAGAGAAGTGATGGTTAACACTAAGTGCCCTGCTGATGTGAACAAGAAAACTTGTTCCGAGAGGAAGACCCACAGGCAGCACATGCCTACACTCAATGGATAGGCAGAGAGGCTGGCAAAGCCAAAATGGATCCAAGAGTGAGGGACTAGGAAAAGCATACTCCCCATGAGGAAATTCAAGAAAATTGGTCCCTGACATACGACAAGATTCCTGAAAAACATCACATGCTGCAAATTTAGTAAAGGAGAAATATCAGGAAGGCTGGAGTAATTAAGCAACTCCAAGGCATTGAATGTGGTTAAACAGAGCTAAAAAGGAGAATGAGCGAATACCAAAAACACTGTTCAATTGCTATTATTTAGGAAAGCTAAATAATAATGTGCCAGTAAAAATAAATATGAACTAGTAGGAATTTTGTACTAATCTTTCTTCTAGTTCACATTCAAGTATGACTTTGTTCACCTTACAAAAGTAAATTACAGCAGAACAGATTTAAGTTTGATCCAAAAGAAAGTATTAGTATCCTACAGTAAGAGTCTGCTTCCTGTAAGTAAGAGCACTTACTGTTCTGACAGAGGCTGAGAGTTCAGTTTCCAGCACCCATGGGAGGCAGCTACAAGTACCTGTAACTCTTAACTCCAGGGTATCCAATGCCCTCTTATGGATTCTGAGGGTATCTGCACTTACATGCACATAGCCATAGACACACATGCATATATACCATCTTTTTAATTTTTTTAAAAACTCTTGTAATAACAGATCTTACTATAATATTGTATCTTTTACCCCTAAATACAAAGTTTTAAAAAGTATACTATCTGGTCCCTTTTCTCAAACAGTGTGTACGACACTTTACCCACCAAACACTAAATGACCAGTGTTTGGTCTCTACCAACTAGGCACTGCAAGGTCTCTCTACCCCCACTAGGCATCTTGATAGAGCTCACATACTTTCAAACTGTGTACACTTAGATAGGATTGTTGAACATCATGGCACTCTATCCCAAACAAGTGAAAAGAAATGTACTTAGGAAAGCACTAGAAAATAGTAAACAATAGTACAGATACATGTCAGTAAGCAAAAGACTTTATGGGGACCATCTGAAGGGTCTGTTCAATCTTATTGATTCTAGAGGTAGATGAAGGAGTCTGAGTGAAGAGCTTACAAGAGCAAGTCCAACTCAAAAGACAGCCAGTGGTAGTATGTAATAGAATTGCATGCACGAAGTCACAGAGAATTACTTAGCAACAGAATGTCTACAGAGAAACAATCTTGGAATTGCTAATTGAATTTACAAATTAAAAATGTGTTTTATCCTTGGTACTAAATCTGAAGTATAAATGTTCAAGTGTTTAACCCAAGAATTTGGGTTATCATTTCCTTAGTAAAACAAACTCCCTGCTAATAAGAATAAAACCTTGCAAAAGTAAAGGAAAAAAAAAAGCAAACAAATTCAATGACAAACTGTATATGATTTATTAGCAAAGTTTAAAACATCAAAATAGTAATTTTATGATATAGTCAACACTTCTTCACTACTTTCCTGGCTCAATAACCTTCAAGCATGCTTCACTCATGTCAAGCTGTAGTTCCCACCAATGGAGGACAGCAGAGTGAGCAAAATTTCTTTCCGATTTTAGAGTCACAGTGCTCTGACACAGTCCAGGCTCAGTCCCTTACCATAGGCTCAGTCCCTTACCATGCTACGAATTAGGGCTGCTGAAAAGTTGCAGGCCTCAAGTTTTCTCCCCAGCAAAAGGAACTGTAATACTGCCTACTTCATAGGATGGGCATGACCAAATAAGTGATCCATATGAATTACTTACCATCAGAAACAGTAAGTATTAAGGTTTCTGTCTCAGTTACTGTTCTATTGCTGTGAGGAGATATCATGAGCAAAGCAATTTATAAAAGAAAGCTTTTAACTGGGGGCTTGCTTACAGTTTCTGAGGGTTAAACCATGATCACCATGGCCCAGAGTGCAGAGGCAGGCAGGACACTGTAACAATAGCTAGAGCTCACATTCAATTCCCAAGTTGCAGGCAGAAAGAACAAAGTGCAGCTAGGTCTGGTGTTGGCTTTAGAAACCTCAAAGCCCCCCTCCAGTGGCACTCCTCCAACAAGCTACACCTCCTAATCCTTCCTAAACAGTTCCACCAACTGGGGACCAACCATTCAAACATGAGCCTCATTCAAACCACCAGTTCCTTAATTTGTTATTATTACTGACAAAAATGTCATGTCCATGCCATCCAAACAGCTCAGTGGGTAAAGACACTTGCCACCAAGCCTGGCAACCTAAGTCTGATCCCTACCCATGGAAGAAAAGAACCAACTACTTCAAGCTATCCTCTAACGTCCACAAGTACGCTGTGGCACATGCACAAAAAAAAAAAAAAAAAAAAAAAATAGATGAATAAACAAAAAGTCACATCCCTGAGGTGTGCATTAACAAGACAAGGTTAACTTGAGTTCCAGTTGCCTGCATGTCTGTTTTAGAAGCATTCACTAAGCAGAATATTTTTATTTTGCACACCTTTCTATATTTGAAAAGGAAAAACAACTTAAAAAAACAAAAAACAAACAAACAAAAAAAAAAACCTTAAGGGTCAATACCATATATGAAAATGTTTAGTACTGAGAAACAAATTCAGACCCATTTCCTCTTCATTGCCTTTCTAGGTTGGCTATAAAAATGTGACTCCCTCACCCAAGCTTCAAGTCACTAAAAAAACCATAATTAGCCCCTCCCCTACCTCCACCTGTGCACTCAAGCTCACTTATCCTCTTCTCTGAACTGTACATGAAAAAAAGATGAGGAAGAGGAGAAAGATTAAGAGGGAGAGAAAAAAAGAGGAGGATCATCAAGATCTCATTTTAGGTATAACCAACCATATGTCCAGTCTCAATTTTTGAAAAATCTCTTCTTACGGACAAGATTACAACACTATTCCACCAGACTAATTCTACATATTGTTGTCAATACCTTTTTTCCATTGCTCTCATGGCGGACACCATCTCTCTTTGCACTGAATAAACTTCTTAAATCTCCCTACTAAGCAAAACCTTCCAAGGGAAACACCTGGCATATGTATTCTCAGACCAACAAGAGGCCATATAGAATTCTCAGGTTCATGCCCTAACGTAATCACACCTCTTTTTCACCTGTGATTTTATTCACTAATTTCTCATCTGCCCATCTCAAGTTTGATACATATTTCCTGTCAGATCCACCACTCTTCATTTTCTCTTTCCAAATCACTTACGAAGTCACTCTTGATGGAATGTCTGCAATATGGTTTCTCTCTACAGCCCTGTCCATTCACTCATAATCCCTCACATAATGCTGCCTTCTTATTTTTCTTGTTTACCAGTAGACTGCATAAACTGGGACTTTTCAATTACTACTTCTAAAATTCCAAATGCCTCCCACCTTCTCCTGCCCTTCCCATTCCATAGTAAACCCCTTTCGCTTCATTTATTCACTTATTTTTTGAGGTAGGGTGTCATGTAGCCCAGGATGACCTTGAACTCCTAACTTCCAGCCTCCCAGTCCCAAGTGCTGGATTACTGCGTGTGCACCAAGACTTCTCTGACTCTTCAGGGTCAGTTCATTCCCATTTTCCAGTTAGGAAATCAGCCAGATCTCATCGCTGTTTGGAAGCATACTCCCCTGACCCAGTGTAGGTTTTCTCACGCACTAATGGTGAGCTCAAGGCACAGGCTGAACCTCAGGTCTTTTGTATGATGAGCAAGGCCTAGCGTTACAGGTACCTAACAGTCATTTAGCAAACGAATACTCAGACATGACCAACACATTACACAAATGCTGATATTCTGGGTCAAAGTACTTCTTTCTCTAGTAAAGTAAGGACAATGTCACACCTAACTTATAAGGATTAAATGAAGTATCAAGCTCTTGGTATAACACAGTGTCTAACACAAAAGTACCATTTGAATGTCTGCTATTTCATGGCTTAACTATACTAACATATCCTTGGAAATGTGCTGTTGAAAACAAAATCAGACAGAATGGCTTGGCAACTCTACTGTCTTTCTCAGGCATCCACAAGCCACTGGTTACTTTCTGATGAGCAGCAAGTATCTCCTGTGGATCTATTCCATGCAAAAGTCCTTACTAGATATCATTAAACAAACAGGACACCATACTAGAAATGAATGGTGACAAAAGCTTACACCAACATCCAGAAGAGGAAAGGATGTTCAAGCAATACGAGCATCCACACAACCTATGCAGCAAGTTTTGCTTACAGTAATATAAGACAGCCTCAAGAAAAATTACTGGTGGGACTGGGTATGGTGGCCCATGCCTACAATCCCAGCCTTGGGAGCCTGAGGCAGGAGGATTATTTTGTGTGCTTGACCAGCCTGCCCTGCAATGAGGCCCTGTCTCAAAAAGAAAACAAACAACAACAAAGCAAGAGAAAATACTAGTTGAACATACCATACACATACACACACACACACACACACACACAGAAAAATTACTGGTGGAAAAATATCAAAACTAAGCCTCATAAAAAAAAAAATAGAGACTGGCCAGGCAGTGGTGGCACCCGCCTTTAATCCCAGCACTCGGGAGGCAGAGACAGGAGGATCTCTGTGAGTTTGAGTCCAGCCTGGTCTACAGAGTGAGTTCCAGGAAAGGTGTCAAAGCTACACAGAGAAACCCTGTCTCGAAAAAAACAAACAACAAACAACAAAAAACAAAAAAAGAGAGAGACTGATGGCTGTTCCAGTTGCTATGTTTCACTTTTGTTTGGAAGTAGGTCTCAAAAAGGAAACTTAAATGTGATCAGGACAGAGATAGAGAACCTGGAGTCTTCTCACTCAAACGGGAATTCCACAGATATTCCCCCAGGTTTTTCCCAATTCATACTTAATTTTGTAGCTCTGAGAAATTTTCGCCCCAGCTTCATCTGCTTCTCTACTAAAGCAAACCCTGTATTTACTAGCCTCATACCAAAAATGACAGGACTACACAAATCACATCACTTACTATTAGAATAGAGAAGAGGGTATGGGCTTAAAACTATTTCCCCCATCAAATCCAGAGGTCGAGTCCCAGTGAAGTTTGTGCTATTACACTTCATTGGTTTTAGTAGGAGCAGAGAGACCTCTAGCGCTACCTCAATAAGCGGAGTTTGCAAATAGTAGCTGCTAATGTCACCTTAATGAGACAATGGCAACATGCTGAGTAGCAGCAAACTGAGTGACCACAATGAATGTTTACAGTTTTGCAACCACTTGGAAAATCTACCAGCCTGGTGGCATGTGGTATACACAAGGACGCAGGGATCCACATATCCAATTTATTTGGGCAAAACAGGTCAAAGAAATTATTTTCCTACTATTCACGCTCCCACTCCAAAATGAGCTTTAAAAAAAAAAAAAAAAGAAAGGGGAAAAAAAAAAAAAAAAGAACCCACGATCAGAGGTCTACATAACCTCCTTCCCAAAGCTTCAACACAATGGATGGTAAACTATTGTCCACCTTTAGCTCGCTCCAAATGCCAGCAGTCACAGGGGCATGAGCTGCAACAGCTCGGGAAGACTGGTCTAAAGGACAGCACTGGAATATAAGAAAATGGTCTTGGCGCATCCTACCCTCCCCCATCCACCACCCTCAAACAAGTCAGTTACCCGGCTGGTCCCCACCCCCCTCTGAGGGCTGCCACCGCCCGCCTGGGCCCGGCTCGCACAAGGTAGGCGCGGGGACGAAGGCTCCATGTGCGGCAGGGCGGGAGGCTGCACCGGCTGCGGACGCGAACGGCGGCCGGGCCCCGGCGGTGTGGTCGGCACGCGGGGCGGCAGCATCCCGGTCCGTCCTCCCGCGCGGCCCGCGGACCCCGCCTCGGCTCCACATCCCTTTTCCCTCCGACAGCAGGCCGCGCCCGCGCGGCGGGGCCGAGCGCCCAGCGGTCCCCGGTGCCCGCGCTGGCCGCTCAGAAGGCGGCTGCAGCCCGGGCCGCGGCGCCCCGAGGCGGCGGCCAACTCCGACTGACCGCCAGCCGGCGAGAAGAGCCAGCGGCCACGGGCCCCCGCCCCTCCCCTCCCGGCCGCCCGGCCCGTCCAGACGCGGAGCACACTCGCCTCCACATCGCGGCCCTTGTTCTTGAAGCTCTTGATGCGGTGGTTCTCCAAGCCGGGGTTCTCGGCCATGGCTGCGCGCGGCTCCGGCGGCGGCTGCTCCTGCGGCGGCGGCGGCGGCGGCGGCGGCGGCGGCGGCGGCGGCGGCGAGTCGAGCGGGAGGGGACGGAGGGGGAGGAGCGCGCGCTCCGTGACGCCCGGAGCGCGAGGTGGCCGCGGCGCGGGGGCGGCGCTGAGGAGCGGCGCGCGCCGGGGGAGGCCGGGGCGCTGGTCTGCTGGCTGTCGCGGTGACCCTGCCCTCACCCCACCGTCGGGCCTCCCCACCGCCGCTAGTCATGTGCTAGAAATGGAGCCCGACCTAGCAGCTTTTACCGCCACCCCTGACGCGGGGCAGCGGGCGGAAACTACAGTTCCCAGCATGCCAGGCGCTGGCCTGAGCCACGCCGTGAGAGGACGAGAAGCATGCCGGGAGGGCTGTGCGCGCGCTTTCGGCGCGGCGCTTTCCGAGCGCGGGCTCGAAGCCCCACCTCTGGGCCGGACGGTGGGCGGGGCTTCTCTGGAGATGGCACCTTGCGGCCTATCGGGGACGAGGGGCGGGGCTCCTGGGGGCGCACCTTGCTCCCTACAGCTTGGAAAATTAGAAAAAGAACGGCCACGCGTGCTCTGCGCTTTCGGCTTCTTTGGGGTCTCCTCAAATAGCAGCCACCCTCAAACCCTGTTCTCTTGCTCTGCCTCGGTTTTATAAATAGCCTGCTTGTTTCCACTCCACAGATACATGGGAGTGTGATGTGTGTGTTTATGCTTGTGATACCTTGCTTCCCTTCCTGCACCGTTATTAAGCTCAGTGAGAGCAGAGACTTTGTGTTGGTCTCAAGAATCTGAATGGTCAAAACAGTACCTCGTAAGTTCTTATCGGAAAAAAGAAAAAAAAAAGTAGTGTTCTAGCATCCCCTGATCTCTCCCAAGCATCCTTGAGCAATCTTTACTTTGGCAGCCCTGCCTTCCTGTGCCCCCAGCCTCTTCCTCCTCCTTAACACCCAATATAGCCTTTAGGCTGTTATCGGGCCCTGGGGCAGCAGACTCCAGCCTGCCTTCTCTCTTTAGCATCATGGAAGAAATAAAGAGAAATTTGAAACAATAACAGCTTTTTTTTTTTCAAGCAGGTGGACTTTGTTTATATATAAGAATATTACGTTTCAGAGTTTTCTGCAGATACAAGCTCTTATGCAGTGTTATACTACATATGATCAAAATGATGCAGGTCAGTATGTAGAAATGTACCATAAAGAATTCAGTTAAGACAATCTTCTAGAGAAAAGGAACCTGAGAGAACCTGAGGTCTAAGAGTTAGGAATTCAAAGGCCTTTGGTGGCCAAGCTGTCACCTGCATTTGTTCTGTGAGTGGCTGGTTGTGGTCAGTTGATAACTACAACCCCATGTTAAGGTCTTACACCATCTCTGCGCTGAGTATGGTCTACTGATGTGGAAGTGCTTTCTCAGGGAAAACAAAAAGCTGCACCTTTTTTCACTATTTTTGGGGTTTTTAAAAAACTATTTTAATTGTACCCCACCCCCTTCTCCCCCACCCTCTTTTTCCCTCTCTTTTTTAAAATAAATTAATTCACATTTTTCACTGGACTTCAAGCTCTCAATGTGTCACCTTTGGGCCTGGTCAGACCACTCATTTGAAGGAGACAAACAAAACAAAACAAAGAAAGGGGAAAAAAAAAAAACTTACCTATCACTTAGCATAAAGATAATGGCTCAGCCAGGCATGGTGGTGCATGCCTTTAATCCCAGCACTTGGGAGGCAGAGCCAGGTGAGTCTCTGAGTTACAAGCCAGCCTGGTCTGCAAAGTGAGTTCCAGGACAGGTTCCACAGCAACACAAAGAATCCCTGCCTCTGGGGGAAAAAAAATAATAATAATGGCTCAATCTTCAGTAGCAAAACTTTTGTTTGCCACTCTTAATTGACTGGAAGAAAAATGTTCATTGTAGCTCAGTTTCCTTTATAGTTTTCCAGGTTTTCCTTTGTGAGATGGCTCTATCCTCTCTGCCACCTCTCTTTATCTAGCGTCACACAACTAGGACATGCTTAGTGCACGCTTTCTAAGTGCCAGACGTTGCACTAACGCTACAATCCCCAGGTAAATAGCATGTTTACTGCCTCCACCCCACTTCCGCTTTGCCAGAAAAGACAGATGCTAAACAAGTGATGACGTCAGAGGGGTGGTAGGCATTGAGAAAGGAGCTCAAGGCTCACGGAAAGTGACCTTTCTAATACGCTAATTCCTCAGGCTCTTCATGTGTGTGGGTCTCCACGCAAGTTAGCAAGTGGCAGCCGTGTTTACATGCTCCAAAGCTATGAAGCAAGCTAACAAACTTAAATAAAAATATAACTCCAGAAACTGACAAACGTGTCTCCTTATAATGATCTAAGAATCTGAGTTTAAGTTTCCTGACTCCTTGACATTCTGTTTCAGAATGCCACTGCAGTAGATCTGGATGCTGGCCCAGTCAACAGCTCGAAAATAGTGTTTCCTGTGGGCATTTTATCTTGTCAACTAGCCTGGAGTTAGAGTCACCTAGGAAATTGGTGAGGCACACCTATGAGTGTGTCTGTGAGGGCTTGTCCAGAGAGACTAAGAACTAAGAACAGGGTTAACTATTTGAGCATGGAATCCTAGGGCCCTGGTAAGCCAAAGATTGATCTAGTGCCATATAATTCCTTTGCCCATGGGGAGAGCTGCTACCAAATGTCACAGAAAAGCAGATTCCAAAGCAGAGTCCCTTCTTGCTCAGGTTTAACCTGTTCATTTCACTCTTTGTCATTATCCCTGGTGACTTCAGCATCCACACATTATGTACCCTGGTTCCAGTATCCCACATCATCCTAACTGCATCAGATTTTTACTTCATTAGACCCTAACAGGTCTGGGGTACTTCAGCTCTGGAAAATAACCACTTCCATGGCCTCAGTTGTGGGGCTTCTCACTGTTAACAACCCCTATGCTCTCCTGCCTCACTGTCTGGAAACAGCTCCTAACGACATTTCCATTATGTGCAAATCATGGAGACCCTCACGGAGGCCACCACGGAGACCGAATCCTGTGTGTGAAAGCAGAGAACCTTTATTCAAGCCCAAGCTTGGACTCTCCCTCTGTCTGATACAGCGGAGAGAGGTGAGAGCAGAGAGTCCCTAGCCAGGCAGGGTGGGGGTTTTATCATAGTAGAGGTTGGGGTGAGGGGATTTCTAGGGTTCAGGACCTTGATTGGTTAGGGGTAAAAGGGAAATGGTGTGTACTTGGGCTAAAGGACACCTGGTGATATCTTATAATAGTTAGAACAAAACATTTGGAATGTTGGATATTTCCCTTTAGATGCTGGGTGGGGTCAGCTTATGACTTTTCCTGGGGACAGAGTGGTACCTGCCAGTAAATCTGTCATGGCAGTTGTGTGGTCAAGCTGCTTTGGACCCCCCACAGTTTTTTTACTCTGTATTTGTTTTCTTAGCTTATTTTAAATATGCAAATAAAAAAGGGGGGCTGGAGAGATGGCTCAGAGGTTAAGAGCACTGCTTGTTCTTCTAAAGGTCCTGAGTTCAATTCCCAGCAACCACATGGTGGCTCACAACCATCTGTAATGAGATCTGGTGCCCTCTTCTGGCTTGCAGGGATATGTGCAAACAGAACACTGTATACATAATAAATAAATAAATCTTTAAAAAAAAAAAAAGAAAAGAAAAGAAAAAAGGATGCTTGACTAGCTTCATTATATACATATTCTTTTCCTTTGTACTATTTGAGGGAACTGACAATCCCCCAGGTGGGAGGCCTCCTAAAGAACTTAAAGAATGGCACCAACAGTGAGGTTCTGTACACACTTTGCTTTGTTATTCCAAACACTGTCCTCTGCCTCTGCAGTCATTATCGCCAACATATTGGTAATCTCGGAGTGAAATGGACAATCAAGGTTTTCCTGAAGAGCTTTTGCCAACCTGACATCTAACTTTGAGGTCTCTCTCCCTTTAAATTATACAGTTTAAGTGACTTTGACATGGATGAAATGTTACTCCCCCCCCCCCCCGGCCGGCTGCTCTTCCCTACCCTCCCTCTTTGCTCAGAAGATGCACCTCAAGATCCCCTTAGTCAGATCACTTACGCCCCTGGCAGTGGCATGTTCTGTGCAGTTCACTGTGGCAGCTAGTACCCACCTATGGCCAGTTACATTTAGATTAATTTAAATTAAATTATCTTCTCAAAGATACGAGTTTCATTTCAAGTGCTCACTAGCCTCCATATTATGTCTGCCATATTGGGCAGCAGAGGTGTTGAACATTCTCACAGAAGCTCTGTGGTTGCCCTAGAAAGAACACAGATATAAGGACAAAAAGAACTCATTTCTTCAGTCCCCCCTTCATATTCTCTTAGACTTTCAACAATGGACACTTTTGCAAAGTTTCAATCAAACTATAAAAAAAAGAAATACAAATATTTGTGAAGTGTTTGGCATAATTGCCCAACACATTTTTAATTGCTTAATAAAGTATTAATGAATAGTGGTCAGAAATTCAAACTTTTCCAAGGGCCCTCAAAACAACATGGGCTATTTCCATTGCTCAGGGTTGCCCCCAGAATTAAATGATTAGACCCTATTGCTGAAGGCACAGCACACTGTTTATAGGACATGGAAAAAAAAATCAAGCTGGAACTGTCCTGGACACTTCATCCTCACTGGCTAGCTTTCATAGTACCAGAAGGTGCTACACAGGAAAACGGGAGAGAGAAAACATCAGTAGTCTTACCCAGTGGTGAGCCCTGCATGGTACAGTGCCAACCTGCCAGGAAAGGTGTGTTCACTGGGGCAATAGTGGCCTGGCTGTTATATTAGGGGTGGCTAACCAACCACCTTTGAATTGGATTTGAGGTCTGCTCCAGAGGAAAGAATCCGTGCCTGGTACTGTAAGTCTGGTCAAAGGCTTTCCTAGAGGGAAGCCTACTGCTGTTGTCTCTCTAAATAGACATGTTGTCAAACAGCCTTCTAAATATGTATGTGTATACGCATAGATTAGTAGTTGCCCTCAACCTTGGCCAGAGAAGCTGCTAGTGATCAGTATGTAGTGCGAAGACTCGTAACTAGTCAAAGGGCTTAAGAAGAAGAGACTGTTGAGTGTTCCTACCTAAGTGGGACGCTGACAATGCAGGAGCAGAAATGAGTGACTAGAAGTTGAGAAAGGCTGTGCAGTGTGTCTGCTGGATGTGACGTGGCCGTCACTCCCATGAACTCACCACAGCTGTGGTGACCTGCACAAGATCGAGCCACCATTCCAAAGGGAAGCACTCGGTAGGATTAAATGGGTTTTTAAAAGAGAAAGAAGAAAGGAGAGAGAGAGAAAGAGGGACAGAGAATACATGAAGCAGGATGAAGGACATGTTGGAGGTGTCTGCAGGGACTACAAGGGGAGAGTTGGAGGTTGCTACAATAAAGATACATTGTTTATATGTTTGAAGTTGTTAAAGAATAAATAAAAGGGATTCCATTTAAAACTTTGGAGATTCAAATTAGACCTGAACTTTACCTTCAGACCCTCAGTGCTCAGCAAACCCTGCTGGACATACACACACTAAACTACATTTAAAATGTCCTACAAATTGAGCATGGTGGGACATGCCTGCCATCCTAGCACTCTGGTGGGGAGGCAGAAGGATCGTGGGTTTGGAGCCAGGCTACACCAAGACTGCTTTTAAAACAATTAATAAGTTGACTAATTGAATGATAATAGAATATCTGCATGTTTTTGTTTCTTCCTTCTATCAGAAAAAAATGAATTGTCTCAGAGAAACACTAGCTCTCAAGCTTAAGCCCATTAATTGACCCGGAAGATTCTTGATTCCCAAATCATTCCTGACATTTAATTCTGGAACATGTTTAGCAAATGTCTGTACTCACACAAGAGGAAATCTGTTAGCTGTCTAGGTTTGATTTTCAGAGCCCTGAGGCAAAAACTCATGCCACCGTCCCCCAGTTTCTCTTAGAAATAAAACCTATATAAGTTACACTTCAGCTTATCCATTCCTTTAGATCAGCATCCAAAGCTGAGAGGGAGGGGTAGAGCCTTGTGGACAAGTGCTCAGAGAGCAGGCCCTGAAGAAGGGCACACTCTAGTTAGGAATGCCAGCAGCCAGCACACAAAGAAGTCCAGATGCTCTCATCAACCCTCAGGATAGCCCCCACCCTCCAACAAATGAGTGGCCTACAGCTATATTATGAAGCTCATGGAACCACTAAAGTCACACTTAGGCAGTCTGCCATCCCCCAAGTGAAGGCTCTGCTTCTATTTCTGTGTGTCTTCCTTCATATTCAAGGTGGCTACAAGAGGATTTCCTCCCCAAATCCAGGATACAAAATCCTTATGGTAGTAAGATCAAAAGAGCAGCTGGTGGATACATACCATCCAGGTGAGTTTTTATGGCCAACTTGCCACAACCTAGAGTCACCTGAGAAGAAGATACATCAACTGAAGAAATGCCTCCCTAGCGCTGGGATTAAAGTTGTGTGCCACCATGCTGAGCTAAAAGGATTTTCTTACAGCAACAAAGACTGGACCAAGACGTGCACACATAAAGAGAATGTCTTAGTTAGGGTCACCATTGCTGTGATGAAACACCATGACCAACGCAAGTTGGGGTGGAGAGGGTTTACTTGTCTTGTATCTCTGCATTTGTACTCCATCATTGAAGGAAACCAAGACAGGAATTCCAACAGGGCAGGAACCTAGAGGCAGGACTGAATGCAGAGGCCATGGAGGAGTGCTGCTTACTGGTTTGCTTATGGCTTGCTCAGCCTTCTTTCTTATTGAACCCAGGACCACTAGCCCAGGGATGGCACCACCAGAAATGGGCTGGGCCCTCCTCCATCAATTACTAATTAAGAAAATGCCAGATCTTAAGGAGGCATTTTCTCAATTGAGGTTCCCTCCTTTTAGATAAATCTAGCTTATGTCAAGTTGACATAAAACTAGCCAGCACAGAAAGAAAGTTAGAAACAGAGGCAGAGAGAACTTACTATGTAGGTACACATCACTCTCACACATGAATATACCATTTTAGCACAACTTCCTTCTGATCAAGGTTGATAGTCAGCTCCAGCCTGGGATCTGGCCCAGTCAGAGCTCAGGCATCCACTCTGCAGCTCAGAGTTCTGTTGAGCCTATTCTAGCTCTAGACTTACCCTCCATTCTAGCGGTGGAGACCCACCCTCATGTCCTGTCCCTGGAGACACCGACCACTCATCTGCTAAGGCTGCTGTCAGTGTCTGATTATTTCCACCTTTTTAAGTCTGGATCGCAGTCTTCTCTTCGAAGCCAGCTATTGGGTCTGGCTCATCATGTTCAGTCCCACCATGAACATTTCGCTTCTTCTCCAGCTATGAATCAGAAGCTATGGTCATGGTGATGAGACAGTACCATCACGACTTCCCTGCCTATATAACTCTCATCCTTATATACCTCAAAGCGCAGCCATTCCCAGGTACTCTCTCTTCCCATCAGGCACCAGGCTTGGTTAATGTCAGACTTTCTAGTTCCCCAAACAATTCGTGAGCCCCCAAAACTTATTAAGAGTGTTAGTTACCTTTCTCATCATTGTGGCCAAAATACCTGACTCTGACAAGAATTATTTGGCTTAGAGTGTCAGAGGACTCAGTCCATGATCACTTGGCCCCATCCATGTTCTTGGGTATAACATCATGGCATTGGTGTGTGGTAGCAAGGGTTCTCTCTTAGTGACAGAAGAAAGAAAGAAAGAAAGAAAGAAAGAAAGAAAGAGAAAGAAAGAAAGAAAGAAAGAAAGAAAGAAAGAAAGAAAGAGAGAGAGAAGGAGGGAGGAAGGGAGGGAGAGAGAAAGAGGAAGGAAGGAAGGAAGAAAGGAAGGAAGGAAGGAAGGCTACAAGAAGGTAACAGGGCAAAGTACAGCCCCTGGGGACACGCTTCCTCTGACCCTAGAATCTCTTACTTGTCACTACCTCTCAATAATGCCATCATACTGTAAACTCAACAAAGGATAAATTCATTCATTGGGTCAGAACATTCATTCAGTCATTGGGTCAAAACTAAATCAGCTCTGGAAACACACACATACACACACACACACTCACACTTAAATATACAATCACACATACTCCTATACACATTCACAAAGATACTCACACACACTGACACACTCACACATATTCACACACTCTCACACACTCATACACATACTCATACACTCACACATACTCATATGCACACTCACATATACCCAGTCACAATCACACTCATGCATTCACATACTTATATACACTTAAAAACTTGGGAGGAAAGGGTTTATTTCAGCTTACAAGTCTCAAGTCCTCATCTATCATGAAAGGAAGTCAGGGCAGGAACTCAAGGTAGGAATCAGTGAGCTATGTCTACTACAACAATCTTAAGAAAATGCCTTGGGCCAATTGATGGAGTTGATTCCTCAGTTGAGATTCCTTCTTCCCAGATGACTGTAGCTTGTATCAAGTTGACAAAAAAATAATCAGTACATCTCCAGCCAGTTGGTTCTTATCCTTAGAGCTGTCCCTCATAGTCACAAGAAGATTGCCATAGCTGTGAGAATTACATCCACATATACCTACATCTAATGGTAGGAAAAGGAACAAACTTGTCTCCTTATTCCCCCTCCCAACATCAGAAAGAACAACTTTTCCCAGAAACATTGTAAAAGTTGTACATATAAATTCATCAGCTGGGGCTGAGTAGGGTTGAGTTGCATGCTCATACCATAATAGTAATAAAGGCATTTTTCAGTTCTAGAGTTCTGGGTCCTGGCCACAAGGATGAAAGTTGAAGAGAGGATGACCACTGGAAAGGGAATAATATTAGACCCTTTCGCACGCTGTGACCAAATGCATGATAGAAGACTAATTTGGGATCACAGTTTCATGAGTTTTAGTTGACCTTGGCAGAGAAGGCATGGTGGTGTAGCCTAGTTCATAGCATAGGGAGCCTGTGGCAGAAGCTCTCCACATATCTGTACATCGGGAAGCAGAGAGCAAGATAACATCCAGGGGCTAAGTATAACCTTTGAAAGCCTTCCCTGTTATGGAATATTAGTTGAAGATGTGTTACATTCGTTTATGCTGTGGAATATTTGTTTAATGATGCAAAGATGTGTTGCACTCTTTTATGTTGCATTTGTTTAACTCTGTAAAGCTGTGTTACTTTGCCTGTCTAAAATGCCTGATTGGTCTAATAATGCGTGGCCAATAGCAAGGCAGGAGAGAGAAACAGGCAGGGCTGGCAGGCAGAGAGAATAAATAGGAGGAGAAATCTGGGAAGGAGAGATCAAGAAGCAAGAGAAGGAGAGGAGGATGTCAGGGAACAGCCACCCAGCTACACAGCAGGCCATGGAGTAAGAACTAAAGAAAGGTAAAAGTCCAGAGGCAAAAGGTAGATGGGATCATTTAAATTAAGAAAAGCTGGCTAGAAACAAGCCAAGCTAAGGCCAGGCATTCATAAGAAAGAATAAGACTCTGTGTGATTATTTGGGAACAGGGTGGCAGGCCCCCAAAGACCAAAGAGTAAAAAATAACCAACTACACTTCACCTTGTGGCAAATATCTGCCAGCTAGGGATCACATCCTAGAGTTTTCATAACTCCCCCAAAATAGTACCTTCATTTTGGTGCCCACATTCAAAACATAAATATGAACTGCCAGTCTTTACCACATGGAGCAGCTACACACTTCTATACTCTGCAAGAAAAAAGTTCACATGTCACTCAGACATGCTCTTTGGGGTTAGGTCAATAGCAACCAAAAGTATTATTCAGGAAGGTACTCCCTGTGAGATCAAGCAGATTTTCCCCCTTTTTGGTTTTTTCGAGACAGGGTTTCTCTGTGCTGTTTTGGTGCCTGTCCTGGATCTCGCCCTGTAGACCAAGCTGGCCTCGAACTCACAGTGATCTGCCTTGCTCTGCCTCCTGAGTGCTGGGATTAAAGGTGTGCGCCACCGCCACCCATCCCTGTGAGATCAAAGCAGAGGATACCAGCATTCCTTCCTAAGAGGAGTCCCAGAGATGCCCTTACTGCCTTTCCACACACATACAGCCTGTGTGCTGCTGAGTTTTAACTGTCAACTTGACACAACCTAGAATCACCTGGGAAGAGAGTCTTAATGAGGAATTGTCTAGATCAGGTTAGCCCATGGGCATGTCTAGGGGGAGATTGTCTTGACTGATAATTGATGTTGGAAGACCCAACTCATTGTGGATAGTACCATTCCATAGACAAAGGTCCTGAACCATATAAAAATGATAAAGACAGCTGAGAGCAAGCAAGAAAAGATGCATTTATTCTAGCTTTGCTGTTGACTATGGATGTGATGTGACTGGGGGTTTAAGTTCCTTCCTTAATGCCTCCAAAATAATGGAGGCATTATTTTGAGCCATATAAGCCCTCTGGAGTGGTTTGTGTGAGGTTGGCCTCCATAGGCTCCCATATTTGTATGCTTGGTCTCCAGTTGGTAAGCTGTCTGGGAGGCTTAGGAACTGCGGCTTTGTGTTCAAAGGCCTAGCCAGGCTTGTTCTCTCTCTCTCTCTCTCTCTCTCTCTCTCTCTCTCTCTCTCTCTCTCTCTCTGCCTGCTGCCAGTGCATCAGGATATAGCTCTCAGCTACTTCTCCAGCACCACCCCAGCCTGTGTGTAACCATGCTCCCCACCATGATGATCATGTGCTCCCTGATATGATGATCGTGGACTCACCCTCTGAAAGTAAGCAGGCTCCCAATTAAATACTTTCTTTTATAAGAGTTGCTGTGGTCATCATGTCTCTTCACAGCAATAGAACAATGACCAAGGCAACGTTTCCTCCTTTATGTGGTTTCTTGTCAAAAATTTTTTTTTTATAATAGCAATAGAGATGAACTAGAACATTCCATCAGGTGGAGAATTATCCCAGCACAGACACAAGACTCATGTGGCAGAAGTACTTGAAATGACTTTCCCGATGTTAAAATACTGAGGAGGCCTGGCTATGGTGGTGCATGACTTTAATCACAGCACTCAGGAAGAAAAGGAAGGTGGATCTCTGTGAGTTGAGGCCAGCCTGATCTACATAGAGAGTTCCAGGCCAGCCAAAGCTACATAGACCCTGTCTTTAAAAAACAGAAACAAAAACAAACAAAAGAAATGAACAAACTCTGAGCAGCTAGACCCAAATTTGATCCCCCAAAATCCACATTAAGCAATTAAAAAAAAAAAAAAAGCCTGGCGCAGTGATGTACCTGGAATCCCAGAGCTGAGGGGGTGAAAAGGGGAGCCTGGGGCTTGATGGACAGCTAGTCTACTAGAATCAGCAAGCTCCAAGTTCAGTAAGAGAATCTGTCTGAAAAAATAAAGTGGAGAGTGATTTAGGAAGACACCGTGTGTCAACATCTGGCCTCACATGTTTGTGCACACACATCTGCAAACACACATACACACACACACAGTACAACTAAGTTGTAGATAAACTTGTACACAGGCTGCCTGGCCTCAACGACCCTGCTATCAAAGCAAACTGAACAGTCCTATCAATGGCCAAAAGAAAAGAGAATGGGCTGAAACTACATCAGGAAGGGGATACTTTCCTGACCTTGCAGTAACTAAAACTCATCCTCGGGTCTAAGGAGGAATGCAGTTTCTGTCCTTGGCTGTCTTGGAAAGCTAAAATAGATCAGCACTTTTAGCACTCAGCTGGGGACACATGCCCGTGTCTGTCTGAATGAATAAGCATAAAATGCCAAGTGCTGGTTACACAGCCATCATGTAGGACCCAGACAGTGTCACTCTGCAGCAGATACTTGGGAACCTGGTCCTGCCAGGCCAAGGGGGCTAGGTAAAGGAGCTTGATAAATATCTTTGCTTCAGTGTGTTAAGTGCTATTATGGGCATGTGACCAGAGGTTGTGGGCATGCTAGTGGGCAGAGGGACAAGAGGCTAGATGTCAGGAAAGCCCCGAATTAGGTCATCCTGGGTTCATGGACAGTGCAGTCACTCAGGTTCAAAACAAGAACCTGAGTCATGAGGAAAGAGGTAGGAGGAATTCAGAAGCTCCATCAGATAAGGCAGCTTAAGGGAAAGGGGAAGGGCTCTGGAAGGCCTCTCAAGATGGTTTGCAGGAAAAAAAATTGACAGTTTTAAATGTCACTTTCAGTATTTTTTTTAATTTTGAGGCTGTTTTATGAAGCAATGGTTGTATATGGTTTTATGTATGTTATCTCAGATAATATAGTAGTTTACATATATTATCAAATTTAAAGCTTACATTTACCATGTGAGCTAAAGGGGTAATTTTTTTTTCTATTTTAATTCTCCTTCTTCTTATTATTATTAAATTGTGTGTGAGTGTGCTACCACACACCTACTGGAACATGTACAGAGGCCAGAAGTACATATCAAGCATCTTCTTCCATTGTTCTCTAACTTATTTTGTTTTATTGCTTTCTAGACAGGGTCTCTCTACAAAACCCTGGCTATCCCGGAACTCACTGTATAGATCAGGCTGACCTTGAACTCATAGAGATCCACCTGCCTCTGCCTCCAGAGTACATGGTACCATCATGCCCAGCCACTGCCTCATTTTTTGAAACAAGGTATCTGACTGAACTTGAAGCTCTATAATTGAACTAGACTGCTTGATTAGCAAGCCTCAGGGACTCTCCTGTCTCTGTTTCCCAATGCTGGTTTTACAAGCACCCATGACTATGGCCTTTTTTGTGTGGGTGTTGGGGATTTGAACTCAAGTTCTCTGGCTTTCACAGGGAGTGCTCCTATCCACTGAGCCATCTCTCTACCCTAATTTTATTGTTTTAATTTTACTTATTGTGCATGTGGGCATTTGTGTGCCACACTGCCAGTGCTCATGGGGAATCAGAGGACAGCTTCTGAGAATCAGTTCTTTCTTTCTGTCACACGATTCTGGGGATCAAACCCAGGTGACATGGCATGGCAGCAAGTGCCTTTGCCCACTGAACCATCTTCCCAGCCCTTATTATCTTTTAGATCAGATCTCAGACAGCCCAGGCTGTTCTCAAGTGCACTGTGATCAGAGGATGACCTGGAGCTGCTGGTTCTTCTGCCACTGCCTCCTAAGTACTGAGATCACAGGGATACACCATCACACTCAATGGATGCAATACTGCAGATAGATTGCAGGCATTAGTACAGGATAAGCAAACACTCTACCAACTGAGATACAGTCTCAGCACCTTCTTTTTACTTTTAAGTCTTCCTCTACACGTACATTTGTGCATATGTGTGTGGCATATGTAACTGTTTGTGTTGTTGTTGTTTTTTTTAATCCATCTGTTTTATTTGTCAGTTGCTGCAATTCTGGATCTAGTGGGCATCCCTTTGTCAATTAAATGGTCACTCAAGAGTCAGGAACACAACTTCACTATTTGGACCAGGAGAAGGTAAGTATGGAGAGGCTTAGATGGCAGTGACAGGGATGGGGCTGGGCCCATCAGGAGTAACTGCCTGGCCCTCCCAGGGGGATGACGAAGACCGAGATGTCATCCCTGGAACCCAGTTTGTTGTTGGGGAGACACCAGCCACGGTCCTGGGGGATGCCCCGGGCCCCCAGGACCAGAGCTTGGGCCAGAGCTATATACCTGCTGGGATCATTGGGCTCATGGGCTGACAGCACCTTGTCCACAGTGGCAGCTACCTCACAGTCACTGGTCACATCCCACAAGCCATCTGTTCCCAGGACTAGCACATCATCTCGACAATGCTCATACTGCGTCAGGTCATACACTCGTACCTCGAGGAAGCAGGAGAGGAAAGGCTTAATGGGCAGAGTGGAACTACAGACCTTAAGGTTGTGGTCTCCCAAGCCTCGGGTCACCCCAATGGTGGCCATTACCCAGGCCTTTTTTCCCTCCCCACAGACCAGAGGAAACCTGAGATCCTCCAGCTCAATCTTTTTGCAGGCCCAGCCAGTCATATTCTGGTCCCTGTACAGCATCCTCTGCTGCCAGCTCCTTGGGCTGAACTCTTTGGGGGAACTCAAGGTGGGTGAGCTCACTGCCTAGCAGTTCTGGTTTCAGGAAGCCAAGCAGCTGAAGACGCTGGCATTCGGTCTCTGGTGTGAACTCCCAGGACATTGGAAGCCAGAAGTTGACATCAAGTGACTTCCTTCATTTCTCTCCACATCATCATCATCACCACCACCACCACCACCACCACTTTTAATTTAACATTTTGTAGTTATTCTTTAAGAATTTCATGTGTATACAAAGTATTAATCATATTCCCCGCCAATTCCTCCTCCGCCTTCCCTTAACCCTCCCCCAACTTTATGTTCCAAACTTATGTCCTCTTTTTTTTTTCTTTCTGTAACCCACTGTTCAATTTGTACAGTTCATATGCACTTGGGTGTGGGGCCATCCACAGGAGCACGAGCAACCTACTAATGGCCACAGTCCAAAAGAAAAATGACTCTTCCTCCCACAGTGGCAGTCACCTGCCAATAGCTGCTCGGCTACGAGAGGAGCCCTGTGAAATCCCCCCCCCCACCCTGCCACCCATGGTTGGATTTTGACTGGTTGGTCTTCCTTAGATAACCACAGCTGCAGTGAGTCTATGAGCATGTCATATCATGTCCAGAAGACAGCCCTGCACAGCACCCTCCCCACTTGACAGCTCATCTGTCCTCTCTGACCCCTCTTCTTTGATGTCCTCTAAACCTTTGGAGGAGGGAAGGTCGATATAAATATCTTATTTCGGCGTGGGGACTCATAGTCATTTATTTTTAGCACTCTGACCAGCTATGAGTCTCTGAACTAACTGTGCTACTACAAAAGGAAGCTCCTCTGACGTAAATTGAGAGCCGCACTTATCTACGTCTATAAACACAAGCATTTAGAAAATAGCTTAGTGCTATGGCCATGATAACACAACAACAGTAGATTTCCCCACCCTTGGGGCTAGGACCATCCCAGCCAGGGGCTTTTCACTAAGTTCAGGGCGTGAATTTCATCCTGTAGAGCAGGCCTCAAATCTAAGCAGAAAGTGGTTGGTTACTCCTATAGTAGTAATGCCATTATTGCCCCAGTGGCATCTATTGCCTGGTGGGTTAGTACTGTGGTGTGTAGGGTCCACTGTGGGTAAGACATTAATAACTTTTCTCCCCCAGCAGACTGCATAACATCTTCTGGCACCATGGAAGCTGGACAGCAGACAAAAAGTTTTCAGGGAAGTTCCAGGTTGAGTTCTTACGTCCAGGAACCAAAATGTGGCTTTAACAATAGGGTCTTACTATCTGGTCATGTCCACTCTATTATTTTTTTAGACAGAATCTCTCAATGAACCTTGAACTTGTTAATTCGGCTAGGCTGGCCAGCCATGGGTCCTTCTGTTTCTTCCTCTCAAGTGCTAAAGACACAAATGTGTACCGCCATGCCTTGCTTTGAAGTGGGTGCTGGGGATCAAACCCGGGCTCACATACTTAAGCAGCAAGCGCTTTAATGACTGGACTATGTCTGAAGTCCCAGTACGTAAGTTTGTCAGGTGTACATATAAAGATCTGAGAGGTTCAACAACTTGTCTGGGGTTTCTCACCTCCCAACTGGCAAAGTCAGAATACAGTTTTCCCTATCACAAGACCGTGGTAACTTTTGGGAAATTCACTCTCAAGAAACACATGGTCTTCTAGGAAAGGTACTTAAAGATTATACCCAGGATCCAAAAGAAAACCGGTCCTTGTAGAAAACAATAACCAAAGCAGGGGACAGCCACAGCACTTACCTGGCATGGCATGAGCCTTGCATTGGATGTCCAGGAAAATACTAAAAAAGCAAATCAAATTTAAAAATCAATAAAAGCTAGCAGGAGAAAGAAAAAACAAACTTTCCTACAAATTCAGACCCAGCTAGAGATGTCTCAGTGGTTTAAGACGTTTGTTGCTCTTGCAGAGGAGGCTCAATTTCCAGCATCCAAGCAGCACTGCCAGATAGAAACTCCAGTTCTTAGAGTCCTCTCTCTAAACTCAGTTACAGGAGAGAAATCTCCTTGGTGGCGCAGGATCCCCTGGGAAACGAATGCACAGAGAGCTTGAGGCTCTTGCTGCTCAGTTTGACCCTTTCCCTGGCGTCTTCCCTCCCTCCACAGAGAAAGTTTCAGGGTGCCCTGAAAATCAAACACACCAGAAGGACATGGCTATGGGCAATGAAAGAGTAATGTTAGATGGAAGCAATCTGTCTGTGTTTTAACAGGCTTTAATTTAATCTACTAATTTCTTTTCTTAAATTAACTTTATTCGTCTTTCAATTATTTCCTTTACTTTTTGAAGTTATAATTTAATTACATCATTTCCCCCTTCCTTTTCATCCCTCCAAACCTTCCCATAACCCTCCTTTGCTCTCTTTCCAATTCATGACCTCCTTTTCATTAATTGTTGTTATATACATATACGTATATGTACAGACATATATATTCCTAAATACAGAAAAGCGACCCGCTCACTCTGTATAGTGTTGCTTGTGTGCATGTTTGCAGGGCTGACATTGGGTATCGGATAACCAATTGGTGTGCTCCCTCCTGGGGAAGACTGATTTCTCCCGCTCTCAGCATTCCTCAGTTGCCTGGAGTTCTTTGTGTACGTCTTAGCCTGTCTACTGTTGTCCTCGTTCAGCTCATGTTTAGGCTGTCACACTGGTAAGAATGTGTGGGTGTAGCTTCTGACATTACTAGGGGACACAAACTCACAGCAATCCCCCTCATCTTCTGACTCTCTCAATCCTTCTGTCTCCTCATGTTCCCTGAGCCTTAGGTACCGGAGTGTTTCACCAGTGTTATCGATTAAGACGGGGCTCCACAACTCTACCTTTTGGTTGTCTGTGGCTTTCTATAGCGGTCGCTCTTGTTCTGTTGCGAAGAGAAGTTTCCCTGATGAGAGGTGAGGACTACAGTCATCTATGGATTTAAGGACAAATGTTTATAGATTGTTGTTAGGGATTGCGCTGGTTTAGTAAAGTGGTGGTTGTAGGTTCTCTCCAAGATCCACAACTTCACTAGCCCCAGGTGATTGGGTAGGTTTCCAGTGCCTCACATGGTTTCCCTCTCGTTGAGCAGGCCTTAAGTCAATCAGGGAGCTGTTGGTCACCCCCAAGGTGTGCGTGCCACTACTGCACCCTTAGGTTGTTGTGCTGTGCTGGTCATTGACGTGGTTCCTAGGCACCATAGCTGGGTAGGACTGTTGGTTGCTTCTGTCATTTGGAAGCTTGCATGGCATCTCTGGTACCATGAAAGTTAGTCCTCAGGGAGGAGACTTCAAGTCAGTTCCAGCCTAAGGGCCTCTGAGTCTGAAGTCCATGGTCTTCAGCTATAGAGACTTACCTCCCACCTCTGGGTTCAACCAAGGGCAACAGCAATAGCTTGTAATTTGGGGGAGTCTCTTGAATAACCCCGACTCAAATACCTCAAAAGAAGGCTTCTCATGCCTGGTGTTGGGGTTTTTGTTAGATGGTCTATGGCTCTTAGAGGGAGCATTAGCAGACCAGATGAGAAAAGTTCATTTAAACTATATATGTATATTTATACACAGAATTCAGTGTATTATAGGCTTTTTAAAGATAGTTACTAGTATGATTCTTTATGACTTTTTTTTTTTCTGAGACAGGGTTTCTCTGTGTAGTTTTGGTGCTTGTCCTGGATCTCGCTCTGTAGCCCAGGCTGGCCTCGAACTCGCTAAGATCCACCTGGCTCTGCCTCCTGAGTGCTGGGATTAAAGGAGTGTGCCACCACTGTAGCTAGAGTTTTCCTGCCTGGCCCACAGTCAGGACAAATCTCTCTCAACCAAGTAAACACAGAGACTTATATTGCTTACAAACTGTTTGGCTGTACCAGGCTTCTTGCTAACTGTTCTTATATCTTAAATTAATCCATTTCTATAAATCTATACCTTGCCACGTGGCTCGTGGCTTACCGGCATCTTCACATGCTGCTTGTCATGGCGGCGGCTGGCAGTGTCTCTGACTCAGCCTTCCACTTCCCAGAATTCTCCTCCTTCTTGTCCCGCCTATACTTCCTCCTGCCTGACTACTGGCCAATCAGTGTTTTATTTACTAACCAATCAGAGCAACACATTTGCCATACAGAATATCCCACAGCACACCACTGCCCGGCTAGATTCCTTAATGACTTTTTCAGACATCCTTAGTGTTATTTTACCCTCTTTCCTCCTCCTGTATTTGTCCCACTCCCCATCCCTAATTAGAGCTTCCCTTTGTCCCATGTCTCTGATAAGGTCACGTGTCCCCTGCTAGCCTCCTCTCTATTGCTCCCCAGTCCCACTGCCCCAACAATGGTCCTCTGTTACTTTCCTGGTTCCTGCAGTTTCTCCAGGACATGTACTCACATCTGAAGATCTGAAGCTAGGAGCCTCAGGTGGGGAAGAACACGTAGTGTTGTCTTTCTGGGTCTGGGTTACCTCACTCAATACGATCCTTTCTTGTTCCATCCATTTACCTACAAAGTTCATAATTTAATTTTTCTTTATAGCTCAATATAATCTACTAATTTCTTTTGCATGACGTTTAGGAAAGTTTGCAGCCAGACAAGAAAGCCGTTGCTAGTAACAGCAATATCCCATTCCTCCCAGGCTCAGGGCTCAGGTGTGAGGCCCAGGACCTCAGGAACAATTGCTGTTCGGACATTTCACTACCGTTTCAGGGACACCACTGAAAGCAGTGGCCACAGCCTGTGAATAATCTCATTTTATAGTAGCACAGCACTGCTGGCCCATTGGGATCTTTCCAAATGACACCCCTGAACAGCCTCTCTTTCTGAAGCAGGGAGGCAGCAGTGCAGCATGGGAAATGGGCAGGGGGGGCACTGCAGAATGATGGGCAGGAAGCCTTTTCCTGCACAGGAAAATCCGAAAGAGGGGAGGGAAGAGTTCCAGCCCCAAACCATCAGCCTTCATGGATGTGAAGAAAAGGAAAATGGAGACAAAACCAGGAAAGAGCCAGGGCCCAGAAGAAGTCAAGACAAACAGAGGCAGGCTTCGAAATACCGGAAGGAGGAAGCTGTTTTCCCTCGGCTGCCTCGGACTTTTGCGTGCGCAATACTCTCTCTGAAAGGGGAGTTAGGGGACAGTCCCGACAGGGAAGCTGTGCTGTGCTGACGCCAGGCTGGCCACTGCTTTAACATGAGTGGATTACAGCAGAGTGGTGTGCTCACACCATTAGCTAATGAGGCCTGTGCCTGCAGCAGTTTCCCCACTGCAGACAGTTGGAAGCAGGGAGGTGAAAGCTGTGAGGTCAGCAGTTCACCTGCTGGGGAATTTCTCCGAGATGAACACTAGCAACGGGCCCTAAGATCAGCACACGACAACAGCGCTTCACCGATTACACTATTTGTTCAAGGCGGGTAAAGAGTTTTGAGTCCTCCTCCCCAAGCCTCACCTCCCTGCTTCCAACTGTCTGCAGTGGGGAAACTGCTGTAGGCACAGGCCTCATTAGCTAATGGTGTGAGCACACCACTCTGCTGTAATCCACTCATGTTAAAGCAGTGGCCAGCCTGGCGTCAGCACAGCACAGCTTCCCTGTCGGGACTGTCCCCTAACTCCCCTTTCAGAGAGAGTATTGCGCACGCAAAAGTCCGAGGCAGCCGAGGGAAAGCAGCATTACTGAACTATTTGTAAAGTTCTAAAATTTCCCAGAGACATATAATGCTTTAACATTAACATTTACTAAAGCTGAGGTGACAAGTCCTGGCCCAATTCTTTCAGTGAGGAATACATGAAAGTTGCAGGGAGAACGTGATTTAATTTAATCTACATGTCACAAGGCTAAGCAAGCTGGGAGAGGACATGGCTCAGAGCCCCTGAAAGCAGGGAAGGTGGACTGGGGACACAGGAGTGGTGAACTTTTCTTAGAATGGTAGTTTCTAACCTCTACCTTTTGGCTTGAGTGACCCTAAGACATGTTTTTGTGCCAGCTTAGGTGGACTATGCAAATGCATAGTCAGCCATTAACTCTGGATGTCTCTGTGCAGGTGTCTGGATGGGACTAACATTGAAATTGGCGGACTAGAATAAGCACGTATCTGGTTCTCCCTAATGAGGGTGCCTTGCTCAGTGAGGCTTGGGGAGGAGGACTCAGAATGACCTTCCCTGGGGTGAAGGGATTTTCCAGCCTGGAGGCCTCTGGATTTGAACAGCAGCATGGGCTCTTCCTGGGTCTCCAGCTTGCTGGCACACCCTAAAAACTGTGGACTTGCAAATCTCCCTAACCATGTGAGCCCGTACCTCCTCCAACCTTCCTTTCTCTGTACACTCCCTGCCAGCTTGCTTCTCTGGAGAGGCCTGACGACTGCAAACTTCATTGTGAGTTTTTAGAAAGAATGCTTCCTGGATTCTTTAAATGTGCCAAACTGTGGACCCCTTCCTAGAAAGTTGCACACAAACAAGCAAAAAAATTTTATGGATGTCTTCTATGGACTCACCCAAATTTGGAGCACATTCTAGGATCCCCTCCCTCGGGTTAAAACCCCCTGGACCTCTAGTTAGTGAAAAGGCTAACTCACTTCCTCTCCAAATGGCCTTACCCTGAGAACAGCTCCCCGTGGTGGGAGAGAAGGGACTCTAACTTCACACAGTTGCCGAGGTCCCAGAGAGGCCTCCTATCCATGACGAAACACCCAAAAGGAACGAGTCAAGGGAACAAGGGCTTGTAATTTCAGAGGTTGTAGCCTGTAGCTGCGTAGCTCCTTGGCCCTCACAACTGGGAAGACTATTGCGGCAGGGGCGTGGGGTGAAACAGGCTGTTCACATTATGGTGAACAGAAAGCAGGGTGGGAGAGGGTAGATGATATCCCCAAGGATCCTCATAGACTGACCTGCTTCCTCTGCCTACATCTCATCCCCTAAAGCTCCCCCAACCTCCCCAAATAGCACCACCTGTCCTCAATCTATGAGCCTTTGTAGGGGACACTTCATATCAAAACAACTCCTTGCTTCTCTGAGAGGCCAGGGGTGCCTACTGTTGGTGCTGAGGCTTCGAGGCAGAGCTCTGTTGCCTCCCGTGGAATTGTTCCCAATTGTAGCGCCTGCTCCTTTCCTTGCCCTCACTAATGGACTGTGGCAGCAGGTGATGTCTGTCACCTCTGGTCAGAGGTCACTCAGGTGATGACACTCCTCTGTTCTGTCTTCCACTGCACCTGGCGATAGGTTTCAAGTGATGATACAGTCGCTAGATGGAGGAAACTCAGAAGCACCAGGGACCAAAGGCCTGTTCTTCCCAAGCCCCATACTAGACCAGAAAGAAACTTTTCACTTCCCTAGATTCTGCAGGTGGTTTGTCAGCATACTCTAATATAGAAACTCTGCTACTAAAGAATAGCAGTGTTTGAAATACTAGACAAATATCAATTTGAAAACCCAATGTTTGAAAGCCATTATTTTCCACTAATCTTAGCAGGGACTAAAGCCGGGGTCTCCCCTTGATGAGGAAAGAGGGGTCCAAACACAGAGATAGCACAAAAAAAACAGCTCCTGTTGGGTGCTGCTATCCTGCACGAATCCAGGAGGTGCCATCCTACAGTCCTCTGGAGATGTATGGCGCACAGTTTACCTGTCTGTGCAAGTAGCTGCTCCTGGGAGGGGTATCCAGCAGGAAGAACTAAGAAGAGGAAGAGAAGAATGACACAGAAACCCTGTAGGCCTGTCTCATGGCTTCATCCAGTACCTTGGCCTTATGTAACAGCCACCTCTGCGATTAAAGGGAAGTTCTGTAAGCATGGAGGTAAAGGACTCAAAATAGCTCCAGGAAGTCCCTGAAACCAACCAGATTCACTAGGCCCCTTCCTCCCAGAGTAAACAATAAAGCTACTGAGAGTCATTCTCAGACAAGACAAGCTGCAAAGACACCAGACCAGCTGCCTGGAAGAGGTTGAGACCAACGGAGTCACTTGGAAGGGCTGCCTCCAGGCTGTGCAGTGTCCCCCAGGTTCCCAGCATTTTGTGAACTGTCACCTGTGCTGAGGTGGACTTTGGTGCTGTAGCTGTCTCTGGGTCCTGTCTGCTCTTGTAATTTACCCCTCGCACACACTTCTGTAAGTAACCCCAATAAAACTCATCAAAACTGGACTAAGGTGATATCCATACTTTGGTCTGTTGTGGACTCCCTGTCTGGGGTGAGTAGACGTGTGTAGTGCCTCCCCAGGAAAAATGTTGTCACACAATACTTGGTCATTGCCAAGAGACCTGGAGAGCCTACCTACACTTCAACAAATTAGATTCCAAGACAAATTCAGTGTTTCAGCTGTCTGCCTATGGAAAGAAATACTACCTTTCCTGAAATTGTTCTTGTAGGGTCTACCTTCAATTAGTAGCTACCCAGAGAAAAACAGTGGTAAAAGATGACCTACCTGTTAAGCCCTGAAGTTGGAAGATAGGCATCATTAATGTGATTTATCACAGGAAAGCTTTCTCTCTGAGTCCCATGTGTGGTTGGCTACTTCCACGGGCTGCCGTTTTTTTTTTTTTCCTAACTTACATTATGCAACATTTCTAATCCATACAAAATAGAAAATAATGTTTCTGGCTGTCAATAACCTCAACAGTTATCAACTGTGGAAGCCCCGAGTCTCCCATTCCTCTCCAGTCCTTAGCCCTCATGCCTCTGTTGACTCACTTGGACCATTTGGAGATGGATACCCTACGTCATGTAATTTCTTTCACACATATTGTAGAATGTATTTCTAAAACCAAGGACTCTGTTAGAAACATAACCACAATATCGTTATCTTTTTTTTTTTAATTTATTTATTTATTATGTATACAGCATGTATGACTTCAGGCCAGAAGAGGGCACTAGATCTCATTACAGATGGTTGTGAGCCACCATGTGGTTGCTGGGAATTGAACTCAGGACCTCTGGAAGAGCAGTCAGTGCTCTTAACCTCTGAGCCATCTCTCCAGCCCCACAATATCGTTATCATACCTAAAACTTCCTTAATATCACAAACACCCAATTAATGTACAAAATTTCCCCAGTTCTTTTGTGTGCATGTGTGCATGTGTGCCTGTGTGTGGGGATGATCAATGTCAGGTGTCTTCCTTACTTGCTGTCTACCTTATTGTTGTAGTTTGAATGTAATTAGCCCCCATAAGTGCATAGGGAGTTACACTATTAGGAAGCATGGCTTTGTTAGAGGAAGTGTGTCACTGTGGGGGCGGGCTTTGGAGTTCTCCTATGCTCAAGCCACTCCCAGTGTCACAGTTGGCTTCCTATTGCCTTCTGATCAAGATGTAGTAGCCAGCACCATGTCTGCCTGCCTGCACGCCACCATGCTCCCTGCCATGAGGATAATGGACTGAACCTCTGAAACTGTAAGCCAACCACCCCAATGAAATGTTCTCCTTTATAAGAGTTGCCGTGGTCATGGTGTCTCTTCACAGCAATAGAAACCCTAAGACATTTATTTTTGAGACACAGTCTTTTAATGAACCTGGAGCTTGGTGACTGGTTAGCCTAGCTGACCGCCACGCCCTCAGGCTGCCTCCTCCTTCCCAATGCTGAACTTACAGTTACACACTGCTGCACTCCACTTTTTCGGTGGCTGCTGGGGATAGAATCAGGTCTTTGTGTTTGTGAGCCACATTCCTTTTTTTTTTTTTTTTTTACTGCGCCATCTCCCTTGCCCTGTCTTTTTTTTTTAGTTTGTTTATATTAATATCCACACATGAGCCACACACTGCAGGTGGCTAATCATGTCCCCCGGGTCTCTTTTCATTACAAGCTCCCCTGCCTCCTTTTCTTTTTCTTTCTAATTTATTTGTTGGAGAAACTGGGTCATTTGTCCTGTTGAGTTTCCACAGTCTAGATTTGGCTGATTACACTCCTATGGTGTCATTCGACACATTTCCTTAAGCCCTGTATTGCCTGAAATGTTCAATAGGTCTAGAACTTTGATCTATTAGGTTTGATTTTCCTGATCATACTTCACAGGTGGTGGTGGTCTGAACTTTAGATGCATCCTGTCGGAAACAAATATATTTGTTTGTCTTGCCTTGGCAACGTTAGTCAGGGGGATCAGGTCTTGCCAGCTTGATCCACCCAGCCTGGAGCCACCATCAGCCCCTAGTGATTTGGCCTGTGATTGACATCTCTTGTACCCATTGCTACTATGACGACAGAATCGAGGCCTCCTGGTCCCCCTCCCATTCCTCCTTCATCTCCTAGCTGCACTGTTTCTAAAAGGAGACCTTTCCCTCAACAGTTTAGCTACCCCAAAGTAGCTCATATAGAAAAGACAAATGCTTGTTTCTTTCCCTTTTTAAGCTAGTTTTCAGAGAAATGAGTTGGTTCCCTAGCAACCTGTAAAGGTGACCTATGAGAGGGTTTTTCCCCGATATAATTATAAACTCATGGATTTTAACATATTTGATTTATTTCAATCCATTGCAGATGCTCAAATTATTCCATCTTTGAACAGTGGGAGTCTCTTTCCATTGGCTCCTAACTTAGGGCTTTTGGATACAGCCCAGTGCTGTGAAGCATCCTCGCTTTCCAGTAGGACAAAAGTGTCCATTTCTTGCTGCAGCACCAGAATCCCTGATTACTCAAGGAAGCCCTGCTTCCCTTGAGTGATGGATGGCATTTTGAGCACAGGCTGGTGCTGGGGTAACTATTGCTCCCGGGAAGGGCTGACTTCTCTGGTCTCATCTCCTGCTCCCCCTCTTCTAGTGCTGGCCCTGCTTGTTCTGCCCCTATAAAGAATGAAGAAGGCAACCCTTTCACTGATTTCCTCTGTCCCTAGACACAGCTGGCGCAGGCTTCAGGTCTTTGTCTGGATGCCATCTGTCCAGTGAGGTACCCTAGCCAACGATGTCAACAGAGCCGCTGCCCTCCAATATCCTCTGTCCACCTTCCCTACCTAGTTTCCTAGTTTCCCTGTGGAAGTTATCTTTCATGATGGTCTAACCATTGTTATCCAACCTGGCTGGATTTGGAGTCACTGTAGAACCACACCTCTGGGCATGTCTGTGAGAGTGTCTTCCAGAAAATTTTATCTAGGCATAGAAAATCCACCTTGAGTATAGATGGGTACCATTATGTGCACTGGGGTCCTGGAATGAATAAAAATGAGAATATGAATCAAGCAACAACATTTCTATTTAATTTCTCAGCCTCATGACACCGAATGCAATGTGACCAGGTGCCTCGGGCTCCTCCGCCATGCCTTCTCCGCAATGATGGACAGTATCCCTTCTTCAGCTGTGAGCCAGAGTAAACCCTCCCCCCTTACATGCACACAGAGAGTTACCCAGGGCACGGAGTACACTCTGATTCTGTGGAGCTCGCCTGTTACTTGCTGATGTGTCCTTTGTGTTCGTTTATCACCCTAGGAGGGAAGAGATTTTTGTCAGTTTTACTCAGAGACACATCATTAGTGCCCTCAACAGAGTGTAACACAGAATGAATAGGGAATGAATAATAAGACTGTGATGACCTAAGCCCACGGGTCTTTCAATTCCCTTGGCAAATAGCCATATCCTACAAAAAAACAAAACAAAACAAAACAAAACAAACAAACAAACAAACAAAAAAACCTCTAAGTCTGGAAAAAGGACTAAATTTAAATACTCAAAGGTCAAGAAGGGAGGAGGCTGGGAGATGGCTCAGTCTGGCGAAGTGTGAGCCATGCCACCATGAGAATCTGAGTGCAGATCTCCAGCACCTAATAAGAAGCCACACATGGCCACATACATCTGTAACCCTGGAGCTGGGAGGGTCTGGGAGGATAGGAAGGTCTCTGAGGCTTGCTGGCCACAGGCAGGCTAGCTGAATTAGTGAGCTCTAAGTTCAGTGAGAGACCCTGTCTCAAAACAGAAGGCAGACAGTAATTGCACACACAAGTGCCCCTCAACTAGGTTAAGGAGGTGTGCCAGTTAAGGAGGATGAGGAAAGGACCAGCAGCAGGAACCCTCACCCACCTGCCTCACATGCTGCTGACTGGGCCACATACAGACCCCTGAATTAAAGGCCATAAGTTTTTCTATTGTTATCAAAGCAAACTCCCATCTTCATGTCAATTTATTTTAAAGCAAACCACAAACAATATAACAAAAGACCAAGGACAATGTTTTCTGTGGTGATTTTGCTGGCCGTGGGTTGGGGCAGGCAGATGTCCTGACTTGAGCTGGGGCGAACAGAGTATACCCCAGTCTTTCAGGCCTTCAAGGAACACTCCCACCATGGCAGAGATTCCCATCCTTGGGAGTAAGGGACATGACCTTCAGTCTGGGGAGCCACTTCTTCCATGTGTCCGACCTTGGGAGCTGAAGACAGGTGACACAGAACAGGCTATATTAGAGTAAGACTGTTTGGGTTGGGCCTGTGCCCTCAGGGACCCCTGGCCCCTCATGGCCATGTTTACCCCTCCCCCACATCTTGTTCCCCTCCCCTTCTGGCAGTGGGCACCCTTCCTTCCTTAAGCCTGACATTTGTGTTAGATCTTGTTATCCCCAACCTTTGATCACCCTAGCCTACCCACAACAGAACCAAAGGGGCATAGCTTAAAGGAAATGTAGAATGCCAAGCAGTTAACACCTGGATATGGGTAGATTCAGACAAATCTATGGGTAGATTGCTCTTTTAGTCTGTTCCCTTCTCCTTAGGTATAAGGACCGCAAAACTATAGGGACTCAAACTAAGAGGTGAGAAGTGGGGACCCTGACCCTTTGCCTAGCATATGGACCCCTGATCCGTAGCAAATTCGAAGATGGCATGCTCTTTTGCTAGAGCTACTTGCTTGGGTACTTGAGCATCAGATAATCCAACAACTACTGGACTATACAGCTTCTTTTATTATATTGGTTGGTTGGTTGGTTGGTTGGTTGGATTATTGAGACAGTGTCTCCTGTAACCTGAGTGAGTCTCTACACAGCCAAGGATGACATAGAATTCCTGACCCTCTTGCATCCATGTTGGGATTCCAGATATTCATTACCACACCTGGCTGACTATACGGCTTCTCACTGAGTGCTTTTGCCTTTTGAATTGTACTCACCCAGTTAGTGCAAGACAGATGGATGTGTTTTGTGAAGTCATGGTTGGGAAGAGCCTCTGGTTATCACAAAATGCCTGAATAGAAGGGGCCCTTTTTGCAGATACAGTAGGTAGAAAGTACAGTATTTGTTATGCTGCCACAATAAAGAAACACAGAACCTTTCTCAATCCGTAACAGATGGTATGGACGTACAAGGAAGGTTGACATCTCACTATGTGTCTATTATTGTTTTAACATCATCAATGTACACAAGGCAGTTAGTTTTGATTGTCAACTTGATTGGATTAAGAAATGCCTGGGAGATTAGTAAAGCATACCTCTGGGGGTGAGAGAGAGGGCATCTCCAGAGATGGTCAGGTCTTAAGTACTCTGGTGTAATCAATGGGTTAATTCCTCAATTGATTCATAATATCATGCTATTATTGAGAAGTGGTGGAAAAGAGGAGATGGAGCCTAATTGAAGGAAGCAGGACCCTGGGATCTTGTCCTTGGGAATTCTGTCTCACTCTGGCCCCTTCTCACATGCCCCTTTCCCTGCTTCCTAACCACTGTTATGGGAGCTGTCACCCTACCTTCTTGAGCATGATGATCTGAAGTCACAAGCCAACAGACGTTCCTCCCTTCATTTGTTTTGGTCACATAACAAAGAGCTAACTAACAGCGATATCTAAATTATCTGTTTGAAACCAGAAAGGACACACTTAGTGAAGGAGCAGTGTCAACCGGTTAGTTGATTTCACTTCGCAGGGAAGAGCTGTGACTGGATTGAAGGTGTGCTCTTCCTGAGACTCATCTGTTTTCCAGGAGACGTCAGCAGAGATGGTTGTGTCTCTAGATTGTGATGTGTTTAAGCTGATACTCAGAAAGTTGCACTCTAGCAGCACCACCATTAGAGGAGGTGAGAATGGGCTTGTTGAGAAAGCCTGAGGAACTTGGCTTTGGCTCTAGAAGTGGGCAAAGGCATCCCTCTAGCCTTGAGTCAACCCCCTGCACAGTGACAACAGTGGGTGGAGAGACACTTCTCTGAGTAAAACAGAGAAGCCTTGTTTTGAAATCCTCCAAAAAAAGACTTCTTCACTAGTGTCAGATCAATTATTTATCCTGAGAACATTAATATTCATAATACGTTTTGATTATTGTTATGTGCACTCATTTATTCATGATGTATTAGAATAATGATATATAGTGTTTATAAGGATTTGTTTCTGTGTTGAATCATTTTCATTTTTCTCATTCTATTTTGGTTACTGATCTTAGGTAATTTTGTGGCAGGTTCCTCAGGCTTTCTGAGTCTTATAAGCCAAAACTGCCAAGTTGAAGTTGTTCTAAATAGCAACAGTAAGAATTTATGGAACTCATTACGTAACCCAGGCTGGCCTTGAACTCTAGACAGTGTTCTTGCCTCACCTCCCAAGTGCTGGCAGTTGAGACATGTACCACTATGTCAGCGTCCTATATTTTGTTTGATTTTTGAAACAGGTCTTACTATGTATCCTTGGCTGGCCTGGAACTCACTGTGAAGACCAGGCTGGCCTGGAACTCACTATGAAGACCAGGCTGGCCTTGAAATCATAGAGTTCTGTCTGTCTCTGCCTCCCTAGTGCTGGGATTCAAAGCATGTACCATGACACCCTGTATTTTTTTTTCAAGACAGGGTTTCTCTGTGTAGCCTTGGCTGTCCTGGAACTCACTCTGTAGACCAGGCTGGTCTTGAACTCAGAGATCCACCAGCCTTTGCCTCCCAAGTGCTGGGATTAAAGGCATGCACTGCTACCACCCCGCTGACACCTTGCATTTTTAATACCTAACATTGGCATGGTATATTTGCACAGTAAGTAAGTTGATATTTTTATATTATTTTCATTGGCATCCGTATTGTAGAGACTCTTCTTGTTTATGAAAGTTTTTCTCACTGTTTTTGTACTTAATGACACTGATATTTTTAAAGCATTTATCTTATACTTTACTACTTCTTAAAAATTTTTTAAATGTATGTGTGTATGCAAACAAGTGTGTGAATGTGACATATGTATGTGCGGTAAACGTGCAAAGTGTATGCACAAGTATGTGTGCCTACAGAGACCAGAGGGGGATGTTGAGTAATCTGCTCTATGACCCTCTGCCTTAATCTTTCAAGACAGGATTGCTCACTGAACCGAAAACCAGTCTGGGGGCTATCAATCCCATCGACAGTGCTGGGGTAACAGGCGTGTGCACCCACGCCTGCCTTTCTACCTGGGTTCCGGGACCTGAACTCGGGTCCTTGTGTTTGCACAGCACTCTCTTTCACTCCCTGAGCCATCTCCTCAGCCCAGCCACGACAGCTTTGAGAAGCGCTGGTCCGGGGTTTTGTAGAATGCCCCTCAGTTTTTCTTCTGATTTGATAGTGAGACAGCTTGAGGAGGCAAAGCACAAAGGCACAGTGAGTGTGGGTGTGTACCTCCAGGGTACCTTCTACCCTACGAGTCAGCGCTACGCAGGGTGACCTTGATGGCGTGACGGAGGGAGTATCTGTCAGCGGTCATGCCCCTTCCCACACCATCGTCTTTGGAAGAAGTTGTACACAGCTCAGAGATAAGGGCTCCCTCCCTGAGGGACACAGTAGCTACTTCAATCACTTGCAATTGTTCCCTGTGCCTGTTTTGTCTATCTTTCCTCATTTACTTAATCACTTAGTCACTGACTTACATTAAAATGGACTCACGGATTTTTATTTTATAAATTTTGCTATATCCCCTACTACTTTATTTATTTTATTGCTCAAAGCTTTTCATCTCCGGCCATCAGGGCTCTTTCAGTGGCCCCTGTGTCCTTCTGACATAATCCAACCAGTATGGCAATTTACTGGCCCATCCTGCGTATTTCCTTCTCAGACCTAGAATCGGCTGATCCCCCCAAAAGCCTCCTTATCCTCTCTTTTCTTCTCTTCTTCAAAGAGTAACATAAAAACCAAGATCCAAGCACTAGATGTGCTCATGATTACTGGGACACTGTCAGCCGATAAAGTGTGTCTTGTAACTGGGAAGGCTCTTTGCATTTTATAAAATATATTTTGAAACTCAGAGCTATTCTCTGCAATGCCATCTTGGCCTCTCCTGCTTCTTTTCCCTATACCGGCCTCCAGGCTACTCATAAGCCTTCCTCCTCTGTTCTACACCTTAACACAGATGCTGATCCTGCAGCTCCAGCACCCAAGACCACGAGGTAGCCAAGAGAAAGCGGGCAGTATCCCTCCCTCCCAGGTCTTAAGGGGTCCCCATCTCAGGCCACGCCCCGGGCTGGGGGGGGGCAGGTACCTAGCAGTTACCTGCGGCCTCACTAGGGGCTGTGCTTCAGTGTAGAGCACAGACAACCACCCCTACAGTATGTTTTGTGACTTTTCTAGGGAGATGTAAATAAATGTCTATTCACCCCAGACAGGACACCAGCAACAGACCAAAGAAATGATTCCTTCCAACTCTAGCTCAATGAACCAGTGAGTTTACTGGGGTCAGTTAAGGAGCCTTCATGACTCAAAAGCAGCTGCATTGACAAAAAGGCCACCCCAGCATGTTGACAGCTGAGGAGAGCTGTGTCCCCGAGTTCCCAGCAAAACTTGCAGGCAGCTAATGGATCAGAACTCCTCCCCTAGCTATTATTGCTGCTTATGTAAGTCTGTAAGGGGCCTTGTGCATCTTTTAACTTTGGGCCTGGAATTCCAGGAGGGAATGTTTCTATTTGGAGAAATGGCTACACAACAGGGTATCAGCATAATTAGTTGCCACAGCAGTGCTGAAATTTTTTTTTTAAAGATGGGTCAGGAAGACATGAGGCAGATACAGAGGTCTTTGGTACTCCCAGATGCCCTTGAATCATGGTGTTCCCAATGACTCTGCTTTGTGTCCCCTTCCATATACATTTGTTGTTTTGAGACAGAGTCACGCGTAGCCTGGGCTATTCTCAAACTCACTATGTAGTTTAGGATGACCATGAACTCCTAGACCTCCCGCCCCCCTCCCAAGTGTTGGGATGACAGGCATGCTGCCAGAATGTATGTGTCACCAGTTTCAATGACGCTGGGGACCAAACCCAGGAAGTGACGTAGGCTAGGCAAGCAGTTTACCAAATGAACCCCAGGTGGCCTCTCTTCTTTCCTTTTCTTCTTGAGCAATCTTTCACTCAAGGCTTCAAAACCTACCTTATACTGTTTGCTTTGTATTTAAAAATAAGTTACTGGAACCACCAACTTTCTTTCCTTTGAAAAGTTCCCTGCGTGGGCAGCAAAGGCTTTTAGATACTTTCTAAACAAGTGGGACCCTGGGCCATCTCCATATTGGCTGATTTTTTAAAACTGAATTAATAATAAGTCTCTGTGTCTTTATTTGGGAGCTGGTTGGTGGCCCAAAGAAAATTCCAACTACACCAGTGGGTTGGCATCCCAGGGGCTGGACAGAACATACACAGTTTGTTTTAACTAATAGCCCACATTGAGAGGTCAGGAGTTTCACACACACAATCAGTTTTCTGGCTAGGGAGAGAAATGGGGATCTCCTTCACCACTGAGCCTGCAGCCTTGTGTGACAATGGCAGAAGCTGAGCATCCGCAGGCCTCAGGCTGGCACTTGCTCCCCTCTCCCAGTCTCTGAGTCTCCTGACTATCTCCACTCTTCCTCACGGGTGTCCCAGGCTGGTTCTGGATGAGATTAACGGGTATGGCCAACACCCCAGAGGTGGTGAACAGGTAAAGAGACCCCTCCCCCACACGCTGATGCATTAAGCACAGGCTGTGGTGAAGCTCCCTGGGTTTCCACCTTCTTGTCTCCTCTCAGAGTTTACCCAAGCTGCTTTCTCTGCCGGAAATGCTCCCTCCTCAACCTGACCAGTTTCTGTTCATCTCTCACAATGTCATGCAGGAAACATACTGGTGTCTAGACCAGGTCCACCACCACAACTAACAGAGATGTCAAATTTCAATGGGATGTTGGAGATACAGAATGGGATTATTAATATAATAATGTATACATAATGATGGTTGTATCTGCTATTATTCCATTGCAGTAGTAAAACACAATTTCACACACTTTTTTTTTTAAGGAAGGAAGAGGCAAAGGCTGAAACCCCCAGCAGTCACAATGCAGTCACAATGCCATCTTGAATGGCTCCCCTCCTTCATGAGGACCAGTCTAGCAATGTCTTTCAGGGTATACTCTAGAAGTTGCCTGTATGATTTTTTTCCCCTCACGAGCTATTATTTAAATCTTAATCCCATAACCAGGCCAGTTATCAGGAGGCTGAAACACAGCTTTATTCAGAATGGCCAGGTGCCCATAAGTAATGAATATTGTGATGTTAGGTGACTTCACTCCTGTGGTTCAGTGGCCTTCCAAGATGTTCTCATGGGGCCATGGAGTGAGTCAGAAGGCAGAGAGACCTGATGAGCTGTGAACAGCTTTGTCTTGCTTTTTGCTCCATCTCCAGGACTTACTTACCACAGGGTCTGATGCACAAGTGATTGAAAAGGGTCTGGAGGGCTAGGGAGATGGCTCAGCAGTTAAGAGAACTGGATGGTCTTGTGGGGGAGCTGGGTTCAGTTCCTACTACCCACCTTGAGCTGTTCATGACTTCCTGTAACTCCAGTTCCAGGGGCCCAGTGTCCTCTTGTAGCCTCCAAGGGCATCATACCTACATGTTTGTCCACATTCAGACAAACACGCACACAGATAGAGCTCTCGAATCATCAATATTTCTAACACTTAATATTTGAGCCTCAATACACATTTCAGAACCTATTCAGCCCATGATTGAGAAACAGAAGTCTAAATTTCCTTCCCTTTTTAATGTGTGTTTATGTATTGTCTCCTCTTGAAATGATTTCTTTGATCTCATTTAATTTCTTCTGGGACCAAATTTAAGAGGTTTCTAAGACTCAACACTAATGTAAACTGAGCTGGACGTGGTGAGGCACTGGCATCCCAGCAACTGGGGCGGCTGGAGCAGGAGGCTCGGGAGTTCATGGTCGGCCTGCGGTGCAGAGTGAGACGTCTCAAATAGACAATGGCAACAGTGAAGAAAGCTGCCTTACACTAGGAAGGTGACGTCAACTCCTTCTGTAATACCGGCTCCTTTTGTCTCCCATTTCCAGTTTGTGGAAACACAAAAAATGAAGCAGCATTAAACTGGCCATTTTAACCAGGAAGTGCACACTTCCCTGGGATTTGTCCCTGTAAATTATTATGCAGTTGTCGTTATCGTCCATCTCCAGAACTCTTTCTATCTTTCCAAACTCAAACTCCACCCACTCGACACTAACTCTCCTTTCCTTTCCTTCTGCCCCTGGCGACACCATTCTACTTTCTGAGCATGTCAGAACTAGGGAAGATTTCAAACAGATCTGAAAACTTAAAAGCCAAAGTGGAAGAGAGAAGAGAATAACCCACATATGCTGCTCTCTTTTCAACAATTATTAACATAGGATCCATTTTTTCATCCATATGCCCACCCTTTTCCCTGATAGCAAATTCAAGACAACCTTTCATTCCAGCCCTAATATTCTTGCATATCTCTTTATCGTGGTTATCTGGTTACAAGAAGCAGCTTGTGCCAACCATCATTTTTTTTGCTCACCATTCTGGCTGAACTCCAGAGAGTTTCTTCTAACAGTGTCCCAGCTCATGCAGCTGTTTCCTGCCTGAAGTGGGTCATAAGGGCCTTGAATGTATTCGCTCACACATCTCAGATGATGGCATTGGCTGTCAGCAGGGACTCGCTACATCATCTCTCATCAGTCAGTAGTGTGACACCAGGGGCATTTTAAAGGTCTGAAAGTAGAGGCTGTAAGACCCTGAGGACGGCCCCTAGAACCTACATAGTTGTGTCTCGTGTGGCAGAGGAAGTCACAGCACTCTGGGGCTCCCTTTATAAGGTACTGATCTCATGCATAAGAGGAAAGACTCCTTCGTCCCCTATAAGATCACCTTGGGAGTTAAGATTTAAACATGGTAATTTGGGGAGACACAAACATTTAAATCAAAGCAGTTTTTGTTTTTTGTTTTGTTTTTGTTTGTTTATTTGTTCGTTTTTTTTTTGGGAAGTATACTTGGTTCACTGCAATTTGCCTTCCAATTTGCAAAGCAGCAAAATAAATGAACAATTAAAGTGTTTATTTATGTTTCTGAAAGTTTGGAAAGATGGAGAGAAACTAATCGGGCAGAATCCCTGACGTCAGAACGATGATCCTGAACGTGTGTGTGTTTGTGATAGCACACTGTCACTACAGACCACAGCTGGAAGTGGTCCACAGGTTCCAGCTAGGCATCAAGTGGCTAGGTCTAGCCTCTGCCTAACAAGAAGCAATCACATCTCTTTCGTGGGTGTGGGTGCTATGCATAAAACCTAAGGCCTCATACCAGGTAAGCGTTTTTCTATTGAGCTGTAGCCTTAACCTCTCACATAATTTTTTTTAATATTTATTTATTATGTATACAGTGTTCTGTCTGCATGTATGTCTGCAGGCCAGAAGAAGGCACCAGATATCATTACAGATGGTTGTGAGCCACCATGTGGTTGCTGGGAATTGAACTCAGGACCTCTGGAAGAACAGCCAGTGCTCTTAACCCCTGAACCATCTCTCCAGCCCCTCTCACATAACTTTTAATAGTAAATACCAACCAAATAAAGTAATGAGGACATATATGGTCTATCAGAGGCAAAAACAAAACAAAACAAAAAACAAAAACAAAAACAAAAACAAAAACCTCCTGGAAAAGGAATTCAAAACCCAGTAGAGTGGTAAACTGAACTCTGAAGAGGCCACAGCACCACACAGGGCAGGAGTCCTCATGGGAGCACCACACAGGACAGGAGTCTTCATGGGAGCACCACACAGGACAGGAGTCCTCATGGGAACACCACACAGGACAAGAGTCTTCATGGGAGCACCACACAGGACAGGAGTCCTCATGGGAACACCACACAGGACAGGAATCTTCATGGGAGCACCACACAGGACAGGAGTCTTCATGGGAGCACCACACAGGACAGGCGTCCTCGTGGGAACTAGGAGGCAGCATTATACAGCACAAGTTCCATGTTGGTTCAGGCACTGTGTGACCTTAGACAAATCAACCCCCCCCCCCAAGCTTAACTTCCTCCTATGTAATTTGAGAGCTTAAGGAGTTAATGCTTCTACAAGTGCTTTACGACAAGCCTGGCATGTCTGCACTATGTTCAAGAGCCACGCAACAGGCATCTGTGGGTTCCCAGCTACTGCCCAGTGCTCAACACCGTGTAGATGAGTCACTTAACATTGCTGGAGTGCCAGGCTGAGTACTACGTCCACCCTGTCTCCTGCCTGGCCTGGTCCCTTTTCTAGCACATGTGCTCCAGCTCTTCGGGTGAGTCATGTGCCTTGGTTCCCACCCCCATCCCTGCTGTCTGCACTAAGTGGACACCAGACTCAAATGTGGCCACTACGATGGGCTAAGTGCCTGGAGCTATGATCTTCTATAGACCAGAGGCTGACAAACTATGACCCTCAGCCCCAAATCTACCACTGCCTGGTTTTGTAAAAATAAAATATTATATGAACAGCTCCACACCTGTCAATTTGCAGCATTGTCCATGCTCCACAAAGGAAGAACTGAATTCAATGGCCATGACAGAGACCATAGGCATACTAACTTTCTTGTCCCCTTGCAGAAAAAAAGTTTGGACAATCACAGTTGGTACCTAAATCTTGTAATCATGGGTAGTGGTTTGAATAAGAATGGCTCCCAGCTGGGCGGTGGTGGCGCACACCTTTAATCCCAGCACTTGGGAGGCAGAGCCTGGCTGATCTCTGTGAGTTCGAGGCCAGCCTGGTCTACAGAGCAAGATTCAGGACAGGCTCCAAAAAATACACAGAGAAACCCTGTCTCGAAAAACCAAAAAAAAAAAAAAAAAAAAAAGAATGCCTCCCACTGCGTGGGACCACACTAGGCCCTCTGAATGTGTGTGACAGTTGTGTGGCTTGATGTGTTTGTGGGTCCCCTGGCAATGGAACCAGGACTTATCCCAGGTACACAAACTGGATTTTCAGAGCCCATTCCCTATGGTGCGATGACTTACTCAGCCATGATGCAGTGGGGAGAGGCTTGGTCCTGCCCCAACTTGTTATGCCAGCCTGTGTTGACTACCCAAGGGAGGCCTTACTCCCCATGAGGAAGGAATGTGGGTGGGATGGGAGGGAGGTTGGGAGGCGGGAGAAGGGGAGAGAGAGAGGGGAAACAGGGATTGGTATGTAAAATGGAAACAAAATTTAAATAAATAAAAAAGTAAAAAAAAAAAATGGCTCCCATAGGCTCGTATTTTTGAGTGCTTCATCACCAGGGAGTGAAACTGTTTGAAAGGATTACAAGGATTAGAAGGTGTGACCTTGTTGGAAGAAGTGGATCACTGGCAGTGAGCACTGAGATTTCAAAAGCCCAAGCCAGGCCCATGTGTCTGTCTCTGCCTGTGGATCAGGATGCTGCTCTCATCTGCTGCTCCAGCGCCATGCCTGCTGCCATGACCCCTGCCATGATGATAATGGAGTGACCCTCTGAAACTGTGCACAAACTCCCAGTTAAATGCTTTCTTTTATAAGAGTTTCTGTGGTCAGGGTGTCTCTTCACAGCAATAGAATACTGAGTGAGACATCATGTTTGGCCTGTTGAAAATTAAGGAATGATCAGAAGGGGAAATAAAAAGTAAACCGAGAGAAGTGATGTGCAGAGAGAAGAGACTGGTACACACAATGGGACAGCCAGCCAGAGAGGAGCAGCTGAGGATGGAGAGGGGTGGGGGCGCCATAGGGAGGCCTGGGCAGAGCTGAATCCACTTCCTCAAACAGTGACCGCTGCTGTTGGAGGGAGTTCTCACTTCCTCTCTCTGGACCTTCCAATAGGACTCCCATCTGTGCTCATGAGAGGAGCAGGCTTTCCAGAGCACCATTAGGGGTGCGTGATCCAAGAGGAAGCAAGGCAGAAGCCGCTAGGTATTTAGTGACCTGCTTTTAAAAGCCACACCTTGCTATTCCCATAGCAATGCTAGTGATACAAGGACAGACCAACACGGGGCCTGAATGGGGGAAGGGGAAGTTTCTGGAACCATCTGGGAACTTCCTAATATCCAGGATGCCCCTCCAGATTTCCCACACAGGTTTCAGCCATCTCCGCACTCCTGTATGAAGCAACCCCTCTACTTTCCCCTGACTAAGACATGAGAAGACATAGTTACTTGCCTTATCACCTTCTACTAGGGGGCTCGAGGGCCTGCCCTGCCTAGGCCTTCTTTGCAGCCTGTGTCTCCTGTAACAGTGTGAGCATGGATTCAGCCACCTGAGCAGGGCCTGGCCTTTGGCATTTATACTTTGATCCTTGGTGATCCACACACTTCAGTTTAGGAACCACCTTTAGGATAGAGGGTTTTGACACCCATCACTCATGTGGCTGGCTAGATGGGTACCCCCCTTCCTCCCTCGCTACTCCCTGTTTATCCTCCCCAGAGCTGCCTCCAAAGCTGGTCAAGGTTATGTAAATGGCTGCACTATACTTCTAGAACCACCAAACAAGGTCTCCAGAACAGAAGCGTGCATAAGACTTTGGGGCAATGTGTAGGTGCCTTTGAAGTATGTGGTCACCAATTTAAAGTTGAAGACATTCACCCGGCTAGCGTTTTTCTCATGCTACTATGGTATAGGTATGGAGTAAAAGGGTCACTGGGTCTATTCAAGGTGATAAAGACAGCCATGGAGGTTAATGGTGGTGGTGGTTTGAATAAGGAATGTCCCCCATAGTCTTGTGTTTGAATACTTGATCACCAGTTGGTGGCCCTGGTTGGAGAGACTTAGGTGGTGTGGCCTTGTTGGAAGTGTGTCACTGGGGTTGGGTTTTGAAAGCTGAAATCCTCACCTTACTTCTAGTGTGCTCTCTCTGCTTTATACTTACACTAAAGAGTGTGAGCTCCCAACACTGCTCCAGCTGCCATACTTGCTGCTAGCTGTCATGCCTGCCGGACATGACAGACCCTTAGCCCTCAGAACACTAAGCCCTAAATAAACTCCTAACTCTATAAGTCCTCTTGGTCATGGTGTTTTTATCACAGCAACAGAAAAGCAATAACACAGTGGTTTTTACATGGAAGTGTTTCAATGATGCAACATATAATCTAAACTGACTAATTTGGATCTCGTGTGTGTGTGTGTGTGTGTGTGTGTGTGTGTGTGTGTGTGTTGCATATGATTGTGTAGGTATATGCACCCCTGAGTGTGCATGTAGAGGTCAGAGCAGAAAGTTAGGTGTCTGTCTGACCAATAAGCTCTTGGGATCTGCATCCTGGTATTTTAGGTGTATGCCAGGCTCCTCTCTCTCTCTCTCTCTCTCTCTCTCTCTCTCTCTCTCTCTCTCTCTCTCTCTCTCTCTCTGTTTTATTTTTTAAATCATCTCCTTTTCTCTCTCCAACCTCTCTCAAATACCTCTCCAACTGCTCTCTAAAATCCTTGGTCTTTTCTTTAGGTGTGTATGTGTGTACTCCTAAAGATATAAATATAACCTGTTCAGTCCACATAATGCTACTTGTATGTATATTATTTCAGGGCTGACCACCTGGTATTGGATAAGTAGTTGGCAAGGGGCGGGGCTTCCCTCAGAAAGACTATTTCTCCTAATCTCAGGATTCCTTAGTTGCTTATAATTCTTTGTCTAGTGTTGAGGCCCTGCAAGAGTTCCACCTTCCATGCTGGCATGTCTATTGGAGTTGTCCCTGTTTAGGTCCTATTTAGGGAACCATATTGATGAGCCATGTTGATAGCCATATTGATGGGTGTAGCTTCTCTGACATTTCTAAAAGATGAAATCTCACAGCAAAAGCCCCATCCTCTGGCTTTTACAGTCTTTTCAACAACTCTTCTTCCAAAATGATCCCTGAATCTTAGGTGCAGGAGTTATTGTGTAGATGTATCAGTTGAGACTGGATACCATATGTGATCACTTTTCTCTGTGTTTTAATTGGTCATGGATTCTTGTAATCATCTCCATCTGCTGCAGGGAGGTTTCTTTGATGAGGGATGAGAGCTACAGTTACCTTTGGGTGTCTGTGTTAGAGTTTTGATTGTTGTGATAAAACGCCAAGACCAAAAGCAATCTGGGGAGGAAAGGGTTTATTTCATCTTATACTTTCAGGTTGCAGTCCATCACTGAGGCTGGCACTCAAGGCAGAAACTGAAGCAGGAGCCACAGAACAATGCAGTTTAGTAGCTTGCCCCCATGACTTGGTCAGCTTGCTTTCTTATTCCATCTAGGACCACCCACCTATGGGTGATACCACCCCCTGTTGGATGGGCCCACCACACCAATCATTTACCCCAAAAAAAAAAATGCCCCACAATGTAGCTAGAAGTTTTCCTGTGTCCCGCCAGGTCCTGAAGTTGCTTGGTCCCAAGTAAACACACGGAGGTTTATATTAATTACAAACTGTATGGCCTGTGGCTCAGGCTTCTTGCCAGCTAGCTCTTACCATTGAGCTAACTCAACCCATTCCTATTAAGCTATGTTTGTCACGTGGCTTCATGGCATTACCTGTTCTCTCGCATCTTGCTTCTCATGGTGGCGGCTGGCAGCATCTGCTGTTACTCCACTCTTCTTCATGTCCGTCTTCAGTTTGAATGCACCGCCTAACCTTACTTGGCCTCACCATTGGCCAAACAGCTTTATTTATCAACCAATGAGAGCCATACCTATTCCCCGCGGAGAGAAAGACATCCCACAGCCCCACGGGCTTACCCACAGCCTAATGTGGTAGGGGCATTTTCTCAATTAAGATTTCCTCTCCCCAAATGACTCTAGCCTGTGTGTCAAGTTGACAAAAAAAAAAAAAAAACAAAGCAAAACAACAACAACAACAACAGAAAACTTGCTAGCACATGGGTACAGGGGTAAACATTTAGAATGTAGTTGGGAATTATGCACGTTTGGTAAAGTGGCTCTTGTAGGTTCTCCTTCAGGATCCTTGACTTCATTAGCCCCAGGTGGCTGGCTAGGTTTCCAGCACCAGGCATGATTTCCCTCTTACTGAGTAGTCTGTAAGTCCAATTAGAGAGCTATTGGTTATTTCCAAGGTGTGCATGTCACTACCGCACCTGTAGGATTACTGTGCCATCCTGGTCACTGTTATGGTTCATAGGTATCATGGCACGGTAGGACTGTTGGTTGCTTCTCTCCCTTGGAAGCTTGTGTGGCATCTTCTGGTACGGTGAAAACTAGTCTCAGGAAAGAAGTTTTCAGGTCAGATCCAGCTTGGGTCTTCTGGATCCTGTGTCTGAACAGCATGGTGTCTTTAGCAATAGCGACTTACCTTCTCCCTCTGGGAGGGCAACCAAGGACAACAGCAATAGCCTATAATGCTTTGGGACTTTTTTTTTTTTTTTTTCCCGAGACAGGGTTTCTCTGTGTAGCTTTGCGCCTTTCCTGGGACTCACTTGGTAGCCCAGGCTGGCCTCGAACTCACAAAGATCCACCTGGCTCTGCCTCCCGAGTGCTGGGATTAAAGGCGTGCGCCACCACCACCCGGCTGCTTTGGGACTTTTTTAGACAACCTAACCAACAACTCAAACGGGGACTCCTCATGCCTGGGATTGGAGTTTTTGCGTAATAGTCTATGGCTTTGGGGAGAGCATTGTCAGCCTATAAATAATTTTTTAGAATATATATATATATATATATATATATTCTAATATATACATATAAAGATATATATATATATATATATATATATCTCCACAGATTTACATGTGTTATATGTAATTTTAGGTAAATAGATAATACTATGAATACTATGATTCCTTATGACTTTCCCCAGATATTTTTACTGTTATTTTCCCCTTCTTGCTCTCTTTCTGAATCAACCTCCCTCCCTAGCTAAAGCCCACCCTTTTCTGAATCACTTGTACCCTGCTGTTCCCTTCTCTGTTGTCTCCCTACACCTTTTTAACTTTCCTGCTTTCAGAAGTTATTTCAGGTTGTGCACTCCTCACATCTGGAGATCTGGAGCTAGGAACTGCAGGTGCGAAAGAGCATGTGACACTTGTCTTTCTGGGTCTGGGTTGCTTCACTCGGTACGATCTTTTCTAGTTCTGTCCACTTACCTTCTGCCTGCCTTTTCACATGGGTGCTGGCTTCTGAACTCTCAGGCTCTCATACTCACACAACCCACACTCTTACCACTGAACCGTCATCCCACTCCTCCAGAGTTTGGATCTTGTACTATATACACACAGATCATATTTTTATTAATTCTTTGAGAGTTTTATACATGTGTACAATGTATTTTGATCATGTTCACCTCCACTCCTCCCTCTAACTGGTCTGGGTCCACCTCCTAATCCTCCCCTTCCCAACTTCATGGCCTCCAGTCCACCACTGCACTGTTCACTTGATGTCGTCCACACACCCGCGGCTGTGGTGCCATTCACTGGGGCATGGTCAACCTACCAAGGACCTTTCAAGATAGCTTAATATTTACTTTGTCGCATGGTTATTAGCAATCACTCTGATGCAGGTCTACAATAAAAAAGAATAATCGAGACCAAAAGAAATCTACAGTGTGAAGAGGAAAGGGTCACCAGGAAATTTAATGTTAGAACCAAGGCTTATGCTGAAAGAGATGAAGATATCAAGACAAGACCTGATCTATGTTGGGATAAAGGGAAGGTGCCCTCAAAGCAAGACCTCACTCAGCCAGGCTTCCAACTTGGGAAAACAAAAGGCATAAGGAATTTTCTACTCCTAAATAGTAACAATAAAGGGAAGCATCTGTAAAGGGCATCAAGTGCCACCCTAAGGTGTCATCCGTGTGCTTCTGGCTTTAGAGTCATGAGGAATGGGTGAATAAGGGGATTGTGGAAGCCTCCTCTGTGGTTAAGGAAAGCCACTGAGGTCAGACGTGTAGCAGGGGAGTCCATGCATGGAGGCCCTGTGTGAAGCTGTGAAAGCGAAGCCTGGATTGCATTGGAGACCCCAAGATGTTAAAAGTGCCAGCCAGAGTCATGGGCTATCTGTTAAGGAGAGCAGCAGGCAGCGTGCAGAACCAGCCTGAGAGATGTATCTTGTAGGTAGCAAAACTGGAAGGGTGGAGCCATCTAAGCCCCTTGACATCAAACATGGAGCTAAAAGATTTGGAGTTTGATCTGCTGGGTTTTGGTTTTACTTTGGTCCAATATTTCATCACTGTGCCCCAATTCTTACCTTTTGGAATGTGTCTTAGTTACTTTTCTACCGCTATGATGAGATACCATGACCAAGGCAGATTTTAGAAGAGTTTATTTGAGAATTACAGTTTCAAAGGGTTAGAATGCATAACCATCATAGTGGGCAACAGGAGGGAAGGCATGGGCACTGGAGCAGTAGCTGAGAGCTTACATCCCCATCCACAAGGACAAGGCAGAGAGAGCTAACTGGGAATGGTGTGAGCTTTCGAAACCTCTAAGTCCACCCCCAGTGACACACCTCCTCCAACAAGGCTACATTTCCTAATTCTTCTCAAATGGTTCCACCACCTGCAGGCCAAGTGTTTAAATATATGAACCTATTGGGGGCTATTCTCATTCAAACCACTTCAAGACTGTAAAAGACTATGGGGACTTTGAAGTTGGGTTAAATGCATTTTGAATTATGATATGGCCACAAGCTAACAGGAGCCAGAGAGTACAATGTGGTACCTTGAAGGAAAATGGTCCCCATAGGCTCAGACGTTTGACTACTTGATTCCTAGTTGGTTCAAATTGTTTGGGACGGATTAGGAGGTATGGTATTGTCGGTGGAGACGTGCCACTGGGGGTGGACTTTGAGGTTTCAAGACTGGTCCCATTTCCAGTGTGCCTTTCTCTCTCTGCTTCCTACTTGCAGATCAAGGTGTGAGGTCTCAGCTGTTCCTCCTGCCATGTCTTTGCTCTGCCATTATGGACTCTGACCCTCTGTGCCCCAGCCAGTGGGGTGTCAATGGGGGGGAAACCCACCTGCGGGAGAGAATGAAAGGGATGGGGAGACACAAAAGAAGACAGCAAGACAGGGTTCTGATCAAGCTGCAAATTTTATTCTCCTCAGCAAGGCTTATATAGCATGGGAGAGGGAGGGGGCAGGAAGGAGGGAAGGGGTGCAGGTAAAGGTGGACGTGCAAGTCGTGAGGTTGCAGGATGTTGTGCTAGGTGATAAGGTCACCGGTCAGGGCCCATTGTTCTGTTGCTATGCTCCCTGACCTACCTGACCTGTTCTTTATCTTTGGGAGCATCTGGTTTAGGGCAGGGGCTTGTTCTCAGGCCTAGCTAGTACTTTTCCATGGTCCATGTTTGGTCCCTGACACCTCTGAAACTGTAAACTCAATTAAACACTTATCTTTTATAAGTCGTCTTGGTCATAGTGTTTTGCCACAGCAAGAGAAAAGTAACTAAGACAGTTCTTTAGCTGTGGGTGGGAACTCATGTGCCCTTTCCTACTTCATGCTGGGTTATTAATTGGCTTGATCTTGAACAGGCCTTGTGCAGGTAAATACAGAGCTGCGAGTTCATGGGTCCATTTGGTCCTGTCATATCCAGAAGACCTTGCTCATGCCTGTGCTCTTACACTCTCTCCATCCCCTCTTCCATTACAGTACCCAAGCCTTGTGGGTAGGAGTTATGATGTGGATGTTCCTTTTGTGGCTGAGGACTCTACAGACACTTGTACTTTGCACTTTAGTTGTGAGTTTCTGCATTAACTGCTGTCCACTGCATGAAGAAATTTCTCTGATGAGAACTGAGAGCTGTACTATATGGTTTGTATCTTAAGTGTCTCCTAAAGGCCTGCATTAGTTGAGATTCACTAGAAGAACAGAATTGATAGGAAGAGTGTATGTGTATATATAGATATAGATGTATAGATATAAATTATATATATATATATATATATATATAAAATTTATTTAATCATCTTCAAAACAGTAGCAGCAGCTGAATCACACCTGCGAGGCTGAGAACCTGGTAGTTACCTGGTCCTCGAGACTGGGTGCTCAGCAGTCAGGGGAGTCCCACAGTAGATGTCTCACACTGAAGAGGCTAACGGTCTGGTAATTTCTCAGTCTATGAGACTGGGGCTTCAGGAGTCCCAGTCTGGCACTGAAACCCTGGAGGCACCCTGGAAAGCTTCTGGTACTAAGGCAACCATGGAAGCCTGGAAACACTGGTTCTGATACCAGAGATGGAGTCAGCAGCAAGAACAGCAAGACAGAACGGCATACCACCAAAGAGCAATAATCTCCCTTCTGCCATGACCCTTCTTAGCTACCAGAAGCTAATGCCCACATTTGAGCTGAGTGTTCCCACACCAATAAGGGAATAAGACGATCCCTCAAATGGGGCCTCTGACTCAGGTGAGTCTAATTTGTGGTAAGTTGACATTAAAACTAATCATCATAAGGCCCAGTGTTGAAGGCTTGATCTCCATTTTGGAGTTACTGGAGTTGGTGAACCTTTATGCCAGCAGTTTTCAACCTAGGAGTCCAATGACCCTTTCACATGGGGTGGCCTAAGACCACCAGAAAACACAGATACTTACATTACTATTCATAACAGTAGCAAAATTACAGTCATGAAGTAGCAATGAAAATAATTTTATGGTTGGGGATTACCACAACATGAGGAACTGTATTAAAGGGCTGCAGCTTTAAGAAGATTGAGAACCACTGCTTTAAGAGGTAGGGCCTCTTGGGAAGTCTTACATCATTGTCTTAGTTAGGTTTCTGTTACTATGATAACCACCATGACCAAAAGCAACCTAGGGAGGAAAAGCTCTATTTGGCTTACAGGTTAGAGTTCATCATCAGGGGAAACTAAGGCAGGAACTCAAAGTAAGAACCTGGAGGCAGGAACTGAAACAGAGGCCACAAGCAAGTGCTGATTACTGGTGTGCTTCTCATGACTTGCTCAGCCTGCTTTTTTAATATAACCCAGGACCATCCTCCCAGGGTGGCACCACCCCCAGTGGCCTGGGCCCTCCCACATCAATAATTAATCAGGAAAATGCCCTGCAGACTTGTTTACAGGTAATCTGATGGAGGCATTTTCTCAACTGAGGTTCTTCTTCCCAGATAACTCTAGCTTGTGTCAAATTGATGACAAAACAAAGCAGATAGTCCCTGGGGGCATGCCCTTGAAAGGGACTGTGGGACCATGATCTCTGTCTCATGTGTCTTTCATGCCTCTGCAATGAGAGGAAGAAACAGAGTTCATTGTCACATGTTCCCAGTCATGATGGGCTGTGTTACTACAGGCTGAAAAGAGCAGGACCGACTCATTATGGATTGGAGCCTTTGAAAGTGTGAGCTGATGACCTCAGTTCCTCAAGACAATGATGGAAAGCTAAGACCCCGAGTCAGGAGGCAAGTGGCAAAAGTAAGAGACTGAGCCAATGAGAGACCGATGGTGAATGGTGGGGTCTTTTGGTCAAAGAACTGCTGGAATGAGAACTTAGAGTCAGAGTCACTAAACTAGAGGAGAGGAGGGGGGTCAAGAAGTGAGACTGAAGTTTGAGATCTAGAGGTCAGATGGTTATTGGTGATGACAAGTCAAGTGTATGATTTCCAAGGGTGTGTGAGGTTAAAGTTAATTCGAGGTAAGGAGGTCAAGGAACTCAGAGGCCAAGGGGTTAAGTGGATTGTTCCCTACATACAAGTGTTGGTGGAGATGAACATCACAAGCCTGATGTTCAACAGTCTTCGAGTGTTGTGTGACAGCTTCCTCCCTCATTGACTAAACATTCCATCCCTCATCGAAGACTCTTAAGAAGGAAGGGAAACAAGTTAAAATAGCTTCAGGAAGTCCCTGGAACTGAGCAGATTCACTAGACCCGTCTAAGCAATAAAAACTCCACAAAGAAGACTCTGAGACCAGCCCAGCTGCCTGGAGGGGTCTAGACAGATCCAGTCAGTTGGAAAAGACACAGTCTAACTTGTTGAGCTGTCTGCAGGCTGTGCACAGAGCTCCACATTCCCAGCTTTTGTGAGCTGTTACCCATGCTGCAGCGGATTTTGGTGATGTAGTTGCCTATGAGTCATTTCTGCTCCTGTAAGAACCCCTTTCTGTTGTGTGATATTTTTGATCACATTCTGGCAATAAAATTTGCTTTGAATCAGAGGGCAGGGCTAGATTCTAACTGATCAAAATTAACCATAGAGGTTTTGGAGGATTGAGGACAGATAGAGAGGCAGGAAGTAGTAGGGTGGGGCTTAGAGAGGGTCTCAGTCCTTTTGCATGAAGGAATGAAAGAGATGGGAGGTCACTGGTCACTTCTGTGCCACTTCTCTGATAATTCAGGTTCCTATCCCAATATCTGACTTCCAAGTTTTTTATTGACAAAGAGTCATTAGATAAATGGATCACTTTCCCCATGCTCTTGTAAGTAACCCCAGTAAAACTCAGTAGTCCACCAAGTCCGTCTTAGGTAGTATCCATGCTTTGGTTTGTCACGGGTTCCCTGTCTGAGTTGAGCAGACATGTGTGTTGCATCTTCCCAGGAAAATTTTGTCACACAGCATCAGGTAGCCAGAGTGACAGGGGCACTAATGGTGGCAACACCAAGAGAGTGGCAGGAGATTAATCTGGTGGCATCACCTCCAGTGGGGCTTTGTGTGTTGTCTACAGGGACGTGGGTCTACAGTCTCTCTCTAAGTTCCAAGAAGGGTTTTATATTTATGGGACGGCCAGGAAGTTAGTGGTCCAGGAGAATTTTGAAAAGATCCCTCAGACTGCAACGTAGAGACTCGAGGGGACTTCCAAGCACTAGGAGGCTCTTGTGTAGATCAGAAGCTGTCAAAACATGGTTCCAGCACAAAGCACACTCTGGGTCCACCCCAGATCTGCTGCCAATATTGGCGGCCGTGGGCATGAGGTCCCGAACCTGTGTCCTAATACACTCTCCTGAGGAATTGGCTGCCAGTTGAAGTCTTAGAGCAGCAGAGAGGGAGTAGATGGAACTGCCTCTCAGTGAGGAATGATGAAGTCAGGGTGGTGGAGTGGGGGTGAGGAAGTGGGAAAAGCCAGATTTCCAGGAAGAGGAAGTGGGCAGATGGCAGCATCCCACACGGCAATGGCATAGAAAGGCTGGTAGAGCAGGTCTGGAGGGCGAGGTCAAAGATTCAGTTTGTTCGTGGCACAGAGCTGAGATGTCCTCAAGAGGTCAGCTGGAAAGTGCAAATCTGAGTCAGAACCGCATCCTGCCATGGCTCCTGGCTGAGGCCTAAGATGGCCTCCTGTAGGAAAGCGGTACTGGCCACTGTGGGCCACAGTAAGGATGACATGGATGCCCCCAAATACTACCCCTGTGTGTCATAGATCACCCCCAAGTGTTTTGAGAACAAAAACAGAAGACTAGCTATCAGGATCACACCTGAATTTCCAGGAGGCCGAGGCAGGAGGATTGCAAGTTCTGAGCCGGCCTAGGCTATATAGCAAGACGCCCCCACCCCCTGAAACAAACCAAAAAGGAAAAGAAAATAGGGAAAAAGAGATGGAGGGAGGAAGAGAAGAAAAATGGGAGTGAGAAGAGGAGAAAGAAGAGAGGGAGGGAGAGGGAGGGACGGGGGAAGGGAAGAAGGGAGGGAGGGCAGGAAGGAGGAAGATAACAGTCTATAAAGCCTCCTGTGGGAGCACAAAGATCTGAGTTAAATCTTCAGAACTCGGGCAACAAGTGGGGTGTGGTGGTGTGTGCTTATTATCTGAGAGCTGAAGAGGGAGACACAGGAGGGGCCCTCCTTCCTTGGCCAGCCTAGCCTAAGCAGGGAACCCAGGTCAGTGAATAACTCCCGAGGAATGACGCCCAGGGTTGACCTCTGGTTTCTATAAGCATATGCACACATGCATAGCCCCTTTCCACTCCCACACACAAAGAAAGAGGTGGACAGATTCAAATCTGCCCAAAGTGCGGTTTATTGGGGAATCACTGATAGAAGTATAATCCTTGGAGGCAGCCAGACAGATGAGTGTCTGAGCTTTGGTTTAAACAATGGGCTGGAGAGACGGCTCAGCGGTTAAGAGCACTGACTGCTCTTCCAGAGGTCCTGAGTTCAATTCCCAGCACCCACATGGCAGCTAACAACTGTCTGTAACTCCAAGATCTGACACCCTCACACAGACATACATACAAGTAAAAACACTAATGTATATAAAAGAATAATAAATAAATTTTTTAAAAAGGTCTCATAAAATGCGCAGACATGACTCATCCAAGCCAAACCACCTGGTTTATCTTGACCTAATATCAGAAAGTCAAGAGTCCGGTATATTCCTGGTATATTCCTGGCTCGGAACTCCACATGTCCACTCCAATGGTTGTATCTACTTACAATGTGATGGGAGACTAGTCTAAAAAAAAACATTGGCCAGGGTGACTAGGGCAATTATGACAGTCACACTCAAGATGGCAAAAGTTAGGACAGGATGGAAGCTGCCTGTGTGCCTAGGGGCATGGTGGAAAAAGCACAAAGCTTGGATTCCAAAGGCTGCATCCCCCAGGGTGAAGCCGTTTCATGGCGAGTCATTTCACCTCTGACATGGGATTTCAAAATCTGACTTAAATGTCTCCAGAGTCAAATGAGCCAGAGAGAATCAGAATGCGTGTTAGTGCTCAATCAGGCAGTATTTGAGACATTCTAAGAGTTCTTCTGGTATCAAACGCCTTCCCACTGGTGATGGTGCCCATGAGGAATTCCAGCCCTCGGGAAACTGAGGCATGAGATTACAATTTCTGCATAGCATGGTTTCCCCATTAACAAGAGGAGAAGAACAAAAGACCGAAAAATGTTTCCCCGTTGCCAGCTGCCCACTGCCCACAATCAACAGCCGTAGAAAGGCAAACTGGACTTCCAAGCATTCTCCCAGGCCAGCTTTGAACTCTCCATATGAGAGCTCATTAACTGGACTCTGTGTCTACAAAAATGCAAGTGCCTCTTACAAAAGAAAAACCCAGCATTTATTTTATCATACTCCACGTGCTGGTGTTCCATATCTAACCCTCTTACGTGCCCTGAGGGATCTTGGACACTCATATTTCTGGCCTTGTTTCCCTAATAAAGAAAACAACTCACAGGAGCCAGGGGATTTGTCCACATGCACAGAGCTTGGGGACAGCAGCGCCGGCCCCTGACTCTGTTTCATCTGATGCTGATGCTGTGATCTCTGCTCCTGCAAGCCGCTGTGACAGACAAGGCTGGGATGCAGGATACCTAGCTTGGGGAAAGGAGCTTAGGTCGGAACTGTGCCGAGGACATGGAGACCTCCTTCAGAGCGGAGGACTGGCTCCAGCCAGCTAGACCAAGGCTTGAAAAGTCTTCTCAGACATGTTGCTCTTCCACAATTTTATCTCTAAGCATCTTCCAAGAGACGCTGCTGAGCCTCGACAGCACTGATATTTACCAAGCCTTTGGTGGTGACATCTTCCCACAAAGCTATCAGAAGAGAATAGGCCTTGGAAAGACTTCAGAAGCAGGAAGTCCACTTCTGTCCTTTAACCTACACAACAGGAGCTCACTGGCCCCGGGGCGCTTCTCCGGAAGACTCGGGACAGTCTTCTTGCACATGGACATCATTATGCCTGTGAACTTTGTTGCTGACGGGAGAGATAATGGAGGCATTTCCAGGCTGTAGAACTAACGATGCTAGTTTGTGACAAAAGAGACTGGCAGAGCCAGAAAGTAGTGTGCATTCTTTATCTTACAACACAGGGACTCAGGACCTCAGCCACAGGGTTGGACGGTGGACCTAAGCCCTTGCCTCCTGTAAGTGTTCTAATTCTCCTCAACAGAACTGCCGTGCACAGCTGAGTGTGGTGACTCATGCCTGTAACATCTTAGTGCTTGGAACGATGAGGCAGGAGGATCACTGCAAGTTTGAGGACAGCTCAGGCTACATAAGGAGACCTTATTTCAACGCTCTCACCTCACAAAACAAATCTCCACCACCAACGAAACCACATAAACTCCAAAAAGCGTTGGCAGGCTCTGTGTGGGCACGGCCTCTGTTAAGAATGACACTGATAAGCTTTCCCTGCCCTTCTCCTGCGAGGGCTGCTCTGCTGGACCACGTGTCCTGGTGACTGCGTGGGGGCAGGTCTGCCTTTCCACAGCACAGTGTGAGCTTACCCCTGACTCTGATGTTTTGGTGGGAGGTGTGGACGGAGGTGAGTGGGACTGTTTGGGAAGGGTGAGATGTGGCCTTGTCAGAGGCGTGTGTCACTGGGAGTGGGCTTTTGGTTAAAAAAAAAAAACAAACAGGGCAGTCCTTGCTCTTCCTCTGCCTGTAACTTGTGGATCAGATGTGAGCCGTCAGCTGCTGCTCCAGCACCACGCTCTCTGCTGCCAAGCTCTCCGCCATGATGATTGGCCATGGACTAACTTTCTGAAACTGCAAGCAATTCCCCAATCAAACGCTTTCTTTCCTAAATTGCCTTTGTCATGGTGTCTCCGCACAGCAACAGAAGAGTATCTAAGACACATGTTGTCAACGTCACTGGCATTTTTCATTTTTATTTTCAATTGGTAAATAATTGAACATTTATGGGAGTACGGTGTGGGCTTTTTAAAGTCACATTTGTTTGTTGTGTGAATGTAGTGTGCCAATGGCGCTTGGGTGAAGGTCGGAGAACTTCTCTCCTTCCTGCGTGTGGATTCTAGAGATCTAACCTAGGTCCTCGGGGTGGGGGGGCAAGCAGGCTTTTCTCTGAGCTGTCTTCCCAGCCTGGTGTGGTGGTCGCTATAGCTGTACACAGCTCGCACCGCCAGACCAGGATAGTAGCATGCCCAACACCCGAAATAGTTACTGTTTTTCTAAGTAGAGGACATTCAAAGTCCTTCCTTGAGAGCTGGAGGTGTAGCACGTGGTAAAGTGTGGGTTTAGCATGTGTGAGGTCCTGGGTTCACACACACACACACACACACACACACACACACACACACACACAAAAAAACACATTAAAATAAGAAAGTATTTTCTTCTAGGTCTTTTGAAGTACTGCTGCACGGTTTGTGTCAGGCCCCTTAAGTGGCCCTGTCGTGGCTGCTCTGGCTGGCTCTCCTTGCTTAGCCCATGACTAAAGCCGCTTGGCTCCTTGGCAGGCTGCACACTTTAGCTACCAGATGGCTAATTCCCTCTAGCTGTGTGACTTTAGGCCAATTACTCAAACTGAGCCTGCCTTTACTCTGTTGAGTAAGACGAACAGGACTTAGCCACACAGCCTTCTGCCCCAGAAGCAGCAGCGTGCAGAGGCGGCTCCATCCCTTCATCCCTACAGCCAGGTGCAGGCGCGGGCTGGGGCTAGCGCGCCCCCTAGAGGCCGGCCCGGGAACCGAGCTGCTTCCAGGACCAGGCCGACTAACAAAGCTTCCACGCACCCCAGGAGTGAACACCTTCCACAGCAGGGCTACTTAAAGCCTGCGGAAGTCTTTGATATCCTTCTCTTGGGGCCCAGGGCAGATCCTGCTGCTTTTCCTTCGCAGTGCCTCAAGCTGGTGAACTGACCACCACTGGCTAAGCTGAGAACAACAAAAACAAAACAAAATAAACAAACAAACAAACAAACAAAAACCCGCTACTTATTTGTTTAGCTGACATTTATCTACTATGCTCCAGTCTTCTGCTGGGAGTGTTCTCATTTATGCCTCTGAGAAACCTACCACCCATCACCACACTCAGCTCTTTTTTTTTTTTTTTTTTTTTTTTTAATGCAAAGTGATTGGACTCAGTCCTCACGCTTACATGGCAAACATTTTCCAGGCTGAACCTATCTCCCCAGCCCAACACTGGGTTGGTTTTCAAAAGTTCTTCAAAGCAGGTGGGGTGGTGCACAACTTTAATGCCTGTACTAGGGAGACAGAGGCAGGAGGATCTCTGTGAGTTCAAGACCATCCTGGTCTACACAGTTCCAGACCCCTCTCAGGGTTACATAGTGAGACCCTGTTTCAAAAAAGCAAACAAAAACAGCAACTTGTTATTACAAGTTCCTCATTCGGTGATATGGCATCAATATTAGAACCAGCCATTTAGAAAGGTTTCTATCACTGTTTAGTGGGACCCATCACCCAGGAAGGCATGTCTTTCAGCCATGTAGACCAAGGAGAGGAGACCACATCTGTCTTGAGTGCATATTTCCTTTTTGCTTGTTTGTGTGTGTTTTGTTGTTGTTTGGGTTTTTTACTTTTTTTTTTTTTTTTTTTTTTTTTTTTTTTTTTTTTTGAGACAGGGTCTCTCTCTGTCACCCTGGCTGGCCTGGGATTTGCCATGTAAACAAAACTGGCCTTAAATTCACAGAGATCTACCTCTGTCCCCACCCTCAGTGCTGGGATTAAAGGCATGTACCACCACAACGGGTCCCGATCCCCTCTCTCCTATTTAAGCATACCTTTTCTAACGTGGGTCAGAGTCAGAGAACCCGGCACAACACCCAGCACACGGTGAGCCAGAATAATCCTTGTAGAAGACCAAGAGGGAAAGAAATGTATGGAAAGAAACAGAAGGAACCAGAGGAATCTGGCCTAGGGGAAAGCTTGAAAAAGACACTCAGGGCAGAAGGGATGCTCTGCTGCCCACTGGGGGAGGAGGTCACACAAACAGTTCCAACTGATGGATAACTCACTCCCAGCTTGCCTCCAGCAATACTGATATCGCCTGACTTCCCGATAAGTCAGGATACCTCTCCTGCCAGAGCTGTCCAGTTACAGCGCCAGGGATAGCCTGACTTCCCTCCAGAGATGTAACACTCGCAGCCACTCCTGGTCACGCACTCAAAGAAGTCCACATCCCACTATGAAGATATTTTCACAGCTATGCTTATTGCTGCTAATTCATTCACAATAGCTAGGAAATGGAATCAGCCAAACATGGTGCCGATACACACAGCGTGGGATTTTATTTGGCTATAAAGCAAAATAAAATTATGAAATTTGAAGGTAAATAGATGAAACTGGAAAACATTATACTAAATGAGGTAACGTAGGACCAACAAGACAAATGCCACATGTTTTCTCTTATGTGGATGCTAGCTGAAATGTTTTAGATTTGTGTGCTTAATTTTGAGTATGTAAAGGTATGTCAGGAAGCTAGAAAGGGCCCATGAGAGGCCGGTGGAGAGATTCTGGTGGAGGAAGGGGAGTGTAGAACACATGTGATAAGAAGTGGAGGGTGACTAGGCCTAAAGGTCCATGCAGATTGGAGTGAGGGGAGGAGGGAGAGGAGAGGGCTAACCCAAACTAAGAATGGATGAAAAGCCTTGTGGAAACAAACTACTCGTAAGACAACTTAAAAATAAACAATTGTCAAAGGGAGTTTGATGGAGGAACTCTGCGTGAGTGAATAATGCTACTCCCAGAAGCCAGGAGTTTTCAACAAAAATCCCAGTGCCAGTCATGAGATCCCTCCCTAAGAGCTGTTGGCCAGTGAGACCTCAGAACAATATGGGCAGTTGCCATTGCTCTTGGTTGCCCACCAAAACTAGATGGTAAGACTCCCTGCTGCAGACACAAAACCCTTTGGACACAGAAAAATGGAGCTGGAAACTCCCTCCTTCCCAGGTACCTGTTATAGGGCTAGAAAGGGCTATGCAGAATGATAAGACAGGAAAAGACACCAATACCTTACTCAGTGTGTGCATGCTATGGTACTAACAGCTTTCTTTCTTTCTTTCTTTCTTTTTTTTTTTTTTTGAAAGATTTGTTTTTAAAATGTGTGTGTGTGTGTGTGTGTGTGTGTGTGTGTGTGTGTGTGTGTGCCCTGTATATGCAATGCCCACAGAGGCCAGGAGAGGGTGTAAAAGATCAGGAAGCACTTTGAAGCACTGAGCCATCTCTCCAGCCCCAAATGACTGCTTTCCAATTGGATTTTGTCTGCTCTGCAGTTTGCTCTATGTCTGGCTCTATAAATCTGCTAGACAAACAAACAAAGCTGGAAGATCCTAGAGGGAACTTGTGCTGTTTTCAACTGTGGCCAGTGAAGCAAGCTTCTCTCTGTAGTGGTGATGGATAATGCAGAAATGCATAACTGGTCAAAATGATGAGCATGAGTGACTGTTGAGAGTTCAGCCCTAAGTGGAGCGTCTATTTCACATACCTCTCTCCCCCAAGGCTCAAGGAACACCACAGAATAAGGGGAAAGAATGACCCTGGAGGATGGGGAGGAGTGTTGTGGCATACACTCTGGACATGACATGGCAACTGTAGTCATGGACTTACAGTGGCTGTACTTACCTGAACAAACAAGACCTGTGCAAGATCAAGCCAGTCAAT